>NC_084827.1:93328200-93953200 GCF_033115175.1 Lepus europaeus
TCTACCCACAGACCTACTGGAAGTAAAAGAGGCATGTTTATCTCATCCCATGCTCCCCACAACAGTGCCTGTAGATTATCTGTGAAAGGGTGGGTGCCATTTCTTGCTGGGGTGGAGTTGTAAAAGCTTTTGTGCAGATGTGGAGCAATGATTAAGACAGAATGCCATTTTCTTGGCAGTACTCATGGCAGTGTCAGGGAGAGGGCAACATGCAGCCAGTGGCTCTTGTGTACATGTGTGATATGGAAATTCTAATGGAAGGAAAAATCCACAGTCCCCACTGACTTTGAGCTTGGATGGGATGATTGACAGGGGACTGAGAACCCACATAGGACTGTGAGGTACCCCCAGCCTCTCAACAAACCACAGGCCCCAGGGCTCAAGCTGCCTAGGTGGGGAATGATCAGGGAACATATATCTCTCTGCAGACCAGAGAGGCTGGAAGGGCACAGCAGAACCTCTGCACTCAGTGATTGTGGGAACTTTGCATGCTAAGACTGTGGAGACTTGGTGGCGCATGAGAGGGTACAGGGTGTAGTTGAGTCTCTGGGTGATCACTGGGTGTGGCTCCATGTGCTCAGAGCTCCTGAGTTACCTGGGGCGTCCTAGGTTACAAGGACATCATTGTAGTGGGCACAATACTCACGATGAGGACTACACAGATCATTTTTGTAGTTCATAGGTCTATGAAGCCTGCATAACCTTAATTCCTAAACCTGAAAAAGATACAACAGAGAAAGAGAACTATAGACCAATTTCCCTGATGAACAAAGACACAAAAAGCCAACAAAATACTAGCCAATCAAATCCAACAACACATCAGAAAGATCATTCACCCAAAGTAGGATTTATCCCTGGTATGCAGGATGGTTCAACATTTGCTAATCAATAAATATGACACATCCCATTAAAAAACTAAAGAACAAAACCATATAGTTATCTCCATAGATGCAGAGAGGGGCTGGTGCTGTGGCGTAGCAGGTAAAGCTACCACCTGCAGTGCCAGCACCCATATAGGCACCGGTTCAAGTACTGGCTACTCCACTTCCAATCCAGCTCTCTGCTATGGCCTGGGAAAGAAGTAGAATACAGCCAAGTCCTTGGGCCCCTGCACCCACGTGGGAAGACCCAGAGGAAGCTCCTGGCTCCTGGTTTCGGATCAGCGCACCTCTGGCCATTGTGGCCAACTGGGGAGTAAACCAGCAGATGGAAGACCTCTCTTTCTCTCTGCCTCTCCTCTCTCTGTATAACTGTCTTTCAAATAAATAAATAAATCTTTTTTAAAAGATAGATGCAGAGAAAGCATTTGATAAAATACAATATCTTTTCATGCTGAAAACCTTAAGCAAATTAGGTACAGAAGGGACATTCCTCAACACAATTAAGGCAATTTATGACAAACACACAGCCAGCATCCTATTGAATGGAGAAAAGCTGTAAGCATTCGCAATAAGATCCAAAACCAGACAAGGACGCTGACTCTCACCATTGCTATTTACTATAGTCCTGGAAGTTTTATCCAGAGCCATTAGGCAAGAGAAACAAATCAAAGGGGTATATGAAAGGAGGTATCAAACTATGCCTATTTGCATATGATATTATTCTATATATAAGGGATCCAAAAGACTCCTTTAAGAGACTATTGAAATTCATAAGAGTTTTGTAAAGTGGCAGGATATAAAAAATCATCACACAAAAATCAATATCCTTGGTATACACAGACAATGCCATGGCTGAGAAGAACTTTTTAACTTTTATTTAATGAATATAAATTTCCAATGTACAGCTTAGGGATTACAACGGCTTCCCCCTCTCATAACTTCCCTCCCACCCGCAACCCTTCCCTCTCCTGCTCCCTCTCCCCTTCCATTCACATCAAGATTCATTTTCAATTCTCTTTATATACAGAAGATCAATTTAGTATATATTAAGTAAAGATTTCAACAGTTTGCACCCACATAGAAACACAAAGTGAAACATACTGTTTGAGTACTAGTTATAGCATTAAATCACAATGTACAGTACATTAAGGACAGAGATCCCACATGAGGAGCAAGTGCACAGTGACTCCTGTTGTTGACTCAACAAATTGACACTCTAATTTATGGAGCCAGTAACCACCCTAGGCTCTCGTCATGAGTTCCCAAGGCTATGGAAGCCTTCCAAGTTTGCAGACTCTGAACATATTTAGACAAGGTCATAAAAGACAGGGTGAGGATAGTAACCAGTGATCCTAAGAGTGGCATTAACCAGGTCTGAAAAATTATACAGCATTAACTGGGGAAGAGGACCATCAGTACACACAGGTTGGGAGTAGAGCCATTGGTGGTAGAGTAGAGGTTATGATTACAAAGGAATGAGGCCCAAGTGCGCTAGACAGGGTCTAGAACAAAGGACAGAGTCATTATTAGAGAAGCTAAGAAAGGTGCTGTCTAAGCTATGATTAAGTTTTATGATTTAGAGGCAAATAGAACCTGACAGACGGGGCTTGATAATAATCTGTTGGGCTTTAGGCCTTGTAAGTTAAGAGGCCCAGCCCTATCCATCTGAGAAGAACTTTTAAGATCGATCCGATTCACAATAGATACAAAGAGAATTAAATACCTTGGAATAAATTCAACTAAGTATATCAATCTCTACAATTACAATTATAAAACATTAAAGAAAGAAATAGTAGATGACACAAAAAAGTAAAAATCTTCCATGTTCATGGATTGGAAGAATCAATATCATCAAAATGTCCGAACTGTCAAAAGCAATTTACAGCTTCAATGTGATTCCAATTCCAATACAATGACAATCTTCTCTGGTCTAGAAAAAGATGATGCTAAAATCATATAGAAACATAAGAGACCCCAAATAGATAAAGCAGTCTTATATAACAAAAACAAAGCTGGAGGCATCACAGTCCCAGATTTCAAGACATACTACTGGGCAATTATAATCAAAACAGCCTGGTACTGGCACAAAAACAGATGTGTAGACCAATGGAACAGAACAGAAACTCCAGATATCAATCCACACATCTACAACCAACTTATCTTTGACAAAGGAGCTAAAATAAATTCCTGGAGCTAGGACAGTCTCTTTAACAAATGCTGTCAGGAAAACTGGATGCAGAAGTATGAAATTAGGCCTTACCTTACACAAAAATCCTTACATCTTATACCTTACACAAAATCCACTCAAAGTGGATCAAAGACGTAACTCTTTAACCTGATACCATCAAATTACTAGAGAACATTTGGGAAACTCTTCAAGACACTGGCATAGGCAGAGTTCTTAGAAAAGACCCCAGAAGCACAGGCAATCAAAACTAAAACTGACAAATGGGATTACACCAAACTGAAAATTTTCTACACTGCAAAAGAAACACTCTGCAAAGTGTTTCATTTGCAGTGCAGAATAGGAGAAAATATTTGCAAACTATGCAACTGATAAGGGTTCATATATAGAATCTACAACAAGCTTAAGAAATTCAAAACAATCCACTTAAGAAATGGGCAAAGGACTTCAACAGGCATTTTTCAAAAGAGGAAATTGAAATGACCAACATATACATGAAAAAATGCTCATGATCACAGGCCATCAGAGAAATGTAAATCAAAACCACAATGAGATTTCACCTCATCCCAGTTAGAATGGCTCTCACACAGAAATCAACAAACAGTAAATACTGATCAGGATGTGCGGGGAAAGGTACCCTAATCCACTGTTAGTAGAAATTTAAACTGATACAATCACTCTGGAAGACAGTATGGAGATACCTCATAAATCTGAATATAGACTTACCATATGATTCAGCCATCCCGCTCCTGGGAATTTATCCAAACCAAGAGAAATCAGCATATGAAAAAGTTGTCTGTATCTCCACATTCATTGCCACTCAATTCACAATAGCTAAGAAATTGAATCAATTCAAATATTCATCAACTATTGACTGGATAGAGAAATTATGGTATAAATACAATTTGTAGTACTACTCATCTGTAAAAATAGAAATAAGTCTTGTATTATGCAACAAAATGGATGCAACTAGAAACCATTATACTTAGTGAAATAAGCCAGTCCCAAATAAACAAATACCATATATTTTCTCTGATACAAAGTAACTAACAGAGTACCTAAAATGTAATGTATTGGAACTGATAGATCCAAGAGTCAAAGGGATCACACAAACAAGACTAGTGTCTGCTGATACTAACTGAGAGAATCAAAAAGGGAGAGAACGATCCAACATGGGAAGTGGGATACACAGCAGACTCATAGAATGGCAGATGTCCTAGATAGCACTCTGGCCTCAGAATCAGCCCTTAAGGCATTCAGATCTGGTTCAAGAGCCCATGAGAGTATTTTAGGCATAGAAAGCCAGGACACTCTGGCAAAAAAAAAAAAAAAAAAAAAAAAAAGAGGACCTAAATGAAAGATCTCTGCGAGTGAAATCCCAGTAGAAAGAACGGGGCCATCAAAGAAGGAGGTACCTTTCTTTGAAGGGAGGAGAGAACTTCCACTTTGACTATGACCTAGTCTGAATAAGATTGAGGTTGGCAAACTCAAAAGGCTTCCATAGCCTTGGCAACTCATGACTAGAGCCTAGGGTGATTACTGATGTCATAAACAAGAGTGTCAATTTGTTAAGTCAACAACAGGAGTCACTGTGCACTTACTCCTCATGTAGGATCTCTGTCCTTAATGTGTTGTCCAATGTGAAATAATGCTATAACTAGTACTGGAACAGTATTTTTACACTTTATGTTCTGTGTGGGTGCAAACTGATGAAATCTTTACTTAATATATACTAAATCGATCTTCTGTATATAAAGAGAATTTAAAATGAATCTTGATGCGAATGGAATGGGAGAGGGAGCAGGAGATGGGAGGTTTGCAGGTGGGAGGGAAGTTATGGGGGGGGGAGCCATTGTAATCCATAAACTGTACTTTGGAAATTTATATTTACTAAATAAAAGTTTTAAAAAATGTAATGTATTGGAGTGAAATGGATTTTTCAGTTCAATGATTGTCTCTTTGTTAAGAAACAGTGTTGTTTTTCTTCATGCTATTTGTTGAACTCTTTTATTTAATGTAGGGTTAACTATGCAATCATTAAGTAAACTTAAAGCAGGTCTTTGTAAAAACTGAGAGTGGCAATGAGAGATGGAGGAGGAAGAAGGGTTTTAATGTGGGCAGGAATGAAGATAGGATGGGAAGTATCACTATGTGCCTACATCTGTATATAAGAAATACATGAGTATGACTTAAATAAAAGTTTAAAAAAAGAAACAACAAAAATGACGAGAAATCTCTAGGTGTGACGAATGTAAAGCTACTATTTTATTTTTGCTGGCTTCAATTTCCAATATATTTCTATTCATTTTTGTAAGAAAAAAATTTGGTTCATCCTGTGCCTTTATGAAGAAAGACACTTATCCAATAAAGCTGAATAAACACTCTTGAAAAAATAAAATAAAACCAAATAAAATAAATGCCAGCCCCACTCCAAGACCAATTAAATCAGAATCTCTGTAGATGGAGCCTGGGCACTGGAATTTTTTATAATTCCCCAAGTAATTCTAATTATCCAGTGTTGACACCTTTGAGCTAAAAAAAGAAGCCAAATAATTTAATACTCAAGTAAACCCTTCAAAACACTGCTTCCCTATCTTACTATGTTGTTCTTCTTTGAAAATCCTAATTCCAAGGTTAAATATATAAGTACGCCATTCATAAATTTACAAGATATGCATGCATGTATATGCACATATGCATTTGTATAAGCATATATATGATAAGTATACTTGTGTAAGCATATTATTTTTATAATACCACAGTTCCAAATTCTATATATCCAGTTTTCAAACAAAATTTGTATCCAAATGTCATTAGAATTTTCATTTACCACTGTACACACAACACCTCCTGCTAGTGCTTTGTAAGGTTGAAATCTCAGCTTCAAATCTTTCTAAGACTGAAGAATGGAAGATGCCATTCAAGCTGCCTCAATTCTAGGAATACTCATACATTAGAAGTAAATGTCTTAAACTCTGCTGGCTTATGATTGTCATTTAAATTGCAAAATTTTAATTTTTATAGCAATTTCTGCTGGGTTTTTATGTAGGCATATGTTTAATAATTTTTCACATGTCACACAAAGAGTTTAACGTACACAGTTGAAAGTAAAAAGGCAATGGTGAAAAGAAACTTAAAATAAATGTAGCATTCTTTCCACATTTTTCTGGATGACTTACCTCCCTAAATTACCCCTTTTACACTATGCCATTTGTTTCCCCCAACTGTTTCTATATGGTGCAGTAATTACATGCTCCATTGAATTCAAACAGCTTAGCGAAAAGTAACAGAACAAACATAAGTAAATGTAAAGGAAAAGCTGAAGTTTGGTCTTTGCTGGTACACAGATAAGGAAAATGTGAATAGGAATTTCATGGGAAGGAAGGAAGACACTATCATCCTGTTCAGATTGTAATTTACAGAGAGATCTATGTTAGAAGATGTGCCTTTAAGTCACCTTAAAAACTGGATCACTTTCCTGTTTATCTCTTTCCTTGCATAAGCAGTAGAGGAGCACAAAATCATATTACAAGTGTTTAAAAATCATTCTAGTAGTCTATAAGAACAAATAGAATATTTGCACTTTAAAAATGAAAGATAAAAATAAACAGGATTGATGATCTGTCTTCATGAAATTCTGAATTGCATCAAAGTGCATCCTTTACAACATGTCCAGTTTTGTCTTAGTTTCCTAGATGTTTAAAGCAAAGAGGCTTATAAAGCTAATCTAGTGGAAAAGTCAATAGATGCCAACAAAACTTCAACAACTCATATATACTGGTCAGCTTCTAGATCCCCCTCTAACCTCTGCCATTAATTAGTGATGTATGCTGCTGTGTACTTCCTTATGTTCCACACATGCTGTGCTCTGGGAACCAACTTTCAAGGTTGCCTTAGGTATTCTTTTCCTCTCATCAAAACTTGTCAGGTGGGAAGAGAAAGTATAAAACACACACACACACACACACACACACTGATTTGCCCTAGACCTTAGATCCCCTATGAAGAGCCCAGTATGCTCCAAAAGCATTTATGCTGAATTCTAAATAGATTCCTGATAGAATAAGAACTAAAATCATTTCATTCGCAAACAAAAAGCTTATGCATTGAAATGCCGCAGCTCCCTGCTCAGGCAGCTTGTTGTCAGAAGGATGCAGAGAGTTTCCAGCAGCAAATTGGTTTTGGGAACTTGCCCAATAGTCCAGACACAAAATAAACTTCACTAACTCTTTTTAACAGGCCAGGACCACTGGGATTCACCCTGCTCCATTCAGCAGAGCCCTGGACTTCAAATTTAAGAACCCAAACTAGCTAATCCCAATCATGCTTCAAATGCCAAAGACTGGCATTGCTTTCCGGGATGTTTCTATTTCTTCAGTGGTTTTATTCAAAAAATTGCTAACTATCACAAACAGACAGCATTCCTTAATGAAGCCCCAGTAGAACTGAATTTAAGCTATTACGTGACAAAATATATTCCACTGTTATTGAAGAATCCAGTTTGCTACTCCTGGATGTAAATTGCTTGGTCTATTAAATATGCAAGTCTGAGCTATTTTTTTGCCCTCATTTAAGTACAATACATGTGTCCTTTATAGCTATCATTTGAATATGGGTAGAGAAACTCATGATTTGGTGATACATTTCTTTTAAAAAGGAACTTCAAAAATTATTTTTAATTGCACTACCATATGCAAGTTTAGCTACTTCCTTATGACTCTATTCAAAAGAGAAAGTACTTGAAGTAGACAGTCTCAAGACTGCCAATTCATAGATGTTATACACTTGCAAGTGACACCTAGGAACCTGGAAAAAGCTGCTAAGAGCAGTCCATCACTCGTTCATCGATAGGATGGAGGCAAGAGATCCCTGCTCCCCTCATAAAACTGTTAAGGTTTTTAATTTCATAGGCATATATTATTTTAGAGAAAATCTGCAACATAAAATCCAAATTAATCAATAAGGAAGCATGGCTTATTTTGCGAAACAAGAAATCTTTCCTTTACTAAGCATTTCACTAGAGTTTTCTCTGAAATAATGAATTCCCTTCTGATTAATAAATATTCTAGTAAGGTACAACTTTCACAGATATTTTTCTATTGTGCTAACCAAGATGTGCTTCTACACTGTTGACTCCAGTGAATTCTAAGTTATTCTCTTATTGTAATTAGAAGCAAAATGTAAAGTGTGAGATATTCTTCAATACCACCAGCTCAAAGAACCTATTGTTGGCTTCTGTATCTAATTCTGTGCTCAGTGGCTAAGAAGTCTGATAGTTGGTCCTGAGTTGACCAACACAGCAGGGCATGAGGAAGACCTGAAGACTGCAAAGCAGGTTCACTGTGCAGTCATTACCACTTGTCTGAGTCCAGTGAGATAGTTAGACTCAAGCATAACTAGTTACCTGGAGCAGATGTATCACTTCTGGATAGGCATCAAGAAACAAAAGCCTGGGACCCATTGTAAGCCAGTTCCTCAAGGATCAAGAAAGCTGTCAGGGCAGATGGAGTCTCAGCTCTGCATGCCCCACTTGTACCACAGCTGAGAGATTCTGAAAGTCAGTCTACCCTAGATTGTGTTCTTCAGGGGCATGTGACTCATTGGCTAAAGCTTTGAAAGACACCTTGTTTACAGGGGAGAAAGGAAAAAAATCTCAGGCTGTCCTGAGTAGCTTCTGCTGAGACAAAATGCTATATTCCCTAGGAAGGTCAAGGATGAGGCCTGGGTTATTTCAGGCACTCCCTGTCTATCTCAGGATATTGTGTTCCTAGCACATTCTACAGTTATGCTTGAGAACTACAAGCAAAGAAGTGTAGAGAACTGGTCAACTTAAGGAAACCTGGAGAACTATTCTGCAAAGATGCACGTTTAGATTCCATCAGATGTTTAGAACAAAGAATAAAGTATCACATAGAAATGGCCCAGAGCCCTGGTGGCATTCCATGTAGCCTGGAGCTTAGGCCTGCAAATAAAAGGAAAAGAAAAAGATACCACACTTCAGAATGGAATTTTAGAGAAGGCCTCCCAAGATCTCAAATTCTATGCCAGCCCTAGAGATCATGGTCCAGGCAGTGGACCAGCATTAAAAGGGCTTTTGACAGTGATATAGGAAAGCCAAAATTACAGGGCCCAACGGATGTATATTCTCAGTGTCCCTAAGCATACTCATAAAAGAGAGGTGACTGAGGCAGTCTCAGAGCTGCCACCTAGAAGCTAGAAATACCATGGGAATGTGGGGGAGAAGACAATTGGTAGAGTCAACTAGGGGGAAAATGACATTTCTCCACCCCTGGGCTGGTGTCCTCAAGAACTGCAGGTGGTAAGTGGAGTATAAGAGATGGAAGAACAGAACAAGAAAGCTATTGCTTTGGTCTAATTGGTCCAGACCTGTCCTCCTAGCAACCAAACTCCATTCAGTCTAAATTATTTTATCCCAAAGGCTTAATAATAGAACAAATAGCTAAATCAAGAAACACGAACATCATCCGCCCACATAGGGGACATAGTTCCTGAGAGTCTATGTATGAGAGTAATCATCAGGCTCTCAAGATGTCTATTATCATATTAAAAGAGGCCCATTACTTCACTCTAGCAAAGAGTCAAAGGATTTCTAATTGACAGAGTTCTGGTAAACTTCATACTACAATCTGAATCGGTACTTGCATGGGAAATACCACACTTAGGGTCCATTTAGCCTCACTATATTCCTATGAACTCATTTGTGATCTTTATCCTCCCAACTCACTGGTATGAGTGATATGAACCCCTGAATCTGACAATAGCCCATTTATTATCCCATATTAAACATAATTGGCTTTGCATTAAAGAAATGGCATGTGAGTTATCTAATACCCAAGTCTAGGGCCAAACCATCCATTACTGTTCAAATGTGACCATGGTTTCCCAAAACTCAGACAATGTACACAAGCAAAAAAAGAATAGATTACAATCATAGTTGTCAATCAAACTGAATTCAGCCAAGGAATTATTATAGACACACATGTATGTATAAGACATTTGAGTAGTAAATTTCATTCATATAGCCTAACACTTCCTTCCTTATAATCTAATTCCTGAGCATGAATTCAATTCAATGAATTTGTTTATCTTTTCATTATTGATATAGTCGGCTCCATTTATATCATTGACATAAGGAAAATATTTGGGATAGGACATATTTTTAAATTTTATGAAGTTTCTTGGTCCAGTAGTCTTTTAAAATTATTATTATCTAACATATTTTGTGCTGGGTTAATGATGAAATATTTTGGCATTAAAACAAAAGGAATTTTGCCTCAAGCTTTTCTCATTTGCAAAATGAACTGAAAAATAAGCCCAACACTCTTCTTATTCCATAATCCTATTATGGGTTCAACCAGACAATAAAAGGTATCCAGCTGGGTACATGAATTGGGGTACAACCTTAACTTATTCAGGTTGACCCCTTTCAATTAATCACCTCAGTACAATAATTTCCAATTCTTCCTTCATTTTGCCCCCAAAAAAAACCATCCTACCTGACCATTTTGGAAGAAAATGGCTCTTCTACAAATCAACCAGGAAACTTCCTCCATAAGATAAAAAGCAAGCAGAATGAATGTGGTAATTCACTCAGGTCCAAGAGAACTTGTTGTGTCCTGCAATAATTTAGCTTTATACCTGTGTTGTATCTGGGCAAGGAGCACTCACCTGATCATTGCACAAAATACCAAATTCTCAAAATGTCTGCAAATACATTGTAGCTCATTTGGGTAGACTTTTTAAAAGAAGGTTTTCCTATTATTCCCAAAGCAATAATGTGTTCATTTTAGAAAATCCAGAAAGTATATACAAGAAAAAAGAAAATTAAATCATTCATATTATCTTCTAAGATATAGTTTGTGATTTTTTTGTTCTGTAATCTTACAGTTCTCTCTGTCTCTCTGTCTATGTGTGTGTGTGTGTCTATGTGTTTGTGTAAACTAGAGATTCAAGAGTTAGGATAATTTGCCTAGCCTACATTAATTGCTTTAGCCACAGGAACCCATTTATTCCCACCACAGGAAGATAGTATATGGTCTGTCTTGGGAAGTTTTAAGGTCATATCCTAAATTTTGAGCTGAGAATCTTTGCTGTTTCTCAGCCCCATAATAATTACTAAATTTCTTTCTCGGATTCTGACCTCTTTATTTCTAACCCCTTCTTCATCCAACTCTCCTTGCTTTTAGTTAACATGTTGTTTTCTTTCTACCTGTGAGATTGGCAGGGCTTGCCTTATCCCCTGGACATCTGGCTCTGCCATACCCTTTTGGTAGCAGTCTCTGCCTCGCTTCCACTCTCTCTTTTATCTCCAACTCAACCCCACCATGGCTTCCTGTCTACACTATCTTTCACTCTATCTGGACCTTAGTCTTTTGGTCAACTTCCTAACATCACATTTTCTTGTTGCACATTCCTAAGCGGGTCAACCTAATCTGCTGATCTTAACTCTGCTGGTATTCCACATCCCTCCACTCTGACTCTTGATGTGTGTAAACAGTCCTTGTGAATACTGTCTATTTATCATTGAAGCCCTAAATTTTTTACCCTTTTCTTTCTGATATCAAAATGCAATCTGGGGCCGGCATTGTGGCATAGCAGGCAAAGCCACTTCCTGCATTGCCAGCATCCATATGAATGTGGCTCATGTCCCAGCTGCTCCACTTCTGATCCAGCTCCCTGCTAATGGCCTGGGAAAAGCAGCAGAAGATGGCCCAACTGCTTGAGCCCCTGCTACTATGTGGGAGACCTGGAAGAAACTTCTGCCTCCTGGCTTTGGCTTGGCCCAGCCCTGGGCATTGCAGCCATCCAAAGAGTGAACCAGCAGATGGAAAATCTCTCTGTCTCTCCCTCTGTTTCTATAACTCTGACTTTCAAATAAGCAGATGGATCTTTGAAAAAACTAAAAAGTAAAAAATGTTAAAAATGCAATCACTTTTGTAGAGAATATTTTAAAGCAGTTATCTGCACACTCAAACATGCTAAACTTTAGGCATTTGTAAAATAAACATAATTTCCACTCTTGGAAAGCAAGACAGAGATACACATAGTTTATGATATTCATCCTGGCAAAGAAAGACTGCTACATATGCTACAAGCTCAGGAAGTTGTGATAATATCCTGCAATGACAATGGTGTTATAACAACTTAATGGACTTAGAAATAACTTTTCTATTTTCATTAAGACTCTTTATTTTGTTCTGGCTTTGGCCCTTCAGATCATCCTATAGTATCATCTTAAATTCCCTAAGAGGCTTTCCAACTCTAAGAGTTTCCAACTTCTAAGAGTTCCAATTGTAGAAGAGATTTTAATTTTTTCTTAAGAAAACAAATATATCGCCGGCACCGTGGCTTAACAGGCTAATCCTCCGTCTTGCGGCGCCGGCACACCAGGTTCTAGTCTCAGTCGGGGCACCGGATTCTATCCCGGTTGCCCCTCTTCCAGGCCAGCTCTCTGCTATGGCCCGGGAAGGCAGTGGAGGATGGCCCAAATCCTTGGGCCCTGCACCCGCATGGGAGACCAGGAGAAGCACCTGGCTCCTGGCTTTGGATCAGCAAGATGCGCTGGCCATAGCAGCCATTGGAGGGTGAACCAACGGCAAAAAGGAAGACCTTTCTCTCTGTCTCTCTCTCACTATCCACTCTGCCTGTCAAAAAAAAAGAAAGAAAGAAAAAAAAGAAAACAAATATATCAATCTAACCACAACTACTTGAAGCTTTTATTGTTGTATCCTAGTTGGATGTTACTACTTTTAACTCACAAAATAAAGAAATCCAGTAGGTCCTAAATTTGGGCCTCTCAAGAGTTCTGATTTCTTCTCTTATACACAATTAATCCTCTCAGCTACATTTTTCATAGTGTTGACTCAGTGAGTGGGCAAGAGAACAAACCAATAAATCTCCCACTGAAAGACAAAAACAACAAAGTCCAAACAAACAGACCAGAGCACTAGTTCCCCTCTACATTCTGTTTCAGGAATTGCTTCAGCAATTGTCTCCCAACTCATGCATCAGATTTTCTCTCCCTGTTGGATCATCTCCATCAATGGCAATTTGAGAGGTAGAATAATGACTGAAGCTTCCCTTCTCCCTGAAAGAATTCTCTACTTCCAAAACAAACACTCAATAAACATAAAAATAAACATAAACAGAGAGAGAGAGAGAGATTAAAAACTGCCCAATGCAGGGCTGGCGCTGTGGCGCAGGGTTAACACCCGGGCCTGAATTGCCGGCATCCCATATAGGTGCCAGTTCGAGACCCAGCTGCTCCACTTCTGATCCAGCTCACTACTGTGGCCTGGGAAAGCGGTAGAAGACGGCCTAAGTACTTGGGCCCCTGCACCTGCATGGGAGACCTGGAGGAAGCTCCTGGCTCCTGACTCCTATCAGCACAGCTCCAGCCGTTCTGGCCATCTAGGGGGTGAGCCAGAGAATGGAAGATCTCTCTCTCTGTCTCTACCTCTCTCTGTAATTCTTTCAAATAAATAAAATAAATCTTTAAAAAAAAAATGCCCAGTGCACACTAGCCAATGCACACTTACTAGTTGTAAGATAAAATCAGTGAGGGTTAGACACACCGCTATTTGTGCAAAGATTCCCCACCCCACCCCACCTCCGCCCCGCCACTGCTTCCAACTGTGGACGGAAATAAGCTGCATACAGAGCACCTGCTCACCAAAGGGAAACACGGAGTCATGGCAGAACCCCATGACTCCTCTGAAAACTTTCTAGGGAACTCACTTTGTGCCTCTTCAGTCTTCTCCCTACAAATAGGCTGCCCACTCTGGAAGCTGACTCATCATGTAGCTGCTGTCAAATAACCTTGCACCCATCCATACACTGCTCTCACATTTCAAAAAAAAAAATCTGAGAAAAAGTTGCATCTATATCAAACCAAAAAAAAAAAAACAGTGAGGGAGAAGATATGCAGAATTGTTCTCTCCTCCTATTCCTCCCTTCCATGGGACCAAAATAAAGCAAGTGGGGAAAATGCCTTGGAGAAAAAAATAAAAATCATATTTGTGGCAGCTCCCACAGAACTTCCTCCAGTCATCCTGGAAAGAGAACAGAGGCCTAAGAGAATCACACCCTATAGAAGTGTGAGCATAGTTTTTTAAACTTGTTTATTTATTTTCATTTTAATTTAAAGGCAAAAAGATGGACAAAGAGATATCATTGGTCTCCTGGCTCATTCCTTAAATGCCTGCAATAGCCAGGGCTAGACCAAACCAAAGCAAGGAGCCAAGAATTCAATCTGAGTCTCCAATAGTGGTGTTAGAAATCCAAATACTTGAGCCATCACCTGCTAACTCCCAGGTGTTCATTAGCAGGAACTTGGGTCTGAAGGACAGAAGCGAAGACTTGGACAAAGTACTCTGACATGGATGTGGGCATCCCAAGTAGATGCCCACCCCATGTAATTTTAAAAGGAGGGGATTGCTAACCACTTTCAGCAGACCCAGCTGGATGCCTGATGGGACATGGGAAAAGAGTCAGTGGATAAATAAGACTAGGCAGAGTTAAGCAGGATCAATTCTGGTCTCTTAGCCAAGTCTGCTGGATTGAGGATAGCTATGTTTCCTGTGTACTTACGGTATGCACTTACAGGTATCTAGAAAGATGATGCAGCTTGCTGGCCCCAAAAGAGGATATCCAGGAGAATGAAGGGAACCATATTTGTGAAAATTGGAAAAGGGGGGAGGAGTAGTGGTCACTCCATAGAATCACTGTAAGGGGCTCCAGCTGGACACCAAAGATCATTTCATGAGATACAAAAGAGATAACACTGGGACACTCAACCACAGACATCAGGAGCTGGACTGCATCAGCAGCAGGGTGAGAAATGAGACTAAGGAGTGGCCAATATTTATGTTGCTACACCATATACCCTGCTACATAAACAGCATCCCTCCTTGCTGTCTTCCATATGTGTTGATGAAGTAGCAGCAGGACCATGAGTAGGGAAAGAGAAGAATCAGAGAGGGATATATGAACAGTGATATGACAGAAACAATAATATGTAAATTTCACTGAATACTTGCACAATAGAAACATCTGAAATGTAGTTGACTAGAATATATCAATGTAACAAAATTGTTTCACAGTCCAATGAGAGTAGTAGTTTAAAAAGGAAATAAATTATAGTAAAGAATCTGAGCTTCATTTTTTCTATTTAATTCAAGATCATTTAAGTCATTTCTGATGTCATGCATACATAGAAATCAGGAGGTAAAGAGCTAATGTATTATGAAGTGGACTGAGAAATGAGATAATGAATGGGGTGATATCACAATGACAACATCACTCAGAGGGTGTTAGTCTGAGCTAAGACTAACTTCTAGGTCCAAGGTTAAGTCAAGAGCAAGTTCTCTTCTACCTAAGTCTGTGTTCACACAGGAACAAGATGAAAGCAAAAGCAGGCTCTAACGCCTTCTTCTACCTGCTCAAATCCAGTGAGAAAGGAAAGTTGTACTTCTAGCCAAAGTCAGGAGATAAATTGTTCTCCACAAGTCCATACTAATTGTTGAGCAGTCACACAGGGAGACTGGTGCAGTGCAGCAGCCTCAGGTCCTCAGGAAGCTGGGCTGTTTATCATCCATCCAGCCTGAAGGAAGTCTTTTTGACAACAGGGTTGAGGCAATGCAATGCAAAAAATATTGGTCAAGCATGGCCTAATACCTAATATTGCTCAGAGACAGAGTGTCTCCTCTTCTAATAAGCTAGCTGAATTTAGTCCAAATTACCAAGAGCAGCCAGGCAAGCAGATGATAGCCTAGATACACTGAAGGAAGCCAGCCCCACTCTGAACACAGTGTAACTGATTAGGAAGACAGAAGCTGAAGTTTCCCAGGAATGGAAATAGAAGATAAACAACAAGTCTTTTTAAATACATAATTACAAACCAGTAACACAAGACAGATGTTTGGCCTAGTAATTAAGATCTCTGTGTAGGTTCCTCCAAGATGGTGGAATAGGGAGGGACCACACTGATAGTCCAGGAAAACATAGTTTAATAAGAGTGGAGATACTGTAGTTTAGGGAAGAGTTAGGGAAAAAACTGCAGAGAAGACTCTTCCAAAACTAGTGGGACACAGTGGACCTGCATGGAGGGCATGTAGGCGCCCACAGCTCAGGACCTCAGCCGCCAAGTCTACGCACAAGCACTGGAAATAGAGCCATGCAGAATTACTTCCCTTCCGAGTTAAGAGAGAGAGAGAGAGAGAGAGAGAGAGAGAGAGAAAACAACTTGGGTGAGTCAACTTTGGCAC
Organism: Lepus europaeus; assembly: GCF_033115175.1. Taxonomy (NCBI): domain Eukaryota; kingdom Metazoa; phylum Chordata; class Mammalia; order Lagomorpha; family Leporidae; genus Lepus; species Lepus europaeus. The sequence goes on from NC_084827.1 coordinate 93,344,553, forward strand.
ACCCTTAACCCTGAAGAACCAAACAGAGCTCTCTGGCCACACCCATCTCAAGCCTCTAAGGATCCATCGAAAACAGACAGTCCACTTATTCTAGAGTCATAGTATAATGAGAAAAACCACTACAGCAAAGAAACCAAAGAATATCTCCACAATGCCAAGCAATAAACACAGAAACTGAGGAAACAAGAACAAGGAAGATACAATGATGCCCCCAAATGAAAAAGACACCCCAATACAAGATTATGAAGATAATGAGATAGAAAAAATGCAAGAAGCAGATCTCAAAAAATTGATAAGAACAATAAGAAGTTCTCAAAAACAAATTCTTGAACTACAGAAATCCTTAATGGACAAGATAGAAAATCTCTCGCACAAAAATGAAATCTTAAGGAGGAATCAAAATGAAATGAAGCAACTAGTAGAACGTGAAATGGTGATAGTGAAGAGAAATCATAATGAAATGAAGAATTCAATGGATCAAATGACAAACACATTAGAGAGCCTTAAAAACAGAATGAGTGAAGCAGAAGAGAGAATATCGGACTTAGAAGACAGAGAACAGGAAAGTATACAGTCAAACCAAAGAAAAGAAGAAGAAATTAGAAATCTAAAAAATATTGTTGGGAATCTACAGGATACTATAAAAAAAAACCAACATTCAGGTTCTAGGAGTTCCTGAAGGCGTGGAGAGGGAGAAAGGATTAGAAGGCATTTTCAGTGAGATACTAGCAGAAAATTTCCCGCAATACCAGATTATCAGACATACTGTAGAGTAGTTATAAACAAAACAGCCTGTTACCAGTGCAAAAAATAAACATGTAGACCAATGGAACAGAACAGAAACTCCAGAAATCAATCCATCTATCTACAACCAACTAATCTTGACAAAGTAGCTAGAATTAATACCTGGAGAAAGGACAGTCTATTCAACAAATGGTGCTGTGAAAACTGGATCTCCACTTGTAGAAGTATTATTCAAGACCCATACCTTACACCTTACACAAAAATCAATGAAAATGGATCAAGGAGCTAAATCTACAAGCTGATACCATCAAATTTCTAGAGAACACAGGGGAACACTATAGGCAAAGACTTCTTGGAAAAGACCCCAGAAGTACAGTCAATCAAAGCCAAAATATATAAATGAGATTACATCAAGCTGAGACGCTTCTTCACTGCAAAAGATACACTCAGCAAAGTGAAGAGAGAACCTACAGAATAGGTGAAAATATTTGCAAACTATGCAATTGATAAAGGATTAACATCCAGAATCTATAAATAGCTCAAGAAACTCAATAACAACAAAATAGACCATCCAGTTAAGAAACTGGCAAGGGACTCAAACAAGCATTTTTCAAGGAAGGAAATTCAAAAGGCCAACAGACACAAGAAAAAATGCTCAGAATCACTAGTCATCAGTGAAATGCAAATCAAATGCACAATGAGGTTTCACCTCCCTCCAGTTAGAATTGCTCTCATACAGAAATCAACAAATAACAAATGCTGATGAGATTGTGGGGAAAAAGGTACCCTAACCCACTATTTGTTGGAATGTAAACTGGTACAGCCACTGTGGAAGACAGTATGGAGATATCTTAGAAAGCTGAAAATATATCCACCACATGACCCAGCAATCCAACTCCTGGCAATTTACCCAAACAAAATGAAGTAAGCATATGAAAGAGTCATCCGTACCCCTATGTTCATTGCAGCTCAATTCACAGTAGCTAAGATAGGGAACAACCCAGATGTCCATCAACTGATAAATGGATAAAGAAATTATGGTATATATCACTACAGAATACTACTCAGCCATAAGAAATGAAATCATCTCTTTTTGCACAAAATAGATGTAACTGGAAACCATTATACTTAGTAAAATAAGCCAGTACCAAAGATACAAATACCATATGTTCTTCCGGATCTATGGTAAACAATAGCATATCAAAAGTGTAATGTACAGGAGTGAAATTAACATTTTGAGCTTTGATGATTGCTCATAGCCCTGAGCAGTGTTCTTTTCTTTTCTCCTTCTTACTATTTGTTGTAGTAATTTGTTATAGGGTTAATCTTATGTGTTTAAAGTAAACTGAAAGTAGATCATTGTAAAATTAAGAAAGGGATTAGGAGAGCAAGGAGGAGAAAGAGTGGCACCATGGACTGGAGAGAAGGTAGTATGTGAAGTATCATTATGTTCCTAAATTTGTATACATGAAATACATGAAATTTTATATCTTAAATAAAATTAAAAATAAAATAGAAAAACAAAAAAAGTAAAAATTGGCCGGCGCCGTGGCTCAACAGGCTAATCCTCCGCCTTGCGGCGCCGGCACACCGGGTTCTAGTCCCGGTCGGGGCACCGATCCTGTCCCGGTTGCCCCTCTTCCAGGCCAGCTCTCTGCTGTGGCCAGGGAGTGCAGTGGAGGATGGCCCAAGTGCTTGGGCCCTGCACCCCATGGGAGACCAGGAGAAGCACCTGGCTCCTGCCATCGGATCAGCGCGGTGCGCCGGCCGCAGCGCGCTACCGCGGCGGCCATTGGAGGGTGAACCAACGGCAAAAGGAAGACCTTTCTCTCTGTCTCTCTCTCACTGTCCACTCTGCCTGTCAAAAATAAAAAAATAAAAAAATAAAGTAAAAATTACAAAAGTCTACCACAATAAATGAGGAACTGGGAGTATGTGTGTTGATAAATGACTACAGGTAGAAATGACACATTTCACAAAGGGATCACATAAACAAGACTAGTGTCTGCTAATACTAACTGACAGAATTAAAAAGGAGAGAACAATCCAACATGGAAAGTGGGATACACAGCAGACTCATAGAATGGCAGATGCCCTAAACAGCACTCTGGCCTCAGAATCAGCCCTTAAGGTATTCAGATCTGGCTAAAAAGCCCATGAGAGATTCTCAGGCATGGAAAGCCAAGACACTGTGGAAAAAAAAAATGACCAAAATGAAAGATCTCTGTGAGTGAGATCCCAGCGGAAAGAACAGGCCATCAAAGAAGGCAGTACCTTTCTCTGAAGGGAGGAGAGAACTTCCACTTTGACTATGGCCTTGTCTAAATAACGTCAGAGTTTGTGAATTCAATAGGCTTCAATAGCCTTGGCAGCTCATGACAAGAGCCTTGGATGATTACTGACATAATAAATAAGAGTGTCAATTGTTAAATCAACAATGGGAGTCACTATGCTCCTGCTCCTCAAGTAGGACCTCTGTCCTTAATGTGTTGTACTATGCGAATTAATGGTGAAATTAGTATTCAAACAGTACTTTATGCTTTGTGTATTTGTGTGGGTGCAAACTGTTGAAATCTTTACTTACTATATTATCAAGTTGATCTTCTGTATATAAAGATAATTGAAAATGAATCTTGATGAAGAATGGGATGGGAGAGGGAATGGGAGATGGGATGGTTGCAGGTGGGAGGGAAGTGATGGGGAAAAAAGCTACTATAATCCAAAAGATGTACTTTTTTTTTTTTTGACAGGCAGAGTGGACAGTGAGAGAGAGAGAGAGACAGAGAGAAATGTCTTCCTTTTGCCGTTGGTTCACCCTCCAATGGCCGCCACAGCCAGCGCGCTGCAGCCGGCGCACCGCACTGATCCAATGGCAGGAGCCAGGTTCTTATCCTGGTCTCCCATGGGGTGCAGGGCCCAAGTACTTGGGCCATCCTCCACTGCACTCCCAGAGAGCTGGCCTGGAAGAGGGGCAACCAGGACAGAATCCGGAGCCCCGACCGGGACTAGAACCCGGTGTGCCGGCGCCGCAAGGTGGAGGATTAGCCTATTGATCCACGGCGCCAGCTCAAAAGATGTATTTTTGTAATTTATTAAATAAAAGTTTTAAAAAATGAGACACTTCAAAATGTCGTCTAATTTATATAAAAATATTTCTGCCTCTTACAGACACCAGTGTACATATATTTAGTCAGGCATGGGATATGAGTGAAGAAAAACAGACTATAAACATACTGGCAACCCAAACAAATATTTACATAAATAATCTTAATATTTATGTTGTCAATATGGTTCCCCAAGTACAAGTACAAAAGGTTTGAAATAAAATGAATCATTTAATCTTAATCTCTATTGTAATCAGCCATAATTTCTAAGATCTTTAACTGTACTCCCACTTGGCCTAATTTATTGTTATATAAAGATGTTCACTGTAATTTTTATAACTTTGAAAATGCTGCTTTATAAATATTTTATCAACAAGAAGTTTTAGTGCTCTCTCTCACCCATTCTCTTTATGAGAAAACTAAACTATCTTCCTTAAGTTGGAAGAAAAATCTCCATAATGTTGACAAACATAGGGAATTTATATTAAGTCATTCTGCATTGAAGCTTCAAAATTCCAACTGTGGGAAGCTTGTAATGAACACTAGTTATTGAGCATTTAGGACTGAAATTCTGCCTATTATTTTTTTATTCCATTCTTGGTCATTTTGGTCATCCATAGCTAACATACTTAGGAAAGCCACAGTCAAATTGTGCTAAAAGGATGGGTGTTTGTTAGAAATTTTATGTATTTTCCTCCTATAGAGTTAATAGCTTTAAAAAATAATGAGGCCTAGAATAGAGAAATGAGGGAGCAAGTCCTAGATCACTTGCTGACAATAGCAATATTACATGAATACTTAGCAAACCGTTTCAACCATTAGATAACAACTTAACAAAACATTTACCGGAAGGTCCAATGCCTTCTATAAATTTTAAGAATCATGTATTTGAAAACACGTCTTAGATATCTAACATGGTGTAGTTTGTTTAACCAATAAACTTAAGCACAACCATATAAAATGTTTTTAGTTTCTTTCTACCCAACTTGTTCTTTCACTTCTCTATTCTCTTCAAGGTAGGGAACTAATTCTATTATGAAGGAATCTGTAGGATGCACAATTTAATCTTTAGACCTTATAAGAGATGGCTAACATTTTTCTGTAATAGCATAGCCAAAATAAGAACTTAACTAATAATCTCATAGCTAGATTCACATCGCCATCAGCGAAGTATACAGTAAGTAAAAAAAAAAACCTACCTTTCAGACCAAAGGGAAAGAAAGTTTTAAAGTGAGAATATAATTTTCCTCATGGGCATTGTCTACCTTAGAAAAACTACTACAGAATATGCCTGTGACTATAGACTTGTAGTTCAGGCCACCAAAGATTAGAGATGGGAAACGGGCACTCCCTTGACTTGCATCGTCTGGTCTGCTTTAACACAAATCAGGAGGAAAAGAAAGCTAGGCATCAGAAGCAATGGGTGGCAGGCCTATTAATGGCTGATCTGTACAGTGATCTGCCCTCAAGGAGACCCAACAGGCCAGTCCACTGCAGTGGCTTTCAATGTGGTAAGCCTGGGCTTCAGCAGAAGTCAGCTTGTGAAGAGCCCTGGCAGCTCTGCCAAGAGTTGGATCACTGGAAATGGACCTGCCCTGGAATCGAAGGATGCCCAGGTCAGAGCCACAGATCTTATTGGCTCCAAGCTGAAAAGCCCTTCACTCAGCCCAACTTCCAAAGTGACCACTGCAGTTGAGGGGACAGCCAAGTAGGGTCAGCAACATTGCAGGCAGAACTGTAAATTTCTTGTTAGAGATGCCCCCTGCCTTTACCTGGCCAGCTCTCCTCCCAGGCCAGCCAAGTAATGAAAGTCAACAGAGTGCCTTCCCCTAGGAGGTTCACACCTCCCTTCGGATATACCCCATGTGAAGAGATAGATAGGTCTGGGCCTCTTAACTTACAAGGCCTAAAGCCCACCAGATTATTATCAAGCCCCTTCTATCAGGTTCTATTTGCCTCTCAATCAGAAAACTTAATTGTAGCTTAGACAGCACCTTTCTTAGCTCCTCTATTAATGAGTCTATCCTTTGTTCTAGACCCTGTCTAGTCCACTTGGGCCTCATTCCTTTGTAATCATAACCTCTACTCTACCACCAATGGCTCTACTCCCAACCTGTGTGTACTGATGGTCCTCTTTCCCACTTAATGCTGTATAATTGTTCAGACCTGGTTAAGGCCACTCTTAGGATCATTGGTTACTATCCTCACCCTGTCTTTTATGACCTTGTCTAAATATGATCAGAGTCGGGGAACTTGGAAGGCTTCCATAGCCTTGGCAACTCACGACGACAGCCTAGGGTGGTTACTGGCGCCATAAACGAGAGTGTCAATTTGTTGGGTCAACAACAGGAGCCATTGTGCGCTTGCTCCTGATGTGGGATCTCTGTTGTTAATGTACTGTACATTTTGATTTAATGCTATAACTAGTACTCAAACAGTATGTTTCACTTTGTGTTTCTATGTGGGTGCAAACTGTTGAAGTATTTATACTAAATTGATCTTCTGTATATAAATAGAATTGAAAATGAATCTTGATGTGAATGGAAGGGGAGAGGGAGCGGGAGAGGGGAGGGTTGCGGGTGGGAGGGAAATTATGGGAAGGGGAAGCCATTGTAATCCATAAGCTGTATACTGGAAATTTATATTCATTAAATAAAAGTTAAAAAAAAAAAGAAAAAAAAAATAATGAGGCCATCCTACTTCCTGACACATATGTAAAAGCATCAATAAATGTCTTCCTTTATCTTAGTTTGCTTAGGATTTTAAATTACTTTAACCTTCTCGACTTACAGGAAAATGATACAGAGGCATTATGACTTTCTCTAAAAGATAAGACCAGCCTCTGCCCTGGACTGAGTTCTTTAAGCCTATTTCAAAGACTAGATAAATGATCCATGAGCACAATGATGGCTTGATAGGTCTAAATCATCTTTTTTTTTATTACCTCTAGATGCTAAAAAAAGGTAAGATAATGGTTCAGAAGAAAAGCTCAGGAATTTGAGGGGCAGGTGTTAGTAATAAAAATATATAACTGTTGAAGTGTTTTTAAAACCATTTCCAGAAATAACTGGCAAAATAATGCCTCTAATGTTTAAGCCAAATTAAATTGCTTACAAATGATTGGAAATCGTGGTTGCCATGGTTTCAATTGCCCACAATGTGGTGTATGGACTAAATACTGCCTTGCAGCAAAAATGCCTGTGTATTAAGTGTGAGCCACACAAAACTAATTACAGTGTTCTGAAGCATTTGACATTTTTCAAAGTAACAATAATAATGACTAATTACAATTTTTAAATGTCAGCTGATCTGACGTACTGGAGTGGCCCCACCATTTGTCACTTCCCTGGGTCTACAAACCTATCCCTGCACTAAAATCCAAGCCCCCTACAAATATCTAGCAGTGAATCAAATGGCCTTTAATAATGAAGAAAATTGCAGCAAACCTCTGATCTACAGGTACTCTTGACACATAGTATGATGATGCTTCAAAAAGTTAGTGGATGGGGCCGGCGCTGTGGCACAGTGGGTTAACACTCTGGCCTGAAGTGCTGGCATCCCATATGGGCGCCGGTTCAAAACTCGGATGCTCCACTTCTGATCCAGCTCTCTGCTATGGCCTGGGAAAGCAGTAGAAGATGGCCCAAGTCCTTGGGACCCTGCATCCATGTGGGAGACTGGGAAGAAGCTCCTGGCTCCTGGCTTTGTATCAGCACAGCGCCGGCCGTTGCGGCCATCTAGGGAGTGAACCATCGGATGGAAGACCTCTCTCTCTCTCTGCCTCTCTTCTCTCTGAGTAACTCTTTCAAATAAATAAATAAATCTTTAACAAAAAAAGTTAGTGGTAAAATTGAAATTAAAAGATAGTTTATGTTGATGCAAAAAATTGGAAATCCATGCATAGATGTTTTAAAGACTCTTCATGAGAAACCATTGATTTCCTTAGGAATTATTTGAAGTCACTCCCCCAAAACAATCTGAAACTTTGAGTTAGATTAAGTCAAGTTGTGTTTATTTTTAATTTCACCAAAGGAGGTCCTTATTTTATCATGATTTACCCCTTATTTCCTCTGTAGCACTCCAATATAACATTTTTGTCGCCTTAAAATCATTCAGTTGATCAGCAAACATTTATTGAGCAATACTATGTCAGTTTCTATTAAGACATTGAGGTTACATAGATAAATAGGATTCTTTCCTCATAGAAGAGACTGGCTTGTCACTCATGTTTTGTATCAATAACCAATTATTTCTAATACAGTGTGATCAGGCAGTGATAGAAATATGGACAGCTTATTATACACAGAAGAGCGGCACAAATTTTAGCCTGAAAAATCATGGAAAGTCAAGAATCTCCCTGGAGTTTACCCTTGACATCTGGGTCACTCATTAGTAGGAATTAGCCAAGCATGGAGAAGAAGAGATAATTCCATTAGAAGGAAAGCAGAGATCCCAACTTAGTGCGTCCAAAGAATTATAACACAATATATTATATGTACATGGTGAGAGGTGGCAGGAAAAATTTTGGGGACATGAATGAAAGTGAAATTCTAGGTCCTCAGGATACAATCTCTGTCCTCAATCCTTAAAAGACCTAGACCCTTCTGGTTCTGTTTCTCTGGGGAACCATGTTTAGTCTGTGGATCACATTCTGGAGGCAGCATGGAGTCATGAAAGATTTTAAGTAAGAGTCATGTGGTATGATTTGTCTTTCAGAGAAACGACTTTGAGGGCAAGTTTGAAAGGGATGACAATGAAAACAGGAGGATCACTTTAACTATTTTGATGTATAATTTTGTCACATGTGCCCAGAGAGCTTGACAAACATTATTCTGTTTCCATCATGGCATTTTGGGGTTAGATTGACATTTAAATGAATGGATTCATGTAAAACAGATTTCTCCCTAAAATGTGGATGGGTCTCAACCAATGAACTGAAGGCCTGAGTGGAACAAAAAGACTAACCCTCCCCTGGGGAACAGAGAGGTCTCTGGCGGCTGCCCTTGCCAATCTGCACCATCGGTTCTTCCTGTTCTGTTTCTCAAAGAACCCTGACTGATATACTCTTGTTGTGGCACAATACAAAGCTAATGAAGTTTCAAAGTAGAGAGTACCAGGAATACTTATATCACCAAGTGAGGCAGAATCCCTGGAGGAGGCAAAGACCCAAACATAAGTAGTACACTCATTAGTTTGAGATATGTTACCTCCGTGTTGGACCCAGCTGAGGAGCCGGGCGCTGCTACCGGAGGATCAGGGTCGAGGGCACCCAGGGGAGCTGTTGCCCGAGCAGCCCGCCCTCCACACAGGCAGCCTCCCTTCCCGGCCCGGAGAGGAAACAGAGGGGCGATGTGAACAGCTGTGGGAGTCGGAGTCGCGAGAGCGGGAGCCAGAGTGGCCCCCACCCAGGCCCCCCAGCCCAGCCCAGCTCAGCCTGCACGTCCGCCGGTCCTCCCGTCCTGCCAACCCTGGGGTCTGCAGGATTGTTAGATGGACCACGGCTCCATCATCACCCAGGCGCGGAGGGAAGACGCCCTGGTGCTCACCAAGCAAGGCCTGGTCTCCAAGTACCCTCCTAAGAAGGCTTGCGGAGGTAACATCATTAAGGCCCTTTTCTGCTCCAGCTCCCCCACTGAGCTCACCGCATACAAGGAGGAAGCCAACACCATTGCTAAGTCGGGTCTCCTCCAGTGTCTCCTGTACCAGTTTTACCAGATCCCAGGGACCTGCCTGCTCCCAGAGGTGACCGAAGATCAAGGAAGGCTCTGTGTGGTCATGGACCTGGATGAAACCCTTGTGCACGGCTCCTTTAAGCCCACCAACAACACTGCCTTCAGAGTGCCTGTCGAGAGGGAAGGGATCACTCACCCGGTGTACGTGCTCAAAAGGCCTTCCGGAGACGAATGGCAGAGCTCTGCGAGTGTGTTCTCTTCACCGCCAGCCTGGCCAAGGGCGCCGACGCTGTGACGGACCTGCTGGACCGCTGTGGGGTGTTCCGGGCGCGCCTCTTTCGCAAGTCCTGAGTCTTCCACCAGAGCTGCTATGTCACGTCAGTCGCCTCGGGAGAGACCTGAGGAAGAAGCTCATCCTGGACAACTCGCCTGCCTCCTACAGCTTCCACCCGGAGAACGCGGTGCCTCTGCGGTCCTCATTTCACGACATGGCAGACACTGAATTGATGAACCTGATCCCCATCTTCGAGGAGCTGAGCGGAGCAGACGACATGTACACCAGCCTCGGGCAGCTGCGGGCCCCATAACCTTCCAGCCGGACAGGCCGGGCCTAAAGTGGAGCACCTCACCCAACCGGGAGCACGGAAGAGCGCACGGGCAGGTGAGAAGACGCAGGCGCACAGCACCGCCCAGCGGAGCCGCCGGCTCCCTGGGGTGTGAGCCTGCGCACAGCTGCGGCCCCAGGATGTGCTATGTTTGGGGGCGGGGGAGCAGCTGAAAGAACAAGACTCTTCCCAAGTTAGTTGATCTCCTTTGTGTACCCCAGGAGCCGCTGGGCTCCCCAGGCTGAAGACGTGCGGGCTCCGTTGCCAAATCATGGCCGCCCCTCAGTGCCAAGGAGGGAGGAAAGGCAGAGGCCGCCTTAGGGCGCCTCGGGCACACGCCTTTCTGAAACCCTTCTCCGGCCAGCTGCTGCAGACAGAAACATGACACTTGTGGTCAACTGTGACCGCGTGTCCAGAACCCTGTGGCTCCAGCCCAGTGCCTGTCTGAGCCCGCTCTGCGCCTCTCCGCGGCTCCGGCCGGGCCTGTCTTCCTCACACCTCGCCAGTCTTGACCTGGTGGGGAAGGCGCTCCTCGGCCCGCCCCGGAAGAGGACACAGAGCCAATTTCCACTCTCCTGGCCCTTACTTTTAAATTTCTTTCTAAGGGTGGCGTTTGGGGCTGGTGAAGCTAGTTTGTGTCTGGTGAAGCTTCAGCCCTGGGCTGACAGCAAGAGGGGCCGGCGCTCGGGGAGCAGGGCGCAGAGACGTCCCCACGGCTCGTGATTCGCTGGCAGAGTGCCCAAAGGCTGCTTCTCGGGGCCTCTGCCGGTGCTGGTCCAGAGGCCGCGGAGAGCCACGCACGCGGTCCCGCCCCTCCCATTTCTTTGGCAGGGCTCTTCCTTGCTGTGTCTTCCCCGGGGCCTGTCCCCAGCCAAGCGCTCTCTGTTCCAGCCTGCATCCTTCCTGGCTGTCACATTTCCTCTCCAGGACCTCAGAACTGCTTTTCCTATGGGTTTGCAGACCTAAAGGCCAGTCCTTCCGCCTCCAGGAGCGGCGTGAGCAGGCCCCTCGTGCACTGGCTCTCTGAGCGCATCTGGCTTTCAGTGGTCCTTACTGGCAAATGCTTTAACGAACAGTCAGCAAGAGGAAGTATCCCCGAGTAGAAAAAAACAAAAGGGAAAGTGCTGCCATGATTGTGAACACAAGGAGCCCCTCCCCCCGAAAGAGGGAACCCCACCTCCGCGTCACTGCTTTAATCATGGGCTTCCCCGCGGCTGGTTTAGGCTCTCGCCTCGGAGTTGCTGTCCCCATCTCTGTTCCCTGGAGGCTGCTGTCACAAAGCATTTGGGAATTGGCTCAGATGCGGGGGCACCGCCCAGTCAGGACTCACCCCCTTGTCCTTCTCAATTTCTGCACACTGGCCCAGCCTCAGGAGCTAACCAACAGCAAGGACAGCGGGTGGCAGAGCGGCAGCCTGGCATGACGAGTGTGGCCCGCAGTGGTGCCAGCTCCCCTGCCCGGCCTGGGGCTGTAAGGCCTCGTCCCACTCGCTGGGGTCCCAGAAGTGGCACGGCCCCCTAGAGCTTGTGTGATCATTTCCCCGCAGCATCGCTGCTGCCCGCAGGCGCCCGTCAGCGATGCGTCTCCCGAAGGGCAGTGCAACTCGGGCTCCGTGGGCCGCTGTGCTTTGGATCCAGGCCTGGGTGCAGGTCACAATCCTGCAGCTGCAATAGGGGCCTCTCGCAGAGCCCTGACCCTAAGGGCCCAGCCAAGCTCTTTTGACCAAACAAGCAATAAGAGGCTCTAAGCTGGTCGGGTTCCAGAGCCCTTCTTGCCTCCTCTAGAGCTCCACGCTCCAGGTGGAGAAGCCCCTGCTACTCCCTTCCCTATCCAGCTCGTCCACAAAGCCCAGGACGGCTCTCAGTGGGAGTGCTGGAACCCTGCCGGCCACCTGCAGCTCTTCCACAGGAGCCTCGCCCTTGGTCCCTCCACCCTCCCTTCCCCCAGAAGCAGCTCAGCCAAATCTAAACAGAGTCCATCCAGAGAGACCAGAGCCAGCTCAAGTCATTATTTGCTGTCCAGTTTCACGGCTGTGTTAGGGGCCTGTGATAATGGCAGAACTAGCTCCTCAAAGGGAACAGGTCAGACTGTTTTGGAGGGGAGTGGGATTTGGGGGCCCATGAGGGGGAGCACATCACCCCAGGACCTGTTCTGGGACTTCCCACTGGAGACTGATCTTTGGGAGTCAATAGTCTCCTCCTCCCCCGACCACCAGCCTGATCAGCACCCGTTTAAGCCATGCCAGAAATCTGCCCCTGCCAGGTGCAGTTCAGGTTCAGGTGCCTCTTCAGGGATACAGCGTGTCTCGCCAGTTGGACTTCTGAATCAAAAGCCTGATATTCGTGTCCCTCTCCTAGAGGGAGCTTTGGACACAGGACCAGTTTGGAAAAGGGTCAGGTAAGGGTGTCCACTCTGCACATTGCAGAGGGGACCCTCCAGAGACCCACGGGTCCCTTCCTAGGGAGGCAGAGTGAATTTGCCTCCATTCAGCTTGGGGCCTCTCAAAGCTTTTGACCATTTTGTAAAACGGATGAACTCCCCTCTGCTGCAGTGGTTCAGGGACTCCCTTGTGCTAAACACGGGGAGTCTATATGCAGCTGTAGTTCCCTGGGAGGTGGTCCCACGTATTCCATTGCTGCTACGTGTTCCTGAAGCCTCGTGCAATGGGCAGTCCCCATGGAAGGCTGTCCTGAATCCCAAGTCCCAAGCAGGGACAGATTTTTTTTTACAAGATTTATTTATTTATTTGAAAGACAGAGCTACAGAGAGGTCTTCCATCTGCTGGTTCACTCCCCAGATGGCCACAAAGGCCAGAGCTGTCCTCACCAGGGGCCCAAGGACTTGGACCATCTTCTACTGCTTTCCCAGGCCTTAGCAGAGAGCTGGATTGGAAGTGGAGCGGCTGGGACTCAAAACAGCACCCATATGGATTGTGACACAGCAGGTGGTGGCTTTACCCACTGGGCCACAGGGCTGGCCCAACATTTTCTTGCACTGTCTTCCCAAGCACCAATTCCCACAGCATAGTACTAGATCACATCTCTTCCTGCTTCCCTAAGGAAAGGGTTCAAGAAAGGCAAGGTTTTAGCATGTTTTTGAGGAAAAGTCCTTACAGACAATGGAGCTAGAAAAATTGTACAAAGGGTCCACGCTAAGTGGACCAGAACCACGGCATTCTCCAAGAAAAATGGACTTGCTATTCCTTTCAGCCATCTGCACAGACCACCACTGTGCCTCAATCATTGAGAACAAACCGGTCATACAACTATGGGAAAATACTCAGATTTTGTAATAGCAATATCACTAATGGTGAGAAATTCCAGCTAGAGAAACTGAAACTCTTTTATTGAATCACTTACTAACTCAGAATCTCCAGCCAAATTCAACAATACATTTTCATCACAAACAAAACAAAGGATCAAAGCTCTGTGTTGAGGAAATCTAGTCATCAAACATTCTGAGCTCAGTGGCACAAGTCACAGCTGCGTTGAGACCAAGCAAAACTTTCCTTTGGTGAGCAACTCTCTGGGAAACCACTTACAATTTCAAGCATGTTTTAACCCCATACATGCCCTCAATTGCCTTAAGCATGTGTGTTTTATGGTTCAGTGATAAAGCTATAACCTCTGCACACAAGTTTATGGATTTGAGGCAACTCAGAGACCTTACCTTATTGCAAAATACAGTGCCTTTAGAGCGATCTAAACAACAGTTTTAAAAGAACAATTTTAACAAAGAGAAGCAAAATCTAATCATGGACCATAAAAACATATTATTTCATAAAGTTGTATATGTAGGTGCTTTTATTTATATGAATTATATACTTTAACTATATGAAATCTATATGTCTTGTTAATTGATACTATAGTCATTAAGGCAACAAAATCACTCAAATAGCAATTGTATCACTTCTATATACAGACATATGGTACATAAACAGATCACCAATAGATTCATCCCTCCTTTGAAAGAACTTAATCAGCCTCTACAAGTCAACTTTCACAGTAGTCTCCATTGCCCAGCACTTTAACAGAGATTTTGAAACTCATACAAGTATTTCATGATCCTTTTATTCCCATGCTTCATCATGGAGTATATTGAACTCACAGAACCTAGACCAGACTCCACTTGCCCTGACATCACACCCTTTCTCCCCGTCAGCACAACAGAGCTTGCCACTCCTTCCAGGGCAGATAGTGGTTTACCTATTGCTCTTCTTACTGCATGACAATTATTTGCTGAAGCATTTGAGCTCCGCTAGCAGGCTTGGGATCTTCCTCCTACATTTTTGAAGGGGGTGGGAGAGGGAGTACAGAATCAATTGCAGACTTAATAAGGCAAGCTTTATAAAGCATAGCCATCTCAAACAAGCTTTTAATAGGTTTCCTCCAGCAGTCATCATCATTTCCCCCAGTCTTGCCTCTTTCAAAATATGGTTTTTTTGATTATTGTTGCTGGTTTGTTTGGGATTGAATGTCTCCTAAAGCAAGCAATCATTAGTCATCATTATCTATAACCAAAGCAAAATAGTTTTGATATTCAGGAAGATAACAGCTGCTGTGAAATACCATGAGACCATCAGTTGACTCAGTGACACAGGTGACTGGACATTCAGGGCACAGAGTTAGGAGCCTGCCCAGACTTCCCAAAATCAAGTAATGCGGCCTCCTGTGTTGTGTCTCAATGCAGTTTTTCAAAGGTCTTAAGGGGAAAAATGCAAAACTCAGCAATCCATGAAATCACAGCTAGAAGGTTTCTGACAATCTGGAGGCAGAGATAGAAAAATATTAGAAGACATTAAAAGTATTTGTTAATCAATCAATAAAGAAAGGAACATTTACTGAGTCCTTACATTAGCTTGCATGCTCCTGGGATTTAAAACAACAGAAATGCCAAAGTGCTTGTTAATATGTAATTGAAAGTTAAAATATAGAGCAACACTCACATGCGAAACTACACAATAACAGCACCATACAATGGAAAATTGCACATTATTGTGCAATTGTACTATATAGGATGCCCACATGTCACAGGTTAGCCAGCATTGCTCTGATTTATACCTTTGACCCTGTTTGGATGATAGTTTATAGAGTCCAGCATCACTGAAGAGATAGGACTTCCTCTTCTGGAGTAACGCCACTTCCACACTGGCATTTTGTTAATTATTTTCTGGGCTAGAAAGAAATAGCCCATCATTCTGTGACCTTGGACATGCAACAGATACCATAAGAATTTTCCTGTGCTTTGCTTTTGGCTTTTCTCTCGTCTTGGTTTTTGGTCATTGTCCTGTAAGAATCTGGTTAACTAGATAACTAGTTACTTTGATTCTGTAATTATAGCCCAACCCTTTGAATTAATCAATGGCATTCTTTGTATTCACATCTCATTAAAAAATGACAAAAAAAAATCTGAAGCAAAACTGAAGATATGAAACAGGAGAGTTTTATTTTTTAGTTTATTATTTTTTGTAACATTTTAATTTTTTCATGGATAGTACATTCATACTATTTTATGATAAAAGTAATAATATTCAGTTTTTCATTATATGACTATATGAGAGGATTTAAACAGGTTTGTGGAATTAAAAGATAAAAATAAAAAATATAAACTTTATTAATCAAGTTCAAGTTTAAGACACATTTGTAAGCATTGATACCAATGATTTAGTCAGTCCCTAAAGAACTGAATTCTGGGTTCTGGATTCCTCCTGGCCCTAAAATTTAATCATGTTATGCAATCACTTTTATATTATTAACTAAAGAAAAAAGGTAACTTTTAAATTTTTTTATATTAGAAAACAAAAAGAATTCACAAGGAGCCAAATCAGGGTTATCAGGTGGATGGCTAGCAACTTCCCATTGAAATTCTCACAAAAATTGCCCTTGTTTAATGAGAAAAATGAGCAGGAGCATTGTTGTGGTGGAGAAGTACTCTCTGGTGAAGCTTCCCCAGACATTTTCTATAAGTTTTGGCTAACTTTCGCAAAACACTCTGGTAATAAGTAGATATTGTCAGTCTTGGGCCCTTGAGAAAGTCAATAAGCAGAATGCCTGGGGCATCCAAAAAAGATTATCATGACCTTTGCTCTTGAAAGTCTGCCTTTTCTGTGACTAGACCACCTTCACCTCTTGGTGGCTGCTGCTTTGATTGTGCTTTGCCTTCAGAATCATACTGATCAACCCATGTTTCATCTCCTGTTACAGTTCTTCAAAGAAATGCTTCAGGATCTTGATCTGACTTGCTTAAAATTTCCACTTCAAGCTTTGCTGTTGTCTGCAGCTGAGCTTGGCACAACAGAATTTGTATCATTGAGCAGAAAATTTGCTTCACTTCAATTTTGCAGTCCAAATTGTATTAGCTGAAACAATCGAGATGTCAATGGTCTTGGCTGTTCTTTATGCTGTTAATCATCAGTTCTCTTCAACTACGACAGTGTTAACTTTTTCCTGGAAAAGTATATGATTTTCTTCATGTTCAAAATTGTCTCATGCATTCTTTTAAAAAATATTTTTATTTATTTTAAAGGCAGTTACAGAGAGAGACAGAGACAGAGAGAGAGATGTCTTCTGTCCGCTTGTTCACTCCCCAGATGGCTGCAACAACCGGAGCTTTGCTGATCTGAAGCCAGGAGCCAGGAGCTTCTTCCAGGTCTCCCACACAGGTGCAGAGGCCCAAGGACTTGGGCCATCTTCTACTGCTTTCCCAGGCCATAGCAAAGAACTGGATCAGAAATGGAGCAGCCAGGACTCGAACTGGCACCATTATGGGATGCCAACACTGCAAGCAGCGGCTTTACCCACTATGCCACAGTATTGGCCCCTCATGCATTCCTTAAAAGCTTTGTTACTGGGGGTCAGCATTGAGGTTCAGTGGGTTAAACCACCAGCTTCAATGATGGTATCTAATATTTGAATATCAGTTCGAGTCCCAGCTGCTCTACTTCTTACCCAGCTCCATTAATCCACCTGCAAAAGGAGCAGAAGGTGGCTTTGCAGCTGGTCCCTGTCACCCAAGTGGGAGGTGTGGATAGAGTTCTTGGCTTTGGCTTGGTCCAGTTCTGACTGTCACAGCCTTTTGAGGAGAGAACCAAATGTTGGAAGTTCTTGTCTCTGTTTCTTCCTCTCTGTCACTCTGCCTTTCAAACAAATAAATAAAATAAAATCATTTGAGGATTTTTTTTATTTCTGTGTGTTTTTATTTGAGACTCAGAGAGACAGAGACAGAGACCGAAAGATCTTCCATTTGCTGATTCAGATGTCTACAGCATCTGGGGCTTGGCCAGGCCAAAACTAGCATCCTGGCGGAATATCCAGGTCACCCATGTGGTGGCAGAGAGTTAAGTCTTTAGAGCATTTAAAGAATGCCCACCTGGACCCAAGGTGAGCATTGGCCAGAAACTAGATTGGAAGCAAAGCAGGACTGAAACCCAGACACTCTGACGTGGACTGTAGGTGTCCCAACCAGTGTCTTAATTGCTGTGCCAAATGCCCACCCCTGTCTACTACCTTCTTAAAATGAGTTGTCCATGTGTAAACTTCTGACTTCTTTGGGACATTGTTCCTGTTGACTTTTCATCAAGCACCAATGATTTCACAATTGTTCCACGAAAGCTTCACCAAAAATTTGGTGCTTGTTCTTGCTTCAATTTTAGCAAATCCGGGGCCGGCGCTGTGGCTTAGCGATTAAAGCCACTGCCTGCAGTATCAGTATCCCAAATGGACGCCGGTTTGAGTCCTGGCTGCTCCATTTCCAATCCAGCTCTCTGCTATGGCCTGGGAAAGCAGTAGAAGATGGCCCAAGTCCTTCGACCCCTGTACCTGCATGGGAGACTCAGAAGAAGCTCTTGGCTCCTGGCTTCGGATCGGCACAGCTCCGGCCATTGGGGAGTGAACCAGTGGATGGAAGACTTCTCTCTCTCTCCACCTTTGCCTCTCTGTAACTCTACCTTTCAAATAAATGAGTAAGTCTTAAAACAAAATTTTAGCAGAATTCATGTCACTATGATAGATGGTATCTTTTCATTAATGCCTCACACTAGACCTTGTTTAGATATAACAAATAATACAATATTAGTTTATGTAAGAATATTTTAAATCCAAATGCAGTTTCTTTGTAATATGCATTTTCCATGAACTTTTTGAAGATACTCTCATTATATTAACAGCAGTAATAATACTCAAAAAGCAAAGTCAGAATGAGAAATGCAGTCTGTTCAATGTTGACTTTCTGCTGACATCTCTTATCCACAAAACACAAAGTCTGTAAGAATGTCTGAAATACATGAAATTTGTTCACCCCAAAAATATTTTAAATTTAAAATAAAATAAATGTTTTAAATGTCTGAAAAGCCTGACACACTTGGAACATGTTTTTAAAGGCAGACAAGCTTATGGTCCTAGCACGTGCAATGTGACATGTGCTGCTGCAGAGGAAATGTTTTTATAGACTCTGTTTTGTTTTACATTCACTTTAAAAATCTAAGGAAAGCAAGGGGAGGGATTAAAGGTTCACAATAAATTTTACAGGCCTGGGCAGTGAAGAAAAACTCCCGAGTGTTATGAGGTGTTAAATAAATTGAATCGACTAAACTTTCTGTCCTGTTGTCATGATGGCCTTTACACTTTCCACAATGTGGAGACAATTAGGTGTTAGCCTGCCTTGGAAAGATAAATTTCCAAGTTCCAGACAAGAATATTGATTTAGGATGTATTGTGTAGGCCACAGAATCCTTATTCTAATCAATTCTGGCTTTAATGCTTGCAAAAATGCATATGAGTCAGAATTTAAAAAGCAAAACAGAAAACAATGGCAAAACTTATTCAAAATGCAAATATTTTCATTTTCCTCCTCATTATTGAACTTACCCTGTAAGGCGAGTCATAAAAGGACCCCAGAGGCAGAATAGAGCTGTACATCTGTTTTTAAATGTTACTAGGAAGTCAATCATCTGTGACATTTTAGGTATTGGCTCAAAATGGATGCAAAATTTTAGCACAAATTCTTTTATCTGTTTTTCTACATAAGTTGGCTTGCCAAAGGGGATTCTCCTCCATCCAGTATATAGTTTCCTTGTTGCTTTATGTTATGCACTACAAACAGACCTACTGTAATAACTAAAACAGCAATTATTTTACAACCATGGAATCATTCTAGTTCCATCCAAATCACTTTGTTAAAGACAAGATAGCATTGACATTCTCACAGGATGTGTCCTGAGACCTTTGGAAACTGCAAATCCGTGAACATCACTATAAAATAAAATTCATAACCTACTGAAAAAAAAGAATAGGAAGATGTAAGCAACCCAAAATGTTATTCTGGGGGGAAGATAGAACTTGTCTATGCCTTCTTTTTAATCACAAATGTTTCTAACCAATTTTTTCCCACCAACAATTAAGTTTCTTACATGACTCTTTGGCATTACCTTATTTATAAAAAAATAATAGAACTCAATATAGCAATTAAATAAATATAATACCACTTATTGGAGAAAAAGAAAATACAAATAACATTAAGACAAGATCAAGAAAGACTACATATATATATATATATATATATCAACAGTGATTATATATAAAGATTATTAATTTAATTTAAAGATAATACAGTATAACTTCATACTAGAAAACTTGAAGGCCGGCGCCGTGGCTCAATAGGCTAATCCTCCGCCTTGCGGCGCCGGCACACCAGGTTCTAGTCCCGGTCAGGGCGCCGGATTCTGTCCCAGTTGCCCCTCTTCCAGGCCAGCTCTCTGCTGTGGCCAGGGAGTGCAGTGAAGGATGGCCCAAGTACTTGGGCCCTGCACCCCATGGGAGGCCAGGATAAACACCTGGTTCCTGCCATCAGATCAGCGCAGTGCGCTGGCCACAGTGCACCAACCGCGGCGGCCATTGGAGGGTGAACCAACGGCAAAAGGAAGACATTTCTCTCTGTCTCTCTCTCTCTCACTGTCCACTCTGTCTGTTCCAAAAAAGTAAATAAATAAAACTTGAAAATCTAGATAAAATGGATGATTACCTGGAAAAAAAGTAAATTAACAAAACTAACTCAAAAAGGTTTATTAAACCTGAGTGGATCCATAAACATATAAGTAGTAGTAGTATAAGTAGTTTAAGTAGTGTATAAGTAGTAACATATAAGTAGTAGTTGCTTAACTGCCCCACAATAAATATTAGATTGAAACAGTTTTACAGCAAAGTATTATGAAATCCCCAAGAAATACATAATTCTTTTAAGATGAACCAATTAGTATTTTTCCCAGTAATACAAGAGTGGTAAACATTAGGAAATCTACTCTTAATGACCAAATTAAGATATTGAATTAAAAAAAATGCACGAGTCTCTTGAAAGTACAAGTATCTGATCAATTTAACATTAATTTACAATTTTAAAAATTTTATTAAGAAAGGAAAAGAAGGAAATTGCTTCAATTTAATAAATGACTTCTATCAGCAACCTATAGAAAATTTCATATTTCATGATGAGCCTTAAGAAATATTTAGGGCAGGTGATTGGCCTAGTAGTTAAGACTCCGGTTAGGACACATATAGCCCCACATTGGAACCCCTCTGTTCAAGTTCCGGTCCTGCTCTAGATAGATTCCAGCTTCCTGCTAATGCAGTCACTGCTGCCTACAAGGGAGACCTGGATTGAGTCTCAGCTAACAAGTATTTGGAGAGTGAACTAGCAGATTGGAGCATTCTCTGTTTCTCTTTCTTTCTCTTTCCCCCTCTCTCTCTCTCTCCCACCTCAAATAAGATTATTATCACAAAATACTCTTCTACATTGTTTCTGTTTAATTTTTCCAAGTTTAATGACCTGTTACTTGTCCTTGCTTTGAACACTTAGTAATATTTCAAATTGAAGGTGTACATTTTACATCATAAGGACCTCAGATGGGGACATTACCTAGAAAAGGAAAACAGCAAATATATTTTTTAAAAATTCAAATTTAGTGTCTACACTTTTTGAGGATTATTTTCTTTTTACAAGCTTGCATAAGAAGCTCCACCTACTCTAAGTACAATTCTTTGCTATTAAGTCATTTAAAATTAAATGGAATATATATTTCTTACATATATTGTTTAACAGGAATATGATTCTAATGACAATCAGTACAGTAAGAGCCTTTTAATGCCTCCGGTTCCTTAGCAGCTCAGTTAACTACAACATAAATTCATCTCAACAGACCTAATTCAAAGGAAATGTCATTACAGTAAGTGAATAGATCTTAAGCTCCACAGGCTCTATGCCTTCCGTGGAATGGTTTTCATTGCTAATAGAGAATGCTGACTGCATTTGTTTTAATAAAAGTCTGTGACTTGTGTACAAGTAGAAAAGCGGTTTTTTTACTACCTCAGTTTTATGTGTTTTAGGATCTAGAATAAAGACATTAGATTAGAAGAAAGATAGCTGTAACACTCTGGGTCTTTGTGACACAGCACCTCTAAAATAAGTGTTACAAAATGAGCACAACAAAGAAAATATAGTAATATTGGATTACAAACCAAAGTATAAAAATATTCCATGAGTCAGCACTGATATAAGTGATTGAATAAGTAAATATATAAGTGAGAAACAAAATACAAATTTGCCATATAGAAGAATTCCAAATAATTTATATGGCTACTACACCCCTCTACTCTCTGAGAGTGGAGCATAACTCTCCCCACTTAAATATAGGTTGCACATAGAAGCTTCCTTCCAAAGAGTCTAATAAGAAAGGATGGGAGTGGGGAGTAAGCTTATAGCAGAGAAACTTGTTAAACACTAACCCAGCCAGGTGGGCAAGGTCAACATCAACAGGGACAAGTCATGTGGATTCTATGTGGCCTTAATGTGCTATAATAAGAATAGCATTTTTCCCCAGAAACATTTTACTTAAGGAATACAAACTGTATGCATTTCATAAACACAACTTTAGGAATATAGTGATTCTTCCCAGTGTACCCCCTACTCATACTCCCACCCCTCTTCCTCCATCCTCTCCTATTCCCATTCTTATTTTTTACTAAGATCTACTTTCAATTAACTTTATACACATACAATTAATTCCATACTAAGTAAAGAGTTCAACAAATTGTAAGAAAAAAAACTGTTCCTCAACATTCCAGACAAGAGCTGTTCAAAGTCATTGCTTCTCAAAGTGTTAATTTCACTTCTATAGATTGCCTTTTAGGTGCTCTATTAGTTATCATAGATCAGGGAGAACATAGGGTATTTATCCTTTTGGGACTGGCTTATTTCACTAAGTATGATATTTTCCAGTTTTATTCATTTTGTTGCAAAAGACAGGATTTGATTGTTTTTTTACCACTGTGTAGTATCCCATAAATTCTTTTTCCAGTCATCAGTTGATGGGCATTTGGGTTGAGCTGCAATAAACATGGCACAGATAACTCTTTCATATGCTGATTTCATTTCTCTTGGGTAAATTCCCAGGAGCGAGATGGCTGAGTCATATGACAAGTCTATATTCAAATTTCTGATGTATCTCCATACTGTCTTCTACAGTGGCTTTACCAGTTTATATTCCCAACAGTGGATTAGGGTACCTTTTTCCCCACATCCTCACCAGCAGTTGTTGTTTTTTGATTTCTATATGAAAGCCATTCTTAGAGGGGTGAGATGAAACCACATTATGGTTTTAATTTACGTTTCACAGATGGCTACTGATCCTGAGCATTTTTTCATGTGTCTGAGAATAGCAAATCCACTCCAAATCATACAATCCCAGTCTAATCAAGAGAAAAACCTCACACATATCCCAAATGCCTAACCAATATTCATAAGAATTGTTGAGGTCAAAGTTTGTGAAACCATTCCAGCCAAAAAGGAACCTTAGGTGATGTGGCTCTAAGTATAATGTGGTCTCTTGGGTAGAATCCGGAACAGTAAAGAGACATTAGGTAAAAACTAAGGAAAGCAGAATAAAGTGTGGACTTCTGTTAATAATAGTGTATCAAGCAATGGGCATTTGGTATCATGGTTAAGACACTCTTTGGAATGTCCACATCCTTTATCAGAGCACCTGGTTCAAGTCCTGGCTCCATTCCTCATCTAGCTTCTCTCTCTCTCTCTCTCTCTCTTTCTCTCTCTCTCTCTGCCTTTCAAATAAACAAAATAACATTTTTTAAAGAAGGAAATTCTGTCACACACTGCAATATGGATGATCCTAGAGGACATTACATTAGATAAAATACTCCAGTCACAGAAGAACACATACTATCTGCTTCTGCTTATGTAAGATGTCTAAACCAGCCGCACTCATAAGGAGAATGGTTTTGCTAGAGGCAGGGGGAAATGGGAAGTTGCTCAGTGGGTATACAGTATGATAAAAAAGTTCAGGAGATTTGTTGCAATGTGAATACTCTGAAATACTTATTGTTAGTGGGACTACACTTAAAGATGGTTAAGATGGGAAATTTATGTTAGGCCAAACACCCACCCTCAATTTTGTTGTTAAAAATTGTTATTTGACTTTTAAAGTTGACTAAAAACCCTGAGCACTTAGTTGGAGCTGGCTTGTCAGGGCTTCAATTTTAAGTGGTGATGCAGGCTTTTGCAGTAAAGAATCCCTGTGTTACTGTCCTTAGGCCTTTCCTCTTGAAAGCCAAGGGCTTCTCATGTTCCCTAGGGAATGATCAACCAAATCCTTCTCGAGCAGGTTAGTGCCTGACCGCCAGCTTCCAGTGAAGAATGTAAGGAATGACAGTGACTTCAGAAACGGATAGGCAGGAGCGGGCATTTAGCACAGTGGTTAAGACACCAGTTAAGATACCTACGTCCCACATGCTACTGTGTAGCTCTGATAACCCACTTCTGGCTCCTGGTTTTAACTTCTGGCTGGTGAAGAAACTAGAAGGCAGAGGTGGTGACTGAAATAATTGGGTTCCTCTCACTCATATGGGAGACCTGGACTGAGATCCTGGTTCCACCTTTGGCCCTGACTCAGCCCACACCACTACAGGTGTATGTGGAGTGAACAAGTGGCTGGGCCGGCGCTGTGGCTCAATAGGCTAATCCTCCACCTGCGGCGCCGGCACCACCGGGTTCTAGTCCCAGTCGGGGCGCCGGATCCTGTCCCGGTTGCTCCTCTTCCAGGCCAGCTCTCTGCTGTGGCCCAGGAGTGCAGTGGAGGATGGCCCAAGTCCTTGGGTCCTGCACCCCCATGGGAGACCAGGAGAAGCACCTGGTTCCTGGCTTCAGGATCAGCGCAGTGCGCCGGCCGCAACGCGGGTGAACCAATGGAAAAGGAAGACCTTTCTCTCTGTCTCTCTCTCTTTCACTATCCACTCTGCCTGTCAAACACACACACACACACACACACACAATTGGATGGGAGTGCTTGCTCGCTCACTCACTCTCTCTCTCTCCCAAATAAAAATAAATAAAATTTACTAGGAAATGAGAATGCAAGCTTTAACTCAATCCCCTGTCCTCAGATGTGCTTGGGATCCTCCAGCAACTTTGTACATTATCCTCTTCAGAGAATACTCAGTCCCCTTCCAGGACGAAGGGGGAACTAGCCATTTCACAGATCTGTGAAACTGGGGCATGGATCAAGGGAATCTAACAGCTTCAAATTCAGACTACTTCCCTTGCTCAGCAGAGGGGTATACTCTAAGCCTTGGGCATTCAGCAGCATAAATCAACTTGTTTGCATTTCCCCACAGCTAGCTTGCAATTCAGTTGTCTCAAGTCTTCTTAGTCACTTACCAATTTTCCATCTACTTATCAACTTGCTGAATTTTTATTGTCTCCTCTTCCATTCTCTTGTTCTCAAGTATTAAAAAAAAAAATATTACATTAGAGGGGTTTGGGTTTGACAAGAGGATGGTAGCTACTGCTTATGTTCAATCCACCTTGTTTGCCCAGAGAAGGTGGCTTATTTCCTATGCTTTAAGATTTAACATCTAATTCCCTGTGTTGGAGATGATATAACAGAAAGAGTGGGAGATTTAGATTCAGTTGACCTGAGCCAAGTTCTGGGACTGCCATTTTCATGTTGTGGGACTGTAACTTATCTACCTTCTCTTCATCTCACCCTCTCGGATTATAAAAAGAAGGTGTTACTATAGAGAAAGCATATAAAAGACATGTGTAAAATAATATACATAAAATTCATATGAAACATAATACTTGCTGTGCAAGATTAGTTGTTCAATTTGCCTTCTGCTTGCAACTGTAACATTCTGGTGATACCTCATTCAGAGCTCAGTTTCTGTAATGAGGCCCCAAACCATGCACTGGCCATCTCTCAGATGTCTTTGCCAAATCCAGATCCTTCCCTCAATCTGGACAATGGGTCCAGTTGGATGCTATACTACTTGGTTGGGAAAAAAAAGTACAAATCTTTTAATAGTCTTTTATAAATTGAATTTTTTAACTAGATCTGCTTTAACCTTATTATGAAATTCATATTTTCAAGATTTCCCTCAAAAAGTAGGTCAGGCTCTGGTTAGACATCAAGACCTGGAAGACTATGCAGAATGTTAACTGTCTGAACCCAGGGTTCTGTTCATTTCCTTGGAGGTAAAGAACGGCTGGTTACTATCCTCTATGTAATTACATTTTCTTCCATCCCACATAGTGATAACATAGCAAAACAGGCCAAAGTTTTACAAACAACAGAACACTCAGTGTGCTCCATTCAGAAAAGCAAGAAATTCAAGACACAGTGGCTTACAAAATGATGAATCAAATTCACAAGTACTTCTTTGAGCATTTACTATACTCCAGAAACTGCTCCACATGTTTGGAAAACATGAGTCAAAGAAACATATTTAAATGAAGAATCCTTGCTCTCAGTGAGGTACCAAGATGACAGAATAGGGAGGGAGCTTACTGCTCTAGTCTAGGGGAAGATAGTTAAAAAGAAGAAAAAAAAGTGGAAAGAGTGCAATCTCAGAGAAGAGTTGGAGAAAAAACATCAGAGGAAACTCCATGCAAATTAGAGTGACACTGTGGATCCACGTGGAGGGTGTGGACTCACACAACTCAGGACCCCAGCAGCTGAGAGCCTCAGCACCAGCATTGGAAAGTGAGGTAAGACCAGACTACAGCTGCCCAAGCCATTGGTGATAGAGCTGCAGGAAGAGCCTGGCATGAGTCTGGCTTGGAGCAATATGGGGACAGTGTACCTGACAACCTAGAGGGAAAGGTGGGGCACATTTCTCTCTTCCTGACTACCTGGCACCAGCATCCAATAACTACTCAAGAGAGGGTGGGTGCCATTTTGGACATAAATAACAGCTGCACCAGCTCATGTTTACGTACCCAGCCACCAGCTGAGAGGAGACACCTGAGTCTGGTCGAAAGCATTGACAGGGAGCTAGACACTAATGACTGTGGGAGCCTTGTGCGCTGGGACTGTGAAAACACTATGGATATGTGAGAGGGTGCAGAGTGTACTGAGTTTTTGGGCAGTCACTATGGGTGGCTCCATATGCTCAGGGCTTCCTGATTCAGTGGTGAGAGTCATTATTGTGGGATCCATGCTCACACCAAGGACTGCACAGATCCTTTGTGTGGTTCTTATAAGAGCATGAATGAATATTGTACCCATTGGGGCTAACAAACAGGCATTGGTTTCCTTGGAGAAGAAATGAGTATGAGACTATGCCAACAGAGCACATTAATCTTCCCCTCTGATTAAAAAAAGAGAGAAAGAGATTTACCATGCCTAATTTGGGTGTCACCCTGGACACTCCTCTCACCCTGGAGCAGTGAACAGAGCTCCCTGGCCACACCCCAGGGTATTCACTGAAAGAGCAGACACAGCACTAATCCACAGAGGCATAGTCCAAAGATAAAAGCCACAACGGGGGAAAAAAACACCAGTATTTTCACAAATGCCCAAAAATAAACATAGCAACTCAAGAAACAAGAATAAAGAAGACAACATGATGCCTCCAAAGGAACACAAAAACACTTCAATACTAGAATGTGAAAATGAAGGGATTGAAGAAATGCTGAAAATGGAATTCAAGAAATTGATCATAGGATTACTTAGAAGTAATCAAAAGCAAATCCATAAGTTAAAGAAATGAGTACATGACATGAATGAACATTTCTCCTGTGAAACTGAGATTTTAAAGAGAAATATAAATGAAATATTGCAAATGAAGAATTCAATGGATCAAACAAAAATGCAGTGAGGCAGAAGAAAGAATATTTGAGTTGGAAGACAAATCTCTGGAAATTTTACAATCAGACCAAAAGAAAAGAAGAAATTGGAAAACTAAAAAGCAGTGTTAGAGATTTATGGGATTCTACCAAATGATCAATCATATGGGTCCTAGATGTTCCTGAAAGTGTGGAAAGAAGGAATGGATTAGAAGACCTTCTTAAGTGAAATGGGCACTATGAGAAACAATGACTTGATCAGCCCTTGTCCTGTCAAGGAACAAAATATTTTATTCCTTCCAGTATTTTTTTTCTACTTACTATCACTGGTTGAACTCTGAAATTAATACACAATTGTTCTTAGGTGTTTAAATTTAACTGAAAAGTGATCCCTGTTAAATATAAGAGTGGGAATAAGAGAGGGAAGAGATATACAGTTCGGCACATGCTCAATCAGACTTACCCCTAACGGTAGAGTTAGAAACGTGCCAGGGGATTCCAATTCAATCCCATCAAGGTGGTATGTACCAATGCCATCTCACCAGTCAAAGTGATCAGTTGCCATTCATAACTGATCATTATAGGATTAAGAGTCAAAGGGACCACATAAACAAGCCTAGTGTCTGCTAATACTAACTGATAGAATAAAAAAGGGAGAGAATGATCTAACATGGGAAGCAGGATACACAGAAGACTCATAGAATGGCAGATATCCTAAACAGCACTCTGGCCTCAGAATCAGCCCTTAAGGCATTCAGATTCAGCTAAAAAGCCAAAGAGAATATTTCAGGCATGGAAAGCCAAGACGCTCTGGCAAAAAAAAAAAACAAAACTAAATGAAAGATCGCTGAGAGTGAGATCCCAGTGGAAGAACGGGTCATCAAAGAAAAAGGTACTGGCCGGTGCCACAGCTCAATAGGCTAATCCTCCACCTGCAGCGCCAGCACCCTGGGTTCTAGTCCCTGTCGGGGAGCCAGATTCTGATCCAGTAGCTCCTCTTCCTGTCCAGCTCTCTGCTATGGCCCGGGAGTGCAGTGGAGGATGGCCCAAGTCCTTGGGCCCTGCACCCGCATGGGAGACCAGGAGAAGCACCTGGTTCCTGGATTCAGATCAGCATGGTGCGCCGGCTGCAGCGCGCCAGCCGCAGCGGCCTCTGGGGGGTGAACCAACGGAAAAAGAAAGACCTTTCTTTCTGTCTCTCTCTCTCACTGTCCACTCTGCCTGTCAAAAAAAAAAAAAAAAAAAAGAAGGAGGAGGAGGTACCTTCCTCTGAAGGGAAGCAAGAACTTCTACTTTGACTATGGCCCTGTCTAAATAAGATCAGAGTTGGTGAACTCAAGAGGCTTCCATAGCCTTGGCAACTCATGACAAGAACCTTGGGTGATTACTGACACCATAAATAAGAGTGTCAAATAATTAAATCAACAACAGGAGTCACTGTGCACTTACTCCCCATGTAGGATCTCTGTCCTTAATGTGTTGTCCAATGTGAATTAATGCTATAACTAGTACTCAAACAGTACTTTATACTTTGTATTTCTGTGTGGGTATAAACTGTTGAAATCTTTACTTAGTATATACTAAATTGATCTTCTGTATATAAAGATAATTGAAAATGAATCTTGATGTGAAGGGATGGGAGAGGGAGCGGGAGATGGAATGGTTGCAGGTGGGAGGGATGTTATGGGGGGAAAAGCTGCTATAATCCAAAAGTTGTACTTTTGAAATTTATATTTATTAAATAAAAGTTTAAAAAAAAAAGACCTTCTTAGTGGGGCCGGCGCTGTGGTGCAGTAGGTTAATCCTCTGCCTGCGGTGCCTGTATCCCATATGGGCACTAGTTCTAGTCCTGACTGCTCCTCTTTCAATCCAGCTCTCTGCTATGGCCTGGGAAAGCAGTAGAAGATGGCCCAAGTCCTTGGGCCTCTGCACCCACATGGGAGACCAGGAAGAAGCACCTGGCTCCTGGCTTTGGATCTGTGCAGCTCTTTTCATTGCGGCCATTTGGGGAGTGAACCAACAGAATAAAAACCTTTCTCTCTGTCTTTCACTGTCTGTAACTCTACCTCTCAAATAAATAAATGAAATAATAAAAAAAGATGACCTTCTTAGTGAAATAATTATAGAAAACTTCCCTAACTTGGAGAAAGAGACATCCAAGTACAGGAAGCACATAGAACTCCTAATACACATGACTAGAAAAGATCCTCACAACAATGCATTGTAGGCAAACTCTCCATAGTAAAACATAAAGAAAAGATTCTAAAATGTGCATGAGAGAAATGTCAAATTACTTTCAGAGGATGACCCATTAGACTCACAACTCACTTCTCACCAGAAACCCTACAGGCTAGGAGAGAACGGTGAGATATATTAAAGTCTTAAGAGAAAAAAAGTGTCAACCCAGAATACTGTACCCTGTAAAATTCTCACTTATGAATGAAGTTGAAATAAAGACCACCCATAGCAAAAAGAAATTGAAATAATTTGTCACCACTCATCCAGCCTTACAAAAAGATGCTTAAGGATGTGCTACACACAGAAACATGGTCATCACTATAAAAGAAGGCAGATAATCTCCCAGTAAAAGTGCAAAGGAAATCCAAAGTAAACAATAAGAACATTTATGGAAAAATGGCAGGGAAATGGAACTTACTCTGGTTTTTCTTCTGTGGTTCCTTAGATTTCAGAATATCAATCTTACTGAGAATCTAGCCACATATTATGGCAATCTGTTTTTGAATCTTTATAAAAGGAAGGCATCCATTATATTGGATGATCTTTTCTTTCTTCTCTTATTACAAACCATTGTATGATTACAGTGTTAAGTCTTTGTTCTTATGTCTTTGGATAGCAGAGTGTATCAGTTATTTTAAATGAATTTTTCTCTGTCTTTAAGGCTCAGTGAGTAAGCATGTTATTGCCACACAAAAAAATACTTGGGTTTGCATTACTTGAATACTTGAAAACTGAAATTGATAAGATTACTATGTAATGACTTAGGTTTTATTTCTAGATAAAATTAGAAATGAAATAAATATTTGAACTACTTAAGGATTAAAATAATGATAATGCTTATAAGCCCCGTGAACACTTTTGTGTTTGAGGCATCCAAAATTCAAGTGTTTACTAGAATTTTCTCCTGAAATCCTGCTTGTCTTTTCTGTGCTTCATGCGTTTACTCTTTTAAGTTTTATTTTATTTATTTTTATTTATTGGAGAGGTAGAATTACATACAGAGAGAGGGAATGACAGAGAGAAAGACCTTCCATCCACTGGTTCACTCCCCAAATGGCCACAACAGCTGGAGCTAGGCCAATCCAAAGCCAGGAGCAAGGAGCTTCTTCTGGGTCTCCCACTTCGGTGCAGGAGCCCAAGCACTTGGGCCACCTTCGTTGCTTTCCCAGCCTATTGCAGAGAGCTGTGTCAGAAGAGGAGCAGCCAGGACATGAACCAGCCCCGATCTGGGATGCCAGCATCACAGGTTGTTGAACTCTTTAGTAGAACCATTAATCCTCTGACTTAAAGGAAATTAAAACATGTTATCTCAAAAAAATAAAATCTTAAGTTGAAAAAATAGGGAAGAAATTGTGCAAAAATTTTTACAGTCACATTATTACGCTTTTTAAGGACGATTCTTTCCAGTTGGGTCTCTCTCACAGAGATCCTTCATATAGAACATTTTTATGCCACAGTATCTTGGCTTTTCATTCCTGAAATGCGCTCATGGGCTTTTCAGCCAGACCAGCATGCCTTAAGGGCTGATTCTGAAGTCAGAGTCATGCATTAAAGTGTCATTATATCTGTGTTCATTATGAATTTTTTCATTAAGAAAAAAACAGTCTCAAAAATACTCTTAGTATCATTTTTGTTAATATTTTACCCACTAATGGCATTTTAGATAACTTTAATCATTTTAATAAGGTGTCTATAAAAATGTAAAACATCATATACTATATTTGAACTAGTTAGTAAATAGTAAAAAAAAAAATAGCTTATTGAGGCTATTGATATTCCAATTGTTAAATTTCAAAATTTTTAATAAAGGAATTTTCAGAAATAGATTGAGACCCAATAGTATCCATTAAACTAGCTCCTGTGATGTGACAAGGAACCCCAGAAGCAGTGGAGGACATGTGAGGGCATTTACTTGCCATGGTTGTGGTTGTGATGTGGTAATACTTAAATACAGATATTGACACACTGACATTTTTGTTGCCCAATAATCTGGAGTGTGTCCTGCATTTATCTGTACTTAAATAACTGTAAATTAATGGAATCTACAAAGAAGAAACTTTATGACTGTACTGTATTTGGGAGCCTTTGTACAGCAAGGTAAAGTTTCTACAATACAAAATATTTGGATTTTAAAATTTACTATTATAAGGAAGATGACAAGGCATTATTCCATCTGCTTAAATGATAACTGGCTTATTGAATTTCAGAAGAAAAATATAAAATGATTAATGTCACTGAATTAGCTATAAAGTTGTAGCAAAAAGCTAAAATCTATGTTTCTCAGACCTCAGAATCAGCCCTTAAGGCTTCCTGGTCTGGGTGAAAAGACTGTGAGAGAATTTCAGGCATGGCAAAAAGTGTTCTACATGAAGGATTTCTGTGAGTGAGACCCCAATGAGAAGAAGTGACCATCAAAAAAGGTTGTACTTTATCCCTTTTAGTATTTTTTTTGTTTGTTTTACTTAATACTATTGGTTGAACTCTGAAAATAACACACAATTATCCTTAGGTGTTTAAATTTAACTGAAAAGTGATCCCTGTTAAATATAAGAGTGGGAATAAGAGAGGGAGGAGATGTACAATTTGGGACATGCTCAATCGGACTTGCCCCAAATGGTGGAGTTAGAAATGTGCCAGGGGATTCTAATACAATCCCATCAAGGTGGCATGTACCAATGCCATCTCACTAGTCCATTTGATCAATTTCAGTTCACAGTTGATCACACTGATAGGTCTAAGAGTCAAAGGGATCACACAAACAAGACCAGTGTCTACTAATACTAACTGATAGAATAAAAAAGGGAGAGAACGACCCATCATGGGAAGCGGGAAACACAGCAGACTCATAGAATGGCAGATGTCTTAAATAGCATTCTGGCCTCAAAATCAGCCCTTAAGGCATTTGGATCTGGCTGAAAAGCCCATGAGAGTATTTTAGGCATAGAAAGCCAAGACACTCTGAAAAAAAAAAAAAAAAAAAAAAAAGAGGACCTAAATGAAAGATCTCTTCAAGATCCCAGTAGAAAGAATGGACCATCAAAGAAGGAGGTACCTTTCTCTGAAGGGAGGAGAGAACTTCCACCTTGACTATGATCTTGTCTAAATAAGATTGAAGTCGGCGAACCCTAAAGGCTTCCATAGCCTTGGCAACTCATGACTAGAGCCTAGGGAGATTAATGACACCATAAACAAGAGTGTCAAATTGTTAAGTCAACAACAGGAGTCACTGTGTACTTACTCCTCATGTAAGATCTCTGTCCTTAATGTGTTGTCCAATGTGAAGTAATGCTATAACTAGTACTGAAACAGTATTTTACACTCTGTGTTTCTGTGTGGGTGCAAACTGATGAAATCTTTACTTAATATATACTAAATCGATCTTCTGTATATAAAAAGAATTGAAAATGAATCTTGATGTGAATGGAATGGGAGAGGGAGCGGGGGATGGGAGGGTTGCATGTGGGAGGGAAGTTATGGGGGGAAAAAGCCACTGTAATCCGTAAACTGTACTTTGGAAATTTACATTTACTAAAAAAAGTTTTAAAAAAAAGGAACAACTTTAAAAAAAAATCACCAATGCTGAGTTAGCAAAGTAAATATAAAATTGACATTCAAGGGGAAAAAAAAAAAGAAGAACCAAGTAGAAATTTTGGAGATTAAACATTAAATCAGCAAAATAAAAAAAAAAAGCTCATTGAGTTTCCTTACAATAATTATTTTGAACTCTATAGCTGTCATTTCATAGATTTCCTTTGGTTCAGTATCTAATTCTGGAGGAGCATAATGTTCTTTTGGAGGTGTCATGCTACCGTGCTTCTTCATGTTCCTGTGTCTGTACATTAGCATCTGCCCATCTGCTGTATTTGTCCCTTCTTTTTTATGGGGTAAGTTTTATTGTAAAAGAGTTGATGGTTTAGCTGTACTGCAAGGTATCACTGTCTTGCTGTTTTGGCTTCGGTTCTAGGTGAACCCAGGAGTGTGGTTTCTGAGTGATTTTTTTTGTCATAATCAATGTCAGCTGTGTCTCTGACACAGTGGACTAGTCAGTTGCAGTTCATGGGACAGAGAGTGGCTTTGAGATGAATAAGGGTTTCCTGTGGTGTGTATCTTTGGTCCACAAAAGAGATCAGTGTCAGCCTCCCTGGCAAATGTAATAGCCAGGGCCTTATTTTTGGTGCTACGGGAGACAAGGGTGACTGCCCCTTGTCCTACTGGTAAGCCTGAGTGATGCTGGGCCTTACAGTGCCAATTTCTGTGGCTCTAAGACTGTGATACAAATGCACCCTTCCTCAGGTCCTGCTAGGAGAGTCCAACTGGCTCTGGGGCCTATAATACCAATAGACCTAGTCCTGGGAGTAGGCGATATGGCAGGACTCTGTTCCAGTCCTACAGGGTGACTATAGGATATACAGAAGATTTTACTCTGGAGGGTATGAGTGGAGGTGGAATGCAGGTAGGTTCTTCCCTGTGTCCACCAGGTAGATTTCAATGGCACCAAGACATTTAAAATGAATTGTTATAGTCCTAGTATTGACGGGCATAGCAAAGTCATTACCCAGATCTCCCAGGGTGGGAGCAGATATTTTTATGGGCTGCTTATGATGTTAGCCCCTAGAAGCTAAGGTGAATCCCCCTTGCTCAATGTAGAGTACCTGAGCATAGTCTGGGGCTAATGCCCCAAAACTCCCAAAGTTGTAGGATGCAGAGGATCTGTCCTTTGCTGCACACGTTGCCCTGACTCTGACTATGAGACTGTTAGGAGCAGAATAGAGGCGCACTTGCACAGCTTTCCTCTGCCACATATGGCACGCTGCAGGAGTGGGGGAGGGGAAGGAAGCAAGGTGGCTTCCCTGCTTCAAGACCAGACCCCAGTCAGCTCTCCAGGCTGACATAAAAGTCAGTGGGTGACTGGAATTCTCTCCAGCTAAGACTTGGAGTGGTGGAGTGTGCGGCTATTTCTTCCCACCTTGGCATGTTAAGATGGCAGCTCACAGCCAGTAACAGGCTGTGCCCCACCCGGCTGGCTGCAACAGCATCTGTCTTCTCTCCTTTTGTCCTACCTGGTCTTTGCTGTTGTTTAGTTTTGTTTTTGTTTTTCACTTTGCTGAAAATCTCCATCAGTCAGACCCCTGGAAACGTAGTCCTTCCTTTGTTGTTTTCATATCCCAGAGCAGCTGAAGTCAGTGTGGCTGCACCCTACTCAGCATCCAGGGTCTCCCTAAAAGGATTTTTTTTTTTTTGAAGAGCAATAAGAGGAGAATCAGGACATTTGGAAATAGGAGTACAACTTACATAATTGAACATTGATAATGTGCTATCCAGATCACCTATGAATCAGGGATAGTTGCTACAAGTGACACAACTGTTCAGAAGATAAATATATTAGGTAGGTTAGGAAATATACAAACCTGATGGACTGGAGAAACAACTTGGAAAATGTTCAAGAATCATGACTGCTCCAAGACATTGGGAATTCATGTTCTCATCACTGGAATGAATGATCTCTTACCATCTTGTACCCTTTCAGTATTACTCCAATTAAGACCAGAAGTTCCAAAAGAGTCTGATTAACCAAGTGGAAGCCACATGCTACAAAGCGGGGAGATAATCTTCAAAAAGTAGAAAATTTTCAGAGGGAGAGAGAATTCTTTGAAACAAAATTAGTGTTTGTGCCCAAAGTACAGGAAACGGATGAGGGACAACCAAAACACGGTACATATATCCAGAACGTCTTCTCAGGAAAAGTCGAATCGCATCAAACTGATTGAAAAGAAGCAATAGGGTGTTTTTCTTAATGCTGCATTTCCATAGTAATCACACCATTTTGATTTAGATTGTATCTTCTGTCAGTCCAAATAACAATCAGAGAGAAATTCTCCAAAGAATAATGATATTTATTCATTATTATTTATTTATATCATTATATATATTATTTATTTATATCATTATATATATTATTTATTTATATCATTATTATTCAGGAATGACAGAGCACAGCAGGGAAATATGCATGTATAGTAAGCTAGGGGCATATTCAAGAAGGTTAAGGCAAATGTTCAAAGCATAAAGTGTGTGTAGAATGAGAAAAAAACTAATTTGGGGCCTTTACAAAGTCCTTTAGAAAAACCAGGGGCAGGCCTGTGGCCTCCCCTTTCATAATTCCTGGATCTAATTTTGTCTGAGGCTGACAAGAACAATTTCATCTTGGTATTACCCACTTTCACTCTTCGGTTCTTTTTGAAAGTTATTTAAGATTCTCAGCTAGATTAAGCATCTCGGAGCCGTGCCATGGCCCCACTACTGTCCACAAACCAAAGATCCCGCTGACTGTGATTACAGTCAGTTCACTTGAGCTGCTCCTGGAATTCCCAATAGGGCTGAGCTGGACTCATTACGTGACTAAGACCTTTAGTAATAAACCACAAAGCACATATAACTGGACTAGCCAATAGTCAGCCTATCCAACTATTTTTATTTGTAATTATCCTGAGAAGAAATTCTCAAAAGGAGATTTTGAAGTAGCATATACTGCCATGAGAACAGCAGTATGAATTTGAATCCACTAAATGCTCTCATTAAAGCAGACAAAACAAATGCACAACAAAACCAAAAGCCGTGGACAATATTTAAAATAAAATGAAGATTTTTCTGTGATCCTGTTGCCACTAATTGCACTAGTATTATTCTGAGATGATTCAATATATAATAGGGAATACAGTAAATTAGTGTTGATAGGACATTGAAAATTTCTCATCCTTCATGATCTTAACTACTATGGTTTCCTATGTTGAAGGGGACATTTAATATCTAAGAACGTAATATTTTAATTGAAAATACCAGTATGAACTCATGAGGTTCTTATCTTTAAATATATATTTAATATGTGAAATATATGCATATTTTTATATTTAAATATAAAGTATATACTAAATAGAAACACATACTTTATTCTTAAATATGGATATGGTTATGTGCTTACATATACAATGATGCTTACTAATAGGGATACATTCTGAGAGACTTATTGTTGGGTGATTTCATTGTGGGATGAACATTATAAAATGGAAACCCAAACTGAGATATCTATGACATCACTAGACAATGCAAAAATTAGAGGGATTCTGTCTTAAATGTGATCTGTGGTTGATTGAAACCTCAACAGACTGTGAATGATGACATGATAACTGAAGATAACTGGAAAGACTAACAAGAAATTACCAACCGATTTAGGAATGAACACCCCTACAGATAGGTTGTAATCTTCACATTCTATTTCCCGTAAAAAAAATTGAGGATTCTTGAAGAAATAGCTAATTCCAGGTTAGGAGCAGAAAATGAACCTAGTGAGTCAGGACAATTATGCATGCCTGATAATAAATAAGTTAACAGTGACTACCAGGATCATGTCAAAAGGACCCAGAAGATAGCTTGAAGAAGTTCCCACAAGCAAAAAGGAAAGTATGTATTAAGTACTGAATAAATAAATACAATGAGTTTCCATACATCCATGTCTCTGGGCTTTTTATTTTATTTTAAAGGTCTATCTATCCCAGTCCTAATAGTGTTTGCTTTAATTACTATGCCTAATCGTGTATCTCAAATAACTAACTCTTGATATCTGACCGCAGAACTGCTGTACTTCAAAATTTTCTTGGACAGGATCCCAAGTCTATGAAAGAAAAAAAACTCTATTAATATTTTTAATTCCATTGTTTATAAATTAACTTAGGGATTGCTGCCATATAGTATTGGGTAAGCTGATTATATAATTTTAAAAATAAGTTCCTATATATATATATATATATATATATATATATATATATAGTTAAGCTTACTCTTCGACTCTTATAATTTATTGTTGCCATTGTATATGGGATCTTTATTCTAATTACATTTTCTAACTTCTTTTTGTCTCAATAAAACGTCATTAGCTTTTGTATGAATGTACTGAACCTAGTAACATTGAATTTTCTTATTCAAATTCTCTTCCATTGTCTGATTAATCATATCATTCATGAATACCAACTCTTTTATTTCTTGAATTCCAATCCTTATACCTGTTTTATTTCTTTCTTACAGCATACAATAGCAGGAGTCTCAGGATAATGTTTATATTCACATAGCAGTCATTGTTATATTATTACATAATTTAGTGGCATTGTCTTAATCATGGATTTTTCCAATGACTTTGTGTTTTATTTATATATGGATAAGATCTTGTATGAAATGTGTGTAAAACCAGATTTAAGAAGAGTGTAAGTTGGAATGCTCTAAAATATAAGCAGTCTGTCTTTCTCTAAATGTCAAAACCAAACATCTAGCACTGATATCTGGAAGTGCTTGAATGAACTGCTTGACACCTAGGAATAAACTATTTGTAGATCACAGCCTTTCTGACATGAACTGCACTTTATAACTCAGTATAAAAGTTTTCAAATATAGAGTTCTTGGGACACAAAAGAACATTCTCCAGTCACCCTAAATAAACCTCAAATAAACAACATGTCTGCAGAGCAGAGTATGGTCTGTTTTCCTTTCAAATGTATCACTCTAAGGGTGATGCTTGCTGTGGCCTTGACAGAAATCTTTTTTCAGGATAAGGAAGAATCCTTAGTTTGCAATTACATTTATATTTTGTCTAAGGTTAATGTCTTTTATTCCTGGACTAAACCCAACTTAGACATCATGTATTTAATCATGATAAACACAAATTTTGTTTGCTGAAATTTACTATATCTAATCCTAATTTTCTTTTCTTCTTTTGTCCTTATATATTTTGTCTTTTATCAAAATTATACAGGTATCATAAAAAGACTTTGGGAACTTAAAGTTATTTTTATTTATTGTAATAATTTGTATATGGGTATTTCTTAATGATTACTAGAAAAATCATATGGGTCTGTATTTTGCACACTTGTATGAGGGATGACTTGATTTGGTTTTTGAGTCAATATTGTTAAACAATCTTTGTTCATATTAGTGGTCTATTTCTTCCTTAATTCAATCTGAAAACTTGATTTGTTTTTAAATTGGTCCTTTAATGTGAGGTTTTAATGAATTGGTAGAAAGTTGTTCATGATAATCTCTTGT
The DNA here is from genome assembly GCF_033115175.1 of Lepus europaeus. Taxonomy (NCBI): domain Eukaryota; kingdom Metazoa; phylum Chordata; class Mammalia; order Lagomorpha; family Leporidae; genus Lepus; species Lepus europaeus. Next base: position 93,383,133 of record NC_084827.1, read on the forward strand.
ACATTTATCTCCAGCCTTCATAGTTATAGCTTCTCCTTACCCCCTAATATTGTTTAGCATACACACTCTCTTCTAGTGATGTGTATCTTGTAGTAATTCTCAGTAAGGCTACAGAAGAATTTAATTATCTGAATATTGCTCTGAAAAATGTCGATTTCACCCTCTCTCTTTAATGAAAGTTTAACTTGATATAGAAATCTAGGTTGAACTATGAGCATGTGGCCTAGCAGTTAAGACACCCATAATTCACATGAGAATGCCTAAATTGCTTTCTATCCCTGAATCCTGACTCATTCCCTGTCAGTGCATTCCCTGGAAGCCAAGAGATTATGACTCAAGTAATTGGGTCCCCATCACTCATGTGGGAGACCTGGATTGAGTTCCCAGCTACCAGCTTCAGAATGATCCAGTCCTGGCGATTGCAGACATTTGAATGAACCAGTGAATGGGAGTGATATCTCTCTCAACCCTCTTTCTCTCCCATAGCCTCACCCTCTTCCTCTCCCTCTCCCTCTCCCTCTCACCTTGCCTTTCACACTATCTGCCGTTGCTTTCCCTGGTGCATTAGCAGAGAGCTGGATGAGAAGTGGGTCAGCTGGGAGGCCAGTGTTGTGGCATAGCAGGTAAAGCCACCACCTGTGATGCCAGCACCCACATGGGCACTGGTTTGGGTCTTGGATGCTCCACTTCTGATCCAGCTACCTGCTAATGGCCTGGGGAGATGGCCCTAGCATTTGTGCTCCTGCTACCCACTTGGGAGATCTGGAGGAACTTCCTGTCTCCTGGCTTCAGCCTGGTGCACCCCTGACCATCTAGGGACTGAACCTGTTGATGGAAGATCTCTCTCTCTTTTTCTCTCTCCCCCTCTCTCTCTTTAACTATGACTTTCAAATAAATAAACCCTTAAGAAGAAGGAGAACAAGAACAGTAACTGGGACTGGAACAGTGCCCATGTGGGATTCCAGTGCTGCAGGTTGCAGCTTCACAGCACTGGCCCCAGTATTTCTTTATGAGCAATAAACTTTTTCAAAAAATTTTATACTGGCTTCAAAAAGCACCAGATCCTTAAAAGATGAATCTTTTTTAAAAATGGACAAAACTTTCACACAAAAGGTAGCATGTATATGGCTTAGAAACTTGTTTTTGTAAAGATGTCCGTTCTCTCCATACTGATCTATAGAGTCAATGTAAGCCAAATCAAAATACTAGCAATTGGAGATAGAGTAGGAAGATATTTAACAAACTGATTATAAAATAGCCAAGATGACGTTCAAGAAGAGGAACATAGTTGCAGGATTTCACTATCAGATATCAAGACATATTACAAAGCTATGGAAATTATAACGAGGAGCAGGCATTTAACCTAGCAGTTAAGACACCTTCATGTTACATCAGAGTGCCTGGGTTTGACTCCCAGCTCCAGCTCCCTGCCAGTGCAGACCCTGGAAGGCAGCAGCGATGACTTAAAAGAAATGGATTTCTACCACTCATATAGGGCACCTGGATTGTATTTGCAGCTGCTGGCTCTGACCCTGGCCCAGCACCAGCTATTGCAGGCATCTGGGGAGTAAACCAGCAAATGGAAGCATTCTCTCACTCTGTGTGTGTGTGTGTGTATCTTGCCCTACCTGTTCCTCTCAAGTCAATTTGAAAAAAATAATTTTTAATTTCATCAAAAATGAAATTAAAATGCAAGTAAGTTTTTTTAAAAGAAATTAAAACAATGTGTTATTGATACAAGCACAGTCCAACAGAGTAATGGAAAAAATTGAGTGCATAAACAGACCTGCTCAGTTACAGTCACCCAATTTACAACTAAAGTGCCTTTGCTGTGGCCAGTGTTGTGGTTTAACAGGTAAAGCAGCTGCCTGCAATGCTGGCATCCATATGCACACTGGTTCATGTCCCAGCTGCTCCACTTCCGATCCAGCTATCTGCTAATGGCCTGGAAAAAGCAGCGGAAGATGACCCAAGTGTTTGGGCCCCTGCCACCTATGTGGGAGACCTGGAAGAAGCTCCTGGCTCATGCCTCCTGGCCCAGTACTGGCTATTGCAGCCATCTGGGAAATGAACCAGTAGATGCAATATCTCTCTCTCTCTCTCTCTCTCTCTCTCTGTCTTACCCCTTCTCTCTGAAACTCTGCCTTTCAAATAAATAAATAAATCTTTAAAAAAAAAAGAAAAGATGCCTCTGCAATTTGATTTTAGATCAAATGGGGAAAAATATTTATCTGTACCTCACATCATATATATCTATCCATTTCAAATGAATCATAGACCTAAATATGGGACATAAAACACTAACTTTCCTGGGAGATTACATAGAAAAATGTGTTCCTGATCTTAGGACAAGCAAAGAATTTTTTCAGATAGAACACAAAAAGCATTAAACATGAAGTCAAAGAACAATGAACTAGATTATTTTTAACTTTACAGTTTCTATAATTCAAAAGGTACCATTAAGAAAGTGAAAAGACTGATCACAAAGTAGGAGGAGACATTGTGATATGTGTAACCTACAAATAACTCATATCCAGAGTAAAGAAAGAATTCCTACAATCAATAAGAGGACAGACAACCTTTAAAAATGAGTGAAAGACAAATATGTTTTCTCTGATATGTGGTGGTTAATATAGAATACAGAAAAAATGTATAGGAATGAAATGGATATCTTGTGATTTGATTGTCATTTTAGCTTTATTTGTACTACTGTGGGACTGTAGTCTTTCTATTTTTCACTTGTTGAATTTCATGGTTAGTAGTGCATAAAGCCTGTGATCATAGAGTAGATTGAAATTATGCTTTTTCAGAAATTAAAGAAACAAAAAAGAAAGAAAGGAAGTGGGGGGGTACTGAGGGAGGCAGGAAGGCAGGGAGGGAAATGTAGCTATCCTCTTAGAATTGTACCTATGAAATACATGAAATCTGTTCTCTTTATATTAATACAAATTTTTAATGAGTGAAAGACATAAACAGCCACTTCACAAAATAAAGTATTTAAACACCTAATAAGTAAATGAAAGTGTTCTTGCAGTGGTTAGGATATGGTTTGTTCCACCATGTGAGGTGGTTAAACTGTAAAGGTCGGGCCTAACGGGAGGTTCTTAGGTCACTGAAGGGGCACTACCCTCTAAAGAGATGGATAAAACCATGGTTCACTCCTGGGAGAGTGGGTTGTTATAAAAGAACAAGACTGCGGGCTGACTCTGGCATAGCAGGTAATGCCGTTGCCTGCAGTGCCAGCATCCCACCTGGATGCTGGTTTGTATCCTGGCTGCTCCACTTCTGATCCAGCTCTCTTCTGTGGCCTGGGAAAGCAGTAGAAGATGGCCCAAGTGCTTGGGCCTCTGCACCCACGTGGGAGACCAGGAGGAAGCTCCTGGCTCCTGGTTTCAGATTAGCTCAGCTCCAGCAATTGCGGCCATTTGAGGAGTGAACCAGCAGATGGAAGACCTCTCTCTCTGCCTCTCCTTCTCTCTCTGTGTAACTCTGACTTTCAATTAATAAATAAATATTTTTTAAAAAAGAGCAAGACGGGCCCCTCCCCTATATCCAGCTTCCTGTGATGGCTCACTCTCACTTATGCATCCACCATGATATCATCCACAAGAAAATCCTCACTAGAAGCCAAACACATAAAACCACCTAATCTTGGACTTTCAGCCTCCAAACTATAAACTTAATAAACCTCTTTTTTTTTTTTTCCAAATTACCCAGCCTCCAGTATCTTATTGTAACAATAAAAGATGGACTGATACAGTCCTCAACATTGCTAGTGATCTGGGATATGCAACTAAACCATAAGATTCTGTTATGTAAACATCTGAATGGCAAATGTATGTTTACTAATTGACAATATTAACTGTATGTAAAAATGTGGATGACTGGAACCCTCATTTGCTGCTGATGGGAGTGTAAATTAGTACAACCAAATTGTGAAGCTATTCACAGTATCTATTGAAGCTAAACACACTCTCTTCCCTATAACCTAGTAGTTCCACTCCTAGGATATATCCCCAAAAAACAAGTACATAAATACACCAAAAGTCAGGGTAAACATGGTTGTGAAAGTTTTATTCACAAGAGCCAAAAATAAGACAAAATTCAGATATCCATCCATAATAGAACAGACAAATAAAGTGTGATATGGTCACACGATGAAACACCATCCAGCACACTGAAAAACAACAAACCGCAGCTACATACAACAGCACAAACAACATAGGCAAAATGTTGAAAGAGGACAAAGTATTATATATGATTCCATTTTTTGAAGTTCAAATATTTTTAGGAGCAGCCATTTGCCCTAGTGTTTAACATGCTGGTTTGGATTCCTACAACCCGTATCAGAGCACCTGGATTTGATTCCCAGCTTCAGGTCCTGATGCCAGCTTCTTGCTAAAACTGGCTCCGGGAGGTAGCATTGATGATTCAAACAGTTGAGTCTCTATTACCACACGGGAGGCCTGTGTTGAGTTCCCAGGTCCAACCTTGAGCACTGACCATTTCTGGGATTTGGATAATGAGCCAGCAGATGAGAGTGCACTTGTTCTCATTCTCTCTCTTTCTCTCACCCCCTCTCAAATAAATTTAATTTTTTAATTTGTAAAACTGGGCTATAGGAATGGGAATTTGAAGAATGATTACCTGTGGGACAACAGGTATCACAAAAGAGGCTTCTGGGGTGATAGTCATGTTCTCTATCCTTACATCGTGATAACCAGGTGTGTTATTGTTTTATTTGAGAAAACACACTCAATGTTAGTGCGCTTTACTAATCAAACTTGAAATCACATTTGGGGCCGGCACCGCGGCTCAATAGGCTAATCCCCTGCCTGCGGCACCGGCACCCTGGGTTCTAGTCCCAGTCGGGGCACCGGATTCTGTCCCGGTTGCTCCTCTTCCAGTCCAGCTCTCTGCTGTGGCCCGGGAAGGCAGTGGAGGATGGCCCAAGTGCTTGGGCCCTGCACCCCATGGGAGACCAGGAGAAGCACCTGGCTCCTGGCTTCCGATTGGCACAGCGCGCCGGCCATAGCGGCCATTTAGGGGGTGAACCAACGGAAAAGGAAGACCTTTCTCTCTCTCTCTCTCTCTCTCTCTCACTAACTCTGCCTGTCGAAAGAAAGAAAGAAAGAAAGAAAGAAAGAAAGAAAGAAAGAAAGAAAGAAAGAAAGAGAGAAATCATATTTGGAATCACTTGGGATTAAAAGATAAACTAAATGTTAGTGTTCACTAAATGTGTTTAGGGAGGATCTGAATAGTGTATCCCAAATACAGACCCTCAGTCTAAAAACAAATGCAACTGAAGCATAAAATACTAAGTTGATTAATGGTATGAGAAAATATCTAATATATATTAGAGTTATTTGGACAAGGAAAATAAACTGCAGTTTCAGACACAAGCTACAACTTAAAGGTCATAAAGTTAAGCAGCATAAATAATATAGGCATTGGTTTGCAATGAGGCTGCATGTCATGTGGGCAACTCTATGTATTGTGCTACGAGATGAATAACAGAAGGATTTATAAAGTTGATGATGAAAAAGATGCTCCCTAACTTATATGAGTTTACCAGCTAGTCAGAAAAATTTAAAAGACAAACATTTTGCATTGCTGCACTTTTGCTAAAATGTAGTTTTTTATTACTCTAATCTTCCATAATCTACAGTGATTCAGATAGCTGTTCCATATTTTGCTCACAGAGTATAAATCAGGCATCAGCAGTTATCCCTAAAAGCCAAATTCTGTATTTCTGTATTTTGCTATGTGAAAATGTTTCTTAAATTTCACTGAAAGTGATATCCCAATGTAAATGGCTTCAATTAAAATTAATTATAATTTAATATTTATCATAATTAATACAAATATAGAGCAACATGCAGACATTTTATTATAGTTAACATTTATGTTTTTCTGGTTAAAAATGTGTAAAATAGGTACATAATTTGAGGGTTTGGATAGAGAAAAATTAATTGGTTGAAATAAATCAAAATACTCGTAGGTAAAACGTTTTTGGCAGGTTATAGCCTCTTTACTCCTACTCTTTAAGGCAGATTGTGTGTGTGTGTGTGTACTAAGGAGTAAGTTCCTGTGTAGGTAACCACACTGTCTATCCAAGCCCATAGCCCTTCTTTACACCACTGTGATCTTGTGGTCAATAATGGTCTCTCCTCTTGGGACTTTAGGGCAATGGATTCCCTTTAAGGCACAATTCAACTAAGTTTGCCTTGAAGGAAATCAATAAGTTCCTTCCTACTTATATTCTCTTTCATAGCAACAGGAGCAAAAAATAAAATAGCCCTACTTAATATACAAATGATGTGTCCTACTTCTAAGTGCTGCTAGTCCATAAGAGAAGCCAATTTTATCTCAAAACTTTCAAGTTTCTTAATATTTTCTTACTCTATTCTATATGGCAGGTTGTGGTCTTCATTTGTGATGGTTTTACCAATTAACTAGGTTAAATTTAAACTTAACATAATTGTTTGGTTCAAAGATAAAGAGCAAATATCAGGGCTGGCACTGTGGCACAGTAGGTTAATCCTCCACCTGCAGTGCCAGCATCCCATAGGGGGCAGGTTCTAGTCGTGGATGCTCCTCTTCCAACCCAGCTCTCTTCTACGGCCTGGGAAAGCAGTGGAAGATGGCCCAAGCGCTGGGGCCCCTGCACCCACCTGGGAGACCTGAAAGAAGCTCCTGGCTCCTGGTTTCGCATCGGCTCAGCTCCAGCTGTTGCATCTATTTGGGGAGTGAACCAGCAGATAGAAGACCTTTCTCTCTGTAATGCTACCTCTCAAATAAATAAATAAAATCTTTATTTTAAAAAAAAAGAGCAAATATCTCCAGGTCATAACACCAAGATTCAATCCTAGCACCATCACTATTTGTCACTTAATTTTAGTGCCTTAGTATATTCATTGAAGTATGCTTGGATTAGATATTACTATAGTATATGAAAGAAGGCAGTATCTTTCTCCTGAGTTCCTTATTGTAAGCATCATAACCTATTGCAACTATCAAGTTTCTTTGGTAAAGAATGAAGGCCTCCTTGATAGACACAGTCAGAAGTAGGTTGGGAAGCAGGAATTTGAAACAGTGGTGAAAATGCTGCTTGAGATGCCCACATCCCATATTAGAGTGCCTGGTGTGACTCTTGACTCTGCTTCCAATTCCAGCTTCCAATCCCAGGGAGGCTGCAGATGATGGCTAAAGAATGTGGATCCCTGCCACTCAGGTGGAAGACTCTGAGTTCTGGGCTCCAGACTTCAGCCTGGGCCAGTCCTGATTGTTACAGGAATTTGGGGAATGAACTAGAAGATGGAAAATATCTCTCACTCTCATTCACTCTCTCCCTCTCTCCATTTCTAATAAAATAAAGTTTTAGGAAAAAAATTCACAAAGAAGTAGGCAAGGGGCCGGCACTGTGGCATAGTGGGTGGAGCCGCACATGCAGTGCCAGCATTCCATATGGGGGTCGGTTTGGGTCCTGGCTGCTCCACTTCTGATCCAGCTCTCTGCTATGGCCTGGGAGAGCAGCAGAAGATGGCCCAACTCTTTGAGCCCCTGCACCCATTTGGGAGACCTGGAAGAAGCTCCTGGCTTCTGGCTTCTGATCAATTTAGCTTTGGCCGTTGCAGTCATCTGGGGAGTGAACCAGTGAATGGAAGACTGACCTCTCTCTCTCTCTCTCTCTCTCTCTCTCTTTCTCTCTCTCTCTCTCCCCCTGCCACTGTATCTCTGACTTTCAATTAAATAAATAAATCTTTAAAAAATAAAGATGACGCAGCTGGCGCCGTGGCTCAATAGGCTAATCCTCCGCCTTGAGGCACCGGCACACCGGGTTCTAGTCCCAGTCGGGGTGCCGGATTCTGTCCCGGTTGCCCCTCTTCCAGGCCAGCTCTCTGCTGTGGCCCGGGAGTGCTTGGGCCCTGCACCCTATGGGAGACCAGGAGAAGCACCTGGCTCCTGCCTTCAAATCAGCGCGGTGCGCTGGCCGCAGCGCGCTGGCCGCAGCGGCCATTGGAGGGTGAACCAACGGCAAAGGAAGACCTTTCTCTCTATCTCTCTCTCTCACTGTCCACTCTGCCTGTCAAAAAATAAAAAATAAAAAAAATTTTTCTTCATAAATTATACAATCTGTGATATTTCTGTGACACTAACAAAAAATAGACCAAGACAACATCCTGATCCCTGTAATTTGTGCCTGTCCATACACAGCCTAACAGACTTCACATAGGTGATCATATAAAGAATCTAGAGATAATCCTGGCTTATCCTGGTAAGCCCAAAGTAACCACAGGTTTCCTTATAAGAGGGTAACAGGTGAGTCAGATACAGAGAAGCATAACAAAAGAAGCAGAGTAAGGGGAGCCAAAGGATGCAGGCTGCCTCCAACAACTGGAAGTGACAAATAACTAATTCTCCCCTGAAAACACCAGAAGGGATCAGCCCTGTCAACACCTGAATTTTAGCCCTCTAAGCCACACTTAGGACTTCTGAGCTGCAGAGCTGCCGTACATTGATGTTGTTTTAAACCACTGTATGTGTGGCAATTTGTTACACCAGCAATAGGAACCTAATAAAGAGCAGATAAGGTGGATCACAGGGCTTTCATCAAGAGAGTGAGGGGAGATCCATTAACCCACAACTTCTGTAGTCTCATACCACAGGACGTGCACATGGTAATCGCTACCTACTGTCTCTCTCAAGGATTGCACTGATGATTTAGCTGAGCAGTTCTACTTTATGTAAAGCTGCTAACTCAAGCTTACTTCTTAGCATAAACTCAAAATTCTGAAAAGAACCAACTAAACTTTTATACACATTTAGAATTTTAATTCTTGGTTAAATGAACATTCCTCTTGAAGTTACAGATGATTTTGGAGAATTTTTGTATTTTGGAGACTTAAGAACAAAGTAGTATCGAGAAGAAATCATGCACACAGTGTGTAATCATGCAAAAGACTTCAAATATGTGACCTAGAAACTTAAGTCCCAAAGTACAAAATGAAAGGATTTAATTTGTCTTTCATAGATACCCTGCCACAGTCTTCAAAGTGTCAAAATTTTAGTTTCACTAAGCTAGAAGAAACAGATTTTCATAGCTCAGCACAGAACTTCAAAAAGATACTGTGCCATATACAAAATGTAAGCATGTTTGCAAATATCTCTACACTTGTATATGATCTGTCAGATAGGATGACTTATTTTTCTGATCACCATCAAGACCAAGCATAGAAAAAATATATACATACATACACACACACACACACAACATCAGGGGAATCTGAGAGGGTTGCTTTTAGGCTAGTAGTCATACCAGTCACTCAGTTTATCATCAGACTTTGATGGCAGAAGATAGCATACCAATTATCTCCTCTCCTTTGGCCCTAGTCCCATCAAGAAGGATTTTAATAAGATAAGAAAATTCAGTACCCTCTAGAGAAATATGGAACTTTACCGGGATAGAATTAGTTGTTTAAATGGCAACAGAGCTAAGCGGTCTAGAGCTCAAATAAACAGTTGACCTCAGTGATGACCATGCCATTACATAACATGCTATAGTTGTACATCAGGCCTTGGCCCAAAGTGAGTGTTTCCCAAAACAATGGCTATTGTTGCTGAGTTGTGATGTGATGTCTCAAGAAGGATTACTTAGCATAGAGAGGAACATTTTTATGCCCCTTTATTTCATTTATACTGACTCCCTGAACCATCCTCAAGTATATTAAAATGGCTACATAAGATGTTACATGTAAAATACCACAGTGATTGATACATAGACAATAAGCATTTGATAAACAACAGCAATGTTGAACCTGATAATGTCAATGATGATGAATAATGGCAAGAAGACCAAAGGTAGTGACTTTATCCAATAATCTACTCCCAGGAGGGATGAATTAAGTCTAGCAGAAAATTTCCATGATGGTTGTTGGTCCCTGGAGCCCAACAGAGCTATTTCCTCAGCCAACTGGATTCCCCAAATACTGGGATAATTCTACTACTATTATCCCAGTGCTGGTCTAGGAGAAGCTTCCAAATCAGCACTCAAAGGTTGCAAGAAATATGGGTCTATCTTCTAACCCCAATCATATTCACCATGGCCCAATACATGTGATAGACAGATTCTCAACTCAGATCACCCTTTAAGGAAGAGTTTAATCTTAATTTTCAGTCAGCAGACAGACTCCAACTCTCAGTTTGGAGTCTGCCCAGATGTTCTGCCTTCCAGTAGATAACACCTGCCCAGGGACTGCATAAGGTGAGCCATGAGTTTCTTAAGCTCCTTATATATTTTGGATATTAATCCTTTACCAGATATGTAGTTTGAGACTGTTTTCTCCCATTCTGTCAGTTGTCTCTTCACTTTGTTAATTTTGTCTTCATTGTGCTGACACTTCTTAGCTTGATATAATCCCATTTGTATGACTATATTTTTATTACTGGTGCTTTTGGGGACTTACCCAAAAGCCTTTGGCTATGCCAATGTCTTGAAATATTTCCTCTGTGTCTTCCTTTAGTAGCTTGATATTTTCAAGTCTTATGTTTAAATCCTTGAGGATTTTAAGTTGATTTTTGTATGGGTAAGGCTGTTGATTCAAACTTCTGCATGAAGAAACCAAATTCTCTCAACACCTTTTGTTAATGAGACTCTCCTTTTCTCCAGGGAATGTTTTGGGCACATTTGTCAAACATTAGTTCACTGTAAATTCATGGATTTCTGGGGTTTCTATTATGTTCCATTGGCCTATTTGTCTATTTTTTATGCCAGTACCATGCTGTTTTGATTATAATAGCACTGTGGTACATCTTGAAATCTGGTGTTGAGATGCTTCTCTGTCACTCTGCCTTTCAAGTAAAAATATAAGAAAATCTTTGAGGAAAAGTTGATCCAACAGAGGACAACTCATAGCAATTTTCCCTTGAGTTGGCCAAGGTTTGATCAGGCTTGCATCACAGTCCATTGTTTCCTCTGTTCATTTTTTGCTTTCTTCCTCAAGTCTTAAACCCTAATATATACTTTTTGCAACTCAGCCTAACTTTCAGTGTCTGACTCCAGGGAATTCAACCTGAGATAGTTAGCATATTGTTACAGACAAAATAATGGCCTCCCAAATATGTCCACAGCCTAATGCTCAGAATCTGTGAATATGTTACTTTATTGGCAAAAGGACCTCTGTAGATATGGTTAAATTAGGGGTTTAAAGTGAAGACAGCTTATCCTGGATTATTCAGACGGGACCAATGTAATCATAGAAACTTTACATGTTAAAAAGGGATACAGGAGAATCTGAGTCAGAAAAGAAGATGTGAAAATGAAAGCAAAGATGAGAGTGATATAGTTGTTGGAAAGGAGCTATGAACCAAGGTATGTAGACAACTTCTAACAGCTGGAAATGTCATTCCCCATAAACCCTCCAGAAGAAACACAACCCTGCTGATGTCTTGGTTTTAGCCACATGAGACCCATTTTATAGTTCTGATCTCTAGAACTCCAAGATAATAACTGGTGTTGTCTGTGGCAAAAAAAAAAAATCTACATGAAGGATCTCTGTGAGTGAGATCACGACGGAAAGAGGTGGCCATCAAAGAAGGATGTGCTTTTCTGTAAAGGAAGAAGAGAACTTCCACTTTGCTTATGGCCTTGTCCAAATACTGACAGAGTTTGTGGATTCAGAAGGCTTCCATAGCCTAGGTAGCTCATGTCAAGAGCCTCAGGTGATCACTGACTTAATACATAAGGGTGTTAACTGTTAAATTAACAACAGGAGTCACTATGCACTAACTCCCCATGCAGGACCTCTGTCCTCAATGAGTTGTATTATGAGAGTTAACTATGATACTTGTTCTCAAACAGTGTTGTTTGTGTGTGAAATCTTTACTTAGTATAGAGTTGGTCTTCTGTGTACAAAGTTAATTGAAAATTAATCTTAATGGAGAATAGGACTGGGAAGAGGAGAGAGAAGGAAGAGGGGTGGGAGTATGGATAGGAGAGTGGGTATGGTGGGAAGAATAACTACATTCCTAAAGTTGTACAGATGAGATTTGTATTCTTTAAAAAATAAATTAATTTAAAAAATTAAAATAAAATAAATGCTGTTGTTTTAGGTAACTAAATTTTTGTCAATTTGTTGTAACAGCAATTGGAAATTAATCCATATTTTGAAACCTGGAAATGATGTCCCACTGTAATACATATCTAAACATGTGAAATTGGTTTTGGAATTTTTTTAATTAAACTTTTATTTAATGAATATAAATTTCCAAAGTATAGCTTATGGGTTACAATGGCTTCCCCCCTCCCATAACTTCCCTCCCGCCCACAACCCTCCCCTTTCCCGCTCCCTTTCCCCTTCCATTCATGTAAAGATTCATTTTCAATTCTCTTTGTATACAGAAGATCAGTTTAGTATATATTAGGTAAAGATTTCAACATTTTGCCCATATAGCAACATCAAGTGAAAAAACTACCATTGGATTACTAATTATAGCATTAAATAGCAATGTACAGCACATTAAAGACAGAGATCCTACATAATTTTTTTTTCAAATTAATTAATTTTCTATGCCATTTCCATTTTAACACCAGGTTGTTTTTTTTTTTTTCATTTCCAATTCTCTTTATATACAGAAGATCACTTCAGTATATAATTAGCAAAGACCTCATCAGTCTGCGCCCACACAGAAACGCAAAGTATAAAAATACTGTTTCAGTACCAGTCATAGCATCACTTGGCTTTAGACGACACATTAGGGACAGATCCCACATGGGGTATAAGTACACAGTGACTCCTGTTGCTGACTTAACAATTTGACACTCCTGTTCATGGCGTCAGTAATCTCCCTATAGACAGAGGCTAGAAGAATTTTAAAGAGAAATATAAAGAAAGCCTAAATTGCCTATAGACTACTAATATAAATATGATGTTAATGATTCTGTTAGTGAAGACTCAAAAGGAAGTGAAGAGTATGGTAGAGAAAAACATATATAGACTCAGAGAGTACCTAAATTCTCATAAAGAGAATGTTGGTAGAAATATGGACAGTTTACATGAAGTTTACAAGCATATAATTTGAAACTAGAGAGGATAAAAATTACTCTTGCTGTATGGTACCTAAAAACTTAGGCAAATTGTGTCCCACAGTTATGCACAAAGTATATTTATAAATGATAAACTTAGATATGTACCTATTGATATTTCCAAGTGAAGTGTTGAAGGTGTGACTTGTTTCTTTTTACTGCTTTTAGTAAGTTACAAATGGAGAAAGATAGATTGAAAGAATTACTAAGCAAAAGAGAAACCAGATTCAAGAATCTGAGGAACTTTCAACCTATTCAGATTTCAGAAAAACACAAAAATTAGAATATTCACTGTCAGGAAATCTGTGCTCTGGAGAAATAGCTGGGAGAGTGATTTGACAATATTTTCCTAATGCCTCGTAAAAATCAAAAGGTCAGGCATTCAGTCCCAGAGAGGATTGTCTGGAGACTATTCATGTGACTCGTCCCCTCAACCATCTCAGCAAAAGTCCAGAGTGTCTGTGGAAGAGCATCTTATCCAACGGAGTAAAGCCCCATGGCATGCACAGGAGACACACAAGCTTCTTGAGACTGTTAAAGTAGGAACACTGCCAGCTCAGACTAAAGGGAACAGGAAAGTGGTGAAATGAAAAAGATTCTCAGACGCCCAAAATTCTACAGGCAGGGAAAAAAGCTAATAAAGCTACTCATCCAAAAACACATGATCTCCCTTGTGAAGAAAGCAAGCTGATTCTAAGGCAGAGCCTCTAGCCCAGAGGAGGACATAGCTGCAAGACACAGAGGACTATGCCCAGGCCTTGAAACGTGGTGTCATTTGCCCAGTTAGATGGCAAAGTTGCTTAGGGCAGATGACTCCTTTATTCCTCCCATATTCTCCTTTTAAAACAAGACTTTTTATTTATTTATTCATTCATTCATCCATTGATCCATTCATTTACTTGAAAAAAGAGCAACAGAAAAGCAGAATTACAGAGACAGGAGAGAGAGAGATCTTCCATTCCCTGGTTCACTCCCCAAAATGGCAGCAAAAATTAGGGTTGGGCAGGGACAAAAGACAGGAGCCAGGAATTCCATCCTGGTCATCCACATGGGTGGCAAGGGCCCAAGTACTTGGGCCATCGTCTCGTACCTTCCCAAGTGCATTAGCAAAAATACTGTATCAGAAGCAGAGTAGCCAGAACTTAGACCAGCACTCCAACATAGCATGCAAAGTGGCAGCTGAACTCGCTGCACCACAATGCAAGTCCTATATTCTCTCTTTAAAACTGCAATGTCAGCAGAGGACTGCTCAAGTGCTTGAATGGAATTCCAGGCTCCTGGCTTTGGCTTGGGCCAGCCCTGACCATTGCACCATTTGGGGAGTGAATCAACAAATGGAGGATTGATCTCTCCTCCACCCCAACCCCATAGCTCTTCTCTTCAAATAAATAAGTAAAATAAATAAATCTTTTTAAAAAAAAAGTTTATAACTATCGTCCTATGCCTATCCCCACAACTGTATCTGGGTAGCAGGTATCTTGCTTCTTGGGTTTCCACATGTTCTCAGATAGAGATAAATTATATACACAGTTTCACCAATATTTGATGAGACTGGGAAATTTTCGAGCTAGTAAGATTTACTGAAAATTTGGACTTTGAGAGGGAGGTCAAATGGCATAATAGGGAGGGAGCTTACTGCGTTAGTCTGGGGAAGATAGTTATTAAAAAGTAGAGAGAGTACAGTCTCAGGGAAGAGTTAAGGAGAAAATGGCAAAGAAAACTCCATGCAAATTAGAGGGACACTGTGGACCTACATGGAATGTGTAGACGTGCGCAATTCAGGACCCCAGCAGCCAAGAGCCTCAGCACCAGATTTGGAGTAAAGCCAGACCAGACTGCAGCATCCTGGTGATAAAGCTGTGTGACGAGCCTAGTGAGAGTCTGGCTTGGAGCCTTGTGGAGGACAGTGTGCCTGCCAACCTAGAAGGAAAAAAAAAATAGGGGTACATTTCTCTCTCCCAGACCACCCGGCAATGGCATCCTGTAACTAGCTGAGAGACCACAGGTGCCATTTTGGACATACATAACAGCTGCACCAGCTCATGTCCACGAACAGAGCAATCAGCCAAGAGGAGATGCCTGAGTCTGGCTGGAAGAATTGACAGGGGGCTGGGTACTGATGACTGTGGGAGCCTTGTGTGCTGGGACTGTGAAAACACTGTGGCTATGTGAGAGGGCACAGGATGTGACTGGGACTTTGGGCAGTCACTATGGATGGTACCACATGATTGGGGCTCCCTGATTCCCTGGTGAGGGTCACTGCTACAGGATCATGTTCACACTGAGAACTGCATGGATCCTTTGTATGGTTCTTGTGGCAGCACGGATGAAAACTGTACCCACTAAAACTAGTGCTCAGGCATTGTTCTGCTTTGAGGAGAGGAGGTGAGTGTGAGTATACACCAGCAGAGCAGAACAAACCTACCCTCCAATTAAAAAGGAGAGAAAGAGAAAGAGAGAGAGACCCAGCTTGGGTATCACCTCCTCCCCTCTGATTAAAAAATAGAGAGGAAGAGAGAGAGAGACCCAACTTGGGTGTCACCTTAGGCACTCCCTTCACCCTGGAGCACTGAACAGAGCTCCCTGACCACACCCAGTACACACCTCTGAGTACTCACTGAAATAGTCTATACTCCACTAAGCCTCAGAGGCATAGTTCAAAGATAAAAGCCATCACAGGGGGAAAAAAAACAACAAGTGTCAACACAAATGCCTAATAATAAATGTAGCAATTCAAGAAACAAGAATAAGAAAAACAACATGACACCACCAAAAGAACAAAGCATTTCAATACTAGAATGTGAAGATGAAGAGATTGACAAAATGCCAGAAATGGAATTCAAAAAATTGATCATAGGATTACTTAGAAGTAATCAGAAGCAAATTAATGAACTAAAGAAATCCATACATGACATGAATGACAGAAATTGAATCAGTAATAAAGATCCTCCCAGCAAAGAAAAGCCCAGGACCAGATGGCTTCACTACTGAATTTTATCAGACATTTAAAGAACTAACTCCAATTCTTTTCGGACTATTCAAAACAACTGAATAGGGAAAATGTCCTCCCAAATTCTTTCTGTGAAGCCAGCATCACCTTAATCCCAAAGCCTGAAAAAGATATAACAGAGAAACAAACTATAAACCAATTTCCCTGGTGAACATTGGTGCAAAAATCCTCAACAAAATATTAGCCAATCAAATCCAACAACACATCAGAAAGATCATTCACCTGGACCAAGTGGGATTTATCCCTGGTATGCAGGGATGGTACAACATTTGCAAATCAATCAACATGATACATCACATTAACAAACTGAAGAACAAAAACCATATGAATATCTCAACAGATGCAGAGAAAGCATTTGATAAAATACAACACCTTTCATAATGAAAACTCTAAGCAAATTGGGTATGGAAGGAACATTCTTCAATGCAATCAAGGCAATTTATGATAAACTCACAGCCAGCCTCCTATTGAATAGGGTGACGTTGGAAGCATTCCCACTGAAATCCAGTACCAAACAGGGATGCCCACTCTCACCATTGCTATTCAATATACTATTGGAAGTTTTAGCCAGAGCCAATAGGCAAGAAAAAGAAATCAAATGGATACAAATTGGAAAGGAGGAAGTCAAATTGTCTCTACTTGCAGATGGCATGATTCTATATATAAAGGATCCAAAAGACTCCACCAAGAGACTATTGGCAAGATATTAAATCAACACACAAAAATCAATAGCCTTGTATACACAGACAATGCCAAGGCTGAGATTGAGCTTCTAAGATCAATCCTGTGGACTTGTCCTGTGAGGCCCACACTGCTGGGATTGTGGGGCAATGGTGGACTTTGAAAATAAGCACCGGAGACAAGTTTTGGTTAACGTGTCTGTTTATTAACAATAAAACACACCCTTTAAAGGGCAGACAGAGGGGGACAAAGCTAGCTCGTGAAAACACTAATTCTTTTTAAAAAAAAAAAAAGATTTTTATTTATTTATTTGCAAGTCAGAGTTACACAGAGAAAGAGAGGGAGAGAGAGAGAGAGAGTCTTCCATCTGATGGTTCACTCCCCAATTGGCCACAACAGCCTAAGCTGTACTGGTTCAAGAGCTTCTTCCGGGTCTCCCAAGCCCCTCCCAAGGACTTGGGCCATCTTGAACTGATTTCTCAGGCCATAGCAGAGAATGGGATCAAAAGTGGAGCAGTCACGACTCGAACCAGTGCCCATATGGGATGCCAGTGCTTCAGGCCAGGGCATTAACCCACTGCACCACAGTGCTGGCCCCAACTAATTCTGTAAAATAAAGCTGATATGTTTCTCCAATCAGCTTGAAGGTCACATAGCCTACATAGCCTCCTAGGTGGTCCTTCTTGGTCTGGGCCACACCTGGGAGCCATTTGCCTGATTGGTAATTACAAAGCCCTTCAACAGGAGCAGAGGTGGAGGAAATGTGCCTGGGGCTCCTGCTGCCTGCCAGCAGTCAGATCATAGGGTCCTTCCTGGAGGCATGGTGTGCTACACCCTCTTAACCTCCTGCATGGGCTAAGCAGGCAGTCTCCCAGCCAGGCACAGGATTATCCACACAATCTCATTCACAATAGCTACAAAATAATCTAATACCTTGGAATAAATTTAACCAAGGATGTCAAAGCTCTCTATGATGAAATTACAAAACATTAAAGAAAGAAATAGGAGACAGAAAAAATGGAAAAATCTTCCATATTCATGGATTGGAAGAATCTATATTATCAAAATGTCCATTCTTGCAAAAGCAATTTATAGATTCAATGTTATACCAATCAAAATACCAAGGACATTCCTCTGAGATATAGAAACAATGATGCTGAAATTCATATGGAAACACAGGAGACCTTAAATAGATAAGCAATTTTATACAACAAAAACAAAACCAGAGACATCACAATACCAGATTTCAAGATATACTACAGGGCAGTTATAATCAAAACAGCCTGGTACTGGTACAGAAACAAATGGATAGACCAATGGAACAGAATAGAAATACCAGAGATCAATCCACAAGTCTACAATCAACTTATCTTTGAAAAAGAGGCTAAATGCCCTGGAGAAAGGACAGCCTCTTCAACAAATGGTGCTGAGAAAATTGGATTTCCATTTGCAGAAATATGAAGCAAGACCCCTACCTTACACCTTACACAAAAATCCACTCAAAATGGATTAAACATTTAATTCTACAACCTGATACCATCAAATTATTACAGAACATTGGGGAAACCCTTCAAGACATCGGCATAGGCAAAGACTTCTTGGAAAAGACCCCAGAAGCACAGGAAAACCAAAGCCAAAATTCACAAATGGGATTACATCAAATTTAGAAGCTTCTACATTGCAGAATAAACACTCAGCAAAATAAAGAAGCAACCAACAGAATGGAAGAAATTTTATGCAAACTATGCAACTGATAAAGAATAATTAGAGGGGCTGGCGCTGTGGCGCAGTGGGTTAATGCCGTAGCCTGAAGCACTGGCATCCCATATGGGCGCCAGTTCGAGACCCGGCTGCTCCACTTTTGATCCAGCTCTCTGCTTTGGCCTGGGAAATCAGTAGAAGATGGCCCAAGTCCTTGGGCCCCTGCACCCACATGGGAGACCCAGAAGAAGCTCCGGGCTCCTGGCTCTGGATCGGCACAGCTCCGGCTGTTGCAGCCAACTAGGGAGTGAACCATCGGATGGAAGACCTCTCTCTCTCTCTCTCTCTCTCTCTCTATCTATCTATCTATCTCTCTCTATCTGCCTTTCCTCTCTCTGTGTAACTCTGACTTGCAAATAAATAAATCTTTTTAAAAAAAAAAGAATAACTAGAATATATAGAGATCAAAAAACTCAACAACAACAAAACAAACAACCCAGTTAAGAAATGGGCAAAGTACTTAAACAGGTATTTTTCAAAAGAGGAAATCCAAATGGCCAACAGACACATGAAAAAATGCTTAGGATCACTAGCTGTCAGGGAAATACAACTCAAAAACCACAATAGGGTTTTATCTCACCCATCTTAGAATGGCTTTCATACAGAAATCAACAAACAACAAATGCTGGTGAGGATGTAGGGAAAAAGGCACACTATTCCACTGTTGGTGAGAATGTAATCTGGTGCAACCATTTTGGAAGTCAGTATGGAGATACCTCAGAAAGTTGAAAATAATTCTGCCATTTGGAGCCAACACTATGGCCTAGGGGGTAAAGCCACTGCCTGCTGTGCCAGCATTCCATATGGGCACCCGTTCGAGTCCCAGCTGCTCCACTTCCAATCCAGCTCTCTGCTGTGGGAAAGCAGTGGAAGATAGCCTAAGTCCTTGGGCCTCTGCACCCGTGTGGCAGACGCAGAGGAGGCTCCTAGCTCCTGGCTTTGGATTGACGCAGCTCCAGCCATTGTGGCCATCTGGGGAGTGAACCAGAGGATGGAAGACCTATCTCTCTCTGCCTCTGCCTCTCTGTAACTCTGCCTTTAAAATAAATAAATATGTATTTTTAAAAAAAAGTGAAATTAACAGTTTGAGATGCAATGGCTTTGATCAGTCCTTGTCTCAACTGTTGAAGAACAGGGGTTTTTTATATATATACGATTTATTGAACTTTACTTAGTATAGATTAATCATATGTTTATGAAGTTAATTGAAAATAGATCTTAGTTGGCCGGCGCCGCGGCTCACTAGGCTAATCCTCTGCCTTGCAGCGTCGGCACACCGGGTTCTAGTCCCGGTCGGGGCGCTGGATTCTGTCCTGGTTGCCCCTCTTCCAGGCCAGCTCTCTGCTGTGGCCAGGGAGTGCAGTGGAGGATGGCCCAAGTGCTTGGGCCCTGCACCCCGTGGGAGACCAGGAGAAGCACCTGGCTCCTGCCATCGGATCAGCGCGGTGTGCCGGCCGCAGCGCACCGGCCGCAGCGGCCATTGGAGGGTGAACCAATGGCAAAAGAAGACCTTTCTCTCTGTCTCTCTCTCTCACTGTCCACTCTGCCTGTCAAAAAAAAAAAGAAAGAAAGAAAGAAAGAAAGAAAGAAAGAAAGAAAGAAAGAAAGAAAGAAAGAAAGAAGATCTTAGTAAAAAATAAGAATGTGAATAGGAGAGGGAAGTGGAAGAGTGGTAGGAGTGTGGGTGGGAGGGCAGGTATAGTGGGAAAAATAACTATATTCTTAAACTTCATTTATGAAAAGCATGAAGTTTGTATTCCTTAAATAAAGGATTTCTAGCAAAAATAAAAAGAAAGAAGGAAAATATGAGTTGATGCCATAATGCACTTAGATTTTTGGAGCTGGCAAGGAGTGAATATATGAGTATTTTATATGTGGGATGGAAGCAAATATTTGGGGACAGATGTGGACTATGCCCCTAAAATGTATTATAAATACAACCTAATTCCCAAAACCTGTGAATATGTTACCTTATATGGCTAAAGTGATTTTGCAGATATGACTATGTTAACGATATTAAGATGGAGGAATTATCTGGATTATCTGGGTGGATCCAATGTAATAACAGGGGTTATAGCAGCAATAGAAAACTAATATGCTGGATCAGGCATTGAGCTTAACTATTAAGAGACCAGGTAAGAATTATGACACCTGCATCCCACACATTAGAGAACCTAGGCTTGAACCCTGATTCCAGATCCCAATTCCAATATCCAGCTAATGTACATCCTGGGAAGCAGCAGGCAATGGCTCAAGAATTTGGGTTCCTGGAGCCAGAGCTGGGGTACAGCAGGTTAAGCCACCATCTGCAGAACCTGTATCCTATATGGGCACCAACCCAAGTCCCACCCACTCCACTTCCAATCCCACTC
The DNA here is from genome assembly GCF_033115175.1 of Lepus europaeus. Taxonomy (NCBI): domain Eukaryota; kingdom Metazoa; phylum Chordata; class Mammalia; order Lagomorpha; family Leporidae; genus Lepus; species Lepus europaeus. Next base: position 93,404,041 of record NC_084827.1, read on the forward strand.
CCTGCTAATGTGCCTGGGAAAGCAGTGGAAGATGGTGCAAGGGCTTGAGTCTTTGCACTCATGTGAAAGACCTGGATGAAGCTCCTGGCTCCTGGCTTTATCCTGGCCCAGCCCTGGCAGTTGCAGCCATTTGGGAAGTGAACCAACAGATGGAAAATTCTCTCTCTCTCTCTCTCTCTCTCTCTCCCCTCTCTCTGTGTGACTCTGACTTTCAAATAAATAAATAAATAAAGCCTTTTAAAAGAAGAAGAATTCTTGTTACTCATGTGGGAGACCTATATAGAGTTCTAGGTCTGGATTGAAATTCTGGCTTTTCCAAGACACCGTGGCAAAAAAAATGACCTACATGAAGATCTCTGTGAGTGAGATCCCAGTGGAAAGAAGGGGCCGTCAAAGAAGGAGGTACCTTTCTTTGAAGGGAAGAAAGAACTTCCACTTTAATTATGGCCTAGTCTAAATAATGTCAGAGTTTGTGGACTCATGAAGTTTCCATAGCCTTGGCAGCTCCTGACAAGAGCCTTGAGTGACTACTGACGTCATAAATAAGAGTGTCAATTGTTAAATCAACAACAGGAGTCACCGTGCACTTGTTCCACATAAAGGACCTCTGTCCTTAATGTGTCGCACTATGAGAATTAATGGTAAAACTTGTCTTCAAACAGTACTTTACACTTTGTGTGTCTGTGTGGGTGCAAACTGTTGAAATCTTTACTTAGTATAGAATTAATCTTCTGTATATAAAGATAATTAAAAATGAATTTTTTTGACAGGCAGAGTTAGACAGTGAGAGAGAGAGACAGAGAGAAAGGTCTTCCATTTTTCATTGGTTCACCCCCCAAATGACCACTATGGCCGGCGCACTGAGCCAATCCGAGGCCAGGAGCCAGGTGCTTCCTCCTGGTCTCCCATGCGGGTGCAGGGCCCAAGGACTTGCCATCCTCCACTGCCTTCCCAGGCCACAGAAGAGAGCTGGGCTGGAAGAGAAGCAGCCGGGACTAGAACCAGCACCCACATGGGATGCTGGCGCTTCAGGCCAAGGCTTTTAACCCACTGCACCACACGCCAGCCCCATCAGCAACTCTTTCAAATAATCAAATATTATTTTAAAAAATACTCTGAGAGATTTGATTTAAATAGTAGTATAAGATCGGTTGATGACTGAATGAATCTTTTTTTTTTCCACAAAATCTACTTTAAGCACTAAAGTTTTAAAATGTAATGTAGCACTCTAGATGCATGAGAATAATGAATAGACTGAACAGACAGCCTGTGTATATCTGCGACTGCTGTTTCTTGCTCCAAGGCAGTTCCTGGTACCTTAGCAGCACCATCCGGCCTCTAGAAGGAGGCTAATTACAAAGCCGGCCACTTCTACCTAGGGGACTGGAATCTAAGGTCCAAGAGCAGAGAGGAATCAGAAGCCAGTTCAGCATGGACTCCCTGTCAAGACCTCCCAGGGAAACGGAGCAGCTCAGCAGCTGTGGATCTTCCTCTCCCTGCCAGAAAACCACAGGCATCCAAGGAGCAGGGCATAGTGTCTGCATAAAGTAACTTTGCTTTTTCTCACAAGGCAGGAGAGGGCAGGGCATCTATTTGGATTCTCTGTTCACTCTGAGCAGAGGTCCTGGCCATACACATCTGGAAGCTTGTCCACTATAAATTGTTGGATTTCTTTTCCCCTGTTTCATGTGGCCATGGTGATGTTCTGCTCGTGGAATTCCTCCTTTCATCTGCTTCCTCTCCACTGACAGTTCATAAAGGATGGGCCACGCTGGGAATGAAAGCTGAGCAGTTATTTCTTCAAATACCAAGGGAGTTTAGGCTCCACCTCCGAGTAGGTACCAGAGAGAGACTTTTTTCTAAGTTGTGGCTGTTTCCGTGCCTGGGGCTATACTCAGAATCCCATGTGGTCCTTTAAGATCTGAGCTAATAACTTAGGAAGTCACAAGAGAAAGTCTCCATAACCAGATGCAAAAATTGTAGATGGGGCTTTTCCAGCTTATTTTCTTATTCTTAATAATAAAGTGGTTGTGTTCATAGGTTCTACACAAAGTGCCAAACTCTGTGTACTTTATAAATATATATATATATATATATATATATATATATAAACTTCTCCAAAAACATTGCTTAGTAAATATTACTGCTTTGCTTTACGAATAAGAAACCTTAATAAATTAGTGCCTGATCACTACTGGAACAAGAGAATCAGGATCACAATACAAGTCTACTGAAGCCCAGAACCCACATTCTCAACCACTATTGACTACTATTTGCCTAACTTATTTCTGTATGAGAAACAAATGTTACATGTTGAAAAAAAAGACATTTTACTATATTAGTTGAAATTTTTTCTTCATAATTCCTATGGGTCCAAGGTCCTTCTCTACATCCAGAGCTCTGAATGACTTACAAAAAATTATGTGCTAGGTCTACCCACCAGACCAGACAGCCATAGCCCAGGCTCCAGGGACAGGCATTGGACATTGCAATATTTCCTTGAGAAGATGACCTCTTCTGAGGACTGATCCCTGAAACCCGCAGATAGGTTAGAGATTGGAAAGAGAAATTACCGGTACTGTTGTTTCCAAAGTGTAGCTATGGACATGGAAAATGTCCTGGAGAACTCCTCCAGGGCCATTCATGACGAGTATAGTTTAGGAGTAGAGTAGGCATAGATATGCAGACAGAGTTAAGGCCAGAGTGAAAACCCCTAGATGTTTTCCCATTATCCCATTCCAAGAAAGGTTTGACAATTCAAGGAGAGGCAGAAATGGAGGGGCCTTGTGGATAGACATCACACCAGATGTCTTTTTTGCGATGACAAAAATGGTCCAGGAGAAGACCAAGGTTGTCTTTATAAATAAGTGTCTGCCTGGGAAGTCAGTCAAAGATTGCACCCACCTCACCACAACCTCTCTGGCTTTCACTCAGCCATTCTACTGGCAGATGGAGGTGGGAAAATCCAGAATTGACCAAGATGGCATTGAATTAAGTTTTTGGCACAGTCCAATGTGCGATTACTCTGAATCAAATTATTTTTAGTTTCTGACATCTCCTAAAACACTCACAGAAACTCAATAGAAGCTCATAGAAATTAAATTCCATTATAGAAGCAAACATTACATTTTCTTGCACAACTTGTATTTATAAGTTAAGAAATACACTTCAGTCAAAAATAATGATAAATTAGATCATAAATATATCTTACAAGTATATACTTTAAATTTTACTTTCTTTTTTTGTTTTGTATTTTTAAACAAAGTTTGTAATCCAACGGACACATGAAACAAAACTGCACTGAGAGAAACTGTTTCATATATTAGTAAGTGTTGGGAAGTTGGAGGAGAGGTCAAGGTACCCAGAAGAGGGGATTCGCCAGTCTTTCTGTACAGGTGCTGTATGACACTTCCACATCGCAGGAGCAGGGCCCGTGCTGTAAGGAAGCACACTTATACAAATGAGTGACAACACAAAGCCTGAGTATGAAAATAAGATCTTCTCTGAAAACACATTTTTGGCACAGATTAAAAAAATGAATGTCAGGGAATTTGGTTTTTTATGCCAGTATTATATATATTTTTATGTCTATATTATATTTATATTAAACACACATCCCAAGTTCTGCATATCCCACCAAGAAAGAAAATCCTTTCGTCAGCTCTTTCTGATTATAAACTGTACGTCCCGGTGAATCAGATGGTGGCAGCAGGAGGATTCAGGAAGGTGACACAACCGTAGGAATAAGGCAAACAGTGGGAGGGGACCAAAAAGACAGGAGGAATGCTCTCCGACACCAAGGTTTCAGCAGCATGTTCACAACACCACACACCCAGAGTCACAGCCTGTCTTCACAGCGCAAAAGTCCAAGTCACTAATTTAGCACAAAGGCAGTTCTGTTTTCTTGTTTCTTAAAAACAAAACAAAATTTAATTCCCCTACCCTGCTCCTTTTCTCCAAAAAGAGGAGAGAGAAACCCAGCCCCAAGGTGTCTGCAAGTCCAGCGGGTGGTGGTCGGTCGTCTGTCCCTGGGCTAGAGCGTCAGGTAAACACACACAGGAGCAGCACCACTGCCCAGAGGTCTGTCCGATGGGCGCCGGGAGAAAGAGGCTGGCGTCTGGCAGTGGAGCCCGGCCCCTTCGGCGGCTGCTTCCTCTGCCTGGCTGCACCATCTGCGGTTTTTGCTGCAGAGGTGGAGACCACTCAGTGGCTCACACAGAGGCGATGACAATCATGAGCTGGGGAGAAATGTTGGAGAGGCTGACAAGGAGGCCAGGGGGCAGCGGGACAGGTGACTCCCGGAGAACCCACAGGGCGGGAAGATCTGCAGCACATAGGCGGGCTGATTGGAGCCAGGGTTGGGAACACTGATGATCCCAGCTGCCTGCTAGGCCTGTAGGAAAGTGATGAGGGCAACCTTGAGAGACTCGGTCTGACTCACGACATCTTCTTGGTCACGGTCACAGGGCAGAGCCAGCAATAGACAGTAATCAGTCTCCACCATCATCCTCCAGGCAACCCCTTCCAACTGCGAGGCCTCCAGCCACATCCTCTAGGCTATCCAGGGGGCCCTCCTTCAGAGAGGGGTAGAGACCAATGGGCCAGGATGTTGTTGCTGGAGACAGAGTGCAGCTGCACTGCAGCCCACAGACCCTGCCATACAATGGGGCACTTTCTCAGAAGCTGGACCACGTCCATCGGTCTCTGGGAAGTCAAGTGTGATGGGGAATTGGTTTAGGGCTTAGCTAGGCTTTAGCATGCAGCAGAGCCAGTCCTGGAGGGGTGCTGGGGCCAGAGGTTGTCGCGACAAACAGTGGCTGCTTTGGGGCAGCCTGAGCGGGAAGAAGGGCCTGGAAGTCAGGCTCCATGGAGGCAGAGACAGGGGAAGGGCAGGAAGTCTGGCCTGCTTCCAGTTGTGCCTCTGAACCCAGGCATGGGGCTCAGGAGGCCTGTTTGTAGGTAGAACTGGGAGGCAAGGCTGCTCTCCTCCTCCTGTCTGGGTTCCTTTTGCCTCCTGGGAGACCTGAGGCATCTTGCTGCTCCATGGCTGGCCAGGCTGGCTGAGCTGTGAGGCCAGGCAGAGCAGAGCATGCTGAGCAGAGTGTGGGGATGGCACAGGTGGGCAGGCTGTATAGACTGCAGGGGCTCACTTTCTGGAGGGCCCTGCACAGGAGCCTCGGTCCAGGAAGTCGGGGCAACCAAGCATGCAGCAGGGGACTGGATGTGTAGGCTGGGCCGGAGTGTGGTAGGTCTGGAATCACCAGATCTTTATCCTGGAACAGCTCCCCACTGGAGTGCACAATCTGCACTCCGTGGGTCACCACCACAGGGGTGTCAAAGCCAGTCCCTGGAGTTTGTCACTGGCGGTGACAGTGAGTATGCAGGCCTCACAGTGAGGGCCAGCAGCAGGGGCGGGGACAGCGGACTTTGGCATCTGACGTCCTGGCAGCTACTTTGGCTGTTGCAGGGCCTTCACTACCCCATCTGCTGCACGGGGCCGCTTGCTGACTGCCATCATGTTCGGATGCACCGTGATCCTCATGTCCCGGGGCACGGTGTACGGGTGCAGCTGATCCTCAGACTGCATGACCAGCACCTCGGACTGCGCAAGGGCTGCGGCTCGGGCAACAGGGTGGTGATAGTGCACTTCTTCCTCAAGGGGATGCTGGGAGGCCAGAGCAGGCACACCAGCAGCAGCCACAGGCAGAGGTGCCCCAACCTCAATCTGCTGGGCCTGCAAGGGGGTCCGAAGAGAGTGAAACATCTCCGGCTGGACGCTGTAGATGATGCTGGGCAAGGTGAACATGTTCATGTTCACCTCACCCTGGGACAAGTGGCCAAGGGACACCGTCTTGGTGATGCTGTGGGGCATGATGAGAGTACTCTGGGTGAGCTGAGGCACAGGAGTGCCTGCAGCCAGCATGAGCGTGGCACCGGTAGACAGCGCGGTAGACGTGGTGCTGCTGGCGTGGCAGGCCCTCGGGAACGGGGATGGAGCAGGTCCACTGGTCTCAGAGAGTGTGTGTCTGCCTCTGTAGCTGCCACATGGGGGACAATTCAATCTGTCGGGTGCTGGGCCCTGAGCTAAGGGGCTCACTTCGGCAGGCAGTTTGCTGGGCAGAGCAGGAGGGTGGTAAGGAGTGAGAGTCTACCCCAGATTCGCTGGCTGCAAGGACCTTGGTTTCTAACTTGAGGGTTACAGGGCCAGCAAGCCTTTTACTAGTGGTGACTATGCCTGGAGTGAGGATCAGCTGGTTGCAAACTAGCACAGGGGGTGTGTTTATGCCCTAGGTGAGAAAAAGTTTACTTTCAATGGAAAATTTTAAACACTCAAAAATAATGGAATAAATGACATAATGAACTCAGGTTCCAGCACTGATCAAGATGTTTGCAATCTTGTTTCTTCTGTTATCTCTCCCTACCTGCCCCTAACACACACTTTCTTTATTGTGAAATATTTTATAATGAATTACAGGTATTATCCAGTCCTACTTGAAAATTCTTCAAGTGAAAAATTTAGCATTATCAAGATACCTGATCACACCTAATAAAATTAATAAAATTGTATAATATTTACTCCTCTTCAAATTTCCCTAGTTGTCTCACAAACACCTTTTTAAATCAAGTTTGCATGAATCTGGATCCAAATAAAGTCCATAGATTGTATTTAGCTAATAAGTCTCTCAAGCCTCTTAACGTGGAGCTGTTTACCCTGTAAAGTGTGTGATTTCTAAGTTTCTATTGTAGGTGTGATCACCTTTTGGACTCAGGACTGAGCAGTCAATTCACAAGTCTGCACACAAATCCTAAGGAGGGCTGGAGTTGCATTCTAACTCCAAGACAAAGAATTCATCAGAAAGGGGTCTGGCTCCCTCTAGTGCTTCTTCAGATTGTAACGACCTCTGGTTCTCCAATCTAGGGACAAAAAATAATCCTGACCAAGTAGTTTCATATAGTATGCCCTTTCAGTTGAGTATTTGCTACATCTCACTACTCAACAGTGTGTAAGAAATTATGATCCTCTTTTCAATATGGAAGATAATAGTTACTGAAGAGCAAGTGCAGAATCAGAAGCTAAATGTTCATTTCCTTATGCGCTTCCTCATTCTACCTTGGAAGATGTCACATTCCACCACTGCAACTAATGTCATCCTCTTTTATGCCACAATGTCTTGCTACTATTTCCAAGATATCTGTATGGTTTTAATAGCACTTTTATTTCAAATTGCTACTGTTTCATTTTATTCATCACTGTATTAGGATTAGAATGAGGGCAAAATGCCTGGGTTTCTATAAAAGCAATTGTCCTGTAGTTGTTTTTATCATTGCATAGAATGATGAAAAATAGGACAGCAGAAAGACCAGATCAAAGAAAAGCAAACACATGACTTAAAATAATCATGAAGACCTGGCCATAGCACCAGGTGCCAAGAAGAAAGAAGCACATAAAGTATTGCAAGCAGTTGGCATGTACTAAATCAGTATACTTTAACATAATAATCGATTATACAAAGTATTAGAGAAGCTATAATAAAGAAAAAGCAAAGGCAAGAACAGATACTCCCAGAAATACCTATTTCCCCTGGATAACTTCTGTAGCTCTGAGAATATGGAAATGACACATTTTCTGCTGAAATGTGAATTTTTTAATGATACTTTTGTATATTTATGCTTAAAAATGATCATTTCTCTGCCATAAACCATTAAGAAAAATATATGTTCCTGGACAAATAAGTAAATCTGAAATGAAATCTATAAAGAAGCAAGGTGTAAATTGAACAGCATCTCTTGAACACCAGGTGAACACACCCAAAGCATCTTATATAGGAATTCTCAGGGTCACAGTAACATAGGGCTTCAAGACTTGAATCTTGCACATATAAGAAATCTTTTCAATTGTGTCAAGAGAATGTCAAACTTAGAACACAGTCACTTCTGAATTCTTCACCAAGAGCTAAGTTTCAACAACAAAATCCAACATAGTTTTGTTGAAACATGAATTCAATCTCTAGCCCAGTTCAAACCGACTTGACTGTAGGAAGTGTTGATTTACTCCTTTCTTTCCAGTGAATCCTACAGTTTTATTTTAGGAATGACATAAGCAGGACCCACACATAACTGTTTTCTGTGTTTACATCACTCTCTCACAGTGGCCTTGGAGGCAACTGGCTAGCTCAGATGCTGGGAAATGTACCAGCGTCAGATTGCTTCATTTTTACAATCACATGTTTGGGGGCAGGATGAGAGCAAGACAGTAATATTCCTCCCACCGTCATCCTGAAGCCAGAACAAGAGTCTGGTAGAAAACTGCCCATGATGGACCAGGGTGAGTTGCACTATTGCACCTTTGAATTACCCGTCTACCTCGTGCCATGCCAGCCCAGCTAAAGGCAGCAACAAAAAGGACAGACACTCTTCGTCAAGATAATACATGAAGGTACAAGGTCTCTGGAGAACAGATAGAGGGACAGGGTCAACCCTCTGGAACCCTTTGGAAGGTACAACAGTCTGACCTTTCCACAAGTCCTCACAGAAGGATGGTATCTGACTCATTCTCCTTGGCATTATGGCATTACTTAGATAAATGGCTATATATACAGTTGATGGCTAGTAGTGATGTCCTACAAAGTCTCCAAGATCAGCACATATTGAACCATCCCTCCTAGGAGGAATACACTCTCCTCATTTAATCAATTCACAACCTTGGTTTTTTTTTTTTTTTTCTCCCAAAGAAACTTTTTATTTAAGGAATACAAACTTCATGCATTTCATAAATACAACTTTAGGAACATGGTGATTCTTCCCACTGTACCCGCCCTCCCACCTACACTCCCAACTCCTTCCTCCTTCATCTTCTATTCCCAGTCTTATTTTTTACTAAGATCCATTTTCAATTAACTTTATACACAGAAGATTAACTCTATACTAAGTAAAGAGTTCAACAAATTGTATGAAAAAAAAAAAAAAACTGTTCCTCAACAATCAAGACAAGGGCCGTTAAACGCCATTACATCTCGAAGTTAATTTCAATTCTTTCTTTAAGCATTCTTTTCTTTTTTTTTTTTTAGAAACTTAATTAACTTTAAAGAACCCAAGAATGATACATCTTTTGTGAGCATTTAGACATAACTATAACTTATGAGACATAAGAATATCCTCCACTTAGTTCACTAAAATGAAGTAAATCTTTGAGAACAAGTTTTACTGTTAGCTCTCATAGTACAACTCTTTGAGGACAGAGGTCCTACATGGGAAGTTAGTACACTGACTCCTCACAACCTTGTTTTTGTGTGTGTATTTCTTTTTAAAGACCCCACCTTTAACACAAATTGCCATTTAACAATGAACTCATAGTCAACAGCACTAAAACTCATGCCTGGGGATGCCTGGGGGCCGGCGCTGTGGTATAGCAGGTAAAGCCGCTGCCTGCAGTGCTGGCATCCCATATGGGTGCTGGTTCTAGTCCCGGCTGCTCCTCTTCCGATCCAGCTCTCTGCTATGGCCTGGGAAAGCAGTAGAAGATGGCACAAGTACTTGGGCCCCTGCATCCACGTGGGAGACCCAGAAGAAGCTCCTGGCTCCTGGCTTCAGATTGGCGCATCTCTGGCCGTTGCAGCCATCTGGGGAGTGAACCAGTGGATGGAAAACCTCTCTCTCTCTCTGTCTACCTCTCTCTTTAACTCTTTCAAATAGATAAAATAAATTTAAAAAAAAAAATAAAAAAACCTCATGCCTGGATGAAGCTCATGTAACACATGTATTTTCTCTGTAAGCCACATCAGTCTTCTTGTGCTTGGGAATAGTGAACAACACTGTAGCCTTACACTTAGAGCCCATTCTAAACAGTGAAATCATCAACAAAAAGCACAAGAAAGGTGAAAACTGTGACATTAAATAGACCTCAGAAAAGATACTTGTTTACAACAATAGAGCAGCAAAGAAAGCAGTGTCACCCTGTTCAACTTCTGCATCCAAAGGCTCAAATATTTTGTGCACGCCTGCAAATGGCAGTTACAAATAAGTATCAGCAAGTAGGCAAATATATACAAATACAGGATCTGTGACTAATGAGGACCTACCACAAGTAAGAGGAGAGAGCTCAGTCCTTAGAGATGGCTGGCTGACCCTGGGAGCTGGCCCACCTTAGTGTTAATGAATATTGCTGAATATAATGGAGATATCAAGTCTTTTTTTTTAAGATTTATTTATTTACTTGAAAGTCAGAGTTACACAGAGAGAATAAGAGGCTGAGAGAGAGATAGAGAGAAGGGTCTTCCATCTGCAGGTTCACTCTCCAATTGGCAGCAATGGCTGGAGCTGCGCCAATCCGAAGCCAGGAGCCAGGAGCTTCTTCCAGGTCTCCCACGCAGGTGCAGGGAATCAAAGACTTGGGCCATCTTCCACTGCTTTCCCAGGCCATAGCAGAGAACTGGATTGGAAGTGGAGCAGCCGGGTCTCGAACCGACACCCATATGGGATGCCAGCACTGTAGGCAGCAGCTTTACCTGCTACACCACAGCACTGGCCCCCATCGAGTCTTTCTTCATGCACAGAAACTACCACTTTAGTGATGGCCCCAGGACTTGATCACTTTGAAGACAAGAACTACAGTGAAATGACAGACAACTAGATACAGCCTATTGAGTAGGATAGATTCCTCTGGCAAACTGGGCAAGCCAGAAGGATTCCTTCCTTCAAGCCTGATACCTTCTACTTAGTGAGTAGCCCTGGAATTTTAGAGTCAGTCAATTTTACAAAGAAAATAAGGACTGTAGGCATTTGTTTAAACATTGGGAAACAAAGTAACCTTCTTTTGTGCCCCAACATGAAACAGAAACCAGGCTGGGCTAAAAGGACTTAGAGCTGTTTCTGACTGCCTGGCCTGGTTTACAATCTACAGCTAATGGCAGAATATACTTCCTGTTCCCTTCTCTCCCCCCAGAAAATTCAAGGGAGAAACTTGAAAACTATAAGAATCCATTCTAAGCTGGTCCAATGTGTCCTGAGGCAGAAGGTACACAGAGCCATAGCTGTGGTTTCCTTAGTCAACAGACTAGAGAGGAGGCAAGAGCTCTGGCTTTCTCCTAGATCAAGAGGTGAAATCAAGGAACCAGCACTGTGGCATAGCGGGTAAAGCTACCACCTGCAGTGCAGGCATCCCATATGGACACCAGTTCAAGTCCCGGTTGCTCTACTTCCGATCCGGCTCTCTGCTATGGCCTCGGAAAGCAATAGAAGATGGCCCAAGTCCTTGGGCCCCTGCACCCGCGAGGGAGACCCGGAAGAAGCTCCTGGCTCCTGGCTTCATAATGGTCCAGCTCTAGCTGTTGTGGCCATTTGGGGAGTGAACCAGCGGATGAAAGACCTCCCTCCCTCTCTCTTTCTCTCTCTCCCTCCCTCCCTCCCTCCCCTTGCCTCTGCCTCTCTGTAACACTGCCTTTCAAATAAATAAATAAATCTTAAAAAAAAAAAAAAAAGGTGAAATCACCTGTGACCTTCAACCTGCACAGAAACTACTCCCTTGCTCCCTCCCACCCCTCATGAAAACATCAGGATGGAATTTTGATATTCCTTCCCTAACATCCCTTGTGGTATAGGGAACTCTGCTTTGGCAATGGAGGAGACCACTTGGGAGGGCACTCTCTTCTGTTAGAGGTGCCCTGTAATGTTTAGCATTGCCTTCCCTACAGTGTTCTTCCTTTTACAGAGAAAGGCCTGAAGCTTTTCACACCATCTCACTGCATTTACTTTGAATGTCACATTATCTCCTATGAATGATAGGAATCCCTATGTACCATTGGCTACAAAGAGCCAAGGCCCAGGCTGAGGACTCATTATCACAAGATGTTATGAAGTCACAGGTATCCTCCCCATTTGATAGATGTGGAAAAGAAAGGCCCAAAGTCGCACAATAGCAAGCCCACTGCTAAAACTCAATCTCAGATCTATCAAGCCACAAAACGCATGCTGCCAATCATTATGGCATATGACCACCACAAAGGCAGTGCCCTGACACACAAGACTGCTGTAAGGGAATTATACTAGCTGGCAGAGCGCAGGGTGGGGGGACTTAGATCTGATAACTGAAATTTAAAACACAAAATATGTCAATGTATGATGAAATACTAAAATATTTTATGTACATTAGTAAGCTGGATCTTTCAGAAAACATATCCTGCAAATGAATAAGAAAAGAAATCTAAGGGTAGGTACTGTGACACAGCTTGGGACACTAGCATATCAGAATGTTCGTTGGAGTCCCAGCTACTCCATTTTTGATCCAGCTTCCTGCTAATGTGCCTGGGTAAGCAGCAGATGATGGCCCAAGTGCATGGGTCCCTGCCACCCACAGGTAAGACCGTATGGAATTCCTGACTTTTGGCTTTGGCCTGGCCAGCCCCAGCTGTAGCAGGCATTTGGAGAGTAAAACAATGAATAGAAGACTTCTCTATCTACTGTGTGTGTGTGTGTGTGTGTGTGGCTCTGCCTTTCAAACAAATCTTTAAAAGGAAAGGAAATATATGATTAGATGTTGCAATGAAACTTCAGAAAGAATAATTAACACCAGCCAGTTTAAGTCTCCCAGACATCACTAATCATTATAGACATACTAATTTGTTAGTAGTACATACAATGAATTAAAGGCATGGAGGTAGGTAAACCCAAGCCAGGAAAGCCAATTAAAAGAATACTGCAATAACCCAAGGATGAACTCATTAGAGTCACAGAAAATGGAAAAGGAAAAAAAAATGCAAGTATCAGAGATGGTTTGGAAACAGAATACAAAATGCTTGGCAATTTACAGAATGAGGGAAGGAAAATATGGGGTTGTCATTCTAAGGCAGCTTGGGGTGGGGGAGAAGAATGGGGTCAGCTGTCTGCTGGCGGGCACGGTAATACACTAGAGGCAGTTAGTCCATAAGCATCTATCTTCATCAGACGTAAGTGTTCCTCCTAACGTTCCTACACACCCCTTGAAAACACCACCATCCTTACATTTTACCTTTTTATTCCCCTCCTGAAATCACTTTTTATTTTAAACAGATTGATCCACCAAAAATACTTTGAGGAACACATGATATAATATTCCATATCCAACTTCCCACCTAGCCAGAAGTCCTCATTCCTGAAGGTAATACCCGTACAATACCGGGATCAGTAAAACATAATAGTCTGATTTCCTCCAAGATTAAATGTCATGGACAATTCTACCTCTATCAGTGTTGTCAGCATTGCTGGTAAAGTGATGACTGCAAAACAGCCCTAACATACAAATTCACACTGTATAGTATTTTCCACTGATAACCAAAATTTTTAATATCTCAAGCATTAATGAGTAGACTGTTTATATACCTTACAAATTCCTAAGTGCCTCTCACACCTGACAATATTCAGAAACCATAGCAAAAAGAACCCATAAAACTTCTTAACCATCAGATTAATCACAAGGGATTTTTATCTCACTAGTGAAACCTAGTGTTGATAAGCACATGTAGAGGATCACTGTAGATCATCACTCATGATGGGAAAATGTGATTACAGGTCAACCAGCTTGACAAGAAGATAAAAGACAAAGAGAGAAATCCTGCTACTTGAGTGTGTCTTGCCAGAGAAATTCTCCTACAGGGAGAAAACAATTCAGATAGTAAATGCAGACACATTCTAATGACGGAGAACGAGATTACTATTCATGAGATTGGAGGGGTAGAGGGGGCACCAGACAGCACAAACACACACAACATTCCTTAGGGAGTAGTTAAACCACCTCTTGCAATGCTGACATCCCATAATGGAGTGCCTGTTCAAATCTCAGGTGCTCCACTTCTGATCCAGCTCCCTGCTAATGCACTTGGGAAAGAGGTGGAAGATGATCCACTTGGGCCCATGCCACTCATTTGGGAGACCAGAGTTCCTGGCTCCTAACTTCGGTCTGGCCCAGACCCGGCTATTATTGCCATTTGGGGAGTAAACCAATAATGGAAGCTCTGTTTCTCCCTCTATACTGCTCTGCCTTTCAAATAGAAAATAAGAAATTTAAAAAAAAAATAAAAAGAAAATTCCTAGACCAATGAACACAAATTCATTAGATTCTTATTAAATGCAAAGTACTATACTAAATTCTGCAGAGCACAAAAATTGTTCAACTGTTTCATAAGTATCTGTGGAATGCTTACTACGTGTTAAGTGTTCCATTACAAACTGGGGATGAATAAAGTAGAGAAATAAAGCCCTTCTCTCAGGGAGATGGGCTGCATTCTTTTGTCTCTTCCCATTCCTGGTGGCTCCCAGCAATCCTTAGCGTTCCTCAAAAAAAATAAGAGGAATGTATTTCTCATGGTGCTGGAAGCCAGGAAGTCCAAGATCAAAGTGCGGGCAGAGTCAGTATCTGGTCAAAGCCGCCACCTGATGGCCACAGTGGGCCTGGAGGGCAGCATCGAGACAAAGGGGACTATTCTCAATCCCTAAGATCTCACATAGTTTGCATTTGGGGTGTTAATTTATTATTACTCATTTTTACTTATTTGAAATCAGTGACACGAAGATTTCCATCAGCTGTTCACTGCTCAAATGCCTGCAACTGCCAGGGCTGGGCCAGGCTGAGCTGGGAGCCAGGAACTCAAGTCAGGTCTCCCACACAGGTGGCAGGGACCCCATTCACTTGATGCCTCCTAGGGTGAGTATTAGCAGGAAGTTGGATCAGAAATAGAGCCAGCACTCAAATCAACACACTTCCCAAGTGGTGTCGTAACCACTAAACCAAACACCTGCCCCAAGCTTGCTAGGTTTTAGACCTGCTCAGAGTCTGTCACCCCTTCCTTCTCCTCTGTTTCTCCCTTTCGGAATGGAAATGTCTGTCCCGTCACTGTCTCATCATGGTAGTTTTGGAAGCACAAAGCTTGCTTGGTTTCACAGGTTCATGGCTGGAGAATAATTTTGCCACAGGAACACCTCATGCTGATTCTCATCCATATCTCAGTTGGACTTCAGATAAGATCTTGGACTTCAGACTTTTTGGAATTGATGCTGGAATGAGCTCAGATGTTGAACGCAATGAATGCATCCGGCATGTAAAGAGGACATGAATTTTGGAAGGCTAGGGACAGAAGGCTCTGGACTGAATGCTTGTACACCCCAATTCGTACGTTGAGATCCTCACACAGGGCCTTCAGGAGTGGAGCCTTCCAGAGACAATCAGATCATCAGGGTGGAGCCCTCATGATAGGATTAGTGCCTTACAGACTGAAGAGAGACTGCTTCCTCTTTCAGTTGCTTTCTTTCCTTTTCTTTCTCCATGCACACCTCTCTAATGGGGTGGCCCTCATCAGAACCCCGCCATGCTTGGCACCCAGATCTCAGACTTCCCAGGCTCCAGAACTACGAGAAATAACATCTATGATTTAAGCCATCCAGCGGCATTTTTGTCATAGTCTGAAATGACCACAACAGATCCCTTTTTGATTGTCGATTGTGTCTGTAGGTGCACAAAAGTGTTTTACGTTTGATGCAGTTCCATTTGTCTATTTTTGCTTTTGTAGTCTATGTTTTTGGTGTCAGAAATATACTACTCAAGGACATGGAAATTACACACTTGGGATTGAGATGGCTAAGAAAAATGAAAGCACAGTTTTTTTGGTACACTTTTCTACTGACACAAGCAGTTCTAATAATCATAATCACGTTGCCTGCCTCAGGATGAGCAAAATGTGTGTGTTTTATTATCTGTTAAACTAGGAAAGTCTCTGCAGTGCCCCAGATACTTAAATTGGTTTCATATAAAGTTTAAGTCAAGAGAGTCACAGACATTGAAACAATTGCTATAGATCTTTTTTTTCTCCCTTTATTTTACAATTACATTGTTAAAGTGACAACAAGAACAAGATCAAGGGTAGTAAGAATACAAATGATTCCAAACCTGCATTGCTTTGATTTATGATTTTTTTACTTTAAAATCATATGAAAGTGATATACATTCAGAAGAAATGGTACTTTGAATTTTTAATATTGATCTTTTCCCGGGCTAACAACGTGTGGGTAAATCCAATATTCTCTCATGTTGCTAAGCAGTGTGACAACAGGATTCAGCTCCCAGCCAGCAAGAGTTCACAAGGGGAGAAAACCCATGTGCTACAGTGCACTGTGCAGCTGAATCAGGATGTTCAAT
Source organism: Lepus europaeus (assembly GCF_033115175.1). NCBI lineage: Eukaryota > Metazoa > Chordata > Mammalia > Lagomorpha > Leporidae > Lepus > Lepus europaeus. Next base: position 93,420,203 of record NC_084827.1, read on the forward strand.
GCATTTTCAACTTATGATACTTTCTATTTACAATGAATTTATCAATACATAACTTATCACAAGGAGTTTCTGTAATAGAAATCTTATGGATCTCTTTCAAAATTCTTGATAATTATTACAGCCAACACTTACATAAGACTAAATAACAGTAAAAAAAAATCTCCATATATCCAAAAGCCTTATAAAAATAGTATTTAGTCAAATAATGACTATCTACATGAGAAACACTTTCTATCTAACTCCTGTTCCAAATGATTTTGCCAGCACTCTAATTCTATATGGAGGAGATACAAATTTGTCAATGTTAAGAAAGTGGCAACAGCATAATAACCATCATCCCAACTCCTCACAGATTTGTTTTTGAAGTATTTTAGAGTTCTGGAAAAAGTGAGATTTCTCCAAGGTAATTTAGTGAGAATTTTTTCAAAGTTTTTTTGCCTTAGATATTAGCTTTGCAATCAGACAGTCTGAGTTAAGTGCCACTCCTGTTTTTTCTAAACCAGGTAACTTCAGGCAAGTGTTTTTTCTCCAAATCCTAGCTTCTTCACCTATATCATGGGGATAGTGATGCTCCTAATGAGGGATTGTCACAGGATAAAATGAGATAAGGCATGTCAAGCTATGGTCATGTATTGCAGAGGCAATAACCCATGAAGGGAAGGCAGCAGTTATCACCACTACTGCTTAGACTTCAACTAACTTTGTGCCCTGTTAATTCCATCACCTGTTTTTTAAACAGGTAGGTGTCAGAAGAAAATCCTATAATGTCAATATGTGTCTTATAAGAATTTATCAGAACCCTAAGGTATCTCGGCTGCAGTTGTTCACACGCCCATTCAATGTTTCTTTTCTCTGTATTTTTCTTTCCTTCCAAAAGAAGTGTCTCTTTTCTGAGCTTATATTGAAGAACATGGGACCATTTTTCCAAGATCTTTTTGACATGTTTTACATTGTTTGGATACGAACCAACTTGAGGATTCCTTAAACTAATGGTGGTGATGTCACCATCCACTCTCTCCTGACTTAGAATATGGAACTTACTCAATGATCTTTCATAAACTCTACATTTCTGTTTCAGATAAAGGAAAACATCTGTGTCCAGCACAAGTGTTTCTTCATGTCCAGTAACCTCAGGTCCCAGGGTCCTGGGTGACCCCAGAGAGTCCCCACTTCTTGATAGGTGCTTCTGGAAGCTTTGTCTATCCCTATCTCTCCCCTCACTGACAAAATTCCTGTTTCTTTCTAAAAGAGAACTTGCTTTTAATAGCAACGATTCTTTGAGCTTCCTGATAGCCAGAAATGAACCTTCCACAGAGACTCTTCCGTTGGGTTCCAGGCGGCTGAAGCTTAAAGTTGGGACCATCTTTTGAAGATCCGTTATCAGATTTTCTAGAAAAACTTTACTCCCAAAAACAGAAAGATCAAGGATAGCACTTACAGAGTTGAAGACCTAAAATTAAACAGAGAGAAATTAAAACAGCACCACCTCATGGAACAGAGAATACACACACACACACACACACACGCTCTTTTTCTGCATTGCTCCACAGCAATTGCTCTAAACCAGACCCCAGCTCCCCACCCCATAGGCCCTGCTTCCTTGCCCCAAAGCTGCCCAACAAGGAATCCCACCTTGTTCAACCTGGGACTCACAGTTCCTCAGTGCACACCCCAAAAGAGAGGTGGTCCAACGACTTACAGACGCAGAAGCCTTTTTGACACAAGGTTCTCTGGAGAATGTATAGATGTAAATTATTCTGGCTCTGCCTGATGGATAGAGGGCCCCCCTAGAGCCATTCTCACCACCCTATACCTCCAGTTTGAAGTACGCCAGCTGGCTACTCAGAACCCTGGGTTTCTTAGCACAGTAGTTTGTAAACAAGTGCTTTGAAATTGAACTTTTTCTTCTTTTTCATACCTTTCCTGTCTCTTCAAAGTTCCTTTTCTGTGCTCATTTTTATTTTTTCCCCAACAGCTCACTATCACTTTAAAAAATATCACATGGGACACAGATACATAAAAACACAATTTCAAGAGGCTGAGTTGGGATAGGGAATTTGGGTTCTCTTTCTTAGAAGTCATGAAGCCAGAGCATGCCTCCCATACACAGGGATGCTTTCTGCAGAAGAAATACGACCCAGCTCCTCCAGCACTGCCCTTACCTTGTCACTAAAGTGAGAGACTGTGAGTCGAGCACACCCAGCCCTCTTTGCTAGACGGTGTGTCTTTTGCTTGCTGACGTTCTCCGCATCTAAGTGGAAATACTGGCATCAGAAGTGTTTCTGGCATGACACATTAATTATGTTTTTATTTTATAGGGAGGGAGAGAGGGAGAAAGGAAGAGTGAGAAAGGAGATGGAGAGGGAAGCCAAGAGTGCTGCCATTCTCAGACTCAAATGTTACCCAAATGTCTGCAACAGATAGGGCTGGGCCAAGGCCAGCGCCAGGAATCAGGAACTCAGCCCACGCCTCCTACAGGGACGACAGGAACTTTACCACCTGGGTCATTCCCCACTGCCTCCCAGGATCTGCATTAGCTGCAATCAGCAGCCAGAGGTAGAGATCAAATCCAAGCACTCTAATATTGGATGTGGGCATCTCAACCGTTAGGGCAAACTCCCACCCTAATAATGATTTTAATTAATAATAATATCAATGTTCAGCTCTGTTATTTGCAGTGTCTACTTTTTGCTCTAAATTCGGTATTCTAAAAGCTTTTTCCTTGCACTTGAACACATTGTAGTTCAATTTGTATGTACATGTGATCCTAATCATACTTTTAAAGATACACACAGGTATATACATGAATGGAAAACAAAAACCTGTAAGTAAACCCTCCATTCTGTTAGTCACAGTCATAAAGAGACAACACCTTTTTGGACCCAGGACAGTAGACTAAAGTCTCTTAATTCACTGGCTGACCCGCACAGTCTCTTAGTGAATCCTCTTTCTCACCCCATTCTCCAGATGTTGGCAAGTCCCAGACCTGAAGAAATTGTTGAGTGAACCCAATTTCAATGGTTTCACACACTTTTTCTCATGTATCACCTCAGCCTCAAACTTTCTCCCTTCTGCCTACAGAAATCTCTAGTCTATTATCCTAATAGATATCTCAAGTCTTGGTAACCAATCCACCCCCAAACACATTCTATCCCTGGTCTTCAGTGTCTCAGAAAATGACCCCTAATTCATTCACAAATTGTGAATACCTACCAGTTCTCATCACCTACCGTGGTACCACTCTGGTTAAAGCCAGCAATGACTAGTACCTTCTATTAGCCACCAGCTGCCAAATTGATCAGGTAGGAAAAGGCATTCCGTCTTGTCAGTCCTCTGCTCACAACTCTGCAGTGGCTCTAGACACCATACCTTGATCTGTAAGTTACTTAGCATAAACTGGCCCCAGTCCTCCATCCAATTACATCTCCTACCACTCCCCCCTACTCATTCCACTCCAGCCATTCAACCCTCCTTGCTGTTCTCCCAATCGCATAGCATGCTTCCCCTCATAGGATGTTCACCAGCCTGGGGCTAGAGTATTCTTCCCCCTTATCTGCATGAATCATTCCTGTACCTCATTCAGGTCTCTGCACAACTGACATCTAAAAGGAAAATCTTCCCATCATTCTATCTAAAATAGCACCTTCCAGAATATCTTACTCCTTTATTCTTCTTTATATTTTTTCATAGCATTCATATTTTATCTTGACATATAAATATTTAAACACATAAATAAGCATGTATAATCTCAATAAATTAAGCACCCAATATGTAACACGTATGTGTTTGCATATGATCTGTCCACCCCCATGGATCTACACTTCATGAAGACTCTGCCTATTGCATTCCTTGTTGTATCCTCAAGGCCTAGCATGGTGCCTAGCAAATGCGAGATAATCAATATTTGTGAATGAATGAATGAGTTACCTTTCATTCACTCATTAGAATAAGTCTCTCTCTTGGAGTTACCAATTCAATACATAAAATATTAACTTCTTGGGGCTGATGTGGCAGAGTGGGTTAAGCCACCATGTGGGAAGCAGGAACACCAGCATCCCACATTTCAGTCAGTCCTGGCTGCTCCACTTCCAATCCAGCTCCCTGTTAATGCATCTGGAAAGACACCAGAAGATGGATCGAGTGGTGAATCCACATGGGAGATCCAGATGGAATTCCAGACTCCTGGCTTCGGCCCGTTGCTGCCACTTGGGAACCAATCCAGTGAATGAAAGCTCTATCTATTTATCAATCTACCTACCCACCTATCTATCACTGTTTTTCCCTTCTTTTAAATAAATAAATAAACCTTTCTAAAAAGATATTAACTTCCCAAAATATAGAGGGTCACTGAGAGAACTAAGAAGCCTTTCCTGGAGCAAGCTTTGAAACTTTGACATGCCTGGGTTTGAGTCCTGGCCCAGCTCCTGACTGCAGCTCCCTACTACTCCGCCCCCTGGGAGGCAGCAGGTGATGACTCACATAGTTTAGTCTTTGTCACCCACAAAGGAGACTAGGTTTGAGTTCTCAGCTCCTGGAGTCAGCCTGTACCAGCCCTGCGTGTTACAGGCATTTGGGATGGGAAGTGAATCATTAGATGGAAGAGATATCCTTTCTTTCTCTCTTTCTCTCTCTCTTCCTCCCTCCCTCTTGCTTTCTCTGAAAAAAATAAAATAAAATAAAGCCCTTCCTGTCATCCCTCACCTGAACATCCCCATTGAGAAGGAAGTACTTAAATGATGGTGGCACCCGAAAAGACTGATAACCCAAAGTCTTGGCTTTCTCTGGAGCCTGTCCCCTCTCCAGTAGAGCAATGTCTCTTCCTCTGCTCATACTGCCTTGTGGCACATCCACTGCCGAGACTGACATGGAGATGCATTTTCTAAGGCAATTTATTCTGCCAGCCCCCTAAGCTGTCAAGAAGCCCACCCATTCCATGAGGCTGGAGGGGAGGGTATGCTGTGCAGATCCAACCTTCTCTTTACAGCAGGGGTGAATGTGGGGACCAGAAAAACTCAATCTGATCTCAAATGCAAGTCATATTTCTCAATTCAACCGTACCAGTATTGAATGGTGCTATAATAGAATATCCACCTATTGGTCTAAAGAGAGAAGTAGACGGTGTAATTATATTGTTGAAGCCACATCAAAATTTCCAAAGTGATTATCTTGTTTATAAGATAATACATAATGTAGGTGAGGTTTTTCTTCATTTCCCCCTGTATTTTACAAGTTGTCTGCAATAAACTGTGTCACATTTAGCCCATGATATAGACAGATTCAAAATAGAGGGAAAAAGTAATCTTTAAGAGTTTGCCAGTCATTAGCAACTTCATCATGAGCAATTTTCACAGTCATCTCTCAGCATCTGTAGGGGACTGATTCCAGGACCCTCCTGGATACCCAAATCCACAGATGCTCAAGTCTCCTATATAAAATGAAGTAGTTGCCTATAATGTACGCATAGTCTTCTTGTATCCTTTAAATCATCTCTGCATTACTTACATCACCTAATATAACATACATGTTATGAAAATCATTGTTGTACTATATCATCTGGGGAATAATGACAAGAAAAAATCTGTACATGTTCAGTGAAGATACAAATGTTTTTCAAATATTTTCTATCTGCAGTTGGTTGAATCACAGATGAGGAACCCCTGGATATGGAGAACCTACTGTATATTCCTGCTAATACAATATTGTGCCATTTTTACATTCAGAATAAACCAATTGTTTTTAAAGCTACTTTCTACTTCACCAATCCCATGAATCATTTTAACATAATACAATTATAATTTCATTGAAGAAGCATTTCTAAGATTATGAATATTTGATGTGGAAATACCTTTTTTTTCTTTGAATATTACATATGCAACTCCCTTGGTTCTTGTTGGATATATCACATCTTCAACATCTCCACCCTCATTTTTAACATCCTGGAAGTGACTCTTCACTAATGTGGCCAATAATTGATCACTGAACAGACCAACCGGAAGCCCAGCAACTATTACTGTTCTTTCCCAACTTTTGGATTCCTTGACATTTGAAAATGATGCCTGTAAGAAAAATAGTAGGGTACTCTCTTAAAATATAACATTCCACACGATAAAGATGACAATATACAAGTGAGAGAGACAGGATTATCTTATTTAATAACAGTGCGAACACAACTGGTTAGATACTTTAAAAGGAGGAGGAAGAGATCTTTGCTTCATACCATCTACCAGCATAAACTCTACAGGAATTTTAGAATTAAAGAAAAAAATGAGCCCTTTTGAAAGTATTGGTTAATATTTGATCTTCAGAAGGCTTAAAAAATAATAGAAGAAATTACAAAAGAAAAGATTAGGAGATAAATATTCTAAAAATTCAACTGTAAAAGCAAGCCTAACTAACTACAAAATATAGTAGTTTGGGAATGGCTATGTTTCCTTGATTGTAGAGTCAAAAATATATCAACCAATAAGAATGACATCCCAACTTTTATTGTCTGGGTGAATCAAAGAAAAATCACACTCCGAAAATAAAACCGCAGTGGAGTCAATCTTTCCTTCAAGCACATACTGGGGATGAACGCGACCACAGAGAGGACACACCACTGCAGGCCCTGCCACTAGGCTGGGCACAGAGTACCAACCGAAAAAGCTTCCCGAGCTTCAGTCCTTTGAACTTCCCGTACAAGGGATCTTCAAAACTGTCAAAGAAAATGTGCATTATGGATAGTATTTGCATGGATTTCAAAATTTTCCACCAAAATAAACAACTTTTATTCCATTTTTCCACAATTTTTTTTTTAATTTTTGAAATCCATGCATAGCTTTTTCTTTTTTTAAAAGATTTTTTATTTATTTTATTTGAGAGGTAGAGTTACAGACAGTGAGAGGGAGAGACAGAGAGAAAGGTATTCCATCCATTGGTTCACCTCCCAAATGGCCACAATGGCCAGAGCTCTGCCGATCCAAAGCCAGGAGCCAGGCACTTCTTCCCGGTCTCCCACGTGGGTGCAGGGGTCCAAGGACTTGGGCCATCTTCCACTGCTTTCCCAGGCCATCAACAGGGAGCTGGATTGAAAGTGGAGCAGCCAGGACTCGAACCAGTACCCACATGGGATGCCGGCGCCACAGGCGGAGGCTTAACCTACTATGCCACAGTACCGGCCCCTCCACAAATTTTTGAAGTGGCCTCATCTGGTACCTTGTCAGGTAGTTAATCAGCTAACAACCATTGTATTATTGAAGCATGCATTCTATCCCTGGCAACATGCTGGGTACCGTAAGTGACACTGACAAAGCCAGCACACCCTTATCCCTGTCGTTCAGTTCCCCCACATAAGTTTACTGAGTATTCATTCATTATGTGTGGAGCATGAGGACAAGATTTTAGGATTCACAACATTTTTAAAGGGCCTATATCTTGAAGAAAAGGAGGCAGTCACATAAGTAAATTATTTCAAAAGAATTTAGTAGGCTCAAAGAGGGAGACTGATTTCTCTACAGGAGGATATGAGCCAGCCCCCAACAACCTGGAACTGACACAAGATTATCTACAAGAGAATTCCAAAATATACAGTAAATGCCATCCAGGATTAGGAAGCAAGATCGATCTTGGCTAAAACAGTCAAAAAGGTTTTCCCAGAAGACAGGCCTTGAAGGCGGAGGTAGAATATGAATTGAGGCAAAAATGGGAAGAAAAAGAAGTTTCAGCAGACACAAAGGAGCAGGCAAGTAGGGAGGAAGGTAAAAACAGCTCATGATGAAACGAATATAAACCAAAACGAGTGGTTCCAGAACACACAACCCATCACAAACTACTGGCCACTTGTTCAGGAAGATTCTTCTTCAAATTATTCATACACTAAATTTTAGAGTGACACAATAAAAACACAGCAGATGTAAGTGTCCCTAGGTTCTAGCCTCAAGTGGTAAAATGTGTCTTCCCAAAATAATTCTCCCTTCAAGGAGGAAAAGATGACCAAAGAGATTTCTCAGATTCTCAGGGGACCTTCCTTGATGAGATTTGTCTGAATAAAACTCGCTGCTCTAACAACCCACACCAGCCAAACTGGACAGAAGGCTAAATTCTTTTGCTTTTTGGTCTTCGATGTCAAAGAAAACGCAATCAATTTAAATTCTGAAAAATCTCCCTCCACTTCTATATCCTCATCAATGCTAACAGTGTATTTCTTTCTTCAAGTGTCTAAATGCAATTCACCTTTAAAAATCAAAAGGACTTGTCCTTCAGCCAGTGTTTTTACGAGAGAGAACATAAAGGGATGGCCTTGTTTTGTAAGACCGCAGTAATTTTTATGCAGAGCCTAATCAATAATTTCAATGGCCTGCCAGGAATCTTCCTTACCCTTCTCTCATTGGCTGCAGCAGCTGTGGCTAACACACTTCATTTTACCGAGGTCAATTATGAACAAGGAGAGTTATTAATCTCTTCTTGCCATAATTAATAAGACGGCCCTGCCAAGAATTCTGAAACGAGAGACCGTAAGGTGAAGGCACTTTGCTCCAGTGTTAGGTTCTCCGCGCCTTTAGGCCATCGGATCAGAAAGCAGAAAAGGATAACAAGACACAAGAGTCTTTCACTGCCTTTGTTTATATTTGTTTTATCAAAATCGGTTGTTTCTTTTCACTGACGATGCCTTTCCTGCTACCACGCAAACAAAACGCACTTGCACCTGCTAACTGCATTTCCAGTTCTGCATTTCCAGTTCTGCATTTCGGACCAGGAACTCGAGGCTCAGCCCGGCCCTTGACACGGACGGGCCGGGGCCGAACCATCCCGGCCGGCTCGGTGCCGAGTTTGCGGATGGCTCTTCCCAGCCAGCACAGATGGGAAACACAGGGCTCTTTGTGGACCCCGACCCAAGGCCGCAAAAGGCAAGAATGCGCACCAGGGCACACGGAAGATGCGACCGCTTCCTAACTCGCATCCTCGGCTCCAGTCCGTTTCAAGCCCACGTTTGTTCCCTCACGGCCGGGGCGCGGGGACGAGCTACCCGTGGAGGGCACAGCGGCAGCTCTGACGCCGGGCAGTGGGGACGGGAGCGGGTGGCGGTAGGCCAGGTCTGGCCCCTAGGAGCTGCGCCCCTCGCCGGCCCAGGGCCAGGCAGCGGCGGGGAGGTGGCCCGGGCTGGCCGGCCGGCGAGGGCGACCCCCGGGCTCCCCGGCCTCCGCGCGCGTCCCGCTCAGCCCCGGGCCTGGGCCTGCCCCCGCGGGGTCGCCCGCCCTTCCAGGGGAGCGTGGCGACGGCACGCAGGTGACCCTACTGCGCAAAACCCAAAGCAAAAGCGACTTGCCATGGCGGAGCGACGCGCCGTCGGGACCCAAGCCTAGCGGAGCGCGGGCGGCGGGCGGCGGCTGGGCTGGCAACTTTTAGTTTCGCTTTTTTGTCTCCGCTCCCTTGGAGACGGGAAAGGGGCGGCCCTTCCACCCACCCCGCTGTTCTGCGGCCTCGTGGCCTCCAGGTGGGAACTCCGCCGCCGGCCCACAGCCCCGGCTGGTTTTGCAACTTTCCCTGGAGAGAGGCCCAGAGGATTCCCAAGCAGAAGTTCCGGGATTCCCTCCGGACGACCGGGAGCTCAGTGGAATCTGTATCACGTTTCCTGAACCCTCATTAGCTCCCCCTGCTAGCACACCGGTATCCTCTTAGCCTCCTCTCCCCAGCTCCCCCTCGCTATCCCGTGCCACAGACACACACCCCTCTCTAGTCTCTCTCCCCGGGCCAGCGCAGGAACCACTGCAGGCCTCCAGGCACGCAGGGCGCAGGGGTTAACGCGCAAGAGGGAACTCCCCTGGCTGTCCAGGCTGTGCTGGACCTTTGAGCCTGGCGCCCAAGAGGACAAGAGGGAATCCAGAGACAAGCTTCACCGCAGAATCAAAAAGCTGCCGTTTTTCCGTGATTCGATTGACTGCATTAGAAGGGGGGGTCATTCGCAGTGTTAGCTTCTCTGTACGGAAGCCCTGGTGTGGCTGCAGGCATGGGTAGGATTTGGCCTCTATCGTTGAGGCTCAGAACGCAATACCGCAGTGTGTGGCACCTTGGCCTGCTGAGGACTTTGAACTGAGGGAGACCGGAAAGGCCTCAGAGGCAAGGCTCGCTGACCCCCTCCCCTCTTGATTCCTGCCTCTCTCTCCCCCTGAGATAGTCATACGAACCAGAATTCCTGTTCCCCAAAGCAAGCTGTGAAACCTAGAAAGGTCACTCTCCCCTCCCTTCTCTCTTGATTCCTGTTCTGGAAAGATTCTGCCCTCTACCCAGGAAGAAGGGATGCTGTACAGAGAGGCCAAGAACTCTGAACAGACCTTGCTAGCAATCCCCCAACCTATGACCATTGAACCCCACTCTGGTCCAATCCTATTTCTGCATGGCTGTCCATTCTCCCCAGACCCTAAGCATGAATTTGGACAGTTTCCCTGGATCTCTGAATCTTCATTTACAAAGGCTCCCATGTCACATAAAACCTTAGTAACTTCCATTAAATAGATTTGTTATGCTTTTCTTGTTAATCCCTTTTGTTATTGGAGTATTGGCTATGACCTAACAATGGCGGGCACTTTTACAAGGTAGCACTTTTCCACCTGTATTCTACCAAAATGTAACTTGCAAAAAAAGTAAAGATGCATATATCCTGAGACAGTGATTTCATTTGCAGAACTGAATCTAAAGTTATAGTCCTAGTGCACAAGTAATACTAAGATACCATAGAGCGGGCTGGTGTTGTGGTGCCACAGGTAAAGCCCCTGCCTGCAATGCCAGCAATCCCATACGGGCACCTGTTCAAGTCTCAGCTGCTCCACTTCTGATCCAGCTCTCTGTTAATGGCCTAGGAAAAACAGCTGAAGATGGCTCAAGTGCTTGGGCCCCTGCTACCCTTGTGGGAGACCTGGAAGAAGCACCTGGCTCCTAGCTTCAGCCTGGCCATTGTGGCTGTTTGGAGAGTGAACCAGCTCATGAAAGATCTATTTCTCTCTCTGTCTCACCCTCTCTCGCTATCACCTTGCCTTTCAAATAAATAAATAATAATAAATAAATAAATCTTTTAAAAAGAAAAAAATCAAACTGGAATGCTCACACTTCCTGATTTCAAAACTGAGTCCAAGGCTACAATAACTGAAATTGCATGGTAAAGGCATAAGGACAAAAATGTATACTCGTGAAACTTGAATGAGCCTAGAAATAAGCTCTCATAAATGTGGCACACAGTTAATTTTATGTCACTTGACTAGGCTAAGGAAGCCCAAGTAGCTAGCAAAACGTTGTTTTGATACCTAATACGTTCAACATGGATGAATATAGAAAACACTACACTAAGTGAAGTAGGCACATAAAGGGAAAACATTGTATAATCCTAGAATAGGCAAACTCATGCAGACAAAAAGCACAATGATATAGTTACCAAGGACAGGGTACAGTTTCAATTGAAAATTTACTTTAATTTTTATTAATTTCTTTATTTTATTTGCAAGACAGAGACAGACAGAGATCTCCCATCCACTGGATCACTCCCCCAAATGCTCACAACAACCAGGACTGGGTCAGGAACCAGAGGTTCAATCCAGGTCTCCCATGTGAGTGGCAAGGACCCAATGAGTTGAGACATTATCTGCTGCCTCCCAGAGAACATATTAGAAGGAAGCTAGGACTGGGAACAGAACCAGAAATGGAACCCTGGCACTTCAATATGGGAAGCAAGTGTCTGAAACAGTGTCTTAACTGCTGTGCCACGCACCCCACCCTCGGTTGGGGATGTTGGAAAAGTCCTACAGATAGATAGGAATGATCATAGCACAATAATATGAATATGCTTAGTAACACTGAATCTTACACTTAAAATGATTAAAATGGTAACTTTTATAATTTGTATATTTTTCTGCAATATAGTTATTGGACCTAAAAATTAACAATTTCTTAATATCATCAAATATATAGTCAGTGCTCAAATTTCCAGTTGGCTTCTTTGTTTGCCTGTATGAGGATTCAAACAAGATGCAGACGTTGCAATTGCTTAATTTTTCTTTTGTTTTTAATTTTTACGTTTTTATTTTATCTATTTCAAAGGCAGAGAGACAGAGGGAAACACACAGAGATCTCCTATCCTTTGGTTCACTCCCCCACATGCCCACAACAGCTGGAGTTGGGCCCAGCGGAAGCCAGGAGCCAGGAACTTCATCAAGGTCTCCCACACAAATGACAGTGACCCAGCTACTTCAACCATCACCTAGTAGGAAAGGGGGAATGTGTTTATAAATCACCTGGTCTGGGATACTGTTATATCAGCAGAAAACTGGTTAAAACTGGTACCAAAACACAAAAACAGAGCCCATCATTGAATGTTTAACCTGTACCTAACAATTACTGATTTTTATGAGCTCTGGGATATTTATAAAGATGTTTAAAAATGGGATAAAATCATTTTTATAGGAGCAATATGCAATACTCAAAGAAAGCAATGATGTATTTCTCTATTGCACAACTATTAAAAGTACAAACCATGCCTACCTTTCTGGCCACGCATATTAAAATCTTTTTTAAAGATTTATTTATTTATTTAAAAGCCATAGTTACACAGGGAGAGAAGGAGAGGCAGAGAGAGAGAGAGGTCTTCCATCTGCTGGTTCACTCCCTAGTTGGCTTCAACGGCCGGAGCTGCACTGATCTGAAGGCAGGAGCCAGGTTCTTCCAGGTCTCCCATGTGGGTGCAGGGACCCAAGGACCTGGGCCATCTTCTACTGCTTTCCCAGGCCATAGCAAAGAGCTGGATCGGAAGTGGAGCAGCCAGGACTCAAACCAGCATTCATATGGGATTCCGGCACAGCAGGCAGCAGCTTTACCGGCTATGCCACAGCACCGGACCCTTAAAATCCTTAAAAGAGGTTTTATACCTCAGGCTATCAACCTAGAAATTATCATCTTGAAGTAAGCCCAGAAGTGCTGAAAAAGATTTGTGTACACCAAGACATAACAGGTTTATATACATCATAACATTTATGTATAAAAACTTGAGAATAACCTCAATATCAAACACTAAGGGAATAATAGCTAACATATGGTATATTTACAAGATGCAATGTGATATAATGGATAATTTTTTTTACAAAATGGAGAGTAGGACACTGAAAAACTATTTATCGTTACCTCAAGAGGTGGATTTTTGGTGATTTTTAAAATAATCTTCATTATATTATTCCACTTTTTTTTTTTTAAGACAGGCAGAGTGGACAGTGAGAGAGAGACAGAGAGAAAGGTTTTCCTTTTGCCGTTGGTTCACCCTCCAATGGCCACCGCGGCCGGCGCACCGAGCTGATCCGAAGGCAGGAGCCAGGTGCTTCTCCTGGTCTCCCATGGGGTGCAGGGCCCAAGCACTTGGGCCATCCTCCACTGCCTTCCCGGGCCACAGCAGAGAGCTGGCCTGGAAGAGGGGCAACTGGGACAAAATCCGGCACCCCGACCAGGACTAGAACCTGGTGTGCCGGCACCGCTAGGCGGAGGATTAGCCTATTGAGCCACGGCGCTGGCCCCCATGTATTTTTTGAATACCACCCAAGTATCGTTAGTGCTATTCACTAAGAAGATGTAGCTTTCTGCCTTCCTCGCATATGGAGGAAGTGTCCACCCTGCATCGTTTATGCTCAGATGGGGCCATGTGCTAAGTTCTGGGCTGTGAGGGGAAATGGCAAATATCATTCCTAGGCTATGAATTTCAGTGCTAATTAAGACTCTCCAAAGCTCTTTTCTTCCCTAGGCATGTCACTCAGTAACATGAAAGAGTGATGGCTGCCATTAGCCTGGGCCCCTAAGTGTTTACCATTGAGCAGAGCTCTTTTTGTTGGTCTATCATGGACATACAGCATGAGCAAGGAATAACCCTTTGTTGTCTTAGGCCTCTGAAATTGAGGGAGATAATCTGTCACATCAGTATCACATAGCCTATTCTCATTGATACAGAAATTCCTATTCTGAAGTAGAATGCTGATATATTCAATACGTTAGATAGTCAATACAGTGAATTCAGTAAGTTTTCAAGGCACTTTTCTTATGGCTAAATCCTAAAACTCTAGGAATAAGAGAATCAACGCTTTATTTCTAATGTCCTGCCAGATTGCCTTTGGGTGTTGGGGACAGAAATTCAAAGATTAAATCATATTTATCAAAAACCATTATGAAGATTTAGAATTGGATAAATTATCAATTTCTGACTCAAAGAAGATCCTGAAGAAACAAAGTGACTGTTTCAAGCTTGGTCCTAAATAACAGGAAAACATTCTTCCTGATGAGGAATCTACCATAATGATTAATATTCTCTGTGCTAGTAAGACTTCAACAGAAACATAAAAGGTATTTTAAGTTCCCTTTTTCTTTACCATGGTTGGAATGTCTCTAAAATTCATGTATTGGAAATTCCATTCAGAAAATATATGTCAATGGTATTTGGAGATGGGGCTTTTGGTAAGTGGTTGGTTTGTAATGGTTCTGCCCTTGTGAATGGATTCATGGAATAATGGAATAATAGGTTATCACAGGCATGGCTTTGTTATGGAAGCAAGTTCTACCTGATGAGCTTGGTTCATCTCAACATGTACTACGCTTGTAGCAAGAATGCCCTGACCAGAAGCCAAGCAGGTGCTCGTGCCACGCTCTCGGTCTCTCCACTCTCCAGACCGTGAGCTACAAAATTCTGCTCTTTACAGACTACCCAGGTTCAGGTGTTTGGTTATAGGAACAGAACATAGACTTTTACATTTTTTAGTTTACATAATTTTACCATTCCCAAAGAACATTAGACAAGAAGTATATTTTTAACAGTAAATATAAAATTACTATAAAGCGAGTAGTTTTTAGTTACCTTCTTTCATTCCTAAGAGAAATGAGACTAATGAGTATTTCTGATAGCAACATAAAGGCAGAGTTTCAGAGGCTGAGGGTCACTCCCCAAATAGCCACAACGGCCGGAGCTGTGCTGATCCGAAGCCAGGAGCCAGGAGCTTCTTCCAGGCCTCCCACGTGGGTGCAGGGGCCCAAGGACTTGGCCATCTTCTACTGCTTTCCCAGGCCACAGCAGAGAGCTGGATCAGAAGTGGAGTTGCTGGGACTCAAACCAGCACCCATATGGGATGCCGGCACTGCAGGCTTTACCTACTACACCACAGCACTGGCCCCGCAACATAACTTTAAAACCTAATGTTAGAAGCAAAACCAAGCTTTTCTTTGCGATTTTTTAGATGGCAGGCACATTGGATAGGCTTAGGTGGAGAACACCTTGTAAATGCATTTCGTTTATGCTGACATTTCATGAGTTTAATTCTGCTTCCAGCACTTCATGAAACAAACTATTTTAGGATAAAATCTTGTAAAGCTTCTTAACCAAAAATAAAATCTTATCTTCTTTCAATAGGAACCTCTGATTTTTATCACTTATGTTTCTTTAAGGTAAAAACAGTTGGATACTAATAAACTAGGTCTCTCTCCAACTACTTTCAGCTCTTAGAGGGCAAGTACTGCGTTTTTAACCCCAAGCATCAAACATGATGAATTACTAACTTTGTATTTACTTCTCTCTTTATTTCAAAGTCTTCTGATTCTTTCCATTAAAGTGTAAAAGAAAAGAAAATACAGGCCTTAACAAGCTCTATTTAGAAGAAGATAGCTTGAAAGCAGTCAAGGGAGGGTTGGCAAGCTTCAGGAAAACAACCACACTCAGCTCTGAGAATCTTCAGAGTTACAGAGTGAAATGCCTTGAATCTTTGGTAAAGTCCACAGAAACCAGCAACTGCTAAATGTCACTGCATTTTTAAAAATGTTAAGCATCAAGTCTACAAGCTGGGCATGGGATCACAACCCAGTTGGCCCACATGACCATGCAGAATGAGCCAGTAAAGGCAGGAGGACTTCGAGGCCACTTAAAGTTGATTTCAACAGACTGGAGACCATCTGTATAATTGATGAACAAAACTGTTTTCAATACAGGACACTTACTCCATTTGAGAACATGCAGCACAGTTAGATACCATGAAGGAGCTAAACACATGGAAATATACTTTGTATCTAAGAATTAATGGACACTGAAGAATTAAAAGTTTTCCTTTTGTGAGGAAAATAGTACTAGTTTTTGTCAAATATTACAATGACTTTGGTCACAGCTGTAATTTTCATATGACTCTATGAGTCTACTCTTCAAAATATGCTGTGTAAGGTTGCTGCAGCGCGCACTTGACCACCTCGACTTCTCCACCTCCATTCTTCTCCCGTTGGAAGTGAATGCCAATGAAGTCCTCTACAATCTCCTCATCCATCTGAATGTTTTCCATTCCAGTCAGAAGCACAGTCCTCTTAGATACCCCTGAAAATGCCTAAGAAGAGGAAAACAAAGATAAACAGAAACATTTCCAAGAACTTCGAATTACAAAACTCTACCTTCAGAAGATCTGCTTAATATTTTGGTCTCTGCCTTAGGAGAGACAGAGCCTGAGGAAGAGTTTTCAAGCAAGAGAATGTCAGAGTCAGGAAGATAACTGTGGCGGCATCATGTGGAGCAGAGGCAAGGAGGGCAGCTCCAAGGGCAGGGGAAAGACGAGGCAGGGGCAGTGCTGACAAGATCTAGTCACCAAATGGGTGTTGTGCAGGTAAAGCAATGTGAGTTGAATATGAGTTCTAGCTTTCAGGCTGGTGGACCAGGTAGATGGTAGTGCCACTTAATATCTGAGGAGGAGGAAGAAAAGGAAGCAGATCTGTAGTAAAAATAACAAGTTTGGAGAAAATGAGCAGGAGGAGTTGTACCTGAAGCCCAGTGAGTAGACATATGAGAGAAATGAACATATGTCTCCACCTTAAAAATAAAGGTCATGCCATCATCATGTTGAATTTTCAGCTCAAAAAACTGTATGACAAGGGCTGGCACTGTGGCGGAGAAAGTTAAGCCTCTGCCTGTAGTGCCGGCATCCCTTATGGGCACCAATTTGAGTCCCAGCTGCTCTACTTCTGATGCAGCTCTCTGCTAATATCCTGGGAAAGCAACAGTGGACAGCCAAGTGCTTGAGGTCCTGCAACCACATGGGAGAAACAGAAGAAACCCCCAGCTCCTAGTTTCGGGCTGGCCCAGTCAGAGCCATTGTAGCCATTTGGGGAGTGAACAAGCAGATGGAAGGTTTCTCTCTCTCTCTCTCTCTCTCTCTCTCTCTCTCTCTCTCTCTCCCTCCCCTCTCTCCCTCTCTCCTTATTTCTGTGTCTCTACCATTCAAATTAATAAATAAATCTTTTTTTTTTTGGACAGGCAGAGTTAGACAGTGAGAGAGAGACACAGGTACAGTTGTAGACAGTGAGAGAGAGACAGAGAGAAAGGTCTTCCTTCCGTTGGTTCACTCCCCTAATGGCCACCACGGTCGGCACTGTGCCGATCCGAAGCCAGGAGCCAGGAGCTTCCTCCCGGTCTCCCATGTGGGTGAAGGGACCCACGCACTTGGGCCATCCTCCACTGCTCTCCCGGACCACAGCAGAGAGCTGGACTGGAAGAGGAGCAACCGGGACTAGTACCTGGCGCCCTAACCAGGACTAGAACCCGGTGTGCCAGCACTGCAGGCGGAGCATTAGCCAAGTGAGCCACAGCACCAGCCAAATAAATCTTTAAAAAAAAAAAAAAAACTGTATAATGAAGATGGGCTTTTGGTAGAGCAGTTAAGTTGCCTCTTGGGATGCTCCATCCCATTATCAGAGTGCCTGGTTCCAGCGCTGGCCCATCTGCGTCTGCTCCATCTTCCTACTAATGCACACCCTGGGAGACAGCAGACAAGGCTGAAGTACTTGGGTTCGTGCCATCCAAACAAGAGACCTGGATAGAGTTCCCAGCTCCTGGTTTAGATCTGGCCCAGCCCTGGCTATTGAGGGCATTTGGGGGAGTGAATCAGTGTATGGAATATCTCTTTGTCTTTCAAGTAAAATGAAAATAAATAAATATATTTTAAAATAGAAATCAGTACAATAAATAAGACACAGCTTTATATTAAAAGTCTTTAAAAGGACAAATTCATTCTGTATCAAGCAAAAATGAAGTCATTATTTTGATGTCCCCTGCTGATAACATTCAAATAGTAACAGATACAAATTTTTCTTTATTTCTTTGTGGGCTGGGCTTGGGCAGTGAGTTCTCCAACTGAAAGAAAAGAAGTGACTTTACCTGATACTTTTTCAAATGTGTTTCCATGTATGGAGAAACAATCACTCTATGGCACTTTTGATTTGTGTAAAGAGGATAATCTTTCCTTTCCAAAATCTTGTCAGCAACTAAAAGTAAATAAAAAGAAATGGTTCTCTTTAGTATCACAAACATTTAATCAAATTAAAACTTCCTACAAGAGATCAGCATTGTGGCACAGCAGGTTAAGTCTCCACCTGCAATGAAAGGCATCCAATATGGGCACTGGTTCAAGTCCCAACTGCTCCACTTCTGATCCAGCTCCCTGCTAATGTGCCTGGGAAAGCAGCAGAATATGACCCAAGTGCTTGGGCTCTTGAACCCACATAGGAGACCCAGATAAAACTCGTGGCTCCTGGCTTCAGCCTCACCCAGTACTGGCCATTACAGATATTTTGAGCAGCATATGGAAGAATGGAAGGTAGCTAGCTCGTTCGCTCGCTCTCGCTCTCTCTCTTTCTCTCCCTCTCTCTCTCTCCCTCTCTCTCTAACTCTATGAACATTAAAAAAAAAAAAAAAAACTTCCTGCAAACAGAACAATACTGCAGTGAACACTGCAACATGATTGCTCACTTTTGTAAAGAGTTAGTTAGTTAGTTAGTTAGTTAGTTATTTGAAAGGCAGAGTTACAGAGACACAGAGAGACCCAGAGAGAAAAAGGGATCTCCATCTGCTGCTTCACTTCCTATAATGGCTGGGACTGGTCCAGGACAAAGTCAGGAGCTTGGAACACCATCCAGATCTCCCACGTAGGTGGCAACAGCCTAAGCACAAAGGCACTAGCAGGGAGCTGGATCAGAAGCAGAGCAGCTGGGACTCAAATCAGTATTCCAAAATAGGGTGCCAGAATCACAGGTGGCAGCCTAACTCTACACTACAACACAGGCCCCTCAGTGATTAATTTCTAAGGAATTCTACACTCCAGTTTGAAGACTCAAGCACATAGTTTTTAAAAATAAAAAACAAATATTAGTTTTAAATGCTTCTTTTTCTCTTAAACTATCCACTGCAACTAACAACATTCAGAGGGCAGTAACATCCTTAACAAGACCTACTCTGAGCTGCGTAAAACATAAAAATCAGCTGCAGAAATTCATCCAATCATTCTAACAAGACTAGAATGTTTCTTAGTTTCTCAAGAAGTATAAATGAAAACTATGATTAGAATATCATATACAAGGAGTTTTTAAAAGTTCACAGAAAATGCATATACGGAAAAACCATGTATGGTTTTCAAAAATTTTTTGAACCAAAAGAAACTTTCAGTTCCATTTTCCATGAACTTTTTGAAAGACTCTTGTGTGTGCATACACGTGTGTTATAAATTGTAAATATATTTAAATGTAATAATACACTTACACACATCCAGTAAATTACTTAAGTTATCCTATAACTAATACATGATATTCAGGAAATTGAAATAGTGATGTTAGCTACAAGTCAAAGCAAGGAAGAGGAGCCTGGAATGTCTTTTAGAAAAACTGGGGAAAGTGGGCCAGCGCTGTGGCTCACTAGGTTAATCTTCCACCTGCGGCGCCGGCATCCCATATAGGTGCCAGGTTCTAGTCCTGGTTGCTCCTCTTCCAGTCCAGCTCTCTGCTGTGGCCCAGGAAGGCAGTGGAGGATGGCCCAAGCTCTTGGGCCCTGCACCCGCATGGGAGACCAAGAAGAAGCACCTGGCTCCTGGCTTCAGATCAGCATAGCTCCGGCCATAGCAGCCATTTTGGGGTGAACCAATGGAAGGAAGACCTTTCTCTCTGTCTCTCTCCCTCACTGTCTAACTCTATCTTTCAAATAAGAAAATAAAAAAAGGAAAAGAAAAACGGGAAAGAGTGAGATGGCAGAATAGGGAGGGAGTGCTCTGCTCTAGGCTAGAGAAAGATAGTTTAAAAAGAGAGAGAGAGAGCGAGCATTCTCAAGGGAGAGTTAGGGAGAAAACAGTAGTGGAAGTTCTACAGGAGGAAGAGGGACGCTGTGGATCTACATGGAGGGTACAGATGCACAGCACTAACATGCAAACAACACAGGCCCGCACAGCATGGAGCCTGAGAGAGTGCCAGCTTTGGAGAATGACATGGGATCAGACTGCGGCAGCCCATGCCACCGGCGATGTAACAGCAGGGAGAGTCTGGTGTGAATCCAGCCCAGAGCCCTATGGGAAACAGGGTACTTGCTAACCTAGTGGGGGGGGAAAGGGCATGTTTCTCCTGTCCCCCACACAATGGCACCTGGCATCCAGCTGAGAGAGGGCAGGTGCCATTTTGGACAAATGTTACAGCTATGTCAGCTCTTGTGCACATGCCCAGCAACCGGCCGAGATGAGACGCCATCTTGTCAGTAGCTGTGACAGCAGCTCTGGGTGCACACACCTGGCAACCGGCAGCAATAAACCATCATTGTGAAGTGAGAATGGGCTGTGGACTGGCAGTTCTTGGGCACACGTGTGATCCAGGAATTTTACCAGAGGGAAAAATCCACATTCCCCATTGACTTTGAGTCTGGTTGAGAGGGCTGCCAGGGGGCTGGGCACCCACGTAGGACTGCGAGGTGTCCACAGCCTCTCCGCTCTGGGTCTCAAACTGCCTAGGCAGAGCAACCACAGGCTGTGGGAACGTTTCTGCCTCTCTGTAAACAGGACAGTCTAGCCGAGCAGAGCGGATCCTCTGCACCCTGTGACTGTGGAAGCCTTGTGTGCTGAGACTGTGGGAACTCTGACTTCAAGAGAGGGTGAAGGGTGTAGCTGGGTCTCTGGGCAATCTCTCTCTAACTCTGTCTTTCAAATAAATAAATCTTTTTTAAAAAAGAAAAGAAAAAAGTGAAGACAAGTTCAAAAATATATCCTGTCTCCTCATCCCTATCCCAGACTATCCTGTCCATTCATCCCCAGATGGTACTTCCAACAGGAAAATACTCCAAAATGTTCATGGAAAATGGAATTAATGCATAAGTAAATTTTGAAGCAAAGTTTTTCTGAGATGATATAGTCTTTCACAACAAGCATGTTCCCAGAACTTTATTAACAAAGAAAGCTAGAGAATCTCCTATTTTCCTATTTTCCATCATAAGCATGTAAATCCTCCATGATGATTTGGTAGAAGTCCATTTCTAACTTACAAAAGAACAAATATCAACCTGCGCTTTCCAGTCACCTCTACTCTCCTCCCTGGAACAGATTCCTTCCACTTAAGAAATGTGGTATATACGGGGCCGGCGCCGTGGCTCACTTGGCTAATCCTCCTCCTGTGGTGCCGGCATCCCATGTGGGCACCGGGTTCTAGTCCCAGTTGCTCCTCTTCCAGTCCAGCTCTCTGCTGTGGCCCGGGAGGGCAGTGGAGGATGGCCCAAGTGCTTGGTCCCTGCACCCGCATGGGACACCAGGAAAAACCATCTGGCTCCTGGCTTCGGATCGGCGCAGTGCCGGCGGTAGCAGCCATTTGGGGGGTGAACCAATGGAAGAAGAACCTTTCTCTCTGTTTCTCTCTCTCACTGTCTATAACTCTACCTGTCAAATAATAAATAAATAAATACATTTTTTAAAATGTGGTATATTAATACCATGTAAAAAGGAAATGACAGGTTTTTTTACAAGAGTAGATAAAACTCTGTGGGAAAATAAAATTAAAACAAATTTATTTTGGTGCAAAAAATTTTTTTGAAATCCATGCAATTTTTTCATAATGCACATTTTCCATGAACTTTTGGAAGCTTTCTTGTATGAGTGTGTGTATGTGTGTGTGTATAATATATATATATGTATGTGTGTGTGTGTGTACACTGATATATTTCAATTGCTGTGTCACACACTTACCTTGTGATCTTAGGTGAGTTACCTGTCACTCATGTGGGAGACCAAGGTAGTGTTCCTGGCTCCTGTGACAGCCCAGCTAATCTGGTCTAGACCTGGCTATTGTGGTCATCCAGGGAGTGAACCAGCAGATGGAAGATTCTCTCTCTCTCTGTATCACTCTCCCTTTCAAATAAACAAATCTTTTTTTACAAATCCCCAATTACTATGTTGTTTAATAAATTTTAAATTTAAAAAGTAGAATTGGGGGGCCAGTGCTGTGGCATAGTAGGCTAAGCCTCCACCTGCAGTGCTGGCATCCCATATGGGCATCGTTCGTGTCCTGGCTACTCCTCTTCTGATCAAGTTCTCTGCTTATGGGCTGGGAAGACAGTGGAAGATGGCCCAAGTGCTCGGCCCTCTGCACCAGTGTGAGAGACCCAAAAAAAGCTCCTAGCTCCTGGCTTCAGATCAGCCCACCTCCAGCCATTGCGGCCATTTGGGGAATGAACCAGAGGATAGAAGACCTCTCTCTGTGTCTCTCCCTCTCTGTCTGTAACTCTGCCTCTCAAATAAATAAATAAAATCTTTAAAAATTACAAAATGAATAGTAGAGTTGGAATACTTTCAGAAACAGTAGAAAATAATTGATACAGTAGGGCATTTGTTAAATGGCCAATGTGTGAGTACCTCCAGTTTCCACAAATGTGATGACAGCACTTCCGGTCCGCTTATTATAGTTGACACTTTCCACCTCTCCACCTCCATTTCGGGTCTTACAAAAACTCAGTTCTAGTTTATCCCGCATCTGATCTTCAGGCAATTCATCAGGAATTCCATTAACATTAATCTTCACTTTAGAAATTTCTACACAAACCTATAAAATTGTTTCAAATTTATGAAACAATGAATGATGAGAAAATGCTCTTATTTAATGAAATTCTAAAAAAACTTTAATCACTTACCTGGAATCTGACTCCTGAGTTTAATGGGACCGGCTTGGCATTAACCTTCATGTTTATATCCTGTATCTGCACACAATGATTCCCCATTCTTATCACATTTTGAGCAACTGAAAAATAATTTGGGAAGAATTAATTTCCAGCATTTTGAGATATTTTTAATTTTTATGCTTTTAGTTTAGACAGATTACCATGAATTATCTATTTTGTAATTGTAACATTTTTCTAGAGAATCCCAAGTGATAATGGTCTTGCCACCCAAAAAACAAATATTAAATATCACAAAACATCAGAAAAATTATGGTAGACATTCTCAAATCCTAGATTCATCTTAAGTGACACTCTCTTCCCTTATATCAAGAGATAAGACTGATAATTCCTCCATGAACTCCTATTCTATTTTAGTTCATCCACATACTTTCTTTCACACCATTGACAGCATTGCCAGAAAATGCCCCTACCATATTCAGCATAGCCAGAAGTTCTTCCATGCTGAGTAAGTTGGGAAAACATCTCTGGATCAGTGTCATATTTACACTTATTCAACCTCACTATTCGTCAATCATCCCTATATGTCACTAACACCAGAGAAGTAAATATTCATTTTTGTCTAGATCTTCCCAAGGATAACATATTAAACATAGGCTTGAATATATCAGGGTGCCTTTTTTGTTTGCCATACTTAATGAGGAATTCTTTTTTTTGCTAAAATGCCCTTGAGATCCTGCTTTAAAAAGCTGATAGCCCTGTTAAACCAATCACAGATCTGTCAAGTCTAATTAATCCATACAAATGAGAAAAAGTCAGTAATACAATTATGCCAAAGACGATTAGAACTCCAGAGAACAAACTCTGTATCTGTTTAAAATGTATGTGGATGGGCATTAATTTTTAATTGTGTGACATGAGTGTATAACATTCATTTGTTGCTATCTGGAGCCGCTCATTCTAATTTATCAAGAAGATAAGAGGTGGTTGCTCTATGCCTTGTAAATGTCACATGTGTTTATGGCAACCAGAGAGCACAGCACAGCTGGAGGAAGAGAAAAACGCAGCTAGAAAGTAGGGCGTGCCGTACCGCAGCATGACTCTAACTTGGATGATTTTTTTTTTTTTTTTTTTTTTTGCTAACGGCAACAGACGACAATAACAAAACATCAGTGAGGTAATACTCGGATGATCCTCTTTCCCTACCACTCCCAAGAGAGTCCCCAACATCTGATGATCTGACCCAGTTGAGAGTGACTGCTCATGTCTCAACATCTGTGATTCTTGATAGTCAAAAGCCAACTCCTGATTAATTGTATTTAAACCTGAGAGCTATGTCAAGGGTAGAAGGAGTGATGTGGTTTTTGGAGAGAATCTCAGTGTCGGCACTCCCAGGCGACTACTGTACAGAAGTCTGCCCCTCAAATCCTCATTTGTGCCTGTCTCAATTACCACTGCCAACATGGTCCTTGGTCTCCTCCTGCACCCTCAGCTGTAGTAGTGGCTCCAGAGTGAATGAAAGCACACTGGGATATGTGCTTCATCTGTGTATATGAAAACCTGCTGGAATCACCTTTAACACTTATTTTCAGGTGAGAGTAGTGGACCAGACGTCAGGAGGCGTGGGTTGTAATCACACATTCTCAGTATCTTGCCAGGGGAATGTCTATGGAGACCATCTAGCTCCATGCCATCACCTACCCAGGATGACAGTCTGCTCAGAGGGCTGTTGGTCCAATAGAAAATACAGGGGCACTCAGAGATTTCACTTACCTCTGCAATTTTTTAACTGTATGGACCTTGAGCAAATTATTTCTCTTCTTTAAGCCTCTGTTTCCTCATCTGGAAGATTCCTAATGTGTAGCAATAATAGCTGACATGTAATAAGCATTTATTATGTGGCAGTCACTGGGCTAAGTATTCTGCCAACATTTCTCATTTAATCCTCACCAGGAAGTAGGAACTACCACAGTCCGTCATAAAAATATGAGATTTATAAAGAACCCATCCAAATCATGCTTCTAGAAATGGGCAAGGCTGGCACCCACAGCCACATCCCCCTCAATAAGGATTTGGCAGACTTAGCAAACATCAGGTCTCACCCCAAATGCCTTACTCCCAAGTTCTCTCCATTTCCTAGTTATGTGCCCATAAGTAAATCCTCAGGGTCTGTTTTCTTGGCTGTAAACTGTAAACAGAGCTCACCTCTGTATCCACAGTTTTTACATCCCCAGGTTCAACCAACCACATATGCAAATATCTGAAAACAACAACTGTGCCTGTAAGTCAACATGTACAGACTCTTCTTTCCTTGTCAATGTTCCTTACACAGTATAGCCATTTACATAGCATTTGTAACTATTTGCATAGCATTTATACAATAGTAGGAATGACAAGTAATTTAAAGACACGGGAGGATATGCATGTTAAATGCAAATAGCATCACATGCAGCTCAGTGTCAGGACGTGTCCTGAGAAGTGCATCATTTGGCAATTTCACTGTCAAGTGAACATTATAGAGTGAGCTTACCCAAACTGAGATGGGTAAGTATCTCAGTGTAAGTAGTTGCTTATAAAATGGCATGTCATGTAGTGTGTGACTGACTGCACTATACCATGTTATGTGAGCATCTATGGAATTTGGTGTCAGTGAGGGTCCTGGAACCAATCTCTCAAGGATACTGAGAAAGAACTAGTTAACTCTTCTACCTGACTGCATTATAGAGTATGCAGTACAAATGGGATGTCTCTGAGAACACTCTGAGGTCTGCAGAATTCTACAACCTTATTACTGTTATTATATTTTGAAGATGATCATATTCAAGGTACTTCACATCTCAGAGTAAGTTTCCTCATCCATCAAAAGGGGCTATTCAAGGCCTGGCACTGTGGCATAGCGGGTAAAACCACCACCTGCAGTGCCAGTGCTGGTTTGAGCCCTGGCTGCCCCACTTTCAGTCCAGCTCTCTGCTATGGCCTGTAAAGCAGTAGAAAATGGCCCAAGTCCTTGGGCCCCTGCACCTATGCAAGAGACCTGGAAGAAGCTCCAGGCTCCTGGCTTCAGATCAGCCCAGCTCCAGCTGTTGTGGCCATTTTGAGGAGTGAACTAACGAATGGAAGACCTCTCTCTCTCTCTCTGCCTCTCTATAACTCTGCTTTTCAAATATAAATAAATCTTTAAAAAGAAAAGAGGGGATGGTTATTCATACCTGCCACAGAGTGTCACTATGAGAATGAGAAGAAATGATACACATGAAATTGTAAAGCAATAGCTAAACATCTGTAAAACATCTGTGGAAGTCCAAGAGCTTCCTGAAGCTCCCAGGGTTGTATTCTTGAACACTGGTCATACCTTCCTCCTGTTCAAATGTTACAAGTGCTTGTCCTTTTTGTAGCTCATAAGGAACTTCCAGATTCACTTGAAATGAACAGGAAACATTTAAAAACTGGTTGTCATTCACAGGATTCTCTACTGATATGAATTTCATCTTTGTTCCAGGAATATCTTCTTTAATCTAATTCAAGCAGAAATATTTGATTAAAATCAAGAAATAACTTAAGTCTTTCCAATGATAATGTGAATTGCTTACCCAATAATTCATTCTCCACTGATTTCACAGAATATTGAGTATGGTTTTAATATATTTAATAATTGCTTCTTCCAAGATCTCTGTGAGATCCCAGCGGAAAGAACAGGCCATCAAAGAAGGAGGTACCTTTCTCTGAAGGGAGGAGAGAACTTACACTTTGACTATGACCCTGTCTAAATAAGATCAGAGTTTGTGAATTCAAAAGGCTTCCATAGCCTTGGCAACTCATGACAAGAGCCTCAGGTGATTGCTGATGCCATAAACAAGAATGTCAATTGTTAAATCAACAACAGGAGTCACTGTGCACTTACTCCTCATGTAGGATCTCTGTCCTTAATGTGTTGTACTGTGTGAATCAATGATATAACTAGTAATCAAACAGTACTTAACACTTTGTGTTTCTATGTGGGTGCAAACTGTTGAAATCTTTACTTAATATATACTGAATTGATCTTCTGTATATAAAGATAATTGAAAATGAATCTTGATGTGAATGGGATGGGAGAGAGTGGGAGAGGGGAGGGTTGCGGGTGGGAGAGAAGTTATGGTGGGGGAACATTGTAATCCATAAACTGTACTTTGGAAATTTATATTTGCTAAATAAAAGTTAAAAAAAAGAAGTATCTAAAAAAAAATAATTGCTTCTTCCTATATAAGTACTCTGTAATGTAATCAAATGCTAATCTTTTAATATCATTTCACAAATTAAATTATGGAGTTATAATCCTCTCACTTTTTCTAATCAACATTTTTTTTTTTTTACAGGAGAGTGGACAGTGAGAGAGAGACAGAGAGAAAGGTCTTCCTTTTGCCGTTGGTTCACCCTCCAATGGCCGCCGCGGTAGGTGTGCTGCGGCCGGCGCACCGCGCTGATCCAATGGCAGGAGCCAGGTGCTTATCCTGGTCTCCCATGGGGTGCAGGGCCCAAGCACTTGGGCCATCCTCCACTGCACTCCCTGGCCACAGCAGAGAGCTGGCCTGGAAGAGGGGCAACCGGGACAGGATCGGTGCCCCGACCAGGACTAGAACCCGGTGTGCCGGCGCCGCAAGGCGGAGGATTAGCCTAGTGAGCCACGGCGCAGGCCTCTAATCAACATTTAAGAAGGTCAATATTATAGGATGTTCTATTCTAAAGCTTATGTCCTTCATATGGATAAGGATCCTTTAAACAACTGTGTTAATAATAGACTATCACAATGGAATCATTGCATAGTATATTTAATTTCACTGCAAATAATTATGAAATATAAAGTTGAATATATATGGTTATTCTGATGGCAATTCCAGATAATTTTGCCTAAATGAAAGCCTCCTGAACCATATGATTTAAAATTTACTAAATTCAAGGGCCAGCATCGTGATGTAGTGAGTAAAGCCGCCACCGGCAATGCTTGCATCCCATACAGACACCGGCTTGTGTTCTGGATGCTCCACTTTCAATTCGACTCCCTGCTAATGGCCTGGGAAAAGCAGCAAAGTATGGCCTAAGTGCTTGAGCCCCTGCTACTCATGTGGGAGACCTGGAAGGAGCTTCTGGCTCCCAACTTCAGCCTTGCCCAGCCCCGGCTATTATGGCCATCTTGGCAGTGACTCAGCAGATAGAAGGTCTCTCTCTATCTCTGTCTCTGTCTCTCTCCCGCTCTCTCTCTTTCTCTGTAACTTTGACTTTCAACTAAATAAATAAACTTTTAAGAAAGTATCAGTTTTAAATTCTGTCTTTACAGCATCTGCTCATCAACTTTTCAACCATCATCACAACTTAGGTTTATAAAAATGTGAACACACAGTATCAACTAGAATTATAATCTAGAGAATAAGGTTAGGTTTTACTTAACTGTTTAAAACCATTGGGATTAACAGACATATACAACTACACAAAAATGTCCAAATGAGTTTGTTGTTCACATTTCTGTTTTGCATGGTTATTTTACAGGTTGAAATGATAGATATTACCCAAACAGATCAGAAACATTCGGAGAGTTATTTGTTCTAAGTTTACATTTATTTTGCGTCTTTACATGCAACTTCAGTAGAATATCTGACTCCCATAGCTAATTTCAAAACAATCTGCAATGTCTGAGAAAACGCAGGTTTCCCAATAATGTAGAAATACTCTTTATACTCTGAAATGCCAAGCGCTTTCTGAAGTTAGAGAAAGGCCTGAGGCTAGGAGCAATTCACCTTAGCTCTCTGGGTCGCAGTTTGTGTCCTCTGTAAAAGGTGTCAACTGTGCTAGCTGGTTTCTTTGGGGTAAGACCAAATGACTTGGTTCCAGTCTTGGAAGTAACCGGACCCCTAACAGAGTTTTCTGCTAGAAGTCGCCCACGCCAGAGACAGGCAGCCTTGCTTCCTGATGTCCACCCATGTGAATCCTATCCTCCATTTCAGAAACAAACACTGACAATGGTTTCATTTCTTAACAGTCTTAGCTGATAAGAGGAAAACAAGGGCAAAAGCTATATCAAATTCAAATACCAAAAAGGAGAGAATTTAAATGGTGACAGTTAATATACACCCAATTTTTCTAACTATGAAACTCATTCAAATTACCCTGCCACTTTGGATGAGCAGAATAACAAAAGGTATCAGTGAGAAGACCAAAAATTTGATCCAAGACTGATTACTAATTACCATCTTTTCTGTTTTTGTAAATTTTATTAACTCTTGCTTTTATAACATTTACTAAAGAAATAATAGAAAAGTGCCTGTACCATAAATATACAACAGTATGAAACTCCACACTAACACACACATATAACCAGGACCCAGACAACACACAAAACGTGACAACACCCTAGAAATCCTCTTGGTTTCCCTTATGGATCTAACTCACTTCCAAAGGTAGCTATTATCCTAATTTTGAACATCCTGCTTTTATTATTATTATTTTAACTTATTTGACAGGCAGAGTTAGACAGTGAGAGAGAGAGACAAAGAGAAAGGTATTCCTTCCGTTGGTTCACCCCCCAAATGACCGCTATGGCCGGCGCAGCGCTGATCCGAAGTCAGGAGCCAGGTGTTTCCTTCTGGTCTCCCATGCGGGTACAGGGGCCCAAGCACTTGGGCCATCCTACACTGCCATCCCGGGCCACAGCAGAGAGCTAGATTGGAAGAGGAGCAACAGGGACTAGAACAACGTATTGGGACCCATATGGGATGCTGGTGCTGCAGGCGGAGGATTAACCAAGTGAGCCACAGCGTTGGCCCCTTGTTATTATTTAAATAGAGGCATGCGATATGCCCTCATCTATCCTATCTGGGTCAATATTGTGTTTGTGAGAGTCACCCCAGTTGTATGTAGCTGTGGTCTGTGTATTCTTATTACTGTGCAGTATTCCATTGTGTAAATATACCCTAATAATGATTCAGTCCATGACAGTAGGGCTTTGGGTTGCTTTCCATTTGGGGTTAATTACAAATAAAAGTGCCATGGATGATCACAATGCTTTAAAGGTGAATCCTGTAGATTAAATAGCTTTCCCTGAAGAGTGCATATCCATTAAAAATGTGGTGTATTAAATAATTAAAGTACTACCTGGAAGTCTCCGGGGTTCTCTTGCAACTCAGCTTCAAACTTTTGGATCTCCTCCTTCAGCAGGGCATTTTCCTTTGCAATATCATCAATTAATCTCTAGAAAATATGAAATGGTTCCAAAGAACTTAAACAACTCCTGAAATCATTTTTCTAAATGAATTAAAGATGCTAAGTGTCTTTTACCCAGAGCAAAGCGAACAGGGGCTTTAGACAGTCTCAGAATAAGAACGATTATATGGATAATAGATTTGTTGACTATTTTACCTCATCACCTATGACTCTGCCAAGTTTTATTATTTCTATTAATGAAAAAGGAAACCAGCTTTCACACTGTACCATAATCGCAGAAATGGTTAAAGTTAAGGCAGGGATAGAGACTCAGATCTTCTGAGAGCTCAGTCCCTGCCCAGCTATTTGAGACTACCATATGATTCTTAAATGGCACTATAATTGTGGACATGTCACTCTGAGGCTAGCTTTTATAAGATTACCTGTTATTCCCATCGTACACAGCTGCTCTGACATGCCAGGCATATGGCCTTGGGTACATGTCTTAAGCTACCCAGCCACTGTCACTACTTGTGGTCTGATCAGATAATTGTTAAACTATTCACTTTTTGGGTTCAAATCCAAGAAAGGAGGGAGTGAGTAAGAAGGCAGAGAATGTTGTAGACTTTATAAGAGAAAGAACAGAAATAGGATCCTTCTTGTAAGACTTGGATGACAAAGTGAAAGTAAAAAAAATATGAGTGCCCAATGGTCTCCCAAATTCATGGTAATGTTGGACAAAGACATACAAAGCATGCCTTACTTCAAAACTAATAAAGAACCAACAGATTTTTTATAATACCTAGTAATTTCCCCTTTTTACCTCAATTTCTGCATTATCCAACATTTTGTCTGGATATTCCTTCAAAGCTTGCTGTTTGTTGTCTTCACCGGCTGCCATGATTCCTGGTTTACTATAAAAAGTAAGTATTTTTTTAAATAATATATATTCAGGAAAGAAAGAATTTACCTTTTATGGAAGCAATATATCTTCTTTTTTAAGATAACTTTTTAAATTTTTATTTACTTATCTGAGAGGTAGAAAGAGGAGTCAATGTTTGCAATGGCTAAAGCTGGAATGGTCTAAAGCTAGGAGCTGGGAACTCAATCCAGCTCTCCCACATTGGTAGCATAAACCCAACTTCCCTGAGTTAACATTGCTACCTTGTAAAGTCTGCATTAGCAGGAAACTGGAAACAAGAGTTGGAGCCAGGAGTCAAACTCAAGCACTCTAATTAGGACTCAGGCATTCCAATCAGTTTCTTAATTGCTAGGCCAGACACCTGCCCTGAAACAGCTCTTCTTTGTTCTATCATTTCTCTGATCATGAAAGCTTTTATTACCATGTAGTTTATATCCAAAGTCTGTATTTGAAATCATTTCACATCTATAAATACATAACTCTAAAAACCCACTGCTTTTAAACACAATATACAAAAAATAGGTATTAACATTTTTTGTAGTTTATCTCCCAATCATAATATTATGCTCCATTTAAAAATACTGCTGCTGTGCCACAGTGCAGGCATCACGTATGGGCTCCAGCTTGAGTCCTGGCTGCTCACTTCCAATCCAGCTCCCTGCTAATATGTATGCCTGGGAAGGCAATGCAAGCTGGCCCAAGGTTCCAGGGCCCCTGAACCCACGCAGGAGATCGAGAAGAAGCTCCTGGCTCCTGGCTTGGGCATGGCTCAGCCCTGGTCATGTAGCCATCTGGGGAGTGAACCAGCAGATGGAAGAACATTCTCTCTGTATCTCCCTCTCTCTATGTAGCTCTGACTTTCAAATAAATAAAATCTTAAAAAAAAAAAAAAGTGAAAGAGACAAGCAGTCACAGGGAGATGTCCCAGCAGAACAGCCAGAGATGCAATGTTACTGCCATTGAAAATGAAGGAAGGTTACTCAGCCAAGTCAGGTGGGCAGCCCTGGGAAACTGGGAAGGGGATTTAGCCCACAAACTTCCAGAAAGGAAGGCAGCCCTGCCAACACCTTGATTTTCGCCCAATGACACCTGGGTAGAACTTCAAGCCCACAGTCTAAGATAGGCCACTAAACCTATGTAATTGGTTAGGGCAGCGAATGAAAAACCAGTACCAATCACCATCACCTTATTTCCCTAATACTCTCACATCACCGTGGTTCCAGGACATACGAACCAAATCTTCAGATATGCATGCCTGGCAGCAGATTCCAAGAAAGGAAATAGAACACGTGTGTCAGATAGGCTGGGAACTCACACTGTCAAGGGACAAAATGATAATTTAATTGGCTTAATGCTAGAATCCAACAACACTTCATTCCATAAAATATAGGAAGTGTTCCCCTGGGCTGAGTGCAGAAGTTGATTTTATAGCCACAGACCAGGTGAAAAAAGCAGAAAGCCAGAACATAAAGTGGATCGGTCATGTCAGGGTTGCCTCCCTTGCAAGGCAGGAACAGACAGAACGATAGAAAAACAACTGATAGGTTAAGGCGAGGTTACTTCTGGGTACTTTTTAAGGATTAAAGCAGAAGGCACTCCCTGATCCTGGGACTCGAAAAGAGCCTGTGAGCCTGTTAGATCTCCCCTGATTTCTCAGGAGAGATGACAGCTTCGTTTGGCTTAGTGGTTGGAGCTTAGCCTGGGTGACTCCATTTTGATATTTAGCCTGGTCTGTTGGAGCCTGGCGCAGGAGCTTTGTCCAAAACAAGAGTCTCCTACAATTTTTTTTTTTAATTTATTTAACATTGGTATTCCCTCTTTGGATGTCTGCTTCAAGAAAAAAACTTCGCAAATTCTGAAAGGTGCCCCACGATGGCCAAACTCCGTGACTGCCAAGAACAGTCTCCTTAAGAAATCCATTGTTCTAAGAATTTTCTCCAGAGACACCCAAGGAACACCGTGGGAAAACACAAATGTTAAGTTTCAATTTCCCCGAGTGAAGCAATGCAAACAGAAGATGCGGTCAGATAAAGCTCGCTGGGCCCAGGGTAGATGGGTCCCTGGAAGTGGCCTGGAGCTGGGGACTGGCGCGGCGTGGAGTACGTGGGTGTGGGCGCCCCTCTGGCCGAAAGCGCAAGACCAACGCTCGGGGCTCCCCACGCGCGGGGCTCCCCAGTCTCGCGCTGTTCCAGGCCTCACCGAACCCTCCTCCCTCCTCTCCAGTCCTGGCCTGCCCGGGGCAGGGACGGCAGCTGGGCCCAGGGCGCCCCACTCACCCGCGTCCACCTGCCCGGAGCAGCGCTCCAGCCCCGCGCGCTCGCCCTTCCGGAAAGCCTGGCCGCCCGGGTGGCCGGAACCCGGCGGCTGGGCGGGGACGTCCCGGGTCCGAGCAGCGCCTCGGCCGCTGGCAGCAGGAGCTGTCGCTCGCGGGAAGCGGCTTAGTTCCTTAAGAACGAAAAAACGAAACAAGAAAACGGTGGCGTTGTTCCTCTAAAATATAACGCAGAATAGCAAACCTGACGTCTCCAATGATGGCTCACTAACAGAAACAAAAAGTTACAACTGATTTCACTTTCGATTTTTAAAACGTGATTGTTCAGATTTTCTTTGACGGCCATTGTCCCAAAAGTATTTCCACCAAAGCTAATTTAGGACAAGGGTTTTTTTAAAGACATGTTTTTGTGTGTATTTTAGAGTGCCGTAATGATGGAAAAGTGGATAATTACCATAAAGCCAGAGCAGGACTCTGTTCACGTGGTAACAGTCGTTGTAACTGCGGTTTACAACCCAGCGGATCAGCCTTTCTGGGTCTTTTGCAAGAACCCCGTGGGCCAGGAAGTGGGGACGGTGGTGGTGTTTTGCGAGGTTTCTAAGACTCATGTCCCTTGAATGTTTTCTTCCAGGCTTTTGTTTTGCTGGGAGGCTTGTAAACAAATACTTCACTAGGTGTGGGCTTTTCCTTCGCAAATAGAAACATCTGGCTTATTCCACGAAGGGTAACGACAGGAATTATCATACTCTATTCTCATGTGCTCCTTAACCCTGCACAAAGAACCACCCCACAGCTGCAGGGCTCATTAATAGAGGCGGGGCCAGGAGACATAAATCAAATGACTTCCAGTTGGAACTTCTAGTTTATCGTGTTATGAAGTCATATGTAGTGACCAAAGAGTGGTCTAAAATAACATGACATTCCTTTAAATCAAGTATATTGGTGAGAACTAGTTCAGGGTATCACTGCTACATGGGAACAAAGTGTTGAGTGATAAGGATTTCTTTGAATACATCAGCCCAGTTGAGAAGTCCGTCTGCTGCTGCAGAGAGAATTGTAGTTTGGACTGAGTTTCTGCACCAGGCTCAACAGATCAGAGCAGAATGAAGTTACTCATGTGGAAGCTCCATGTCACCAAAAAGAAACAAATGGTTTATCTGCCCTTTCAAGAAATCAGGAGAGAGAGATTAAAGCTAGGTCCCCAAACTGGCTAGTGTTAGCCAACAGGATAAGGAAATCCCCTCTGCTCTAACCTCTACAAGAAAACTAACTTTGAAATGAGCAATCTGCTTTTTGTTCTCTGTTTCTGCCATCTTCAGCCCTGTTTTGCCCATACAGTTAACCTCCTTTGCTCCAACACACAACTCCCATTTTGCAGGATGAGGTGTTGCCCAGTTCTAGAATTGCAAATGAAAGCCAATTAGTTCTTCCAACTAGAATTATTGTAGTTTTGTCTCTTGTGTTTCTTGACAAACTCTAGACACTATGTATTCCAATCTCATTTCTACTTTTTTCAATTCACTTTTATTTTTTCTAGGAAGTCATTTAAGGGACAGGATCATGGCCAGAACAGAGTTGATCTAACATTGACTCTGATCCTGTTAAAACAGCAAAGGATGGGGCTGGCACCGTGGCGCACTAGGTTAATCCTCCACCTGCGGCACCAGCATCTCATATGAGCACCTGCTGCCCTTCTTCCAGTCCAGCTCTCTGCTGTGGCCCTGGAAGGCAGTGGAGGATGGCCCAAGTACTTGGGCCCTGCACCCGCATGGGAGACCAGGAGGAAGCACCTGGCTCCTGGCTTCGGATCGGCCTAGCTCCAGCCGTTGTGGCCATTTGGAGGGTGAACCATTGGATGGAAAACCTTTCTCTCTGATTCTCTCTCTCTTAGTCTGTAACTCTACCTGTAAAATAAATAAATAAAAAATCTTAAAAAAAAAAAAAGAGCAAAGGATGCCAATGCCCTGGCACAGTAGGTTAATCTTCCGCCGGCATCCCAAATGGGTACCGGTTCTAGTCCTGGCTGCTTCTCTTCCAATCTAGCTCTGCTATGGCCTGGGAAAGCAGTGGAAGATGGCCCAAGTCCTTGGGCCCCTGCACCCACATGGGAGACCTGGAAGAAGCTCCTGGCTCCTGGCTTCAGATTGACACAGCTCCAGCCATTGCAGCCATTTGGGAAGTGAACCAATGGAAGGAAGACCTTTCTCTCTGTCTCTCCCTCTCACTGTCTGTAACTCCACCTCTCAAATAAAATATTAAAAAAAAAAAAAAGGCCGGCGCCGTGGCTCAACAGGCTAATCCTCCGCCTTGCGCCGCCGGCACACCGGGTTCTAGTCCCGGTCGGGGAACCGATCCTGTCCCGGTTGCCCCTCTTCCAGGCCAGCTCTCTGCTGTGGCCAGGGAGTGCAGTGGAGGATGGCCCAAGTCCTTGGGTCCTGCACCCCATGGGAGACCAGGAGAAGCACCTGGCTCCTGCCATCGGAACAGCGCGGTGCGCCGGCCGCAGCGCGCTACCGCGGCGGCCATTGGAGGGTGAACCAACGGCAAAGGAAGACCTTTCTCTCTGTCTCTCTCTCTCTCACTGTCCACTCTGCCTGTCAAAAAAAAAATAAAAATAAAAATAAAAATAAAAAATAAAAGAGCAAAGGATACAAGTGTAAGGAAGCCTTTTTGGACACAGGCATGCAGAAGCGGAGCCATATGCTAACTCAGTCAGTACTCTCCAAAACACTGGGCATCTAAAGATACACAATATGATCCTGCGGATACTGTTCTTAGTAATTCTCATAGCTAACATCTCCTGAGAACTCCTGGGAATTTCAGAAACTTTTTAATTTTGCCAAGCACAAGATGAGACAGAGGTATTATCCCCATTTTGCACATGAGGAAGCTAAGATTCAAAGAGGTGGCCAAAAATCTGACAGTTAACATGTGGTGCCATTAATATTATACTCTAGTATCAACTGTAAAACACATGTCTCCGGCCGGCGCCGGGGCTCACTAGGTTAATCCTCCGTCTTGCGGCGCCGGCACACCGGGTTCTAGTCCCGGCTGGGGCGCCGGATTCTATCCCGGTTGCCCCTCTTCCAGGCCAGCTCTCTGCTGTGGCCCGGGAGTGCAGTGGAGGATGACCCAAGTCCTTGGGCCCTACACCCCATGGGAGACCAGGAGAAGCACCTGGCTCCTGCCATCGGATCAGCGTGGTGCGCCGGCCATTGGAGGGTGAACCAACGGCAAAAGGAAGACCTTTCTCTGTCTCTCTCACTGTCCACTCTGCCTGTCAAAAAAAAAAAAAAACCCACATGTCTCCAAGTTGTATTTTATGGTACATGGAGAAGGGCTCCTGTAGCCAAATGTGATGAGTAAATGCTGCATATTGATTCACTTTCAGAGATTCACAATGTGTATTAGCACATTAACAGTTCTGAGAAGTGGAGGCCTTCCGGTATAGCAGGCTATGGGGGTACAGCTGCCACCTTCAATGCCAGCGTTCCATATGGGTGCCAGTTTTCATGTCCTGGCTGTTCCATTTCCAGTCCAGCTCCCGGTTAATGACCTGGGAAAGCAGCAAAAGACCGTCTGAGTGCTTAGGCCCCTCAACTACATGGGAGACGGAGAAGAAGCTTCTGACTCCTGCCTTTAGCCCTGGCCGTTGCAACCATCTAGGGAGTGAACCAGCTGCTGGAAGATTCTCTATGTGTGTCTATCTATCTCTACTTCTCTGTGTAGCTCTGACTTTCAAATAAATAAATCTTGAAGAAAAGAGTTCCAAGAAGTATTGCAGGGCAAAGTTAAAGCACGTTAAAACCTTTATTCGGGCATGGGCATTTGGTTTAGCAGTTAGGATGCCTGCACCCCACATTGTAAACCCTAGGTTCAGTTCCCCAGCTCCAACTCCTGATTCCAGCATCCTGCCAACACACACCCTGGGAAGCAGTGGTGACAAGCAAATTGGATTTAGCTCTTGGCTCCCAGTTTTGGTCCTGGTCTAGCCCTGGCCCTTGAGGGCATTTGGCAGTGAAACAATGGGTAGAGCTCTCTTACACACAAACACTGTCTCTCAGTATACGCCTGTGTGTATTCCAGCCTCTCAAAAAAAAAAAAAAAAATTCAGTTTATTTAATCTTTTTTAAAAAAAAGATTTTCTATTTATTTCAAAGGCAGAGTTACAGAGAGGCAGAGGCAGAGAGAAAGAAAGGTCTTCCATCCGATGGTTCACTCCCCAAATGGCTGCAATGGCTGGAGCTGCACTGATCGGAAGCCAGGAGCCAGGAGCTTCCTCCAGGTCTCTCACACGGGTGCAGGGGCCCAAGGACTTGGGCCATCTTCTACTGCTTTCCCAGGCCATAGCAGAGAGCCAGATCAGAAGTGGAGCAGCTGGGACTCAACTGGTTCCGATATGGGATGCTGGTACTGCAGGCAACAGCTTTACCCACTACACCACAGTGCCAGCCCCCAGTTTATTCAATCTTGAATTTGTATTTATTTGAGAGATACAGGAACAAATAAAAAGAGAAAGAGCTCCCATCTCTTCATTCATTCCCCAAATGCCAAAATGGCCTATGTCAGGCTAGGGGTCAGAGCTGGGAGCTAGGAACTCAATCCAGGTCTTCCATGTGGGTAGCAGGACTCCAATCACCACTGCCTCTCCAGGTCTACATTACCAGGAAGCCAGAGTCTTCCAATATAGGACGTAGGCATCTAACTGCTAGGCCAAACATCTGCACTTTAATCTTGAATTTGTCAAACTAATTTGAGCAATATTTTTTTTTTTTTTTGAGGAACAGCAATCAAAATCTTATGGAGTTTTGTAAGGAGTTAAGTAAGATATTGCTAAATTGTACCAACCCTTAGTAAAAAAGTGATTATTGAGTGTCTCTCCTACACTCAGTAACTAGTATGTCTCACATGAGATAACAGCACCCTGTCCTTGGACATCGCATGTAAATCTTCACAGATCTGAGGTATATGTTGCGTGACTCATCTGTCTCCCCCCAGATTGCAATGCTATCCCAGCCATCCTCTAAACACTCGTGTTCCATCCAGTGCAATGTGTGCTCTGAAGAAGGTAGGACACCAAGAGGGTAGCAAACTGAAGAGGTGAAGATGAGGTTGACTCATAAAGATAGAGGAGAGGACTGAGAAAAAAGGTCCGGTGAAAAATCCCAGAGTCATGTGCAATAGACCGGAAGTGTAGGTTCACCCAAAATGTCTATGATGAAATCCTAAATCCCAGGTGACGGACATAGGTGGGGCCTGTCGAAGGTGATGAGGTCATGGGAGTGGAGCACACATGAATGGGACCAGTGTCCTTATAAAAACAGCCCAAAGGAGCTTGTTGGCCCCTTCTTCTATGTGAGAACAGCTAGAAGGCACCGCCTAGCAGCAAGGAAGCAGACGCTGAATCTGCCAGTGTCTTTCTTGGACTTTCAGCTTCCAGAACTGTAAGAAACAAATTTCTGTTGTTTATAAGCCACCAGTTTATGTATTTGGCAATAGCAGCCCAAGTGAACTAAGACAATGGAAAACAACTTAAAAGGCACTAATGGGTTAGTGGGTATGCAGAACATGAGGAAGCTACCTGACATACATTATAATAGGCTCTTTGGTTTAGAAAGGTCAAGCTCACAAAGCGAATACTACTATTGCCATAGTTTTGGCAATCCAGTTTGCAATTTATCCCCAGAGAATCTGGAACACTTATGCCCAGAGTTGTGCAAGATTCTGGGAGACATAGGAATTACATAATATTGTTCTATTTTCAAGAGGTTTGCTACTGAAATATATTAAATGGTAAAGCAAGATACCTCCCTCTTCATAAAGCAGACAGTTTTATAGGAGTAAAGATAAAAGCATGCCTCATATTACATGAGGGTCCCAATACCAATTTAAAGTTGCTATTATTGTCCAACTCCAGTTTTCTCATCTGTAAAATGGAACTGTCTTGAGTGAGATAAAGCTGCTGTCAAGGACCAAACACAGTAAACTTCCCAGGATAAGCACTCAGTAGATGGTGGCTGTTACCATCTCATCCTATGCTAAGATTCTTGTCATCAGTTTTGTTTTTGCATTTCTTCTGTTTGGTCTTCCTACTTAGAGAATTACGTCTAAGGTACAAACCATTGTTCAATTTCTTATGTTCCCTGCTGTTACAAGTACAGTTACTACATCTAGCGAATGCTGTGTGAATGCTTATTTCTAACTAATAGTCATTAGAATAAGAGTGAGATACTCTGGGCCCAATGTTATAGCCCCTCAGTACAGATTTTCATACTCAAATGTGTAAATAAGTTTGTATATGTGAACAAAATAGTTCAAACATTTTAAAATAAAAATAAATCCAAGCAAAAAGTAATAATAAAATTTGAAATAGATCTCTAGCCATCAAGGAAATGCAAATCAAAACCACAATGAGGTTTCACCTCACCCCGGTGAAAATGGTTCACATCCAGAAATCTACCAACAACAGATGCTGGAGAGGATGTGGGGAAAGACGGACACTAACCCACTGTTGGTGGGAATGCAAACTGGTAAAGCCACTATGGAAGTCAGTCCGGAGATTTCTCAAAAACCTGAACATAACCCTACCATTCAACCCAGCCATCCCACTCCTTGGAATTTACCCAAAGGAAATTAAATTAGCAAACAAAAAAGCCATCTGCACCTTAATGTTTATTGCAGCTCAATTCACAATCGCTAAGACCTGGAATCAACCTAAATGCCCATCAACAGTAGACTGGATAAAGAAATTATGGGACATGTACTCTATAGAATACTATACAGCAGTCAAAAACAATGAAATCCGGTCATTTGCAACAAAATGGAGGAATCTGGAAAGCATTATGCTGAGTGAAATAAGCCAGTCCCAAAGGGACAAATATCATATGTTCTCCCTGATCGGTGACAACTAACCGAGAACCAAAAAGGAAACCTGATGAAGTGAAATGGACACTATGAGAAACAGTGACTTGATCAGCCCTTGCCCCGACTGTTGATGAACAACTTAATACTTTATCCCTCCTAGTATTTTTTTTGTTTGTTCTACTTAATACTATTGGTTGAATTCTGTAATTAACACACAGTTATTCTTAAGTGTTGAAACTTAACTAAAAAGTGATCTCTGTTAAATATAAGAGTGGGAATAAGAGAGGGAAGAGATGTACAATTTGGGTCGTGCTCAAGCTGACTTGACCCAAACGGTAGAGTTAGAAACATACCAGAGGATTCTAATTCAATCCCATCAAGGTGGCATGTACCAATGCCATCTCACTAGTCCAAGTGATCAATTTCAGTTCACAATTGATCATAATGATAGGACTAAGAGTCAAAGGGATCACATAAACAAGACTAGTGTCTGAATAATACTAACTAATAGAATAAAAAAGGGAGAGAATGATCCAACATGGGAAGTGGGATGCACAGTAGACTCATAGAATGGCAGATGTCCTAAACAGCACTCTGGCCTCAGAATCAGCCCTTAAGGCATTCGGATCCGGCTGAAAAGCCCATGAGAGTATTTCAGGCATAGGAAGCCAGGACACTCTATCAAAAAAAAAAAAAAAAAATGACCTAAATGAAGGATCTCCGCGCATGAGATCCCAGTGGAAGGAACGGGTCATCAAAGAAGGAGGTACCTTTCTCTGAAGGGAGGAGAGAACTTCCACTTTGACTATGACCTTGTCTAAATATGATCAGAGTCGGTGAACTCAAAAGGCTTCCATAGCCTTGGCAACTCATGACAAGAGCCTAGGGTGATTACTGATGCCATAAACAAGAGTGTCAATTTGTTAAGTCAACAACAGGAGTCACTGTGCACTTACTCCTCATGTAGGATCTCTGTCCTTAATGTGTTGTACTATGTGAATCAATGCTATAACTAGTACTCAAACAGTATTTTTCACTTTGTGTTTCTATGTGGGTGCAAACTGTTGAAATCGTTACTCAATATATACTAAACTGATCTTCTGTATATAAAGATAATTGAAAATGAATCTTGATGTGAATGGAAGGGGAGAGGGAGCGGGAAAGGGGAGGGTTGCGGGTGGGAGGGAAGTTATGGGGGGGAATCCATTGTAATCCATATGCTGTATTTTGGAAATGTATATTAATTAATTAAATGTTTAAAAAAAAAGATGAAACTGAAATAAATACATTTTCCAAAAAAATAAATAAATAAAATTTGAAATGTAGGAATTTATCTTGTTAAATTTTATCTGGGCCACAGGTCCATGATATACACACTGCTGATCAGTCAGAAAGGTCACTTGTGTTAGGATATATAGATAATGAGGATTGTCTTTGACAATACTGACAATACTGTACAAGGGAGATTAAGTGTTTCTCTTATAAACATCGATCTTTAACATCCTAGCCTTTAAGATATCAAGGAGAAAACCTCAACATTATATTAAGAAAATTATTTTAAGGAAATCTGAGAATAGTGCTGATGTTTTCCTGCTTTGTGTAATTGCAAACTAAAAGCTGCTTCCATAAGAACTCTCATAGGATGAACCAATGGTAGGATAAACTCAACTGTTTGATTTGAACTTAAAACTACAAGGAAGAAAAAATCTTCAAAGAATTGAGATCCTCAGAAACTCAAAGAGCATGTAGCCATGTAATATTGGAAAAACAGACATACTAAATTCTTATTGTTTAATCACCAAATATACTAATTGCGATAGAATAGAGCAAAGCGGGGCTGGCACCGTGGCTCACTTGGCTAATCCTCTGCCTTGCCACGCTGGCATCCCATACGGGCACCGGGTTCTAGTCCTCTTCCAGTCCAGTTCTCTGTTGTGGCCCAGGAGGGCAGTGGAGGATGGCCCAAGTGCTTGGGCCCCTGCACCCGCATGGGAGACCAAAAGGAAGCACCTGGCTCCTGGCTTCGGATCAGCGCAGCGCCGGCCTTAGCGGTCACTTGGGGGGTGAATCTACGGAAGGAATACCTTTCTCTGTCTCTCTCTCTCACTTTCTATAACTCTACCTGTCAAATAAATTTTTAAAAAGTGCTAAAAGAATAGAGCAAAGCAAAAAAAAAAAAAAATAGAGCAAAGCATTCCAATAAATTGATGCAGTTACTCAGTATCAATTTTTAATAAAATTTGCATAAATAATAGTAAAAACAGCTAAAGAAATGCTAGAAGAAATTATCTTGCTTCTCTCCATTTTTTGACTTGGGAATTTGTAGTTTGTTTTGCCTGAAAGCCTATACAAAGCAGTGTGGAAGCAGGATTTGAGTTGTTGTTTGAATAAGTTGCTGCTGAGTGTTTCCCTGTCTTGAACAGTACATTGTAAGACGTGTCAAATGGTTGCAACAAAGAAATTCTGTTCAGAATGTTAAAAACCTACAGGTGAAAGAGTTCAACTTTTTGTTCTTAAAGACATTTTTTTCTGGTTGTTCTTGGTGAGCCTACTTATATGTAAGAACGTAATCTCCAATAATACACGAAGGGTCTTCAAAAAGTTCATGAGAGGGATGGGTGTTTGACACAGAGGTAAATCAGCAATTGGGATGCCCACATCCCATACTGGAGCGCCTGGTTCCTCTGCTTCCAATTCAGCTTCGTGCTAATGTGCACCCTGGAAGACAGCAGAACGGCTTAATACGCGGGTCCCCGCCGCCAAGTGAGAGGCCTAGATGAAGCTCTGGGCTCCTTTCTTCAGGCTGGCCCTGCCCTGGCTGATGCAGCAGGGGCCAGCATTGTGACGCAGTGGGTTAAGACACCAGCTTCCCATATGGGCACCACTTTGAATCCTGGCTGCTCTACTTTGGGAACTCTGCCTTTCAAACAAACGAATAAATCTTGAAAGAAAAAAAAAAGTGAACTAGTGTATGGATGATCTCTGTCTTTCCATATCTCTTACCTTTCAAATAAAAATGAAACTAAATGAAAACTTTTCAAGATTTATTTATTGATTTGTTGACTTTAAAAGCAGAGTGGTAGAGAGAGAAAAAGAGAGAGAGCGAGAGCGAGCTTCCACCCTCTGGTTTACTCCCCAAGTAGCCGAACAGCTACTGTTGGGCCAGGCTGAAACCCAAGCATCTCTGGGGCAACCTTTGTTGCCTTTCCTGTTGCATTAGCAGGGAGCTGGATCAGAAGCAGAACAGCTGGGACTCGAACTGGTGCTCCAATACAGGATGCCAGCATTGCAGGCAGTAGCTTAT
Source organism: Lepus europaeus (assembly GCF_033115175.1). NCBI lineage: Eukaryota > Metazoa > Chordata > Mammalia > Lagomorpha > Leporidae > Lepus > Lepus europaeus. The sequence goes on from NC_084827.1 coordinate 93,463,665, forward strand.
TTCACTCCACTGCAGTGCTGGCCCCAAAAAAACTTTTTTTTTAAATCCATGAGAAATGCTTATTATGAAAAAACTAGGCATGGATTTCAACTTTTGCACTGAAACAGACATCTTTTCATTCCATTTTCCTATGAACTTTTTGAAGAACTCTCACTTAGCTCGTCATGGTGGATGATTTCTTTTGATTTCCCTTGAAATGTGCGCCAGCTACAAGAAAAGGAAAAATGTGTCTCTGGGAAAGAAGACATCCTGTTGATCCATGCTTCTGAAACTTTAGATCCACTGGGAGCCTTGTTAAAATCCTCATGCAGGAGATTCTGCATTCTTGAGCTTCCCAGGTGGAGATGAATAACAAGGCTACAGACTAACCAGTTCACTGAAAGCAAAGAATGACTAGGAACGAAGTCCCAGGGTGGGGGTGGGGGGTTTTATATGCTTCATCCTGGGGGAAGGGTTCTATGTGCTCTCTGGCTCTCCCTGTCTTTTCTTGGCCCTCTTCTGATTTGCCAACGGGTTGCTGGGTCATGGATGGAAGCTGAGGCATTTCTGGGTACCCTTGGTGCCCTTATCCTGAGGACGGAAGAGCAGCTGTTCTGGTCTGCCTTGCCATGCTGTTCAGGGAGCACAGCTACTCTGAGATGGAAAGGAAGGAATAAACTATGAGGGTGAATGGTTCAAAGCCCCACAAAGGAGTGGAAAGAGGAAGTAAGGAGGGGCCAGGAAAAAAGCAGAGGACTAGTGTATCTGGCAGCTTAAAAGGAATATTCATTTCTCTTTCATTAATTATTCATTTCGATTTATTTTTAAAAATTTGCCTTAATGTGCAATGTAACAGGATAAAATGATCTCACACACAAGACTCATTTTACTAACATAATATCTACATGGGGCAGTTTGAGGATGTCTGATCCATAAAGTGAGAGTTAATTCATCCATCTCAGGGCTTAAGTTCCTCTAAGGAAATTCTAAATAAAAACAAGCTTCATCTCTAATAAAAATTTTTTAAAAAGAGTATCCTTCAGATCTTATTGCTTGGTGACTTTATGAATTGGAATGGAAATATTATGGCCTTTTGGGAATTTGATCTAAGCTGTTTTTCAACTTTTTGAAGAATAAGGATTCTAATTTTGGTGCCAGTACTTGAAGAAAAGTTTTCTCAGGTGGATGAACAGCTGGTAGGTGTGTCATGGAAATCACACCAGCCTAAAATCACCAGGAGGGGGCGCACTTTTCTCTGAGGGTTAAAACACAAGATGCCCATGTTCTGGTGCACAGTGCTGCCATCCCATATGGTCGCCAGTTCGAGTCCTGGTTGTTCCACTTCCAATCCAGCTCTCTGCTGTGGCCTGGGGAAGCAGTGGAAGATGACCCAGACACCCATGTGAGAGAATGGAGGAAGCTCCTGGCTCCTGGCTCCTGGCTCCTGGCTCCTGGCTTTGGATCAGCATGTCAGCTCCGTTGTGGCCAACTGGAGAGTGAGCCAGCAGATGGAAGACCTCTCTCTACCTCTACCTCTACAGCTACCGCTACGGATACCACTACCTCTACCTCTACCTCTCCTTCGCTGTGTAACTCTGACTTTAAAATGAAAAAATGAATTTAAGAATTATTTTATTTGATTTGAAAGTCAGAGTAACACAAAGAAAGTAGGAGAGATAGAGAGAGAGAGAGAGAGAGAGAGAGAGAAAGGGCTTCCATCTGCAGGTTCACTCCCTAATTGGTCGTAACAGCTGCCAGAGCTACACCAATCCAAAGCCAGGAGCTTCTTCCAGGTCTCCCACTCAGGTGCAGGGGCCCAACTACTTGGACCATCTTCTACTGCTTTTCAGGCCATAGCAGAGAGCTGGATTGGAAGTGGAGCCGCCAGGACTCGAACCAATGTCCATATGGGATGCTGGCACTGCAGATTACAGCTTTACCCACTACGCCGCAGTGCCGGCCCCAAATAAATGAATCTTAAAAAAAAATAAAAATAAAAGATGCCCACGTTCCACATGGGAATATCTGAGTTTAATTCCTGACTCCAGCATTTCTGCCAATTTCTACAAAGCAGCAAGTAATGATTCAAGTAATTGGGTTCCTGCCACCTACATGAGGGGACCTGGATTGAGTTCCTGGCCCACCCCTGCCCACTGCAGGAGTGAAAACAACAGATGGCAGCTTTCTCATTCTCTCTTTCTCTCTTATTCTCTCTCTCTCTCTCTCTCTCTCTCTAAAGGATTTATTTATTTGAAAGGCAGAGTTACAAAGAGAGGGATCTTCCATCCACTGCTTCACCTCCCAGATGGCTACAACAGCTGGGGCTCCAGGCCAGGAGCAGGAGCCAGGAGCCAGGAGCTTCATCAGGGCTTCCACACGGTACAGCAGCCCAAGGACTTGGGGCCCATATGGAATGAGGTTGTAACAGGCAGAGGCTTAACCTGATAAGCCACAACACCAGCCCTCTCTCAAGCTCTTTTGAACTCTCTTTTTGACTCTGCCTCTCAAATTAAAAAACAAAAAAATCACCAGGAAAACCAAGGTGAGTATTCCTAGCTCTATGGACTTGTGCATATATATAATGGGTCTGGCACACTAATATTTCTCTTGAGCTTTCTGAGGGTCAGTTTCTCAGTTTCATCAAATACAAAAATGAAAGTAATAGTGCTTACTTAACAATGTGAGAATTTAAAAAGCTAAAGTACATCAAAACACTTTTTGAACAGTAAATGCAAAATCAAATAACATCATTAATATGAATGTTATCTCCTCACTTTAAGCTAAATTAAAAGTGTTGAAAGGGGTGATTATAGAGTGGAAGAAAACAACTAGATAACTTAGATAGCAAATTTAGTACTGAGTTGGGTCACCAAAGCAATTCTGTAAAACAACTGCACAGTGCCTCCCAGTGGAACTGGGCAGAGCATGCTGGGGAGGGATTTTGGGCTGCCATAACTTGTTTGGTTACTGGTCTAGAATTAAATTGAATAAGTCTATTGATAAGCCTACGTAACCTCTCTCTTTCTGTCTCTTACTTTTGTCATAACATTTTTGAACTTCATATAAGAGGGGTAGGTAATTGTTGAATGGCTTTTTAAAAAAGCTTTATTTATTTATTTATTTTATTTGTTTGTTTGTTTGTTTGAAAAGCCAAGTGACTAAGAGAGGGAGAGACAGAGAGAAAGAGAATTCAGGCTAGTGCTGTAGAATGACAGGTTGGACTGTCGGCATCCCACATGTGCGCAAGTCGGGCTCCTTGCTAATGCACCTGAGAGGGCAACAGAAGATGGCCCAAGTGCTTGGGCCCCTGTCCCCATGAGAGTGACCCAGAGGAGGCTCCTGGCTCCTGGCTTTGACCTGGCCCGGCCCTGGCCATTGCGGCCATTTGGAGAAGGAGCCAGTGGATGGATGATCACTTTCTTTGTCTCTCTTGTCTCTCTCTGGCTTGCCTTATCAATACATAAAATAAATCTAAAAGAAAAAGAGAGAATAAGCGATCTTCCATTTGCTTGTTCACTCCCCAACTGCCCACAATGACCAGCATTGGGCCAGGCTGAAGCCAGGAGATTGGAACTCCATGCTGGTCTCCCACATGGCGGGCAGGGCCCAAAGAACTTGAGCCATTATCTGCTGCTTTTCCAGGTGTATTAGCAGGAAGCAGAGCAGCTGGGACCTTTAATATGAGATTCCAGCATTGCAATCAGCAACTGAACCTGCTGTACCACAACACCAGCCCCATTCAGTGGCTTTTTTGTGATCTAGACTCTACCCTATTGTGAAGATCCCCCTAGCCATGATATGATTTTCCCTGCTCTACACAGACCCCCTTCTGTGGTTACTCACTCATTTGCCTTCCTCCTAGAGACAATGTGACCAGAAAGTCCAGATTTCTTAAAGACCATTTCAAGCTGTCTGCTCAGTTTCATTTTCGTGCCACAACCAGTATCTCTTCTACTCCCCTCCCCCAACTGTCTTGCATGAAAACTAGTAGTTGTTTCATTTCTGCTAGTTTGTATCTGGAAGTTGCCTTACTAATGATACCTGCTTGCCTCTCATCTTACATATCTCTGCACATTATTCTAAAAATGCTATTTTCATCATGTCCTTGCACACATTAAGCACTTGAAATTGGCATCCAATATACACAGTCCCACCTCTAGAATGCACAAGGTACCCTTTCTTCTTATACCCCCAATCCTAAACTATTTCCACAATAGGCTGACTACAGCTTGTCATTCTAACTTTATCATACACCACTTCCCCTCTTCTATGTCCAGCTAAATAAGTCAGCTATCCAACTCCAGAACAAAGTGGTCCTCTTATTTCTCTCAGCATTTTTCTTCCCAGAGATGTTTCTCCATTTCCTTTCTACCAGTTATTTCAGTCTTACAGCCATATGCATGAACTTCCAGCAAATCCACATTGCACACTTGATAGGCAGTGCCAATAGTCACTGGTCAGCATAGACACAGAACCATCAGAATGGCTCTAGCCAGAGTGCTAGAGCAATTTCCCAGATAGTGCTTTCTGGGCCAGGCATTGATCCTTCAGTTTCCATTCTAGGAAGGTAGAAGACTGTAAATTCCTGGTAGAGGGATAGGTATGGGTGGGATAGTGGGGTGCTGGGTGGGGGTAGAGGAAATCTGCTACTCTTTACCAATTGGCACAGACATTCAGCCAAGTATCACTTAACGATGGGTCAGAGTCTGGTAAATGCTTTGTTAGGTGATTTTACCATCGTGCAAACATTATGGAGTATACTCACAAACTAGATGGTACAGCCTACCACACACCTAGCTATATGGCGTAGCCACCTTCATAGGCACAATCATTGCTAGAAGTGTTGTGAGGTGGTACGTGACTGTACTTCATTATTCAACAGTCAGTAGGAATGTCCAGCACAAACTGGCTGAATGCCTGCGTGAGGCTTTGCTGATGCATCTCCAGGCTCAACTTAAACTTATTCTCTAGCATCCCCAGGACCACGTTGTAAGCCCTTCCTCCTCCACATTACTTTGGCACATTCTCCCACACCACTTATTAAACAGGCGCATTTACAGTCTTGCATTGTTATCCTTGGGGGACTATTAGACAATTCATCCCCCAGAGAACTGGTCATCTTTCCCAAAAGGAGTTCTACTGTACAATTTTCTCTCCACAAAATGTCTTTTAGTGCCTGTGATGGTTAATTTTATGTGTCAAACTGACCGGGCTAAGGGATAGTCAGATAGTAGGTAAAATGTTCTTTCTGGGCATATCTCTCGGGGGGTGCTTCCATAAAAGACTGGCATCTGAATTCATAGACTGGGTAAAGATGGTCTTGCTCACCAGTGTGGGCAGGCATCATCCAGCCTCTTGAGTGCCTAACTAGAACAATAGAAGCAGAAGAAAGGAAAACGTACTCTCTCCACTTGAGCTAGGCTGTCTATCTTCTTCCACCATCAGATCCAGAACTCCTGGTTCTTATGACTTTGGCCTTAGGCTGGAACAGAACCGCTGTCTTTCCTGGGCCTCTAGTTCATGGACTGGAGGTTATAAGACTTCTCAGCTTTTTTATTTGCATGGGCTAATCTCTCATGATAAATCTCTTTCTCTGTACCTATGCACAGGGATACTTCAAAAATTTTATGGAAAATAGAAATCAAAGATAACTTTGTTTGGGCTCAAAACTTTTTGAAATTCATGAATACAAGGGATCTTTAAAAAGCTGTTGGAGGGAGGCTAGTGTTGTGGTTAAGCCACTGCCTATAGCTCTGGCATTCCATATGGGTAACAGTTTGACTCCTAGCTGCTCCACTTCTGATCGAGCTCCCTGCAAATGTGCCTGGGAAAGGAACAGAGGATGGCCCAAGTGTTTGGGCCCCTGCACTCCTGTGGGAGACCCAGAACAAGATCCTGACTCCTGGCCTCAGCCTTCTCCAGCCCTGGCCTTTGCAGCCATTTGGGAAGTGAAACTGCAGTTGGAAAATCAATCAATCTCTCCCTGTCACTCTGCCTTTCAAATAAACTAAATAAATCTTTTTAAAAAGACTCTTGAGGAGACCAGCACTGTGGCATAGCGAGTAAAGCTGCCACCTATAGTGCCAGCATCCCATGTGGGCACTGGTTCAAGTCCTGTCTGCTCCACTTCTGATCCAGCTCTCTGCTATGGCCTGGGAAAGCAGTACAAGATGGTCCAAGTACTTGGGCCCCTGCACCAGCATGGGAGACCCGGAGGAGGCTCCTGGCTTTGGATCGGTGCAGCTCCAGCCACGTGGCCAATTGGGAAGTGAGCCAGCAGATGGGAGACCCCCCTCTCTCTCTGCTTCTCCTTCTCTTTGTGTGTAACTCTGCCTTTCAAATAAATAAATAAATCTTAAAAAAAAAAAAGATTGGGTCCACTCAGAAAAAAAAATTGACTTTTTTTTAAAGATTTATTTATTTATTTAAAAGTCAGTTACACAGAGAGAGAAGGAGAGGCAGAGAGAGAGAGAGGTCTTCCATCTGAAGTAGGCAGGCATACAGGCTAAAACTGATTAGATTTGTGAACTGGAAGACCACGCCTTCACCACACCCCTGTGTGACCTCATGCCCCTACCTGGCCAGACCTGGGTGCCCACCAGCCAATCACGTTAATTAACCACTCCCCTTTGGAAGTGGGTTAAAAGCCAGGACACAGTGTGGCCCCGCCTTCTCTTCTTCCCTGGCCTCTTGCCAAGGTGGGGCTGGCTGTAGCCCCGAGCCTCCATGGCGCATGGCCCTCATGTGACCTGGCTCCCTGGCCTAGATACTCATCCACGTAGCTGGTTCCTGGTGCTCGGTATGAACCCCCATTCACCTCTCTCTCTTAAATAAAGCTCTCACTCTCCTATGCATCTTTCTCACTAAATAAAAGCTTAAAATGAACCATGCTGCCTCGTTTATCTGTGCCGATATTTAGAATTCTTCTCTAAATATTAGGCAAGAACCCTCTCGGGCTTATTAATGTTGGGGATTTATTAATAAGCTCATGGTGAAATTGTATGGCACCCCAAATTCCGGTAGCACGTGTGGCACCCCAGATAGCACTTCTGGGGAACTTAAAGGGCCACATTTCAGTGTAGATTTTAGGGGGTCATGTCCGATTTCCTTTGGCAACCACGAAGGGACTTAAAATATGAAATTGACTTATAATTTTTAAGAAGGGATTGATTTTTAAGAAATTTTAAAACTAGGCAGCATGGTGGGAGCGAACCTCCTATGGCTTCTGACCCTATCTCTCTGCCTGTATGCTTTTCCTCCTGCATGTGGATTGGTTCACTCCCCAGGTGGCCACAACTGCCAGAGCTGCGCCAATCGAGACCAGAAGGCAGGAGATTCCTCTGGGTCTCCCATGTGGGCGCAGGGGCCCAAGGACTTTCCCAGGCCATAGCAGAGAGCTGGATCAGAAGTGGAGCAGCCAGGACTCAAACTGGCACCCATATGGGATGCCGGCACTGCAGGTGGCAGCCTTACCCACTATGTCACAGCGCCAGCCCCAGTATCCCAGAGATACTGGGAGAGCTCAACCCTCAACCTTATTTATTCCTTTAGTCATCCATTATTGTATTACCATATCTAAGCTTCTGTCTCTTGGCCTCTACCCAGGAGGCAAAAGAGCAACATAGTCCATATGCTTTCTGTAGCAACCCAGTCTCCTCCTGGGTATTGAACCTCGACTGTGGGTTTCAGCTAAAATACACTCATCACCAGTTGTACTCAAATAACAGGTGCCAGTGACAATCTGGAGCGGGAGCATCTCTGACTGACTGAACTAATTCATAAGCACCACATGCTAAAGTGGTCCATGATTCCTGTTGAACTGCAACGGGAAATGGACATATGCAAATACAAGAACAACTTTGTCATAACACATTTTCCATTAGGGAAAGCAACGTGGTACATAACCTAAAGTATAGACATAAGGTATAAAATAATGAGGGGGCAGGCGGTTAGCCTAGTGGTTAAGACAACCATATCCCACATCAGAGTACCTGGGATTGATTCTTGGCTCCCCATTCCAGTTCCCTGCCAGTGCAGACACTGAGGGACAGAGGTGATGGCTCAAGTAATTGGATCCCTGCCACTCACGTGGGAGACCTGGATGGAGTTCACAGTTGCTGGCTCTAGCCCAGCCTCGGCTATTGGAGAATGAACCAGCTGGGAGTTCTGTGTGTCTCTGTGTTTGTCCATTCTCACTGTCTTTCTATATTCTCAACTTCTCAAATAAATTTTTAAATAAATAAGTAAAATCATGAGCTCATTGCCACTTCCACTGAGTTACACGCATGAGTCAAAGAGATGGGACTTTCGTCAACTCCCAGAGGCAATGAATAAGGCTCTTTGTAATAAATTTCTCTCTGGAAGAAGAAAAATTATTCACAAAAGAAGCTCCCTGCTATGGCACAGGCATGAATTCGTAGTGAAATTACTTTCTCATATTTCATCCTAATTGGCTTCACCTTTTGGGGAAAAAGTAGAAAAAAATTTATATACTATTTATATTTTATTACTCTTCGGATCATTTTTATTATTTTAGATATAGATATTTAAAAGGAACCCAGAAGAAAACAATGAGGAAAAAATTAGCTCAATACACATTGATTAAGATTTCATCCAATTTGTGTTTTTCTGGCTGTAAACCAAGGTAATATTACCAGGAGACATAAAAAGTCCCTGTTTCCAAGAGATCTCTAGAGAAATTACATCAGTTTTCTGGACATGAGTAGGAGAGAGGGTGTGCAATTGAAAGGGCTGTGACTCAGTGGCAACCCAAAGTTTCATCAGCTTAGATGACTATGATAATATACGAGCATGTCTGAAATAAGGATTCCTTCTCTCCGTGTCATTCTGTATAGTGATATGCCTTTCACCACATGGGGAAGATCCTCACCGAAAACCCTGAAAATCCAGTGATGGTGATGTGAGACTCAGGAGCTTGTGCAGTGCTTAGAAACATCTTCCCTGGCCCTCCTCTGCAGCTAGTTTACAGTGAGACCTCAAAACCAAGCTGTATCAGCAAGGAGTTGGGGTGGAGGGTGGAATGGCAGGGAAGGAAGGGTCACTCAACCATGATCTGCTGTTTCTTGACTTATGACAACACCTGTGTGTGACTGTAAAGCACAGTTTCTCTCCGAGAGTCTATCATGGTTATTGGGCACAAGGAGTAAGCAGTATCTAGTTCATTGTCTTAGCACTTATCTCCACCAAAGGCCATCTGGACACTGTGGATGGTGTGGCTACCATAGCAACAAAAGTGGTGTATTCCACACAGGAGTGATTTGTGAATACTTGTTGAATAAGGTCATAGGAACCTCGACCTCACTCTTTTCCTATTTAACCACAGCCTTGACCCTAAGATGCCCTGCTAGCTGGAAGAATATCAGTGGACTATGTCTGAAAATAAAACAACACCTTAAAGAACCCCAGACTGTCAAATAAAATCAGGAAATGTTGGGGAAGCTTAAAATGGTACAGTAATAACTTTTCCAGGCCCCCAAAGCAATCTGAGAGGCTTCAGGAGAACTATGGGCTGCAGGATTATCACCCAATATTTTCGTTAAGTGAATGGGAAAATAAAATGTGGTATTATGAAGGTAATGGAATGTGATTCAGCTTTCTCATTACTTCAAAGAAAGAAATTCTAACATAGTATGGATGTAACTTTGAGAGCATTATATTAAGTGAAATAGCTCACTCACAAAAGGACAGATACTGTATGATTTCACTTTCATGAGGTACCTACACTAATCAAATTCACAGAGACAGAAAGTGGAATTATGACTGCCTTGGGCTTCAGGAGAGGTGAATGGAAAGATACTGTTAAATATGCAGAGTTTCAGTGTTGCACCATGAAATATTCTGGAGATAGAAGGTGGTGATGGTTGCCCAACAATATGAATGTACTTAATACCATTGAACTATACACTGCAAATAGTTGATGGCAAATTTTGCTATGTGTCTTTACCACTGTTAAAAGTAAAAATTTTAGTGAGATCCATTTGCATGGGAATCTTTGTAGGACATTATAAAATGTAGGTAAAATCAGTGCCTATCTCTATGAAAGTTAACTGTTTTCCTTTTTAAAAATTTATTTATTATTTATTTGAAATGTAGAGTTATAGAGAGAGGGAAAAACAGATTTTCCATCTGCCAGTTTACTTCCTAAATGTCTGCAACAGCCAGGAAGGGAGCCTAGAACTCCAAGCTGGTCTCCTACATGGGTGGCAGGGGCCCACACACTTGGGCCATCTCCCACTGCTTTCCCAGACACAATAGCAAGGAGCTGGATTAGAAGTGTAGCGGCTGGGACCCAAACAAGTACCCATATGGGATGCCAGCATTGCAGGTGGCAGCTTAACTAGCTGTACCATAACACTGGACCAAGATTTACTATTTTCACTTCATTAGGTGGAAGTGACTTCATGTGGGAATTCAAAGAGGAGGCTCAGATCATTCAATGTAAAAGTTAAAGCAAAGAAGAAGAAAAAAAGAGAAGAAGGAGGAGGAAGAGGGGGAAAGGAGGATTCTGATTGTGGCACTCATCTTTTACACAAATCCACTCCCACAACAAGTTTCCCCCAACCCACACTTATATACCTGGCTTTGGCCTGAAGATACAATGCATCCAGGCAGCAATCTGCCTTCCAATCTACTTTCCCAGAACTATCTTACATTAGTCACTTCAGCCATTCCCATCCAATTAGCCTTACACATTCCTGTGTCTTGTATTCATTCAGAATCTGAGTTGGAGCAATTCAGGCAACTGTTCACCAGATGCCTGGATCCTCTCTTCTTGGTTCTTCCTAAAGTTGGACTGACATTTTGCTAAGTTGAACTTTCAGTCACTTTTCCTAGTTGGAAAAAAAGTTATTTTAAAAAATATTCTCAAGGTGGCCGGCGCTGTGGCTTAACAGGCTAATCCTCCGCCTTGCGGCACCGGCACACCGGGTTCTAGTCCCGGTTGGGGCGCCGGATTCTATCCCGGTTGCCCCTCTTTCAGGCCAGCTCTCTGCTATGGCCCGGGAAGGCAGTGGAGGATGGCCCAAGTCCTTGGGCCCTGCACCCGCATGGGAGACCAGAAGTACCTGGCTCCTGGCTTTGGATCAGCAAGATGCGCCAGCCACAGCGGCCATTGGAGGGTGAACCAATGGCAAAAAGGAAGACCTTTCTCTCTGTCTCTCTCTCTCACTATCCACTCTGCCTGTCAAAAAAAAAATATATATATATATGTATATATATATATAAAATATTCTCAAGGTAAATAGAAAATAGAAGACAGAAATATACTTTAATTTAAACTCAAAGTTAAATTCTTCTCACTAATTATATTAACTATATTTTGAAATAGTATCTAATTCTAATTGCAAAGAATTAGATCTCCAGTGATCTCAGTTGAATTCCCCACCTCCAAAAATGTGTCTAGAAAGAAGTCCTTACATAAGCATATAATGTTTCTTTGGAAGCAAAGGCATAGTGTTGTGGGCAAGGCAGGGCATCAGGGAAGGACAAAGAGTTCAGAAATGCCAACACCCACGCCATGTGCACTGTCCAAATCTCATCCCCATCCATTCAGCATGACTGAAGACTCAGCACACTCACTCTTGCCTTCCATCAAGCCCCAGGCACTGTGACACCTTCTTGGAGTACACAGCAGCCCCATCTCAAATCCCATCTCCTTTGGATCTTCAATCAGGACCTACCCTAAGCACTACCCCTGCCTATGAAACAAATGATCCCAGCCTAGGTGGGGGCGATTCTCTCTATTGAGGTTGCCTACACTCACATCTCAGTGTGTGCTTTCTCTCTGCCTTTCAATAAATCCTGCTCATCTCTTCACCTTGATCTCTGTTTCCTGGTTGTATTCATACATATGGGAAGATAATAACTTGGACTAAGTCCAGTTGGGAGTCTCTCTGAGCCCAGCCAGGGCTCTTGATCCCCACAACAATGGATACTTTCATATTCTGTCTTTGTTATTTGTATTTTCTAATTTTTATTTACTTAGGGTTATTTCCTCAATAAATGAACAAAGCATGTGTAGATAATGCTTATACACATAAGTGAATAGAATTGAGATGGCAATTAGTTGCCAAGGATATAAAAATATGTAACAGAACAAAAATGAATTAATTTTTAAAAGTACTTGAATAAATGGGTTTCGTGTGCTTAAACAAATGGAAAGCTGGGATTCATAATGACTTTATTTCCAAGAAAAAGAGATTTGTCTTAATGGGATAAAAGCCAAACCATAATACATAAATTTGATGTCGAAGTTACAGAGCACAAAGGGCTTTTGTCATTTTTTCCTTTTCTTGAGTCTCCACCCAAATCATCAGTTCAGCACTTGTTTACTCTAGGATTTATTCTATGTCAAGCATTGCTAAACTTTGGGTAGGAATTCTAAGATGAGTAAGGCCTGGTCCTTGCCCTGGAGACATTCACATTTATCCTATCCCACCAGAGTACTGTAGTAGGCAGCCAATGGTAGACTGGTGTCTCTTAGAAGGGGTTTATAAAAAGACTAACATTGTTCCATGGTCTTTCCACACCTTCTACTCACTGATGTAGCCAAAAAAGAAAACCCGGGAAGTCCTTTTGTGTTGGCACTCTAACTTCTGAAATTACTGGGTTAGCTATATTCCATTCTGTTTTGGCATCTTTTTCCTGAGCTTAAGCACTGGTAGCCAGGGCACCCCCCTCCTCAAGGAAATACTCAACATTCTCATAGCGAAGTGACATCCTAACAGTAGGGATTCCATTTTAGAGTACCAGAGACTCCATCTTGAGAAAGCACCCTCCCACAGTGAGACTATGTTCTGAAACTAACTATGGTCTAAAACTAAGACAATAACAGTACACTGCATCCTACTTGGCAAAACATAGAAATCCCCTAGCATCATTGCTCAAGCTTAAAACAGATAGGCTACACCTGGATTAATGTTAAGATTGTAATCGGCCGGCGCCGTGGCTTAACAGGCTAATCCTCCGCCTTGCAGCGCCAGCACACCGGATTCTAGTCCCGGTTGGGGCACCGGATTCTATCCCGGTTGCCCCTCTTTCAGGCCAGCTCTCTGCTATGGCCCGGGAAGGCAGTGGAGGATGGCCCAAGTCCTTGGGCCCTGCACCCACATGGGAGACCAGGAGAAGTACCTGGCTCCTGGCTTTGGATCAGCGAGATGTGCCAGCCACAGCAGCCATTGGAGGGTGAACCAACGGCAAAAAGGAAGACCTTTCTCTCTGTCTCTCTCTCTCACTATCCACTCTGCCTGTCAAAAAAAAAAAAAAGATTGTAATCTATGTTCCACATATGATTTAGGTTGGTACCTGGACTAACGTTAAAATTCTAATTGATATCGTCAATACTAGAATGTAAAAATGAAGAGATTGAAGAAACGCCAGAAACAGAATTCAAAAATTGATTGTAGGATTACTTAGAAGTAATCAGAAGCAAATACATGAAGCAAACAAATCTGTACATGACAGAAAGAAAAATTTTTTCATGAATTTGAGATTTTTTTAAAGAGAAATTAAAATTTTTATTGGAAAGAATAAAAATTAAATCCATTTATTTATAAGAATAAAAATCCAATAAAAATTTTATGGAAAGAAGAAGTCAATAGAACAAATAAAAAATGTGGTGGAAAGCCTTTACAACAGAATCAGTGAAGCAGCAGAAACAATATCCAAGTTAGAAGACAAATTGCTGGAAATTTTACAGTCAGACCAAAAAAAAAGAAAAAGAAGAAGAAGACATTAGAAAACTAAAAAACATTGTTGGAAATCTATGGGATACCATCAAACACCCAATATATGGGTCATGGAAAGAGAGAATGGATTAGAAGCCCTTTTAGTGAAATAATTACAGAAAACTTCCCCAGTTTGGAGAAAGAAAGGGACATCCAAGTACAAGAAGCACATAGAACTCCTAATAGACATGACTAGAAGAGATCTTTACCACAACATTATAGCCAAACTCTTCACAGTAAAACATAAAGATTCTAAAATGTGCACAAGAAAAATGCCAGTTTATTTACAAAGGATTTCCAAATAGACTCACAGCTGACTTATCAGAAACCCCACAGGCAAGGAGAGAACGACGAAATGTATTTCAAGTCTTAAGAGAAAAAAACTCAACCCAGAATACCGTAACCTGCAAAGTTCTCATTTATGAATGAAGGTGATATAAAGACCTTCCATAACAAACAGATATTGAAAGAATTTCTTACCACTCATCCAGCCTTACAAAAGATATTTAAGGATAAGCTGCACACAGAACCACAGAAACATGCTCATCACAATGAAAGAAGGTCAAAGCAGAAACTCTTCCAGTAAAGGTACAAAGGAAATCCAAAATAAACAACAGGTATATTTATGGAAAAATGGCAGGGCCAAGTCATTACTTATCAATAGTCACCTTGAATGTAAACGACTTCAATTCTCCAGTTAAAAAACACAGACTGGCTGAATGGAAAAAAAAATCTATTTGCTGCCTACAAGAAACACATCTCACCAACAAAGATACATGCAGACTTAAAGTGAAAGTATCAAAAAAGATATTCCATGCCAACAGTAACCAAAAAAGAGCTGGTATAGCTATCCTAATATGAGAAAAAAATAGACTTTAACACAAAAACTGTTAAAAGAGACAAAGAAGGGCATTATGTAATGATTAAGGTATCAATTCAACAGAAAGATATTACTATAATAAATGTATGCACACTTAATTACAGGGCACCTAGCTATTTAAAAAAAATGTTGATGGATCTAGAGGGAGATATAGACTCTCATACAATAATAATGGGAGACTTCAATACCCCACTTTCAGCAATGCAGAGAACAACCAGACAGAAAATCAACAAGTAAACAACAGTTAATTGACACTATAGACCAAATGGACTTAATGGATATCTACAAAACTTTTTATTCTACAATTGCAGAATACCCATTCTTCTCATTAGTGCATGGAACTTTCTCTAGGATAGACCACAGGCCAGGTCATAAAGCAAGTCTCAGCAAATTCACATGCATCTTCTCTGACCGCAATGGAATGAAGCTGGAAATCTACAACTCAAGAGTCTCTAGAACATACAAAAACACATGGAACCTGAACAGTGTGCTTCTGAATGAAGAAGGTCCTAGAAGAAATGAAAAAACTGTTGATTAATAGGTTTTTTTATACTATTTGTTGAAGTCTTTACTTAGTATAGAGTTAATCTTCTGTGTATAAAGTTAATTGAAAATAGATATTAGTAAAAAATAAGAATGGGAATAGGAGAGGGAGAAGGAAGAAGGATAGGGGGTGGGGAGGAGGTTGGGTAGGAAGAATCACTATCACTGTGTTCCTAAAGTTGTATTTATGAAATGCTTTAAGTTTGTATACCTTAAATAAAAGGTTTCTGGGGGAAAAAACAAATCTAGTCACAGAAACATATACAAAATTTACCATTTCTATAAGGTCCAAAATCAAGTAACATTACATGATACTCATATATCAGGTTTTTTAAAAAAGATTTATTTATTTGAAAGAGTTACACAGAGAGGAGAGGCAGAGAGAGAGGGAAAGAGAGAGAAAGAGAGAGAGAGAGAGAGGTCTTCCATCTACTGGTTCACTCCCCAACTGGCCACAACAGCTGGAGCTGGGCTGATCTGAAGCCAGGCGCCAGGAGCTTCCTCTGAGTCTCCCACATAGGTGCAGGCGCCCACAGACTTGGGCCATCTTCTACTGCTTTCCCAGGCCATAGCAGAGAGCTGGATTGGAAGTGGAGCAGCCGGGACTCAAACAGGCACCCATATGGGATGCTGGCACTGAAGGCAGTGGCTTTACCCACCATAGCACTGGCCCCATCTTCATATATTATTTAGCAATGTTTACATTGTGATAAAATGGTTAGGTTAGGAAACAAAAAAGTTAAACAGAAATCATGTGCATGTTTCTTGGCAAGAAGTAGAGAAATGAAATAAGGTAGAAACACAAAATAGATACAGATACTGGTAATATTCTAATTCTTAAGTATGAGTGGTGATTCATATGAGTGTATTATTAAGAACTACAAAGTGTATTTTGGTTTATGCATTAAAATACACCTAATGACAAGGGAAAAAAGATCCTACCTCTTGTTTTAAAAAAAATATTTATTTATTCGAAAAGCAGAGTGGCAGAGAGGGAGGGAGGCAGAGAGAGAGAGAGAGAGAGATCTTCCATCCACTGGTTCACTCCCCAAATGCCCACACAGGCAGGTTAGGCCAAGTCAAAGCCAGAAGTCAGGAACTCCATCAGAGTTTCCATGTGGGTGGCAGAAACTCAAGTACTTGGGTTACCATCCACTTTCTCCCAGGTGCATTGGCAGGAAGCTGTATTGGACACATAGAATAGACAAGACTCAAACCAGGCACTCCAAGATGGGATATGGGTGTCCCAAGAAGCAGCTTTACTCCTGCACCACAACACCCACTGCTGTCCTTCCTCTTAATAGTGCTATAACGAGATAAAAAATAAAAAGAATAGTGCTATAATGAAAACTAAATTTCAACATGAGTTTTGGGGGATAAGCATTCAAACCATAGCAGAATATTGCCTGAAAAAGGAGCATGAGGAGGAATTTTGCCAAAATTCATTGAATTCAAACATATAGTGCCTATGCATTTTATTGTTTATAATTAATATCTCCGTACACATAATAATAATAAAGAAAAATAAAAATAAACCTTTAAGGAGTAATTCAGTATTGCTTCTTAGAAACAGAAGTTGTAATATCAACACCCTGAATTTATCTACTCAAACAAAACAGATTAGTCTGTCATCATGTTCTCCCAACCCAAGAACCTAGACATGGTAGAGAAATAAACAAGAATGATGCTGAATCATCAGAGAAAAGAAATTAAAAACGTAACCAGCTGACCTCAATGGGCTTTTACTGCAGCCACACATCACTGGAAATCCCTCACAGAGGAACTCTGTGGTTTTGCTTTACTCACAGGCCTAGTGGTTAATCTGTAGGAGGAACTACAAGACAGTCACTAAAAGTATGAAAGACCTAATAATAATAATTTTTACCTTCAAAAAAAATGTAACCAGTTTGCATGACATCATGTCTGACTAATATATAGAGATAGAAAAAGGAGCCCCATTTCTCACCAGTCAAAAGTAAACCTAAGATTAGTTAACTAATAAGTAGAACATAATGCTATTTTTCTGCAACTTTTTCATATGAAAAAAAAAATGAGATCTTTGTATAAAGACTTCCAAAATCAGGATGATAATTTGTTAGCCCTAAATCTTAAAGAAATGATACTTTATTTTCTTTTTTTAAAAGATTTATTTATTTATTTATTTGAAAGTCAGAATTACAGAGAGAGGTAGACAGAGAGAAAGGTCTTCTATCCTCTGGTTTACTCCCCAGATGGCCGCAACAGCTAGAGCTGTGCCGATCCGAAGCCAGGAGCCAGGAGCTTCTTCCGGGTCTCACACATGGGTGCAGGGGCCCAAGGACTTGGGCCATCTTCTACTGCTATCCCAGGCCACAGCAGAGAGCTGGATTGGAAGAGGAGCAGCCAGGTCTCGAACCGGCGCCCATATGGGATGCCAGCACTTCAGGCCAGGGCGTTAACCTGCTGCGCCACAGCACCGACCCCATGACACTTTATTTTAGTGAACTATCAAATCACTTATGGGAAAAAGTCATTCTTAACTATTTCTCTTTCTCCTCCTATGTTTGTTTTCATAACTATTTCAATAATAAGAATAGTAGTAGTAGTATTAAAGACCTGTATTAACAGCTATTTCCAGTTTATCAACTTTTTTGAAAAAAAAATTAAGTTGTAAACTTCTATTCCAAACAAAAAATGAAGTTCTTAGGAATCTCAGCTTGACCAGATATGAAACAATTTTAAGACTTTAATGGTGTATTGAGGAAAACTAAATTTTAAAAAAACACACACATTTGTCATTACCAAAAAAAAAAAAAATCTTTAGATGAAAATAACAAATACCCATGCTGCATAGATAATGCAGATATTTCCAGTAATCTGTTCAATGGAAAAAAAGCAAACACGTCAGTTCTTCAACGCCAATCTTTAGTTAATTTCCTATTGCAGGGATTTCATATTCACTTCCTCTTGCTGGATGACTAAACCAGATGATGGTAGAGATGGTAGGCGGCATTTACGCAGCTCCACCCTGCTCAGCCGCCTGGGCGAACAAATTCTCAGCTAGCGCATTCACTGCCTTTATCTTTTCCCTGTCTTGCAGTTTAGGGTTATCTGGACATCTGTGTGTGTAACTGAAGTTGTGGCAATACCAACATTGAGGTGGGTCTCATCTCCTGGATTTTCCTTATCCTCTTCATTGACATTCTCTGGGCGGTCTTTAGCAAGGAGGACCCCTGCTGAATCATGGCCTATAACCCCAATATGTACTCTGTCTCATATGTCTACTTTGCTCTCCTCCAACCTGACTGTCGGCACCTCTCACCCCTTCTTCCTGCACAGGAAGGATGGAATACTGGGGTCCACACCCCTAGGGTCTCCACATGGAGTAAGGTGGGCATTTCATCTGCAGTGCGGTGGGTAGGATTGGGCCTGGTCCCTCCTTTTCCCCACTTTCACTATTCTGGAAACTGTGCTGGTAATGGCATGAATGGAACGTATAAAGATGATAGTCCTCCGCATATCTGCTGCCTGTAACAGTCGCTGCCTCCTCACCCTTTTCTCCTTCAACAACATCAGACTGCGCAGTCTCCATCATCTCCCACACTGTGAAGGCACTTCCTGAGGTTATTCTTCCCTACGCAGTCTGGTGTGCAAATATGTCTTCCTTAATATCGTTCCTGCTGATGAAACCAGACCCATTTCTTTCTTTTTTCTTTCTTTCTTTTTTTTTTTTTTTATGACAGGCAGAGTGGACCGTGGGAGAGAGAGGCAGAGAGAAAGGTCTTCCTTTACCGTTGATTCACCCCCAATGGCCGCAGCACCACGCTGATCCTAAGCCAGGAGCCAGGTGCTTCTCCTGGTCTCCCATGCGGGTGCAGGGCCCAAGCACTTGGGCCATCCTCCACTGCCTTCCCGGGCCACAGCAGAGAGCTGGACTGGAAGAGGGGCAACCAGGACAGAATCCAGTGCCCCGACCAGGACTAGAACCCGGTGTGCCAGTGCCGCTAGGCGGAGGATTAGCCTATTGAGCAGCGGCGCCAGCCCAGACCCATTTCTTACACTGAACCATTTTACTGATCCCAACCCTTCCTTGCAGGTAAACTACGCCCACCTAAAAATCACATTGCTAAACAACAGACGAACATGGGGCCGGCGCTGTGCCAGAGTAGGTTAAGCCTCTGCTTATGGCTTCAGCATCCCATATTGGCACTGGTTCGTGTCCTGGCTGCTCCTCTTCTGATCGTGCTCTCTGCTTACAGCCAGGGAAAGGAGAGGAAAATGGCCCTAGTGCTTGGGCTCCTGTACCTGCAAGGGAGACTCAGAAGAAGCGCTTGGCTCCTGGCTTCAAATAGGCCCAGCTCCAGCTATTGCAGCCATTTGGAAAGTGAACCAGCGGATGGAAGATCTTTCTTTCCGTCTTTCCCTCTCACTGTCTGTAATTCTACTTCTCAAATAAATAAATAATTTTTTTTAAAAAAAATATTAAAAAGAATAAAACAGCAAAGAGTAAGGGGAAACTAGTGCCACAGTTGTCTCCTGGCTCCTAAAAATACAGAAGCTCCATAAGATGGTTCCTTTGGAAAAAAAATCACCATTTATGTTTATAATAGAATGCAAGGACTTTGGGCTACAATTCATATATGGCAAAGTACACATATTCTTCTTCTCATTGTAACCCAATGTAACCCAAAATCTTACTGAAAATCATAAAGTAAAAATGCAACAATTCATAAGCACAGAGAGAATGAGAGAAAAGATACTAGCAGCCAAGAGATGGCAACAAAACAAAATTATGGTGACCGACTGAGCAGACTAGAGGAAGCTGAAACTAAATGTTTGCAATAGGGATGAGGGTGGCAAAACCAAGATTTGGTGGCCAAACTCTCCAAAGGGCCAGAAATTATGACTACAAGTTATCTCTGAACGCAGGAAGCAGATGAGGCTGAGAACAAGGGGAGGGGTTGATGAGTCACATAAAAGCAATTCAACCACAGACCCTCCTCCCCACTCAGCACAGTCACAAAACATCCCCACTCCTCTGCAGAAGGCTAGGAATTATTACCAGGGAAAGTCACCACCAAAATCTCCCGGCTTAGGAATACCAGGAACATATGGCGCATGACTGGGGCAATTCACTGGCAGCACAGACCGGAGGCGAAAGTGTGCATTCTAAACAAACAATGAGATTCACCAACCCACAGCTCCCAGAGCCCTCTGCCACCACCATCCTGGAAAGAAATCAAAGGATTCCTTGTTGCAGAAAGTGACCTGCCCCAGAAAGGAAGGCTAACAAATACTGGCCAGAAACAGCCTGATCCCTGACCAGTCACTTTGCTATCCACTCTACCACTGGCTGCATCTCAGATCCGCAGAGCTTGCATTGCCCAGGGTCAGCTAACATTTGAGGAAAGCCCCAGGCTGGAAAGAAAAACAACTGGTTTGTGCAACCTTCCAAAGAGAGGAAAAAATAGGTTATATATAAAATATTAGAGACTATAATAACAGTCTTCACAATGAAATAGGAACAATGCCCTCATAATTTTGAGGAAAAATATTCAAACATACAGAATTGTATGCCCATGAAAATTACCAATCATTAATCAAGAAATTTTATTTATTTATTTATTTGAAAGATGAACTTACAGAGATAGAGAGGGAGATACAGAGAGAGTGAGAGAGACCCTCCGTCCATTAGTTCACTTCCATTAGTTCACTCCCCAAATGGCCACAATGGCTAAAACTGGGCCAGGCAGAAGCCTAGAGCCCAGAGCCTCATCTGGGTCTATTCATGGGTGGCAGGAGCCCAGGTACTTGGGTCACCGTCTGCTGCCTTCTCACATACATTAGCAAGGACTGAATCAGCAGTGGACAGCCAGGACTCAAACCAACATCCATATGGGATGCCCGTGTCATCCCAGACAGCAGCCCAACACGTTACATTTTAAAAGCAACATTCTTCTTCCTTCTTTCCCTCCTATCTCCCTCTCTCTCTCCCTTCAATCCTTCCTTTTCTTCCTTCCTTCCTTTCTTCTTTACCCTCCCCCCTTCTTTCTTCCTGCTCCCTCCCATTTATTCAAAGCTCAGAACCACACAGAGAGAGGGAGAGACACAGAGAGAGAGGGAGAGATCTTCCATCTGCTGGTTCACTCCCCACATGGCTGTAACAGCCTAGGGCTAGGCCAGGCCAAAGCCAGGAGCCAGGAGCTTCTTCCAGGTCTTCCACAAGGGTGCAAGGATCCAAGCACTTGAGCAATCCTCCACTGCTTTCCCAGGCACATTAGCAGAGAGCTGGATTGGAAGTGGAACAGCCAGGACTTGAACTGGCATGCATATGGATGCTGGTGACACAGGCTGCACCTTAATGTCACAATGCCAGCCCAAGTTGATTTCTAAACAAGATTGAAATTTAGGTCTTGGCTCATTTTTTGCCTGTGAGTGTTCTAGCGCCATTTATTATAAATCTATTCTTCCTCAAATTGAATTTCTAATTTGCCTTCACAAAAAATTAATTGGGCACATTTGTGTGGTCTGCTTCTGTGTTCTTTATCTGTTCTATTGATCTGTATGTCTATCCTTCTGCCAATACTACACTATCTTGATTACTGTAGCCATAACATAGGCCTTAATATCAGATACAGTGATTCCTCCGTGCTATTAATCTTTTTCAAGACTGTGCTAGTCTCTGAAACTTTCCATATAGCTTTAGAATAGACTTGCCCAGCCCTTTCTGGTGTAGGCATTTGGGGAGTGGGTAAATCAGCAGATGAAGGATTTCTCTCTCTCTCTCTCTCTCTCTCTCTCTCTCTCTCTCTCCTCTGCCTTCCAAATACATAAACAAATTTTAAAAAATTTAAGTTACAGCAAGGTATGGAAGAATACACACATATGTTAACAGTGGTATTGGGATGGGATTGGAGAGAATGCAGATCAGAAGTCTTTCAGCTTTCACCTTATATAGTTCTGTATTGCTTGAAATTAGAAAGACAGAGAGAGAGAGAGACAGAGAGAGAGATATCTTTCTTCTACTGGAGATCTTCCATCTACTGGTTCATTCCCCAGATGGCCACTACAGCTGGGGCCACACCAGGCTGAAGCCAGGGGCCAGGAATGCTGCTCAGGTCTCCCTCACAAGGACAGCAGGCACAGTATCCTCTGCTTCCCCGGTGAATTAGCAGGAAGCTAGACCAGAAGCAAAGGATCCAGGACTAGAACTGGCCCTCCAATGTGAGATGCCACAGGCTCAAGCAGCAGCTTAACCCGCTGCACCACAATATAGGTACCAAAATTACTTTTAGAATAAAATTGTTATGTGTATTTTTAAATTACTTACAATGTTTTCAGATATATGAGGTACAGGATGCATATTAGATTAATGCCAACATCAAGTAACTCTTACTTTTAGGCCATAAGTCAAATTAAACTTAATTGATTTAATTGAGGGTATAGAAATGTTATAATACAGGCAGCCTAAAAATTTAACTTTTCACCTAATTTATTATACTCTTTTAGATTTATGCTGTTTTTTAGGGATTATACCCAAATATTACTAAACAACTCCCTTGGCATTTTAGATAAAGGCAAATCTGGTCCTCATTAGTGAGTCATTCCTTCTGGCTCTGATGAAACAAACATGGAATTTCAGAGGCAAAGAAGTGGACCATTGATCCACACTTAGATAGTAAACAGGAGAGATTATAAAGTTCTTCCATTGTTTTCATAAGCAGAAGATGCTGTTAATCCATTCCTTCTGAGGGATGGATTTTTTTTTTAAGATTTATTTATTAATTTGAAAGTTAGAGTCACAGAAAGGTAGAGGTAGAGAGAGATTTTCCATCAGCTGGTTCTCTCCCCAGATGGCTGCAACAGCCGAAGCAGAGCTAATCCAAAGCCAGGAGCCAGGAGCTTTATCTAGGTCTCCCACCTGGGCACAGGGGCCCAACCTGAGCTATCTTTTTCTGCTTTCCCAGCCACATCAGCAGGGAGCTGGATCAGAAGTGGAGCAGCTGAGACTTGAACCAGTGCCCATACGGGATGCCAGCACTTCAGGCAGTGGCTTTACCCACTACGCCACAGCACCTGCCCAAGGAATAGATTTTAAATTTATTTTCTGAAGCCCTGTTGGATTTGTGTCTCTCCATCCCATACTCACAACCTCCTGTGACACTTGCAACTTGCATTCCCATGGTTGTAGCGTTCATCTGTCAGGGCTTTTGTTTGCAAGCAACTGAAATGTGGCTGGCTATCTTAAGTAAAAGGGAAATGAAAGGCCAGACGGGCAGGCTGGAGAAATGGGAATATTCTCAGGGCGGACTGTGTGACCTGATCAAATAATAGGAGTCTAGGCAACAGTCACCCGGTAGGACAACAAGGCCTCTGCCTCTGTGACAAATCTGATTTCCATCTGTTCCCACAACCATTCCCATCCTTTGCATGACAAAGTGCAGGAGAGAACATCCTAAAGGATGCCTGAAGGTCAGACATTGCCTCAATCTAACAAGGCCAAGGTGGCTACCACCTCTTACAAGAATACATTAGGAGATTTTTGTCAAAGGGCAGATGAGAGAGCTAAAATAGAATCCCACAGTTTGCATGGCGGCCCTGATCATGGGTAAAACTACCTGGCCCTAATAGGGAACTATTGTTAACTTACAGATATGATGCTCCGAGGCTGGCACCATGGCTCACTAGGTTAATCCTCCGCCTGCGGCGCCGGCACCCTGGGTTCTAGTCCTGGTCGGGGTGTCGGATTCTGTCCCGGTTGCCCTTCTTCCAGTCCAGATATGATGCTCCAAAAGTACTAAGAGCACAAGAGCACAGCTCTTGTATCAGCCTTGATTCTTCTTTTTTTGTTTGTTTGTTTGTTTGTTTCTTTGTAAAACCACTCATTTTCATGTAGGAATGATGTATACTTTCAATCCCAACAAAGTATAAAGTGATCATGTTTCATTAATAATCATAAGGAAGGGGCCGGCGCCGTGGCTCAACAGGCTAATCCTCCGCCTTGCGGCGCCGGGACACCGGGTTCTAGTCCCAGTCGGGGCACCGATCCTGTCCCGGTTGCCCCTCTTCCAGGCCAGCTCTCTGCTGTGGCCAGGAGTGCAGTGGAGGATGGCCCAAGTGCTTGGGCCCTGCACCCCATGGGTAGACCAGGAGAAGCACCTGGCTCCTGCCATCGGAACAGCGCGGTGCACTGGCCGCAGCGCGCTACCGCGGCGGCCATTGGAGGGTGAACCAACGGCAAAAGGAAGACCTTTCTCTCTGTCTCTCTCTCACTGTCCACTCTGCCTGTCAAAAATAAAAAAATAAAAAATAAAAAAAATTAAAAAAAAATAATCATAAGGAAGGGAGTACTTTAAAGTATAGAGAAGGTAGAAGAAGAGGCAAGAATGACCCCTGGACTGAGCAAAGCCCACACGCAACTGCATCCCCGCACCCAGCGCCTACATCCTCCACCACCACTGCCACGACCGCGCCCAGCAGAAAGACTCCAGGGGATGCTGAAGTTTAGGCAAAGGTGAAGGGCGAACCACAGAGATCCACAAGGTTGTCTGCTAAATAAGCTCCTCCAAAGCCAGAACCGAAGCCTAGAAGGGCCCTTGCCAAAAAGGGAGAGAAGGTGCCCAAAGGGGAAAAGGGAGATTGATGCTGGCAAGGACGGGAAGAACCCTGCAGACAATGGAGACGCCAGACGGACCAGGCCCGGAAAGCGACAGGTGCCGGAGACGCCAAGTGAAGCGTGTGTGTTTTTAATAACTGTGCGCTTCTGGTGACTGTACCATTTGAGATACTCTTTTTATCAAGTTTTTACAAAAGTGCAGAGTTTTGTTTTACTTTTTTTAAGCTATGTTGAACATAGCTTAACACTTCATTATTGTTTTGGAAAGGGGCATGGGTCACTAACAGAAGGATCCAAAGCTGGATTGATGGGAAAACTCCTTTGCCTTCGATTTTTGAGAGATGTCCTCTTGGCTCCCAGGAAGGATCCCCTGCCATTGACACACAGCCACCAAGGCATAAAACTAAATTCAATGTTACGCCCTCTTCCTCCTCCCTGTCTGCTTTCAGCATCATCTTAACTCCCTCAAACCCAGAGACCTGCTGGACCTGACCCCCAAAAATGTGTTACCAGCATGACGGGAAATCTGGACTTCACAGTGACCCCACTGAGGTGGCGTCCCCCAAAAGGGCAACAGTTCCTTTTCTACATAGTGGTTCTTCAGAATGATCATTCTGTCATTTTCATTTCCTTTCCTGAAAGTCAGGGTCAGCTTGCAAAAAGTTGTTGAAGAACACACCTGATGTGAAACGTCAACCCTCACAGCAAACTTCCCCTTCTCAGACATCCCATGAAGAGTTCGCTGGGTTTCATGGTGGCTTTGATTCTGCTGGTCCTTTGAAGAAGGGAGCTGAAAGTTGTTCTGTTCTGCTTGTATGTGACTGACTGCCCATGTCCTGCCATGATTGTTTATGACAAGAATCTTTAATAAAGCTGGATACAGTTTGGCTTGGGGGGTAAATAAAACAAAGTATATACAAGGCAAAGAACAGGCTATTATGGGTCATTCTTCTCAGCTATGGGAAATTACAATCAGCTTTAAATAAAGACGATGGACTTAACAAATGCTGTAATATCCTTGCCCTCTAAAGGCGGCTAAAATGACACTAAATTGTTCTGTTTTAAAACATCTCTAATTTAAAGATTTTGGAAGCTAAAAAGAATTTGTGAGGGTATCTGAGATAAGTAACTGATTTACACTATCGAGAAAAAGAAAAAACGCTTTGAGTTGATATGCTGCTAGAAATGCTGGAAATGTAAGGATTGGTTGCAAGACCTTACAGGAACCTTCATAACTCTAAAATCCATGCCCTAATCTTAATCAGATTAGCCACTGTCCTTTCCTTCTCCTTCTCCTATGGAAGACTAGAAAGTTGTTTTTCCCTTTGAAAGGGGTGAAACAGAGGGCAAAATTAATGGTAATAAATAATGTAGGTGGGTCTGGTGCTGTGGCGTAGCAGGTAAAGCTACCTCCTGCAGTGCCAGCAACCCATATGGCCGCCAGTTCGAGACCCAGCTGCTCCACTTCTGATCCAGCTCTCTGCTATGGCCTGGAAGAGCAGTAGAAGATGGCCCAAGTCCTTAGGCCCCCGCACTCATGTGGGAGACCCAGAAGAAGCTCCTGGCTCCTGGCTTTGGATCCGCGCAGTTCTGGCCATTGCGGCCAATTGGGGAGTGAACCATCAGATAGAAGACCTCTCTCTCTCTCTCTCTCCCTCTGCCTCTCCTCTCTCTGTGTAACTCTGACTTTCAAATAAAATAAATAAATCTTAAAAAAAAAAAAAGAGTGTAGGTAGTAGGGGGTTAAAAATTATGGATTAAGTGAATATTTGCATAATCAATGATGAGCGTCAACAATTTATTTCAGGACCTTGCAGCTAGGCTATATCTTTCAGACAAACATTTATTGGAAGACTTTTATCTGGGAATCAGAACCAGTCCTAGGATTCAGACCTAAAGACACTGATGTTGAGGGTTTCCCAACAAGACTGTGCAGCCAGATTAGCCCTTGAATGAAACTCACTATCAAGGAGACTTGCCTGAGCACTCAGCATTTCCAATTTTTTTTTACCCCCATTCTTAAATATGAGCAAACACTCATGGGATTATAGAATTGAGTAAGCATTAAACAGGAAAAATGTGATGACAAAAATTGAACAAAGGCCCAGCCCTGGCTGTTGCAGGCATCTGGGGAGTGAACAAGTCTTTGGAAGATCTCTCCTCTCTCTGTCTCTATCTCTCAGCCTTTCAAATAAAAGTAAAAATAAATGAATTTTTACAAATTAAGTAAAACATAAAATTTTGAAGTGGATTATTTCTAACTGAGAATTGTAAATTTAGATAAACTATCAATCAAGCATATCAATCAGGATTTTAGCAGGAAAAGAATGGTGCCATCTGGGGCAGGGGGTGGGGGAAGCAGGTAACGGAGGAGGTTTAATAAAGAGGCTGACTATACAGTTTTGGGCAGATTACTCTTACCGTGCCCATGCAAGAAAGGAGGAATGAGTTGCTCCTTCCCAGAGGGTACCTGTATGCAGAGGGCCACAAGACCAGAGCTCCATGCTTTAGCAGAGGATACAGACAACTGCCTCAACCTGGCAAGAAGGAGGTCAGGAAACCAATACCCCAACCTCACTCTCCATCTTCCTCCCTCCAAGCTCTTGCCTGTGCCTCCCATTGGCCACACACCAATGAAAGTCAGATGGCAAATGACTTTGATGTGGTATATAAAAATTGGTCTCTGGGGCCAGTGCTGTGGTGCAGCGGGTTAAAGCCCCGGCCTGAGGTGCTGACATCCCATATGGGCGCCGGTTCTAGTCCTGGCTGCTCCTCTTCCAATCCAGCTCTCTGCTGTGGCCTGGGAAAACAGTAGAAGATGGCCTAAGTCCTTGGGCCCCAGCACCCACGTGGGAGACTCACAGGAAGCTCCTGGCTCCTGGCTTCAGATCAGCGCAGCTCCGGCCTTTGCAACCATCTGGGGAGTGAACCAGCAGATGGAAGACCTCTCTCTCTGTCTCTACCTTTCTCTGTAACTCTGTCTTTCAAATAAATAAAATAAAAAATCTTTAAAAAAAATGGGTCTCCATGGAAATCAATAGGGTGGATAAAGTGGAGAAAATAAGTTAAAACATGTAAAAACTTGAGAATAATTTCACCTTTTGAATATCTAATCTATCTTGGCTACCATTGTTGTTGATGTTGTTAGTTTCATCACCACTATTGTTGTCAACGAGGAATTACTAACATTCACATGAAATCAAACATTGGCAAACTTTCTAACCATTTCCTAAACCCTTTTCCCTAATGAGATTCTTCAACACAAATATATAGCACGTAGTGAAAAATTTTATTAACACAAAAAGCAATTTCCACCGAATCCTAGGAACTTTTCTAATTTCCTCCAGATTTATTAGCCGTACGTCATTTGGAACAAGCATGTTATTGGACTTACTAGTAGTGATGTGTAATTCAGAAGTAGCGTGACTGGCGGAGACAATTGTTAAGCACTGGCTCAGCACTACCATTTTCCAGGAACATGCTGTGGCTTTAATATAACTTCCCAAGAAATAGCTTAATCAGATTACCACAATGTACTGTTTCACAAAATGAATACCATAATCCCCAGAGATGCCAGATAGGATGGAGTAACAGTTGGGGTGGGTGAGGCACATCATAATAAAATAATTGAATTGGTATGACCATAAAATATGATTAGTTTAAAACAGCCATTCGTATACAGAACATATTGTTCAATATTTCACTTCAAAAGTAATCAAAGTAGTACAAATTAAAATGATAATCAGTACCTATTTTGGTCTACAAAATTAGCAAACTTTTTTAAGATTTATTATTTACTTGAAATTCAGAGTTACACAGAGAGAGAAGGAGAGGCAGAGAGAGAGATAGAAGTCTTCCATCCATTGGTTCACTCCCCCAAATGGCCGCAATGGCCAGAGCTGAGCTGATCCAAAGCCAGGAGCCAGGAGCTTCTTTCAGGTCTCCCACGTGGGTGCAGGGGTCCAAGGACTTGCGCCATCTTCTACTGCTTTTGCAGGCCATAGCAGAGAGCTGGATCGGATGTGGAGCAACCGGAACTCAAAACCGGAGCCCATATGGGATGCCGGCGCTGCAAGCAGTGGCAGCCCCAGCAAATGTTTTTAAAGGCTACGCTACCCAGTAGTTGTTGGAGAGGAGGGAAAACAACACTCAGCTGTACCTTATGCTGTGAGAACAGAGAGGACAGAATGATCCAACACAAGGAGGAAATGATAGTATTTGTGTAGCGTTTTGGAGAAGTAATAAATCCATCTGGCAGAGAGAAGTTTCAGGCATAGCCACACTACTTCACATTACTATGCAACCACATTAGAAGAAAGGCAGGGCATTTTCGTACAATGGTGAGACTTCTGATGTGATGGAGAGTTGGGAGACAGTATCTAGAAACCAAGAGTTATCTGAAAATCCATGGACGGGGAAGGCACTATAGCCAAGGGGGTTAAGTGGCTTCTTGGGAAACTGGCATCCCATGTCATAGTGCTAGGTCGAGTCCCAGCTTTGCTTTTGATCCATCTTCCTACTAATGCATCCTGGGAGGCAACAGATGATGGCTTGGATCTCTATCTATCTGTTTACTTATCTATTTCTGCCTTTCAAAGTAGATGAGAATAAATAAAAAGCATTAAAGGCGCAGCTTGGGACACCCCATCCCATATAAGAATTCATCGGCTACACTTCTGATTCCAACGACCTGCTAACAGGCACCCTTAATGGAGGTCTCACATATGGATGGCAGGGGCCTAAATACTTGAACCATCACTGTTGCCTTTCACTGTGCATATAATCAGGAAGCTGAGATTAGAAGCCAGGCTAGGACTCAAACCTAGGCAATCTGTTATGGGATATAAACATCTCAAACTCCAACTTAACCTACTGCACCCAACGTTAACTCCATCCAGTTTCTAATCACATTATTTGTTGTTTTTTTTTTTTTTTTTTTTTTGCTGTTGTTTTTTTGTGTTCCTTATGTATTCTGGTTGTTAAGTCCTTTTCAAAGGAGTAGTTTGCTTATATTTTCTCCCATTCTATTGGGTTGCCTCCTAACTATGATTGTTTCCTTTGTTATACAGCTTTTTAGTTTTTTGATAATCCCATTTGTCAGTTTTTCCTCTTATTGCCTGTGCTTTTAGGGTCTGATCCAAAAACTCTTTGCCCAGATGAAATGTCCTAAGCAGTTCCCCTATCCTTTCTTCTAATAGTTTTGTAGGTTAAGTCTTTCAACCATCTCTAGTTGATTTTTACATATAGTGAAAGATAGGGATCTAGTTTTTTTTTTTTCTCCTGCATATGGATATCTCCTTTTCCATCATCAGTTATTGAGGAGACTTTCCTTTCTCTAATGTATATTCTTTCTGCATTTATTAAAAATCAATTGGCTAGGCCGGCCCCACAACTCACTAGGCTAATCCTCCGCCTAGCGGTGCCGGCACCCCAAGGTTCTAGTCCCGGTTGGGGCACTGGATTCTGTCCCGGTTGCTCCTCTTCCAGTCCAGCTCTCTGCTGTGGCCCGGGAAAGCAGTGGAGGATGGCCCAAGTGCTTGGGCCCTGCACCTGCATGGGAGACCAGGAGAAACACCTGGCTCCTGGCTTCGGATCCGCGCGGTGCACTGACCACAGCACACCAGCTGTAGCGGCCATTTGGGGGGTGAACCAACAGAAAAGGAAGACCTTTCACGCGCTCTCTCTCTCTCTCTCTCTCTCACACTGTTCACTCTGCTTGTCAAAAAAAATAAAATTAAATTAAAATTAAAATAAAAGTCAATTGGCTAGGGGCTGGCGCTGTGGCATAGTGGGTTTCGCTTCCGCCAGCGGCACTAGCATCCCATATGGGTGCCTGTTGACGTCCTGGCTTTTCCTCTTCTGATCCAGCCCTCTGCTTATGGCCTGGGAAAGCAGTGGAAGGTGGCCCAAGTGCTTGGGCCCATGCACCCGCATGGCAGACCCAGAAGGTCCTGGCTCCTGGCTTCAGATTGGCCCAATCATTGTGGCCATTAGGGGAGTGAATCAGCAGCTAGATGAACTCTCTCTCTCTCTCTCTCTCTCTCTCTCTCTCTCTCTCTCTCTGTCTGTAGCTCTCTCTACCTCTTAAAATCTTTAAGGCCGGCGCCGCAGCTCACTAGGCTGATCCTCTGCCTTGCGGCGCCGGCACACCAGGTTCTAGTCCCGGTCGGGGCACCGATCCTGTCCCGGTTGCCCCTCTTCCAGGCCAGCTCTCTGCTGTGGCCAGGGACTGCAGTGGAGGATGGCCCAAGTGCTTGGGCCCTGCACCCCATGGGAGACCAGGAGAAGCACCTGGCTCCTGCCATCGGATCAGCACGGTGCGCTGGCCGCAGCGCGCCAGCCACGGCGGCCATTGGAGGGTGAACCAACGGCAAAAGGAAGACCTTTCTCTCTGTCTCTCTCTCTCTCACTGTCCACTCTGCCTGTCAAAAATAAAAAAATAATAATAAATAAAATCTTTAAAAAAAATCAATTGGCTGTAAATACGTGGATTTATTCCTGGGTTCTCTATTCATTTACATTGATCTATGTGACCATCTTTATGCCAGTCCCATGCTATTTGGGTTACTATAGATTTGTAGTATGTCTTTTTTTTTTTTTTTTAAAGATTTATTTACCTGGGGCTGGCACTGTGGCATAGCGGGTAAAGCCACCGCCTGCAGTGCCGGCATCTCATATGAGCGCAGGTTCAAGACTGGGCTGCTCCACTTCCGATCCAGCTCTCTGCTATGGCCTGGGAAAGCAGTAGAAGATGGCCCAAATCCTTGGGCCCCTCCACTCATGTGGGAGACCAGGAAGAAGCCCCTGGCTCCTGGCTTTGGATCAGCACAGCTCTGGCCAGTTGCAGCCAATTGGGGAGTGAACAAGCAGACGGAAGACCTCTCTCTCTCTCTGCCTCTCCTTCTCTCTCTGTGTAACTCTGGCTTGCAAATAAATAAGCAAAATCTTTAAAAAAATAAAAAGATTTATTTACCTTTTTGAAAGGCAGTTACAGGAGAGACAGAAAGAGAACTTCCATCTGTTGGTTCACTTCCTCAAACGGCTGTGAGACTTGGAACTAGGCCAGGAGCCGGGACCTCCATCCAGGTTTCCCACATGGGTGGAAGGAGTCCAGATACTTCTGCTGCCTTCTGAAGTGCATTAACAGGGAACTGGATCAGAAGCAAAGCAACTAGAACTTGAACCAGTGCTCCAATATGGGATGCTGGTGCCACAGGCAGCAGCTTAACCCATGGCACCACAACGCTGGCCCCTGTAGTATGTCTTAAAATCAGATATTGTGAGGCCTCCAGCTTTGTTTTTTGCTCAGGATTGCTTTTGCTTTGGGGCTTTATTTTGTGATTCCATACAAATTTTATTTTTTTAATTTATTTTATTTTAGTTCAAAGTCAAAGTTACACAGAGAGAGGAGAGGCAAAGACAGCATGAGGTCTTCCATCTGATGGTTCACTCTCCAGATGGCTGCAATAGCCAGAGCTGCGCCAATCTGAAGCCAGGAGCCAGGAGATTCTTCTGGGTCTCCCATGCAGGTGCAGGGGCCCAAAGACTTGGGCCGTCTTCTGCTGCTTTCCCAGGTCATAGCAGAGAGATGAATGGGAAGTGGAGCAGCCAGGTCTCGAACCAGCGCCCATATGGGATGCTGGCACTTCAGGTCAGGGCGTTAACCCACTGAGCCACAGTGCCAGCCCCTCCATACAAATTTTAGAAAAGTTTTCTCCTAGTTCTGTGAAGAATGTTGGCATATTAACGGGATAATTTCTCTTTTTAATCTGCCAGCATGTATTCAGCTTTCATTTGTGTCCATTCTGCTATTCAGGTAACCTATTGAGTTTTTATTTCAATGATTATACTGCCATCAGCATTTATTGATTTTCCTTCATAACATTCTGATTTTGTTTCATGGTTACAATCTACCCTTACTTTCTGCTCTACAGATTCTGCTTCCTTCTGTGTTAGTTCTCTCAGTTGAATTTAATACTTCATTTTCATGATTTTAATTTTCCTTTAATACTTGATGATACTTGGATTACCATTCATATGTGTCTTTGAGATCCCATGTTTACCTGAGAATTCTACTTTTATTCACAAAGTCTATACCAGTTAATATTGAGAAGGAGTAGAATCAGCTATTTAAAAAAAAAAGATTTATTTTATTTATTTAAAGGGCAGAATTGCAGAGAAAGGAAGAAAGAGAGATACGAAGAGAAAGATCTTTCATCTGTTGATTCAATCCCTAAATGGTTGCAATGGCCAAGGCTGGGCCTTTGTTCATTTTTCCTGTTAAATGCTGACTCAA
The DNA here is from genome assembly GCF_033115175.1 of Lepus europaeus. Taxonomy (NCBI): domain Eukaryota; kingdom Metazoa; phylum Chordata; class Mammalia; order Lagomorpha; family Leporidae; genus Lepus; species Lepus europaeus. The sequence goes on from NC_084827.1 coordinate 93,496,703, forward strand.
TTCTGTAATTCCATGAGTGTTTGCTCATATATATGAATGGGGGTAAAAAAAAAATTGAAAGTGCTGAGTGCACAGGCGTGTCTCCTTGATTGTGAGTCACATGGATGCAGGGGTCAAAGTACTTGGACCATCTTCCACTGCCTTCCCAGGTCACAGCAGAGAGCTGGATTGGAAATGGAGCAGCCAGGACTCAAACTGGTGCCAATATGGGATGCTGGCATTGTAGGCAGCAGCTTAACCCATTATGCCACAAGGCCAGCCCCAGAATCAGGTATTTGTTGAGATGTTACAACAGCTTGACACATCAGTTCTTCCCTTCTGAGGGTAAACAGCTATTTTCCTCTGGCCCAAGCTCTCACTCTCTAGGTGATGCAAGTTATCACCTCTAAGAATGAACAGTTCTGCTCTCTTCTATTTGTCAGGACGGGGCTAACCTTACTGACCATTCTGGATGCTTCTCACAATCACACTAATCATTGCTAGAGAGATCCTTCCCATTCCTTATAGCTATTGCTACATCTTTAAAACAATCCTGGAATCCCTCCCACCTTTAATGGATCTTTCCTGCTTATATATTCTCCTGTACTGAGCAAATCTTAACTTATTCTCTTTGGAACTTTTCAAAATCCTGTTTGATGATAGCTTTTTTCCTAGTTTTTAATCTTTTTACAAACGTATTCTTTTTGAATTTTTGTCTTTCCTGGCAACTCTGGAATGTCTATATGGCAGAGATTTAAGTACTGTAAATTGTTTCTAAGAAGGCTTTTCAATCTAATGGTATGCACTTGGGTTTTACTAAAGCGTGGCTAGATAAACTCATTTTTAAAAAATATGTGGCTGGCATTGTAGTGCAAAGGGTTAAGCAACTGCCTGTGATGCCAGCATCCCATTTGGGAACCAGCTTGAGTCCCAGCTGCTACATTTCCAATCCATCTCCCTGCTAATGTGCCTCAGAGGGTAGCAGAAGATGGCCCAAATTCTTGGGCCCCTACTTCCGATGGGGAAAGCTGGATGGAATTCCAGGCTCCTTGCTTCAGCCTGGCCCAGCCCTGGTTTTTGAAGTCATTTGGGAAATGTACCTATGGATGCAGATCTCTTTCTCTCTCTCTCCTTCTCTCTCTGTAACTTTGCCTTTCAAATAAGTAAACAAATCTTTTTAAAAACTATATATGTATGTTCTTGTACATTTTATTTTTATTTATTTATTCTCTCAATAGCACCTGAAAGCAAGACATACCTAGTATATGGAAATATACATCATGGGCTTTCAAAAGCCTCATGAGAAATGTGTATTATGAAAAATCTATGCACAGACTTCAAATTTGCACCCAAATAAACTTACCTGTTAAATTCATTTTCCACGAACTTTGTGAAGTACCCATGTGTGTATTTGTATGCACACATAAACACACTTTGTCATTGAATTAACATTTCTGTCTTCAAAAGATTGGAGCTCTTAAATTCAATTAAGTAATTAATTAATTTGTTCAAGGAATCAAAGTTCATGAAAGACATGACTTCCGAAAGGAGTCTTGAAAACCAAAGTAATTAAAGAATCATGTTCTAGGAGCTGGAGCTGTGGTGTAGTAGGTTAAGCCTCTGCCTGTGGTGCTGGCTTCCCATATGGGCACAGGTTCATGTCCTGGCTTTTCCTCTTCTAATGCAGCTCCTTGGTAATGTGCCTGGGAAAGCAGTGGAAGATGGTTCAAGTGCTTGGGCCCGTGGACTCATGTGGGAGACCTGGAACAAGCTCCTGGCTCCTGGCTTCAGATCAGCCCAGCTCCTGCCGTTGCAGCCACTTGGGAAGTGAACAAGAGGATGGAAGACCTCTCTCTCTGTCTCTCCCTCTCTGTAACTCTGCCTCTCAAATAAATAAATAAATCTTTTAAAAATAGGTTCTAGAAAGTTTCCTGGCCCTTTAAATGCATTCCTTAGCTTTTGGGATAAAATTCAGATTCCTCAGTTTAACAAAGATACGGTGGGTGCCTCCCTCTGGCCATATCTCTGCCCACATCCTCCCATCTCACACCATGCCCACTTCCTCCAGCTATCCAGATACTGAAGAACTTGCTGTTCTCCAAAGCAGTCATCTGTTTCAGTTTCTGAGGCCCCCTCTATGCTTGTCTATACTAGGAACATTTTGGTCCTGGCAAGATTATTTCACCGAGAAACTAACAGTTTCAAGATCATTCTTTGTTTAAAGAACACATTTATCACTGTTGCCTACTGTGTTTCACCCCAATGTCTGCACTGTTGTCTTCCTTTTCAAGGGCGCCACAGCAGAGACTGATGAGCCAGCCTCCTCCCAGGTCCTGAGGCCACCCACATCTGTGAGCGCTGACTGAGCAGTGACAGTTATTAAATAGGTACAAAGACTGCCAACACCCAGTTTCCCTCTGCAGGAGATAACGTGTGGACTTCATTAACAGCAGTCAATGAACAGGAGACAGTCCAAATCCTGAAGAATATGACCTTGACAAGCCGGTTAAATTTCTTTGCATCTCCGTTTCTACACTTGGAAACTAAGTATGCCGGAAAGGCTCTCCCAGCTCTCTCCCAGCTCTCAAATTTGATAACAAGTTTAATAAATTTTACTATTTTTACTTTAAAGATGTATTTATTTATTTGAAAGACAGAGTTACAGAGAGAGAGGAGAGACAGCGATCTTTCATCCACTGGATAACTCCTCAAACGGCAGCAATGACCCTGCTGGGCAGGCTCAAGCCAGGAGCCAGGAGCTTCTTCCAGGTCTCCCACATGGGTGCAGGGCCCAAGCACTTGGGCCATTGTCTGCTGCTTTCCCAGGCACATTAGCAGAGAGCTGAATCAGAAGTGGAGCAGCCGGGACTCAAACCAGTACCCATATGGGATAGCGGCACTGCAGTCTGTGGCTTTAGCCTCTTGTACTCCAATTTTACTGTTTTGGTTTTTTTTTAATTCCTAGAAAAATTTTATTTTGGTTACTTAGTAACCACATCATCGTTGAAAATACTCAAATAGTGGTCAGCATTGTGGAGTAGCGGGTAAAGCTGCTGCCTGAAATGCCAGCAACCTGTATGGACTCTGGTTCATGTCCCAGCTACTGAATTTCATATCCAGATCCCTGCTAATGGCGTGGGAAAAGCAGTGGAAGATAGCCCAAGTATTCCATCTATGTGGGAGACCTGGAGGAAGCTCCTGCCTCCTGGCTTTGGCCTGGCCCACTGCTGACCATTGTGACCATCCGGGGAGTGAACCAGTGGATAGAAGATTTTCTTTCTCTCTCTCTCTGTTTCTCTCCTCACCACACCGACCAACACTTTTTAAAATAAATAAATAAATATTTAGGGAAAAAAAGAAAATACTCAAATAATATTGGAAAATATTTGTCAATGTCCCCTCATGAATCCTAAAATTCTTCCTGCTCGTGCTTCCGCTGCTGCACAGTATTTCATGATATGGCTGAGTTATCTTCTATTTAATTATTTCTTTGTCAACTGACGTGACAGTTGCTTCTTATCTGTCTTATTACAAGCAACAGTAGAGTGAACATCTGTGTAAGAAGGAATATATCTTCTAGTGCATTTCTGCTTTACTCACAGCAAAAGTCTGCGCTCTGGGCTTTGTCCCACCATAAATTTTCTGAGAAGAATTTAAGAAACAGCCAGGTCCCCTCCATATGCAGACATCCCAAAGTTCCATTAACATGGGGCATAGAGAATATTGACAATGCATAGGAAACGTGAAAAATGCAGCCAGGAGCTACCGAGCATCCACTGTAGGTGTTCTCTAGAAAGGATGTTGGTGCTGATGTGTAGGGCTCTGGCCACGTTGAGGTTCAGGCCAAAGTTGAGGGCTAAAGGGGGCTAAAGAAGAGTGTAAATCCATGGGAGATCAAGGACTCTCACTGCACAGTGAGCTTCTCTGTTTGCTGAGTCACTACAGTCAGACAGGAGATAACAGAGAACTCCTTATCTGACACCTTGTATACACTGGGGGTCTTGTGAAGGAAACTTTTAATCACAGGCCAGAGCAGGAAAGAGCCTAGAAACCTCTCTCCTGCTAGCATGGGGGTGGCTGAGGGAGTTCCGCGAGAGCCTGACCTGAAACATTGTCCCTAGTGAGAGAGAAGCCCTGAAACAGTGGAAGGCTGCGCTGGCGAACAAAATAGCAAGAGGAAGAGTAACTGCTGGCATAAGCTTCCAGTGGACCAATGAAGAGTGAAGAACTGACTTCAAAGGCAACAGGAACTACACACTACTAAATGCCAAGCATGATGCTGCGGTTTTTACAGTCAGCATCTCCCAGTAACATCTCTGAAAGGGGATATTACATACCCTCATTGCATATGGAATCGTGTACACATTTCTTTTCTTTCTTCCTTCTCTCTCCATCTCTTTTTCTTCTCTCTCTCCCTCCCTCCCTTCCTTTCATCTTTCCTTTCTTTCTTCCTTCCTGCCTTCCTCACTTTTCTTGCTTCCACAGATACTTGTTGAGAGTCTACACTGTACCAGATAAACTATTGACACTGTGGATTCAGAAGTGAACCACAAGAAAAGGTCCCTGCTTTCATGGATCCATATCCTAGTAGAAAATGACAGATGATTAAACCAACAAATGAATGAAAATGCAAGTGAATACATAAGCAAGCAGGTATAAATGACTGTGACCAGTGTCATGCGGCAATTCAAAATAGAGTGCTACCCAGAGAACCTTCTAGGGTGATGAAAATCTTCCACATTTTGGTTGTGAGAGTGGTGATCATATGATGCTACGTGTCTCTCAGAATTCACAGAATGGTACACCTTATAAATGATGTGTCTTCCTGAATGTCAATCACGCCTCAATAAACCTGACATTACAAAAAATACAGTTCTGTTGCCAGCACTGTGGCATAGTGGGTAAAGCCGCCACCTGCAGTGCCAGCATCCCATATGGGCGCCAGTTCAAGACTGGGCTGCTCCATTTCCAATCCAGCTCTCTGCTATGGTTTGGAAAGCAGTGGAAGATGGCTCAAATCCTTGGGCCCCTGTACTTGCATGGGAGACCCAGAGGAAGCTCTTGGCTCCTGGCTTCAGATCGACGCAGATCCAGCCATTGCAGCCAGTTGGGGAGTGAACCAGTGGATGGAAGACCTCTCTCTCTCTCTCTGCCTCTACCTCTCCTTCTCTCTCTATGTAACTCCAACTTTCAAATAAATAAACAAAAATCTTTTTAAAAAATACAGTCCTGTAATGAAAGTGACTAAAATTGTTAGATTGAGCAACAAAGTCCACCTTAAGGAAGAAGCAATTAAGCTGAGTTTGAGTATAAGAAAGAAGATGAAGGAAGAATTATTCCAGAAAAAGGAAGCAGTAACTGCAACATCCCTATGATGAGAAATACTTTGGCTCGTTCAAGATAGATAGAGAAGGGTGGCCGGCGCCGTGGTTCAACAGGCTAATCCTCCGCCTTGCAGCACCGGCACACCGGGTTCTAGTCCCGGTTGGGGCGCTGGATTCTATCCCAGTTGCCCCTCTTCCAGGCCAGCTCTCTGCTATGGCCCAGGAAGGCAGTGAAGGATGGCCCAAGTCCTTGGGCCCTGCACCCACAAGGGAGACCAGGAGAAGCACCTGGCTCCTGGCTTCGGATCAGCGTGATGGAGGGTGAACCAATGGCAAAAAGGAAGACCTTTCTCTCTCTCTTTCTCTCTCTCTCTCTCTCTCTCTCTCTCACTATCCACTCTGCCTGTCAAAAAAAAAAAAAAAAAAGATAGAGAAGGGTAAGGCTGAAGAAACAGGCAAGAGCCAGGGTAGGGGCAGAGTTGGAAACCATGATCAGAGATTGCTAGTTTGCGTTCTACAGGAAAATTTAAAGGATTTCTAAGCAGAGGATTCATGCTTTCAAAAGATCATTCAGGTTGCTATGTAGAGAATGACTTTAAGGGAGTCAGAGTGGAAGAAGGCAAACAGGAAGTCCAAGCAAGAGATGACAATGTCACCACGTAGAGAGCACAGAGCAGCTGAGCTATTACTGGCATTCTGTGAGTCAGGTTAACCTAAACCTCAGACTCAGTGGCTTAACAGCAGCATTTGGTCAGGTCTTCCTGACTGTGTGCTTCCCTCTTCTGGCGCCATGGAGAATAAGGCTTTTTCTATCTAGAATCCAGTCTCCTCAAGGGCCTCAGAACCCTCTTCATTTGGTCATCAGATGGCAAATGAGCAACCATCCGTGAGCAAACTTCCCTGGGCCTGGTCTGAAAGTGTCCCGTATCACGTTAACTCACATTCCAAGAGCCAGGATCTAGCTGCGTGATTTCAGAACGTGGCAAAGAAAGGAGGGGCATAGGGTCTGCAACTGTGCCCAAGTAGAAACAGAACCTGGTTTGGAAACCACCTAACAATCTCTGCCTTTTTATTTTGGCTATAGAGACCACAAGACATAGAAATGGGCTGGAGGAGACTAGCAACAGGAAAACAAGAACCAACAGTGAAATCTAGGGAATGGGTATTTAGCCTACAGTTAAGATGCCTTTGTCCCACATCAGAGCTCCCGGGTTCAAGTCTAAGCCCTGGCTCCTGACTTCAGATTCCTACCAGTGCAGACTCCAAGAGGCAGCAGTGATGGCTCAAGTAACTGGGTTCCTGCCACCCATGTGGGAGACCTAAACTAAGCTGCTGGCTCCCTGTTTCAGCCTAGCCCAGCCTTGGCTATTGTGGGCATTTGGGATGGGAGCTCTATGCCCGTCTCTGGCTTTCTGATTCTGACTGTCTCACTCTGTCTCTCTGCTTGTCAAGTAAATTTTTAAAATTAAAAAAAAAAATACTAAAATAAAAGTCTTCTTGGTAGGGTAGTCTTTTGGCATAGTAGTTAAGATTCCAGTTGAGTGGCTAGCAGCCCATATCAGAATTTCTTGGTTGAAGTCTTACTCTGCTCCTCATTCCAGCTTCGTGCTAATACAAACCCTGGGAAGCAGCAGGTGATAGCTCAGGTGCTCAGGTCCCTGCCATCAATGGGGCAGACTGAGTTCTGGGTTCCTGACTGCAGCCCAGTCAAGCCCCAGCCATTATGGGCATTTGGGGAGTGAACCAACAAATGGGAGATTTCTGCCACTCAAATACCTAAATAAATAAATAAATACATAAATAAATAAATAAAGATCTCTGCCCTGTGTTAGAGGATGTGGAAGGATATTTATATCCTAATATACAGCATATTTATTTATTTTTTATTTTAAAAATGTTTAAAGAGAGATTTTAAGTGAGCACATTTTTACTTGGGTTTCAAATGTACGTGTGCTTGGTTCTGTGCCATGCATAGCGATTTCTCTCCAAACATTTTGGATCACATTCATAAGGAATGAGTTTAAGTCTTCTATGTCCTCTTTTCCCATCCTAACCCACATGCAGATCCTAGAGTGGGTGGGGTATTCCTGTACTGTCATTTTATGTCCTTACTGGCAGTTTCCCTAAAAAAAAAAAAAAAAACACTTTTTTAAAAAGATTTATTTATTTATTTATTTGAAAGGCAGAGTTACAGAGAGAGGTCTTTCATCCACTGTTCACTCCCCAGATGGCCACAACGGCCAGAGCTGGGCCGATCAGAAGTCAGGAGCCAGGAGCTTCTGCTGGGTCTCCCACACAGGTGCAGAGGCCCAAGGACTTGGGCCATCTTCTGCTGCTTTGCTAGGCCATAGCAGGAGCAGCCAGGACACAAACCAGCATCCATATGAGATGCCAGCACCATAGGCAGAGGCTTAACCTACTACGCCACAGAGCCGGCTTCTTCAGTAAACTTTTGTAAAAAAATTGTCTGTGTGGAGGCTAAGGTCAAGATACATCCCAAGTGCCCTGTAGAGTAATCCAAAAGGGACCAACTATGCCATGTAACCCTAGCACAAATTTATGAATTAGGATTTGCCTGTCAACTCATAATGACTAATCTCTTTCCTTGAAAAGACTTTTTTGCTTATTTATTTCCATGTTATTTGAAAGGCATGGAGGCAGAGACAGAAAGAGAGAAGAGAGAATGACACCTGACACCTTCCGTTTGCTAATTCACTTCCTGATGGCCCTCAACAAAGTTGGGACAACCTGAAACAGGGAACTGGAACTGCATCCAGGTCTCCCCTGTGGGTAGCAGTGTCCCAAGTACTTGAGCCATCACCTGCTACTTCCCAGGACGCTGGATCAGAACTACAGGATCAGGAACTCAGACCAGGGACTTAGATATGTGATGCGGGCATTCCAAGCAGTGACTTAACTGCTGTGCCAAACATCTACTCCTGGAAAGATTGTTAATCTTACCATCCATTTACGTAATTAAATACACAATGCTCAGTGTTCTCAGGAACTTGTAAAATTTTAATTATCTGTTCTGGTCATGCTTTTTACAGTTTGATTGTCCCGTCAATTAAATCAATGCTTTTCAAATACATATATGTGCATCATAAATTTTTCCCGTATAACACAATAAAACATGTTTACTAAACAAATGATATATAATTGTCAAACAAAATTTTTAATACAAAAAAGGAAAAAAGAGAAGAAACAGAAATTAGAAAGCATTCAATCATGAAAGCATAACTGAATCATGCAAAGACACTTGATGTTTGCATGTCTTTTTCTAGACTTGTTCTTCCTTTGCACATATCTTTTCCTTATCAAGATAGCTTCACTCTAAATTTCATATTTCATAATCTAACTTTTTAAAATATTTACAATTAACAACAGGAGTCACTGTGCACTAACTCCCCATGCAGGACCTCTGTCTTTGATGAGATGTATCATGAGAGTTAACTGTAAAACTAATTCTCAGTTTGTGTGTGTGTATGACTGTGTGTGTAAACTGTTGAAATCTTTACTTAGTATAGATCTGGTCTTCTGTGTACAGTTAATTGAAAATGAACCTTAACGGAGAATGGGACTGGGAAGGGGAGAGGGAGGTGGAAGAAGGGTGGGAGTATAGGTGAGAGGGCAGGTATGGTGGGAGTAGTAACTATATTCCTAAAGTTGTACTTATGAAATCTGTATCCCTTAAAAAATAAATAAATTTTTAAAAAATGTTTAAAAAGAGATTTTAAGTGAGCACATTTTTACTTGGGTTTCAAATGTAAGTGTGCTTGGTTCCGAGCCATGCATAGCGATTTCTCCCCAGTCATCTTGAATCACACTCATAAGGAAAGAGTTTAATTATTTCATGTCTTCTTTTCCCATCCTAACCCACATGCAGATCCTAGAGTGGGTGGGGTATTCCTGTACTGTCATTTCACGTCCTTACCAACAGTGTGGAAGATGTCCTCCACTGACTTATTTTGTAACGCACTGAGCTCCACCCTTCTCTTTTCTCCCCATCTTGCTTTAGCCTTCTCTTTCCAAGATTACAAAAATGTGATCAATAAACAATATAATTTATGTTGTGGTTTTTCATACTGCGTTCTAAAAAATTGCATTTCCTGACATTGTCTCACTCTTCAAATGCAGTCTTCTTACAGTATCATCAGACATGTGATCTCTTCTGACTGGTTTCCCTTCCCTCTCTTTCTCTTTCCTCCGTCTGTCTACATTCACCCAATAGCCCTCTCCTCCCTGTGGTCTGAGACGGAGTATATCAAATGGATTTAAAATACAACTATTAGAGAATACATGTTTCAGATTTGACTTTAGAGTCTTGCTTTATTTTAAAGCTTGTACAGTAGTGAATCACTAAACCACTGTGCCTGTTTAGGAGATCTTAAGTTTGTTCAGTACAGTACTACCCTAATTCACATGTGGAGTGTTCCCCAACACGCCTTTAGGTGTCTAGTAGCTGCTTAGACTTATGGGTATTGGAACACTGTAGAAAAGCAACCAAAAGAGGAGCTGCCTGTACAAAAAAGCACTGTCCTGCTCTTGCTGAGATCTCAGCCAGTGATGACAGGCGGATAAGGAGCCACTGCACCTGCTGACCCAAAGATCAAGAAATTGCAGGAGGGGGTCACTTATCCGGGAAAGCAAAAGCAGCACATTTGACTGGTGGAGCCTTCTGAGCCCAGGAAAGGAACTTGTATCCACATATGTTCTCTCAGCTCCTCAAGAGGCACATTCTGGGTGCTGCTTACTAGGGGCCTGCTGGGGGAGTTCTTCCCAATACAAGTTCATAAACAACACTCCCTTTGCTATTCCTTTTTTCTTTTTCTTTTTTTTTTTTCTCCCTTTTGTCCTTGCCTGGATTACCTGCTGCATCTTTTCCATATAAAAACTCATTTCCGCTTTCCTTCCACACTAGAATTGAACACCAGCTCAGAGCCCACACCATTAGGCATTGTTTTCGGTTTCCTTCATGATAAGGAGGGCAAGCTTTTCAAACGCTGTACAGAGGTAAAGGGAAATATTTACATTCTGCATGAGAGCGGGGAGGAGGAAAGAAATGCTCCACTCTAGATTGGGCTAATCCATCAAAGTAACTCATTAAATGTTCTTGTTAAAACAAGTTGAACATTCACACCTTGCCATACTTAGAGCTTCATTAAGATGCAAATGAGCACAGAAGGGTATCTGTTGTTAGTTACTTGGTGGAAGTGAAGATTAATTGCAATCCCTTTCCTGCGAATAGTTTTTGATTAATGAGAACTAGGAGGAAATTAGGTGTTTGAAGAGAGATGCAGAAAGGCCAGAGTCAGGGACTATGACCAGGCAAAGAATGGGAAAGTCTGTGACAGTTCTGCTGTAACAGTGAGCAAGTAAAGTTATACTTACTTTAACCACAAACTTAAAATACTCACTTAATTCCACTTTCCAAAGAAATGCCCTGGTTTGCTCTTTCCAAATATCTATCTGTTCATCCTATTCTCCCTGACCATGGCTGTCTTCTCATGGTCACACCCACGTGGTCTAGACGACATCCTCTTTTGCAACAGAAACTCTATCAGTGAACTTGAACACAATTTCCTCATCTCTCATTTGCCAGGGGCTCAAAATAAAGATTTTGACACTTGTTAACTTTACTCATATCTCAATGAGTGTTCAGTAAATTCTGTATCCTCAGCCACATCCCCACAGAGAGATGAAACCATGGCAAGACTGTAATAACAATGCGAAGAGGCCCATAGGAATCAATGCTAACTCCAGAGCATGTCTTTTCAAAGGATTTCATAGCATTGGAGGGACTAAGGCAACATGGGAGAAATCATACTGTAACAGGAGCAAGCAGAAAGCTGTTTGATACAAAGAGTAGAGAAGCTAAGTAGCAGAGAATGACCAATAAGAAGGGGAAGCAAAAGATCACAACAGAAACAGACGTTAGCATCAGTGGCACAATAGGAATATTATCAGATATGTTACCCAAGGACTGAGCACAAAAGTACAGGAACATCCGGGATATTTGAAAGCATGGTGACTTCACTACGGTCATTATTACCTGTTATTTTGATCATCTCCTTCAAAGTTAGAGTGGTCTAGGGAAGCCAGGGCCATTTTTTGGTTACCTTTATTACTGTCTACCCGCCTCTCTCCCAACTCTTCAAGGTTGTGTGGCCTGGGGAAATTTGTGTAATAATAGGATACCCCATAGCCACTCAATTGTCCTAAGATGCTGACATTGGACTACTTTTCTGTATTTACCAGCTGACCTCAACCAGACAAGGACTGCAGCAGATACCATGCCAAGACAAATGCAGAGAATCAGTCCCACCTCACTAGAGAAGTCATAGAATTTGCCAAACTATGTACACTTTTTGTTTTAACTTTTCTATATAGACACTATTTAGGGAAAACTAACGAAACATTACCAGGTCAGGTTAAAGATTAATGCTTAACCCCAAACCCCACACCCCATAACTGACATACTGCAAATAAGACAGGTTTTCTCCTCTTCAAATTCCCTCGTAAGTTTGGCTTTCTCTTAACTACTGCTGAATCCGTACCAAGTTATACAAACTTCTTCCTAGACAAGTGTTGGTGACTGACAGAATAAATGAACTCCTTTCCGAGTAAGTGAATTTTACAATGTAGATGGGTCATTCTATATCCTTAGTTTGGGTTGCCAATGCAAATGAGTCAGAGGATTTGCTCCAGACACTGAGTTAATTGTGTAACTCTACAGCGGAAAAATGCCATTGGAGAGTTCTTGCTGACCTCACAGTTGAAAAAAACTATTTAAAAGATGTGGAAACCAGATGTTTCAGTCACATTTCAGCCGCTGCTCTGAGAATTTATCGTGAGCAGCCCCTGACAGGCTGTTGCGTCTCGGCCACTGAAGATATGATCATCTTAATTTACTTATTTGTCTTGGTGTGGGAAGAGGCTCAAGGATGGGGATTCAAGAATGGGATTTTTCACAACTCCATATGGCTTGGTAAGAAATTTTGTTCATGAGCTTCTTGCTGGGAGTGTCAATTCTTTGAAACCACAGAGGAGTGAGTGAAAGCAGTAAACTGTCTATTCTGTTCAAGGCAGATGTTTTCAAAGAAAATGCTTAGAAAAGATAGCCATTGGAAGGCATACACTATTTTGCTAAGTGTTTTTGCCTTTTAAAATTATAAGTAGCTTGTCATAAAGGGAAGTGTTCAGTAGAAAATAGAGATTAGCCTGTATATTCAATATGGAAACATAAATTTTGTGAGAGCAGATGCGGTAGCATTCTGATTATCTCTTTAATAACAGGAGAACATCAGTCTGTTGGTTTTTATTTCAATAGCATTTGTAGTCAAGATTTCAAATACATTGGAATGTACACAGATTTTACAGTCATTGCTCCGTGTACTCTGAACTGCAGTGTCTGTCTCAGTTTTTCCAAACATCTTTCAAATGCTTTGACAAAGTCAGCTTGCAGTATAGAAAAAAAGGCAAAAGGTTTATACCTTTTGGTTGCTTTTTTTTTTTTTTTTTCATACTGCTCGTACACTTTTCTATCCCTTTTGTTAGGCAGAGTGTCTTTTGTTTTGTCTTGTTAAATGTAAGGAATGACATAGGCCAAACGGTGAAGATAAACAATAGACCAAAAAAGGCTAAATACAGGAAACCCCAAACAGCCCTAGGGTACTCCAAACAATGCTTTAATTCTCACAATACAAGTTGATATGGCTTTATGCTCATTATTGTGTTTAATAGTGAAAAATGTTTTTAACTGCTTAAGGAAAAACTGAGATTCTTGCATGAAATAAAGAAATAAAGAGAAGGCAAAAGTAACCTACATCTTGGTTTTGTGCTTGCTAAGCAGCACATGGTTGTAGCAGATTTTTCCCTTTTGGCATGTTTCTCTCTGGTAATAACTACAACCATGAGGATTTCATTAAACAGCCTGATTTGTAATGCCTTGCCGCCTTTTTTTTTTTCTCAGCCTGAGACAGTGAACTAGTTTCAGTGTAATTCATTTGGCCAAGAGGGATTTTGGAATTTAGTACCAGCATGAGAAAATCTCTGTGTTTATTTTCATCTCATACATTTAGGAAATGTATCCATATTTGTGAGAAATAGAGAAAAATATAATCAAGCTAGTTAAGAGTTAAACCCATATGGATAAGCTTTGAAATGCAGTCAAACTGCAAGGATCAAGTAACTTGAAGTTGCTGCTTTTGTAAATGGTGTTGTATGTTACAAAAATATAAGCCTGGACAATAGAAGTTCTACCCCAAAGGTAGAGTGAAGCAAATCCAAATGCTTAAATAGTACGCTGCGAATCTGAGGCTCAGGATAATTGGAAATTGCTTCAATCTGGGACAAATTATTGGCCAGTCAGCCTAGCACAAATTGTTTACAGTTGGTTGGGTCAATATAATATTAGAAACTGTTTAAGGAGGCAAGCAAGTTGGGTTAGAAGGCAGGAATCTGCTAGCAACTATCCCGAACAGGGCACTGTAAATCCTCTAGGTTCCAGCTCTGCACTGGTAAAATGAGAAGGTTGAAACAGGGGATCCCTAAGGCTTATTCCTTAAATAGTCATTTAAAATGAAACAAAACAAAAACAAAAAACATTTAAAGACAAACGATTTCAGTCCCTTGACATGGACTGAAAATGCATGGATTAAGGCCTTGTATTGAATCTGGAAGCGAAGGGAAAGGAAAAGCAACAGATCTGGAGCTCCCAGTAGAATCCAGAAGCTATCTTTATTCCCATTTGATGGATGGGGTAACTAAGACTCAAATGGCAATTTATACAAGGTTGTACATCTCTTTCCTGGTAGAACTGGCACTGGAAACCAGAGCCAACATTCAATTGTTGCCTCTTGCTCAAAGGAGAAGGAAACATATTTGTTAAACACATTTTCTGTTTCTAAAAAATGACTATTGACTTGGAAAATTAATAAAACATTATTTCTTCTGAAAGGTAAAACTTTTAAAATTAGGATTTATTCTACAAAGATCCATCTTAATAGCTTAAAATTCTGAATTGGCAAATACTATAAAACCAATGCCCTACTCATAATTGTCAAGTACATACACTAAGTGCTGAAATCATTCATAAGGCAAGATATGGGGAAGTTTGGTGCTCTTTGGGGAATTTATCAATATATGATAAATTTATCAATATATGATATTTATCAATATATGATAAATTAAGTTGAAAATTATGTGCACGTTTGCTTTTTAAGTTACTATTTTATTACTGGGCGAATATCAGCAAGTACCATAAGTTTCAGAAAACTTACCAGGAAGAAAAATTTTAATTGTTTTTTAAAAATCTCAGTTTTCCTTTCCTACATATTTCAAAATTGGGATGAAATACCAAGGAAATCTGTTCAAGAAAACTTGACATACTTTAAAATAATTTCTTCAAAAAATTATTAAAATAAAGATATGTTAGACTATATTCTAAGGGAACAGATACAATTTTAGCAGTTTCAAAAATGAACAACAATCTCTATAGATTCGTAAGAAAACGAAACGTGTCTCCTTTCTCTACAAACAGCCTTAACTGGTCTTCTATTTCAAGATATAGATACTCATATTGCCCACTAGTGTTGGAACTCCTTGAGGATAGGACTTGTTCCACAGCACCTAGCACAATACCTCACAGTGAGTGCTCAAAGTAACCAAACTGGAAAGGACAATGGGGTTGCAGGCAACTTCCATCTTGACTGGTTATGACTTGAAGTTTCTGGTATTCTCAGATCCATAAGCAGCAAACTGACTCAAGCTTTTTGTATGTAAATAATGAGCATTTACTGTGTAATGTGTAACAGCAGGATCCCTTGGAATCTGGGAAAGCAGAGAAAATACCAAGCACCACCTCCCACTGAATTGTAGCAGTGTCAACTTCAGTCTGGGAATGATAACAAGGAACTATATTGCAAATACTAATGGATCTGTATTTGTTGCCTGCCAAGGAATATCTATTCTCATTACTGGAAATGGTCTTAACGGTGGGTGACTGCACGGATCAGCGTACAAAGACTTAACCATAATCTGGCAAACTATTGATGGAACTCTTGGAGCTAACGATTAGAGCTAACGTTATGACTCCTATCCTGGGAATTTCTTCACATTGTTTCTATGGTAGGAAACACTCCAAACTCAAAACAATCCTTTTAAACAGTGATTATTGGAAGACGGTACATAGATGACTTGTCACTGCCCAAAATATGTTGGGAACAGCATGTCAACTAAAAGACAAACCAGATAAAAAAAAATTAAGGAACTAACTGGTAGTTAGCTAAATGTGCCCAGTTGCTTCTCAACTGTGGTTGAATCTATCTTTTCCTTAATGCAGTATTGCTTTGCTTTGAATTCCTTCAGATGTTTCCTTCGGTTTTGATTTGCTTACTAAAGTCCCAATTAAACAGCCTTAATCATTTCATTCAAATGGATATTTTGGCTTATTTCTCCCCCTCATTATGAGCCTCCATCAGGACGAATTTTCGCTGGTGTCTGTTGCCTTCACCTCCTATTGCTCTCCAAGTTTTTATGATGTAACTCCCTCCAAACAGCTGAAACGTTATCACTTGAAGATAATATAGAAATCATGTCAATTAAAAACGTTCAGGCTGGGGTGAGCATTTGACCTAGTGGGTTCAATACCAGTTAAGGTGCCTGTGTTTCATATCAGATTGCCAGAGTTCGATGCTGTTCTTGCTCCTGATTCCAGCTTCCTGCTAACATTGATCCTGGGAGACAGCATTGATAGATCAAGTGGTTGGGCTCCTGCCACTCAGAGGGATCAAATTCAGCTGGATCAAGTTCCAGCTCCTAGCTTCTGTCCTGCCCAGTCCCGGGGAGGTTGCAGGCATCTGGGGAGTGAAATAGTGGATGAAAATTCTCTCTCTCATAAACTAATTTTAAAAAAGAAAAAAATCTCCCATAGTATTGGGTCAGAAACATAATTTTGCCTCGAGTGCCTGTCCATGCCCCTCAAACTCCCCTAAAATTCCCCTGATTCACAATTTTTCCCAAACTTTCCAACAACGAAAAGTTAGCCAACCAAGGCAGCTAACTCAGAAGGCCTTTTGGCAAGAAACAATAGCTGATGTCATCTCCCAGCTGAGGCCAAATTCCCTTTGTTTCAGAAGCATGGATAATAGTATCTTGATGACTTTTTGTGATTTCACAGAACAGGCAGCAGGCGTGTACCACAGAGAAGCTCGCTCCGGCAAGTACAAGCTCACCTACGCAGAAGCTAAGGCGGTGTGTGAATTTGAAGGCGGCCGTCTCGCCACCTACAAGCAGCTAGAGGCAGCCAGAAAAATTGGTAACTAACCTGACAGTGATCTTTCTTTTTCTCTTTAAAAAAAAAAATCTACCTTTCCTGTAACCCTTACGAAGACTTCTCTCCCCAGTCTTTTGTGACAGCTCTCTAAACTCCCATGTCGTCTTTGCTCTCTGACTTCTCCCATCATCTCTGCCTAAGGCTGGTCAGAAGCCTCTAGACCAAACAGCCTTTTTGGGGTCACAACTCAGTGTAAATTAAGAAAATAAGTATCAGGAGCCAGCATAGTGCCGGCATCCCATATGGTCACCCGTTCGAGTCCCAGCTGCTCCTCTTCCAATCCAGCTCTCTGTTATGGCCTGGGAAAGCAGTAGAAGATGGCTCAAGTTCTTGGGCCCCTGCACCCATGTGAGAGACCCAGCTGGCTTCAGATCAGCTCAGCTCTGGCCGTTGCAGCCATTTGAGGAGTGAACCAATGGAAGGAAGACCTTTCTCTTTGTCTCTCACTCTCACTGTCTGTAACTCTACTTCTTAAATACATAAATAAAAATCGTAAAAAAAAAAAAGAAACAAAGAAAAAAGAAACATCAGTAGAAGTTGAATCTCATTATTCCAATATCATTTAAAGTTTATTAATTTTCATGCAGTTGCTTTTCACAATTGATATTGTCTACCTCTTCTTGACTTCTGAGTATTGGCTTTCTTAGCTGATGAAAGGTGCTACACTTGATTTTTACTGGGAAAGCAGTAGAAGATGGCTCAAGTCCTTGGGCCTCTGCATCCACATGGGAGACCTGGAAGAAATTCCTGGCTCCTGGCTTCGGATCGGCACAGCTCCGGCTGTTGTAGCCACTTAGGGAGTGAACCAGCGAATGGAAGACCTCTCCCTCTCTCTCTGCCTCTCCTCTCTCTATAACTCTGACTTTCAAATAAGTAAAATAAATCTGAATATATATATGTATATGTATATATATATATGTATGGACAAGGAAGATAAGCAACTAAGAAAGCTAGAGGAGGAAACTTAGAAGCTGATGTCAGGAAGTTTGTGAAAATCCCAAGAATTAACTGGTGCCATTTGCTTTTTTATGCAAATATGGGCAGCTACCATCTCTCCTGAATTTTCAGGACAATGGGTCGCCCCCATTCAGAACTCTTTTGTTGACAGGAAGATGCTTGGCAAAGCTTATTCAATTTTTATAAATTACCCAAAACAAACACACGGTTGCCCCTCAGAATGCCTGCCCCTCAGAATGCCGAAGGATTGGTCCCAGCGCCCCTCTATGGATGACAAAATCCAGGGATGCTCAAGTCTCTGATATAAAATGGAGCATATTGGCATATCACCTCTACAAATCATCCTGCTTGCTTCAAAACATCTCTAAATTACCGATAAAACCCCATACAATATAATACTTGTACACAGTTGTGCTGTATTGTCATTGTCTAAGGCATAAGAACAAGTCAAAATGTACATGTTCAGAACACAGTTTTTCTGTGTGTATTTGAATGGAAGAACATGGAACCCTCAGATATGGTGGACCAACTCTAAAGGTGTTCCCGGCAACGTCCCAAAGTCTCTCCAGACAATTGCTGCTCTATAACCACAGGGCTGTGTAGGCCAAAGTAAGTGGAATGATGCGCACAAAGGCCACGGTCTTTACCAGCCATCCTGGACCTCTTGGGTGGTATTGGCAGGTATGAAAATACCTCTGAAACTGGGCAGGAGAAACAGGGCTGAGCTCTTGTTTGAAATTTGTGAATTCATCTTTATTCAAGTCTGTTAAAATATTGTATATTAATTGATGGAGAGATGTAAATTGAGTAAATTTGTTGGAGTGGTCATTTTTGTTAATGTGACCTTTGCTCAGCTGAGGGAATTGACCAGTGACATCCATAACCCCTCCTACCTCTTGCAGGATTTCATGTCTGTGCTGCTGGATGGATGGCCAAGGGCAGAGTTGGATACCCCATTGTGAAGCCAGGGTCCAACTGTGGATTTGGAAAAACTGGTATTATTGACTATGGAGTCCGTCTCAACAGGAGTGAAAGATGGGATGCCTATTGCTACAACCCAAATGGTTTGTTAAAAATAATAATTTTGTGTTTCCAGTAAGAGTTACATGCTACTAAGAGGTTGTTAAAAAGAATTGGCTCCTTCTTCCAGGAATATTTCTATTTGGTAATTATTAGTCAAGGCTGTTTATAGAGTCTTTATGCTGTGCCAGACACGAGTTATACCCCTTCATCTACACTCTCACTTAATATTCACAACCCGACAAGGAAGTATTGTTATACTTCTTTTTAGGAATCAGGAAATAAAAAGCTGGCACTGTGGCATAGCTGATAAAGCCTCCACCTGCAACATCAGTATCCCATATGGATACCGATTCGTGTCCCTGTTGCTTCATTTCACATCCAGTTCCCTGTTAATGGCCTGAGTAAGTAAAGCAGCAGAAGATGGTTAAGGTGTTTGGGCCCCTGCTACCCATGTGGGAGACCTGGATGAAACTCCTGGCTCCTAGTGTAGACCTGGCTCAATGCTGGCAGTTATGGCCATCTGGGGAGTGAACCAATGAATGGAAGCTCTCTCTCTTTCTCTCCCTCTGTAACTCTTTCACCATAAATAAAATAAATCTTTTTTTAAAAGGGGAAACTTAGAATCAGAGGCAACAAAAGTTAAAGAAGTGAAGTCACTTACCCCAAATCAAATATCCAAGAATTCAGGTCTTTTCTGTACCAGAGTAATTCCTGGCCATAAAGGAAATATTGCAGGTTATAAATTTGGCATAATTAGTTAGCTAAAACAATAACATGATGCTACCAACTGTTAATTGTTCAAAATTATTTGTTTCATAGAATGTGAAAAGGAAGACAAACTAAAATCTTTCCCTAATTTTATTTTTACATAAATGCTTAGATTGCCAAACTAAGCAATTCTCAATCTAATAATTATATATTGTGTATACTAATTATCATTATAGAGTATATTTTAGTCATATTGTTCCAAGGTTGCTTTCAACTAGGAAATATTTAATGAGAAAAAATTCAGCACGATTACTACAACAGTTACTCTTTATTCATGTCCTTGGAGAAAAAATTGACTTTCTTTTGTAGATATTTCTATCAGGACAATGTTATAAAGTGTTACAGAATATTAGAAAGTCTTTCTTTGTAGAATTTTGATTATAAACATCCTGGGGTGGTTTCCCATTTACACCTACCCTATAAGAAATTCCATAACAAGGTAAAAAAGCTATAGTGAGGTTTTACTATATTATTATATAATTTATTATTTAATGGTGTTAAATAATAAGCAACAGTTTCTCATGTCTCATTAACTGATATCAAAATAATATGCACTCCAAGTAGAAAGACTTTTGCCTGGGGCCATACCTCGTCACACTTAAAATATGAATAAACACTTACAATGCATTTCAAATGGGACTATAATGTCTACATCATGCTTCAGGCTTATTTGGGCCATACAGTACTATACTACTGTATATTTAGCCTTATACTTAATCACTGTTAATAATACATGAATCTCCCTCTTCTCCCTTCTTCTCTCGTTCCTTTCCTATTTCTTCAAGGGCTGGCACTGTAGTTCATGTTCATTTTAGAAAATTTTAAAACTATTGATGAAAAATATTTATTACTTGGCTTTACACATATATATTGTACTATATGTGTTGTATATTATATTAAACCATTTTTAATAAAAACTGATAAGTTTTCAATAAGCCATTTTTAATAAAATTTAATACATTTTTAAAAAACATAAATTGATAGATAAGAAGTGAGTATCACTTTTAATAGGGATAATTTTTTAAAGCTTTCTTGTTTTCTTTTCTTTTTCATTTCAGCAAAGGAGTGTGGTGGTGTATTTACAGATCCAAAGCGAATTTTTAAATCTCCAGGCTTCCCAAATGAGTATGATGATAACCAGGTCTGCTACTGGCACATCAGACTCAAGTATGGTCAGCGTATTCACCTGAGCTTTTTGAATTTTGACCTTGAGTATGACCCAGGCTGCTTGGCTGACTACGTTGAAATATATGACAGTTATGATGATGTCCATGGCTTTGTAGGAAGGTAGGAATAAATTAAATCAATGTCCAGTATTTTGTCTGATGCTTATTTAATTTTCTCACCAGGGTCCCTACAAGGGTATTTCAGAAAGTTTGTAGAAAACTGAGTTAAAAGACAAATTTATTTTGGTGCAAAACGTTTGAAATCCATGCATAACTCTTGCATGATATGCATTTGTGGTCACCTCATACTGACTTTTAGTATTTCTACTCTCCTCCAACAAATATTCTTTTCACCAAAGATTTTTCTTAGCTCACTACTACATGTACTTATTATTAAAATAGTGATAGCTGCCTTTTTTGTACTGTTAGGCTGTAGGATTTCACTGGTCTATTTATGAAGACCTTAAAAGTTGGCTAACAATAAGGAAGAGGAAGACTTATGTGAGTTGAAAATGTTGCTAGGATTTGAAGCATTCTAATTCCATCCCCCACCTAAAAGTGATTATAAATTCTGAAATTGTTGGTCTTTCTTATTCACTCACAGATTTGATAGCTTTTTATGTCAACTTTTAAAAAAGATTTATTTACTTTATTTATTTGAAAGACAGTGAGAGAGAGAAAACTTCCATTCACTGGTTAACTCCCCCAAAACCCACAACAGTGGGGGCTCAGCCAGGCCATTGCCAAGAGCCAGGAATTCCATCTTGGCCTCCAAAATGAATGGTAGGAACCCAAGGATTTGGGCCCTCACATGCTGCCTACAGGTACATTAGCAGGAAGCTAGAACTAAAGTATGGAGTAGTTGGGACTCAAACCTGCACTCTGATATGGAATGTGGGCTTCTAAGCTGCAGTTTAACCAATGGCAGCACAACACCCTATGCCCCTATGTTGACTTTGAAATGGGCAATCTAAACCAAGAAAAACAAAGGCATCTCTTACATAAATGAACAGTTTTAAAAGAAACTTTGGTTTTTAAATTTTATTTTAATTTTTTTTTTTTTTTTTTTTTTTTTGAGGGAGAGAGAGAGTATAGACACAGAGACCTCCCATCCACCAGTTCACTATTCAAATGCTCACAACAGCAAGGCTGAGCAGGGGGAAGCCAGGAATCTAGAACACAATCCAGGTCTCCCATGGGTAGCAGGAATACACCCACTTGAGCCATCACCTGCAGCATCCCAGGGCGTGCATTAGCAAGAAGCTGCAATCAGGGGTGGAGCTGGCTGGGATTGGAACAAGGCACTCCAATACGGGATGCTGGAATCCAAACAAGTACCTTAACTGCTAGGCCAAATGTGTGCCCCAAGGAAAAATGGTTTTTTTGTGTGTTGTTCTTCATTTTGCTCTTTGGCTAACTGATCACTACTGTTGAAGACAATACAAATAGTTTTGTAAAATAGTTTGAAAAAGACACAAAGTATGGTTAGAAGAATTAAGGAGGTATTTTTTGAAAGAATGGACCTCTTACCTTGGGAATTAAGATAATTCTATTCTAAAACTGGTTTCAGAAATCAGCTACAGAGTAGTTACATAAAATCATAAGCTACTAATTTTAGAAGGCTTTCAAAAAGTTAATTTATATTTATATCATGTAATTTACCTTTATAATAGATTCTCCCCTCCTCTAGAATGAATTACATTTGTAGAAACTCACAAAACCCTCTATTTTACATGATGGACAAGCAAGTTCCTTTCAAGTTTTGAATTAGACAAAAAGAAAATGCTGTTATGTCTATAAAGTCCAACATAATTTTTCACACTTAATTTAATCTATCCTAAATTTTAGAACATTAATATTACCAATTATGCAACCACTGTTCTTTAACTGTGAAGAGAACTTTATAGAATTAATCAGAAACAAATTTTTTATTTTTCCAAATAGATTCAAATTTTTCTAATGTACAAATAGTCTTATACTACTTACACTAAATAGAAATGCCACAAACCTTTTCTTTAAATTTCATTTAACATTGTGAGATTATTTCAAACCACAAAATTCTGTTGCAAAACCTTTTATCCCTTACAAATCCAAGTAAGAAAACAACAAAAATAGTTTTAAATTGCAGAAAATTGAGCCATTACATAAGAGAAACAAAGAGGTTTCATGATCAATAAGAACTAGTTCAATGGCTGTGTAGTATTCATTCGTGTGACTTCTCTTTCCTAAAATTTCCCTTTCAGGTACTGTGGAGACGAACTTCCAGAAGACATTATTAGCACAGGTAATGCTCAACTTCAGGAACAAACTTTGTTTTTTCACTGTGTCCCTAAAACTGAAGAACCTTATTTTTATGGGTCATTAGTTACTGCTTTTTTAAAATATTTATTTTATTTATTTGAAAGACAGAGTTACAGAGACAGAGAGAAGGAGAGATAGAAAGAAATCTTCCGTCTGTTAGTTCACTCCCCAAATGGCCACAACGGCGTGGCCCAGCCCAGGCTGAAACCAGAAACCAGGAGCTTCTTCCAGGTCTGCCACATGGGTGCAGAGGCCCAAGCTCTTGGGCCGTCCTCCACTGCTTTCCCAGGCACATGAGCAGGGAGCTGGATCACAAATGGAGCAGCCCAGACTCAAACCGGTACCTATGTGGGATGCCAGTATAACACCAGCCCTGATTATTTACATGTTAAAGTTAGGAAAATGTAGGCCAAACATAGCTTGCTGTCTTACCAAATGCAAAGATTCTAAAATGTATACTTATAGAAAGAGTTATGCCAATTCCTCACACTAAAATAACCCTTGTTATTTGCAGGAAACATAGTCTGAGATACTCTTGAATCTGCAGATTTCCATAAGATTTATAATTTCCATAAAATGTGACACTAAAATGGCTGAAATTTTGCATTGGCAAAGGACTGAAGTAATTTATAAAGTTGTTTTAAAAATGCCTTCTATCTCTAAAAAAAGTTGTATTTACTTATATTTAATGCATTTTTATCTTAGTAGAGTATTTCGCAGAGAGTGTTTTGAAGAGCACAGTTCTGTGAGATGCTTGTACTAAGTGTTTCACAAGTAAAGGGCCCTAACATATATAAATATAGAAAACACTGGGTTAAATGTCTTTCCTTATGGGAAGATAACCGGGAGTACTCAATTGCTAGTTATGCAGAATATACCACAAAAGGCTAGATACAATACATAATGTTTTCTATATCTCCAAGTCATCTTGTGTGACTTTTGTTCCAAGAAATATACCTCAAGACACATCCTTGTTGGAGCATAAATGTATCACAATAAGCAACACTATTGTTTAATTATCACAAACTGCTTTTTTCCGGCTAAAAACCTTTACCTTCTGGGAGGTCTTCATTTTCTCTTTTTATTTTCATCACCAGCACCAGCAGTTGGCACTGTTACAGCTTATATTTTTCCTCCCAGTCATCAAATTATCACAATACTTCTGCAGCAAAAACCAACAATGCTACACTGAGCTGCAATGTCTATGGAATCTTTAAATTCAGATACAAATAGTTAATTACTCCCGCACTCAGTCTTGAGGTACACCAGACTATAGTATATTTGTCATTATGACAAGAGATAGGACTTCCGGCTTTATCCTTGAATGATTAATGCTTAGACCTTATTAGTTCATTTACTCTGTCACAAACTTCCCAGGAAGGGTAACCTATTGAACCTTTTATTTTTGTCGTAAGGACATATTTTGTGTCAACAGAAAGTTAAAAGAAGCCATTGAAGAGCTGTAGGAGGTAGCTGGAGGATGTGAATAATCCTATTAAAATAACAAACAAACTTATAGCAGGAGTTCAAAGGAAGCCTGAAATTGGACATTTTTTTCTTGTTTAGTCTAAAGCAGACAACTTATTCCAAGTGTAATCAAACCAGTGTTGTTTTTTGACACAACTTATTTCTGGCAGCTCTTTGTATATTAGAGGTATCAACCCCATTTTCTCTCAGTCCATCTCTTGCTCCTTAACTCTGGTTTCTTTCAAAATGCAGAGAGGTTTTTCATATTATGCAAATATGCCCATGTGAGCAGCTCAGTATGAGAACCAGAGCATCAGGCCAGTTCCACAGCTCACTAGGCTAATACTCCGCCTGCGGCGCCGGCACCCTGGGTTCTAGTCTGGGTTGGGGCACCCGGGTCTGTCCCGGTTGCTCCTCTTCCAGTCCAGCTCTCTGCTGTGGCCTGGAAGGGTAGTGGAGGATGGCTCAAGTGCTTGGGCCCTGCACCCGCATGGAAGACCAGGAGGAAGCACCAGGCTCCTGGCTTTGGATCGGCACAGCATGCCAGCCATAGCAGCCATTTGGGGGGTGAATCAATGGAAGGAAGACCTTTTTCTCTGTCTCTCTCTCTCTCTCTCACTGTCTAACTCTGCCTGTTAAAAGAAAAAAAAAAAAAAAAAAAAAGAAGTTCCTGGCTCCTAGCTTCGGATTGGCCCAGCTCTGGCAGTTGCCTCCATTTGGGGAGTGAACCAGCAGATGGAAGACCTCTCTCTGCCTCTGCCTCTATGTAACTTCATTTCAAATAAATAAATAAAGCTTTTTTAAAAAAAGAATTGTAGACAGGGCTTATCAGGAAAAAAATAAAAAGAGAGAGAACTAGAGCATGAACTTTGTGAAGCCAGATTGCCTGGGCTCAGATGTGGCTCAGCCATTTTAGCCCTGTGGCTTTGGTCAAGGTACTTGGTCTCACTGTGCCTTGAAAAATGAGTATTTTAAGAGTATTCATTCCCCTCCTCCCCGTTAACGCCCTGGCCTGAAGTGCCGGCATCCTATATGGGCGCTGGTTGCTAGTTGTAGTCCTAGCTGCTCCTCTTCCGATCCAGCTCTCTGCTATGGCCTGGGATAGCAATGGAAGAGGGCCAAAGACCTTGAGCCCCTGTACTCATATGGGAGACCTGGAAGAAGCTCCTGGCTCTGGATCAGCGCAGCTGCGGCTGTTGCGGCCAATTGGGGAGTGAACCAGCAGATGGAAGACCTCTCCCCCACCCACCCCCCTCCCTCCGCCTCTCCTCTCTCTGTGTAACTCTGACTTTCAAATAAATAAATCTTTTTTTAAAAAAGAGTATTCATGGGGCTGGAATTGGGGTGCAGTGGGAGAGCTGGTTCCAGTCCCAGCCACTCCACTTCCAATCCAGCTTCCTGCTAATGGGCCTAGGAAAGATAGCAGCTAATTGTTCAAGCACGTGGCTGCTACCCCCAGATGTGACCTGGTTGGAGTTCCTGGCTCCTGGCTTCAGCCTAGCCCAGCCCACCTGTTACAAGCATTTGGGGGGTGAATTAAACGATGAGATATCTCTCCCCAACCTCCACCCCTCTCTCTCATTCTGCCTTTCAAAACAAGAAAGAAATCTTTTTTTAAAAAAGTACTCCCTCATAGAGTTCTTCTGGAAACTGAGTTAATAGATGAAAGCAAGCTAGGATACTATATATGTGTATATAGTATACACGAATATAGTTTTTATTTTGAGTTTCTGTTTTGTAATGAATTCTGGATTTGGGATCTGGTTTAAGAAGGCTTTTCATTCCTGAAAAACATAAAAATATACTTACATTTTATATAATAAATTTTGTATCTTTTTTTAAATAAAATTTTCTACTTATTGAAAGGGAGAGTGACAGAGAAAGAGGGGGATAGATATCTTCCATCCACTAGTTCACTTCCCAAATGGCTACATTGGCCACAGCCGGTCCAGGACAAAGCCAGGAGCCTGGAACTCCAAGCGAGTCTCCCACATGATGGCAAGGGCTCAAGCACTTGTGCTGTCCTCCCTCCACTGCTTTCCCAGTCACATTAGCCAGGAACTGGTTCGGAGGAGGAGCAGGCAGGATTCGAACCTGAGCTCTGTATGGCATGTTGGTGTTTCAGATTTGCTGCTAACCAATGTAAAGCTAGTTGCCTTGGCATCATCTAGTAAATAACCAATCAATACCTTACCGGTTTGAACCACCTGCCATTCTCCTGTAACTCTCTGGAGGTTCCTTCCACAAATATCGCCTTTTAAAACAGAACCTTTCGGAGGGACAGAGGAAAACATGTGAAAGCCTATCACCCTCCTGCACTTGGCATTGAGACCGCAGACTCTAGAACCTGAGGCTCACCTCTGATGTCTGGAGTCTTGCTCATGAATGTTTGTGTTCTCCTAAGAGAATGATGGCTCTTTGAATTGTGAGCTAAATCAAAGGAAAGTAACATCTTTGCTCTTTGTCGTGCCCCTCCCCTCACAGGAAACGTCATGACCTTGAAGTTTCTGAGTGATGCTTCAGTGACAGCAGGAGGTTTCCAAATCAAATATGTTGCAATAGATCCTGCATCCAAATCCAGTCAAGGAAAGAATACAAGTACTACTTCTGGAAACAAAAACTTTTTAGCTGGAAGATTTAGTCATTTGTAAACCAAACCAAAAAAAAATTAAAAATATAATGTTTTTGTTCCCATCTTTTGGGATATCTTTGATCTCATTGTTATATTGTTACTACTGTTAACATTAATTTATTACTTTTCTAAATGTGAAAGCAATGCCTAATTTTGGGAATATTGGAAATTCAGAAGATTTTAAATAATAAAATCTCTCATAATCCCACTGCATAGAAATAATAAGCATTAACAATTTTTTATAAATTTTTCTTTCAGTTTTTTATTTGTGGTATATGTATATATGTATCCATAAGTATTTGTATTTAAAATTTTAGAATCCTGACCTATGTACAGTTTTATATCTGGGATTTTAAAATTTTAGACCTTAAGCATTTTCCCCAATCATCAACTATTCTGTGAAAACATGTTTTTGAACAGCTGTAAAATATTCCTTACTATGATTCTTCCATTCTTTATTAAACCTATCTTTATTGTTGAAATTTTAGGTTGTTTCCATATTGCTGCAATAAATATCCTTAAACACACATATTTGTGCAGTTGCGTAACTTTATGGAACATGGTCCTAGAAGTAGAATTATTGGATCAGAAGTTAATCAAAGTAGAATTTTTTTTTCTTTTCTCCTTTTTCAAAAAAATAGAGAGGCAGACCAATAGACAGAAATCTCCCAATAGCTGCTTTACTCTCCAAATGCTCCCAACAGCTGGGGCTGGGCCAGGCTGAAACTAGAAGCCTAGAACACAATGTGCATCTCCCACGTGGTTGGCAGGAACCCAAGTGATATACACAGGGAGGTAGGTAGTGTTAGCAGGAGGAGCTGAAGTTTGACAGCATGGTCCTATAGCCCTACCTGCTGCAGCGCTGTCCACTCTGGCCCTGGGGGCAGCCCCAGCCAGCCTGCACAGCAGCCTCAACCAATCCATGCAACAGCCAGCACTACTCAAGCCACGCCCCTTTTCCTTGCATCAACCAAAACCAACCTCTCCTGTGCACCACCCAAACCTCCTTTCTGTGCACGTCTAAAACACCCTTCCATGTAGCAGAAACCACAACCTTGATTTTTTTTTTTTTCTAACTTAGGACCCGTGCCATTTAGAAATATACAATAAGGCAGCAGGCTGTGTTCCCTGAGGACCTTTACGTCATTATAATAAAATTACCACAGCTGACACTCCCACTCCCATAATGCATGTTATGCCATGACACTTCTGAGATTTCAAAAAAGAGCACAGAAATGGGCAATATTCAAGCCCCGCTCCAAATTCCAACTCCCTGTGAGTGTTCAATTCAGCCCAGATACCACCTCTAGATCATATAAAAAGATGCTCTGAACCTGTTGATTGTGGCTCTCTCTCTCCTGAGTGTACTTTGCTTTGCCTGTAAATAAATTTTGCTTTCCTGATCACCTTCGTTGAACTCCCTATTTTGTGTAGACAGGAACTTGGAAAAAGCGCAGCCAGGGACTACTCTACAACATAAGTACTTGACCCACCACTCATTGCCTCCTAAGATGTGTATTAGCAGTATGCTAAAATTGGGAGCACAGGCTGTGCTTGAACCCAATCACTTTATTATGGAATACAGGCATTCCAAGTGGCATCTTACTGCTAAGTCAAACTCCTACCGCTCAACCCAGTGTCTTAACCAGTAAGCCAAATGCTCATTCCATAATTTTCTTTGGTTAGGTGTCATGGGCACAGCAGAACTTCCCAAATTCATGCAGATGCTTAAACTTAGATGTCTTGATTCTGGTGGGTTAAAGGTAGAAACGTCATCTAACTTGGCAGTTAGGAGATGGGGCCAATGAGAGCTCTTAGTCTTTGGTGATGGGCACTCAGAGGGTGGTTTTTGTGAAAGTATTGATTTTTTGAGTTGAAGATTGGCCTCGCTGCTCTCTCTGCTTCCTGGACTACTATCTGATCATTCTTCTGTCCCTGCCATGATCAGCCTCTACAGATGTTGGAATATGGGGTTGCCTGATCCTGATCTGTAACCTCCAAGCTGTAAACTAAAGTAAAATTTTTTTTCTTTCCCAAGAATCTCCTGTTGGGTATTTTACTTTAAGATATTAAGTATAGAATAAATTCATCTTTAAAAAAGATATTAAGTATATATGTCTATATATATCATATGTGTTTCAATTCCATTTTAAGTTTGCAGTTTGTTTTTTACTTTTATAATGGATTTTAATATGCCAAAGGTTGGGGCTGGAGCTGTGGCTCAATAGGTTAAGCCTCTGCCTGCAGCGCTGGCATCCCATATGGACACTAGTTCGAGTTCCAGTCGCTCCACTTCCAATCTAGCTCCCTGCTAATGGCCTGTGAAAGCAGTGGAGGATGGCTGAATTGCTTGGGTCTCTGCACCCACATGAGAGACCCGGAAAAGGCTCCTGGCTCCTGGCTTTAGTTGGGCCAACCCCTGGCCATTGTGGACATCTGGGGAGTGAACCAGTGGATAGAAGACCTCTCTGTCTCTTTCTCTTTCTGTTGGTAACTCTGCTTCTTAAATAAATAAAATAAATCTTTAAAAATATATGCTTAATATAAACATTTATTTTCTGTCATTTTTATTGATTTTTCTGGAGGTCTCCTCTGCATTTATGTTAAGGATTGTTGAAAGACAAAAATCACAAAATTTAATTTCAAGATCTTAACTGGCTTTTATTTGTGATTCTAGAATTTGGGAATATCACTTTTTTTAAAAAAAAGAATGAATATTCTGATGAGTTGAGCAGAAGAGCTTTTTAATAGCCAGAAAAGTGTTGAAGAACGTAGAAACAGAACCAGAACCAGATTATCGGTCATTTACTTGTCTTGTAAAGGTTAAAACACAGGGACTTTCCTATCAAGCTGGCTAAAACTGCCCTACTTGGGATTGGCTATTTTCTCTCTTTCTCTCTCCCTCCTGATATCATGAAAGGTCAGATAAACAAGTTAGTTTCCTCCTGGTGACATGGAACTTCCACATGAGTAACTGTTTTTGTTCAGTCTGATGGACCTAGTACAGGAATTCAGTCCAAACTGAGCCTGCTATAAATATTGTTTAATGAGTGTTTCTATTATAAGATGTGATATTTATTCACCTACATTTGACTTTATTTTAGCACTTTGTCTTTTTAAGTCGGGGAGTCACAATTGCTGTTCTATATATGAGAGGGGAAGGATTAGTATCCAATGAAATTCAACAAAAATTTATGTGCAAAAATTTAGTGTGGTTCTGAGCACTTAGGAAATAACAGAGAACCAAGTAAACAAAAATCCCTAGGCTTGGGGCAGGCATTTAGCCTAGTAATTAAGATAGAAGCATCTGAGGCCTCTACTGTGACACAGCAGGGTAAGCTGAGTCTTACAATATCTGGCATCCCCTGTCAGAGTGCCAGTTCAAGTTCAGCTGCTCCATTTCCGATCCAGCTTCCTTCTAATGCTCCTGGGAAGGCAGCAGAAGATGGTCCGAGTTCTTGGGCCCCTGACATTCATGTGGGGGATCAGGATAGAGTTCCTGGTTCCTGGCTTCAGCTTGATCCAACCCTATTTGGAGAATGAACAAGCAGATAGAAGATTCTCTCTCTCTCTCTCTCTCTCTCTCTCTCTGTTCCTTTCAAGTAAATAAATATTTTAAAAGATAAAAAGAGGCAAGAGGCAAGCATCCCACATCAGAGAACCAGGGTCTGATTCTCATCTCCAGCTCCTGATTCCAGTTTCCTGTCATTGCATTATTTGTAAAGGGATTAGAAAAAGAAATGTGTCGCCACATTCTTCCTCCTACTCTTGCCCCTTAAAGTCTTCCCACGGCCAGCATCCTGAAACCACTACTGTATCAAAGCCACATGCAGGACCGATGACAACCAAAATTATCCATCATGCCCACTGACTGTATCCTTGCAATGATCTAATATAATTTTAATACAATTGCCTTGGCTGACACCTCACTCCCATCATGCACCTGAGGCATGACACTACCCAGACCTCCTAAAAAAGCCAGAAATGGAAGAGTCACCAATTCCTGGAAATCTCTGCCCTTTCCTAGACAACGTCACCCAAAGCACCACACCTTATGCCTCCAGATCACAAACAGGTTACCCTGAACCTCTGAGGGCTGTAGCTCACTCTAGCACATGCCTGCACTTGTCTTATATGTACTTTTGCTTTTGTTAATAAATCTTATTGCCCTGGTAAACTGTCTCATCCTTGAATTTTTTTTTAAGGTTTATTTACTTATTTGAAAGACAGCATGACAAAGAGAGAGTGAGAAATAGAGAAGTATCATTAATCCACTGGTTCATTCCCTAAGTGCCTGTAACACCCAAGCAGGGCCAGGTCATAGCCAGGAGCCAGGAACACCTGTCTCCCAGGTGTGAGGCAGGAACCCAACCACTAAGATCATCTGCTGAATCCCAAGCTGGATTGGAAGCAGAGTAGTAGGAGGGAAACCAGGCACTTCAATAGTGGATATGGGTACCCCAGGGGGCACCCACTGTTGCAGCCAACTGGGGAGTGAACCAGTGGATGGAAGACCTCTCTCTCTGCCTCTCCTTCTCTCTGTGTGTAACTCTTTCAAATAAAATAAATAAATCTTTTAAAAAATAAAAAACAATCTCATTGTTCGGCATCTTCCTCCTATCTGTCACACCTGGGTTCCACATCATTTGAGTCTTTGCGGGGCCTTCACTTCATCAAGTCTGCCACTTTCTCATGGTCCCTCATTGCCGCAACGTCTTCCATTCCCTTCTCGTAAAACTAAATTCCATGGATCGTCGTTGCAGTCCTTCTTGCCCTTCTCTTCTTAAACTCACACAGCAAAATCCCAGCACTGGTTAACCCAACTCTCTTTCTAGCGTGTCTTTGCCCTTGTGTAGCCAAGCATGACTGGAGGAAAACACAGCCCCACCAACCACTCTATTAAAATCCAGGATCACAAACTTAAGATGGGCCCTTCATATTGCCTGGCAATCCTGCTGTTCTGCTAGTTCAGAAGACCATTTTGGCCAGCGCCGTGGCTCACTAGGCTAATCCTCCACCTGCAGCGCCAGCACCCCAGGTTCCAGTCCCGATTGGGGCATTGGCTCTGTCCTGGTTTCGTCTCTTCCAGTCCAGCTCTCTGCTGTGGCCAGAGAAGGCAATAGAGGATGGCCCAAGTGCTTGTGCCCTGCACCCGCATGGGAGACCGGGAGGAAGTGCCTGGCTACTGGCTTCGGATCGGCGCAGCGCGCCGGCCGTAGCAGCCATTTGAAGGGTGAACCAACAGAAGGAAGACCTTTCTCTCTGTCTCTCTCTCTCTAACTCTGCCTGTCAAAAAAAAAAAAAAAAAAAAAAAAAAAAGAGAAGACTATTTAGTACTTCTTTCCTCCCAAGCCTCTTACATCTACTTCTCCATCCTTATCCTTGGCTCTGGACTCTTCATTGAGGAATGCAAAGCAAGGGATCCCCATATGCTCTCACTCTCTAAATCCCCACCCGTCAGCTTCTGTGTCCCTACACTCTGCCTCCTTCCTAATAGGTTTGTAGACTGAGTCCACAGGGTGTGATGTTGCATGAGACAATGCATCTCCTTCGTAAAGTGTATTTGTTCCTTTAAATGGCAGTATCGCAGAGGAGAGAGGAGAGACAGACTCAGAGAGATCTTCCATCTGCTGGTTCACTCTTCAACTGCCTGCAATAGTCACAAAGCCAGGAGCCTGGAACTGCATCAGGGTCTCCCATGTGAGTGGCAGGGACCCAAGGACTTGAGCCATCATCTGCTGCCTTCCAAGATGCACATTAGTGGGAAACTGGATCAGAAATGGAGGCAGGACTCGATCCCAGGCACTCTGATATGGAATGCAGGTATTCCAAAGTGGTTTAACCCACTACACTACAATGCTCACCCCTAGACAATGCATCATTATTTCCAGACTTTTATCTGAAGTGTAGCTTTGCCTTCTAATTTAAGTGATAAACATGGAAGTATTAGTGGTGCTATTAACAGATGGGGGGGGGGGGGCGGGTCCACGCCACACTAGGGGCATTACCAAATAATCAGCCTCAAACCAGAGTCGCTCAGGGGAAAGATTTATTTACTTGTCACAAGTTAAGGAAACAGTAGGAAGGAATAGCTGCAGAAAAGAAACTGCCTTCCAGAGTCGCAGTTTGCTAAGGGTTTTACAGCTGGGGTTAGGAAAGTGCCCAGAATGTAGTAAGGGGGGGGGGGGGGGGGAGTCAGGGTACCTCCTCCTCAAGCAGTTTGCCTCTTCCTGCAGCTTTGAGCACAATGTTGCAAGACAAGTGGGGGAAACACCCTGTGAAAAACAAGCTTGAGAAAGGATCACTTAAAACTGTTCCGGGCTCTCTGCCTCTGTTCCAGCAGTCCCTTTTTTGCCTAAAGCCTGCACTTTGGGTTACAAAGTGCCTTCCTCCAAGACAATTGGCTCCACATTCTTGAGGGGCGGGGGAGGGAGGCAACTGCTTCCTGCTACACCAGGGGTTTAAGGAGTAAACCTCCCCGGCTGTAAGGTCACCAAACCTGTCAGCAACGAATCAGCTTTGAGGAGTTTCCTGCCAAAGATTAGCTAACGTTACTGTTAGAATCTGATTGTTTCCTTCAGTCTTCCTAGACACCAGAGACATCCAGGCAGATGTAGTTTGCAGTTTAGCCCTAACGCTTGGGACACGGCAGCCACCACCTTTGAAGCAAGGCCCGTTATTTTGCACAGTCCTAGGCAGACTAACTCTTGAGATTATGTTCTCATCAGACTTTTAATGACTTTTCCAGCTTTTCATTTCAGCAGGGGGTAGCTTCTGCTCACCCACTGAAGGTGCCTAAGACAGGAGGGGTATTTCAACCTCCCTGGGGCTGTGGGCCTAAGTGGGACACCGACCTGTCAATCTTCTTTGGGCAGCATACCCCTCATCTGTACCACTGGGGCCAGCAGGGACACAGGAGGGCTGGTGCATACATTTGTTTTTAAGGCATTGTGTACATGATTTTGATATTTTATCAGCCATCTCTTCCTCCTTGGGTTTTGACTACCTTAAGCAGCCAGTTATACATGTGTCTTTGGCATAATGGGTAGAACCGTGGGCACACAGAGCAATAGCCCAGCCTAGGTTCCGGGGTATCTACACTATTCCTGATTTGTATACCATCTACTCCTTGTGACTGTGGTTCTTTGTAAACCCTCTTGTTGGGCTTCCTCTGAGTCTCCCTGAGAGTACTCAGGCTAAAGCTTACAAAGGGGCAGGGAAGGTAACTGGAGAGTCTCTTGTAAGTTGGCTAAGCTGTTCCCTTTTATCACATCAGAATCTCCCACTTCGGTGTCCTTTTCAGTGTAAAATGGCTACTTCTTTAGGTTTTTCTACGTCCTGTACGGACAGAGAATATTTCACTTCCCTTTTGGGAGCCCTCTTCTCAGATGGCCCCGTGAGCATGGGTCACTGGGAAGGTCTATCTGCAGTTAGTGTAGGCTGTTAAAGTCTTTCCTCGTCCAGTTCTAGCACACGGTCAGGGCTGTCCTTTTGTACAGACGTCCCTGAAGGGATTCGTAGCTTCAGCCCTGGAAAGAGACTCTCGGCTTCCGCAGTTCCGCGTGGCCAGCACTGTTGAGCACTGATCTTAAACCTGCTCCCCTCAGCAGATCGTAGTTTCACATTAGGCAGTGGTTCACTTCTGAGATCCTCTCTACTTGAGTGCCCCAGGTGTATCCCTTCAGAGCAGTCACGTGGTAGGGGGTTCTGAGGACACCGGCCACCACGTGGCAGGATTCAGGGTGATATCTGGAGTCTCCAGCAGTAAGGCTTGGTGCTGCATCATCCAGTCAGCAGCCAATGGTCTTGTGTGTTGCAGTAACAAATATGTATCACATATTTGAGTTTTAGAATTTTTTACTTTAAATATGTATTTCTTTATTTGAAAGGCAGAGTTAGAGAGAGAGAAAGCGTGCGATATCTCCCATCTGCTGGTTCAACCTCCAAATGGCAGCAACAGCCAGGGATGGGCCAGGCAAAAGCCGGGAGTTTCTTCTGGGTCTACCATGTAGGTACAGGGTCCCCAGCACTGATTTCCCAGGCACATTAGCAGGCAGCTGAATCAGAGTGAAGCAGCTGAGTCTCAAACTAGCGACCATATGGGCTGAGGGCGTCACAGGAGGTAGCTTTACCTGCAATGCCGCAACCCAGCCCCACATATTTGAATTTTAAGAGGATTTGGTAATGGGTTTCAATATAATTAGTTTTTTTGGTATGAATAATGAATGTTTCAGGTGATATACATGTTAATTACCATGATTTGACCATGATACATTGTGTGCTTGTATTGAATTATCTCAGTTTACCTCATAAATGTGTGTGGTGATTATGTCAATTCAAATAAATCCATTTTTTAAAGCCTTCTTTAGTCCGCTTCCCTGACAGGTATTGCCTTTACAGACAAACCCACTGCCTCTAATTTCTGCCTTTAATTCATTTTTAAACCCACTTCAGGTGGAACTCCTTCTGCTACATCTACTGAAACTGCCCATCAAGGTCACTATCCACTGCCTAGGACACCCACCACCCCGTGTCAGCAGATGGATGATCTCTCTCTCTCTCCATCTTTGAAGATTTATTTATTTACTTGAAAGTCAGAGTTACACAGAGAAAGAAAGAGAGAGAGAGAGAGAGAGAGAGAGAGAGGTCTTCTATCCACTGGTTCACTACCCAGTTGGCCATAATGGCTGGAGCTGCACCAATCTGAAGCCAGGAGCCAGGAGCTTTTTCCAGGTCTCCCAAGTGGGTGCAGGGGCCCAATGACTTGGGTCATCTTGTACTGCTTTCCCAGGCCATAGCAGAGAGCTGGATCAGAAGTGGAGCAGCCGGGACTCAAACTGGTGCCCATATGGGATGCCGGCACAGCAGCCGGCAGCTTTACCCACTAAACCACAACACTGGCCTCTATCTTTCAAGTACATAAAAATAAAACTTTTTTTTTTTAAAAAAAGAGGTAGAATTACTATATTACAATTAAAGTAGAATTTTTTTTTTTGCTTCTGTTTAAAAAAAATTAGAGGGAAAGAGGGGGAGAGAGAGACAGAGAGACAGAGAGAGACAGAGATCTCTCATTGGCTAGTTGTCCCCTTATGCTCCCAACTGTGGTTGAGTCAGGCTGAAGCCAGGAACAGGAAATTCAATCCAGATCTCCCATGTTGGTGCCAGTGACTCAAGTACTTGAGCCATCATCTGCGCCTCCCAGCGTCTGCAGATGTTTTGTCTCCAAGGCGTGAAAATTTTAGAGAACAAGGGGGCACTGCAGGTGGTGGCTTTACCTGCTATGCCACAGTGCTGGCCCCAGACAATGAGATTTGAAACATCACCTTTTGGGCCGGCGCTGTGCTGAAGTGGGTTAACTCCCTGGCCTGAAGCACTGGCATCCCATGTGGGCGCCAGTTCTAGTCCCGGCTGCTCCACTTCTGATCCAGCTCTCTGCTGTGGCCTGGGAAAGCAGTAGAAGATTGCCCAAGTCCTTGGGCCCCTGCACCTGCGTGGGAGACCCGGAAGAAGCTCCTATCTCCTGGCTTCGGATCAGCACAGCTCTGGCCTTTGCGGCCATCTGGGGAGTGAATCAAGAGATGGAATACCTCTGTCTCTCTCTCTCACTCTTTTTCTCTCTGTGTAACTCTGACTTTCAAATAAATAAATAAATCTTTAAAAAAATAAACTTCACCTTTTATAGTATGCAGAATAATATTCCATCCTTCTAAAATATCTCAGTCCTAATCTCTGGGACTTGTGAATGTTACTTTACGTGGCAGAAGCAATTTTGCAAGTGTGATAAGTACCATAAAATAGGGAGCTTTATCTAGGATCGTGCAGGTGGCCCAAAGTCATCACAAGCCTTTCAAAAAAGTAGATGAGAGAAGTGTGAGAAATGACAGGGAAAGAGATGTGACAAAAGAAGCAGAGTCAGAGAAATGTTCTATGACCAGTTTTGAAAATGGAGGGGGGCTGACGCTGTGGCGCTGTGGGTTAATGCCCCAGCCTGCAGTGCTGGCATCCATATGGGCGCCAGTTCGAGTCTTGGCTACTTCTCTTCCAATCCAGTTCTCTGCTATGGCCTGGGAAAGCAGTGGAAGATGGCCCAAGGACTTGGGCCCTGCACGCGCATGGGAGACCCAAAAGAAGCTCCTGGCTCCTGCCTTCCGATCAGCTCATTTCTGGCCATTGTGGTCATTTGGGGAGTGAACCAGCGGATAGAAGACCTCTCTTTCTCTCTTTCTGACTCTACCTCTCTCCGTAAGTCTTTCAAATAAATAAAAATAAATCTTTAAAAAAAAAAATGGAGGAATGTGGTGCAGGGGGTTAAGCCACCAGGTACAATTCAATATGAGTGTTGGTTTGAGTCCCAGGTACTCCACTGCCAGTCTTGCTTTCTGCTCCCACGTGGGAGACCCTGATGGAGTTCCAGGTTCCTGATTCTGGCTACTGCAGTCTTTTGGGGAGTCTATGTCTCCCCCCCAACAACTCTGACTTTCAAATAAATAAATGAATCTTGAAGGAAGAAAGGGAGAGGAAGGGAAGAAGGGAGGGAAGGAAGAAAGGAGGAAGGAGAAAGAAAAGGGAAGAAGGAAGGAGGAAGGGAAGGAAGTCACTTCTGGAAGCCAGAAAATGTGCAGGAACAGATTTTCCCCCGAGTCTTCAGAAAGGAACAAAGCCCTGCCAACACTTGCATTTCAGGCCAGTGTGACCCATTTGGTCTTAACTACAGAACTGTATGATAATAAATTTATTTTTAATAAAGATTATTTAATTGAAAAGCAGAGAGCAAGAGAGAATCTTCTATCCATTGGTTCACTTCTCAAATATCAACAACAGAGAAAGCTTGGCCAGGCCAAGGCCAGGAGCCAGGAACTCCATCCTGGTCTCCCACATGAGGACCCAAGCACTTAAGGCCATCATTCCCATCATTCACCTTCCCAGGAACATTATCAAGAAGCTGGATTGGAAGTGGAAGAGCTGGGTCACACACCAGCACTCCAATGTGGGATGTAGGTGTCCCACATGACAGCCTAACCTGCTGTACCAAAATGCCCACTCCTAGAACATTTTATAAAACTTGATTTTTTTTTTCAATGTAGCGCCTTCTTTTTTTTTTTTTTTTTTTTAATATTTATTTGACAGGTGGAGTTATAGACAGTGAGAGAGAGAAAGGTCTTCTTTCCGTTGGTTCACTCCCCCAAATGGCTGCCACGGCCAGAGCTGCGCCGATCCAAAGCCAGGAGCCAGGTACTTCCTCCTGGTCTCCCATGTGGATGCAGGGGCCCAAGCACTTGGGCCATCCTCCACTGCCATCCTGGGCCACAGCAGAGAGCTGGACTGGAAGAGGAGCAACCGGGTCTAGAACCTGGAGCCCATATGGGATGCCTGCACCACAGGCGGCGGATTAACCAAGTGAGCCACAGCGCCAGCCCCCAATGTAGCTCCTTCTTTCATGTTTGTTTTCTTGTTTGTTTGGTTTTTTTTTTTTGGACAGGCAGAGTGGATAGTGAGAGAGAGACAGAGAGAAAGGTCTTCCTTTGCCATTGGTTCACCCTCCAATTGCCACTGCAGCCGGTGCATTGTGCTGATCCGAAGCCAGGAGCCAGGTGCTTCTCCCGGTCTCCCATGCTGGTGCAGGGCCCAAGGACTTGGGCCATCCTCCACTGCCTTCCCAGGCCATAGCAGAGAGCCTGGCCTGGAAGAGGGGTAACCGGGATAGAATCCGGCGCCCCAACCAGGACTAGAACCCCGTGTGCCGGCGCCGGCCTCATGTCTGTTTTCTTATTCTTCATGTAATTCTACTCATTTGAATGATTTCAATTTAATACATGCTTAGATTTATTTATGGATTTTTGTCTTTTAGTTCTTTTTCTTTGCTATACTTATATTTGATTTGGTTGTGGTTCTTAAGTAATGCTCATTTTCAATTTAATATGATCTTGCTATTAATATTCTCTGAAATGAATGTTTTGATGTTGAGATATGTATTCAGTATTTTATTTGAAATAGTGCTTGAGTTCAGATTTTTTGGAATGGATATATTTTAGAAATATCCTTTGTAATTTTTCCTCCTCAAACAAATTTTTTGCTGTTCTGTTATTGTGAAAGCAAGTTGTTTTCATGTCTCATGTTGTTTTTTAGATTTCTAAAACATAAATATACAGCTGTTTTGTTTCCTTCTGAACAAATGACTAACAAAGGAAACCACTAGAAGTCAGATTCCACGAAACTTCAGTTTAGAAAGTAAACTCCCTAACAACACAGGCTCTGGGGTCTTTATTAGCAATGCCACATACTTGCTGTATTTATAAAAATGCAAACAATCACTTGTCAGTGTTTATCTGACTGTCAATTTTAAATTATGACCATTACCTACTTAAGTATTTACAGTCTCCCAGTGAGTCTCATGATACCAAAGGCAGTTTCATGGCAATAGATTTAGATGAATTGGGGCTGGTTCTGTGGCACAGCTAGTTAAGCTGCCATCTACATTGCTGGCATCCCAAGGGTGCCAGTTCAAGTCCTGGCTGCTCCACTTCTGATCCAGCTTCCTGTTAAGGCACCTGGACAAAGCAGTTGAGGATAGTCCAAGTCCTTGGGCCCCTGTCACCCACATAGGAGACCCAGAAGATCTTGGCTCCTGGCTCCCACCTGGCCCAGCCCCAGGCCATGTAGCCATTTGGGGGAGTGAACCAGTGGATGGAAGATCTCTCTCTCTTAAAAAAAAAAAATATTTAGCTGAGTCACAGTGTTCATTTTAAACAAAACTGCATGTAGAATATAAGCTAAAGTTCACATTGTTTTGTGACATTCTATCTCCCCTATAGTAAATAAGGACCAGTAACGAGACAATCTTAAAAATATTCTCTTTGCTTTCCTACTCTAAATTAGCAAGGATATTGGTAATCAATATTTTTAAAGCACAAATAAGAGCATTTAAAATAACAGTATACTGATGTTGATGGTGGAGACAGCTTCCCGTCTCATTTGGGCTAAAAGGTCAAAGTCAATCCTGTGACCCAGAAGACCCAGTGTGACCTGGCCCCCTCTTCCCTCTCTCACCCCATCTCCTATTTGTCTCTTCACCCCTACCGTCCACATTATCGCCATCCCAGGAACACTGGTGTCCACAGCGCTTAACATAGTACACACTCAGGGCCTTCAACCATGCTCTAACCATGGGGTTCCCTCCACCAGCAGTGCTCTTCCCCATTCCCTCATTGCCCTCAGCTCTTTACTCAAAAGCCACGTTCTCTGTAAAGTCTTTTTGGACCCTTTATTTTAACCATCTTCTGCCTAAAATTTTGTATCCCCTTCTCCACTTTTTTTCAATCCTTAGAACCGATTGCTATTTAGCTTACCACCTATTTTAATTATTTTCCTTCTTTTCCCTTCTCTGCTAACATGAAAGCTCCATGACTGCTTACTATACCTACAGTTAGTGTTATAGTAACTGACATATAGAAAACCCTTTATTAAATGAAGGAAAGAATTAGCATTAGCTTTTTTAAATATTGAACCACAGTAAATGAAGTACAATCAGCTTAAAAATCATAAAACAAAGTGCAAAAACTTAATATGTGCTATCATAAATATTCTTATTATTTGCAAGAGTTAGGTAGTAGATAATGCATATTTTATACCTGTATCAGTCAGGTCCAACCAGGAGACAGAAACCACACAGTAATTTGAACAAGGAAATATTTAACATAAAGAATTATTATGGGGTAGGCATTTAGCCCAGTGGTTAAGATGCTAGTTAAGACGCCTGTGTTCCATATTAAAGTGGTGGATTTGATTCCTGGCTCTGGCCCTAGATTTCACTCTTGACTCCAGCTTCTTGCTTAATGCAGACCCTGGAAAGCTGCAGATTATGGCATAAATAATCAGGTTCCTTTCACCCATGTTGAAAACATGGATTGCATTCCTGGCTACCAGCTTTAGTCTCAGCCATTGCAGGCATTTTGAGAATGGACCAGCAAAGGAGAGCACATCCCTAAATCCCATCTCTCTCTGACTCTGTTTTTCCTCTCAAATAAAAAATTTTTAAAATATTTAAAATAATTATACTATTACTTTATAGAGGAATTGAGTGACAAAGGATTGACTTGTGAAAAGTAAATACAGGGGCCGGCGCCATGGGTCACTTGGCTAATCCTTCGCCTGTGGCACCGGAATCCCATATGGGCTCTGGGTTCTAGTCCCGGTTGCTTCCAGTCCAGCTCTCTGCTGTGGCCCGGGAGGGCAGTGGAGGATGGCCCAAGTACTTGGGCACCTACACCCAAGTGGGAAACCAGGAGGAAGCATCTGGCTCCTGGCTTCGGATCGGCGCAGCTCCGGCCGTAGCGGCCATTTGGGGAGTGAACCAATGGAAGGAAGACCTTTCTCTCTGTCTCTCCCTCTCACTGTCTGTAACTCTGTCAAATAAATAAATAAAAAATCAAAAAAAAAGAAAGAAAAGTAAATACAAAAGAGATCTGAGCAAACATACAGAGCAGCCACTACCTCTGGCACTAAGCAAGAACACCTGCGGATGAGCCTTTGGGAACCCCGAGTGTAGGGTTTATACAAGACGGAGACATGGAGACGGGAACAGAGAATTTGAAATAGTTTACTCTCCAGAGCTTGTTTTTCAACAGGAGTTCCAGGAAAGCTTATCTTGCAACATTGTACTTGGAGGGGGTCAGACCACAAGTCAACCAATGAAAGCTGTGGAAAAAAAAAAGCAGTCTGGGTCAGAGTTTTACTTTTTCTTTCTTTTTTTAAATAATTTTTTTTAAATTACAACAATTTATTTATTTCGTAACTGGTCAGAGTTTTCAACATGCAGTGTATAAGGAGGTGTGTTGCTGGAGCTCTCCCGCTCTCCCTTTTGAACATCGTAGATGTCTACTGTAAGCAGGAAGAGCTCTCCTGCTCCCCCAACCCTTGTTATAAGAGCCTTTTTCAGAACTCTGCTTTTTCACTGTTTTTGAGAGGCTGGGTCCAGGCTTGACTCCAATCAGAAAGGAATTCAAGAGCCAGAAACAGGTAAAGGTCAGCAGAGAAGTAAGATTTATTTACATGCAAAGCCAAAGTACAGGGCTTGGTGTTGTGGTGCAGTGGGTTAAGCAACCACCAGAAATGCTGGCATCCCACATGAGAACTTGTTCAAGTCCTGGCCACTCTAGTTCCAAACCAGCTTCCTGCTAATGTGCCCAGAAAAGCAATAGAAGATGGCCCAAGAGCTTGGGCTCCTGCCACCCTTGTGGGAGACCCAGATGGAGTTTCTGGCTTCTGATTTCAGCCTGGTGCAGTCCTGGTCATTGCCCATTGCCATTTGGGGAGCAAACCAGCAGATGAAAGACCTCTATATCTCTCTTTCTATCTGGCTGTCTGTCTCTCTCTTTAACTCTACCTTTCAAATAAGTAAAATAATTTTTTTAAAAGCCAAGGTATACACTGAGGAAGGAGTGTAGGCTCAAAAGAGAATTGGACTCAACAAGGTTTGGGTCTAGAGGCATAGAGGGAGCTGCCTGGGAGTAGGGCTCAACTGAATACCCAAACAGGTG
Organism: Lepus europaeus; assembly: GCF_033115175.1. Taxonomy (NCBI): domain Eukaryota; kingdom Metazoa; phylum Chordata; class Mammalia; order Lagomorpha; family Leporidae; genus Lepus; species Lepus europaeus. The sequence continues at coordinate 93,539,191 of NC_084827.1, forward strand.
GAGTTTGAGGCAGAGATTGAGCCCCGCCATTTCCTTGCACTTTTTGGGATATGTTATGGCATCATGTACATGATGCAAGTCGGTTGTTAGCCACAGAAATTTCATTATAATGTCATTAGAATAAGCTAAAGGTCATCAAAGAGAAGGCAGCTGGCAACTATTTTATTTTCTTTCTTTTTTTTTTTTTTATTTTTTATTTATTTATTTATTTTTTGACAGGCAGAGTGGACAGTAGAGGGAGACAGAGAGAAAGGTCTTCCTTTTTGCCGTTGGTTCACCCTCCAATGGCCGCCGCGGTAGGCGCGCTGCGGCCGGCGCACCGCGCTGTTCCGATGGCAGGAGCCAGGTGTTTATCCTGGTCTCCCATGGGGTGCAGGGCCCAAGCACTTGGGCCATCCTCCACTGCACTCCCTGGCCACAGCAGAGAGCTGGCCTGGAAGAGGGGCAACCGGGACTAGAACCTGGTGTGCCGGCGCCGCAAGGCGGAGGATTAGCCTAGTGAGCCGCGCCGCCGGCTCAACTATGTTATTTTCAATAGGTGCTGGTTCTAAGCAGTGAAATCACAGGGACTGTGGTTTTCTGCTGCTTGGAAGCGGGGTTTAGGTGGTGGAGGAGGGGCCATAAGCAGGGCTGCAGGAAGGAGCTGGTGACCTCAGCTCCCCCTTGCTAACAGCCACTCTGCCTACATCATCTGTGCTCCCTTAGAGATTTTGTCCCACAGTCCTATGCGAGATCCAGGGAGAAAGGTCCATTTTCTGTAACATCATGCTGTGTCAGGCTATCATCCTTGCCTAGCCAGGGAATGAAAATCCCTTGCTAACTGATCTAGAGGTTCCATGAAAAGAAAGAGTTAGAGATTATACCACTAGTCATTAGTGATCAATGGAATCCCAGCATGACCATCATTTTTTCAAAATTTATTTGAAAGTTACAAAGAGAGAGAGGGAGAGAGAGAGAGAAAGAGAGAGAGAGAGAGAGAAAGCTTCTATCCAGTGGTTCACTCTCCAGATGATCACAGCTGTTGCCATGCCAAAGCCAGGAGCCTGGAGCTTCTTCCAGGCCTCCCACAAAGGTAGCAAGGGCCCAAGCACTTGGGCCATCTTCTGCTGCTTTTCCCAGACCATTAGCAGGGAGCAGCCAGAACACGAACCAGAGCCAATATGGGATGCTGGCATTTCAAGCAGTAGTATTACCTGCTATATCACAACACCAGCCCCTTGACCTTCATTTTTACACAAAACTATTGAATTCCAGAAGGGACAATTTGACATTAGGATGAGTAAACATGGCCAAAAATGAACAAGAGTGAAAACCATGTCAGAGAAAAGAAAGCACTTTTTATTGTTTTCAGATGGTGAAAACTAAGGCCATTCCCTTAAAAAAAAAAAAAAAAAAAAAAGAAAGAAAGAAAGAAACCACTTGGCTGGATCATAAATCCTTTCAATACATTTTTCCATGAGCCTACTCTTCTTAATGTAAGTGCAGCACATTTTATAATCACTGCATATACTCTGCCTTGTTTTGCTGGTAGGTAATTTAGGGATAGTAAGTTGTCTATGACCACTTTAGCTAGAATATCTAAAGAATCTGGTAGTTGCTATAGGACCTGGCTGGTGGGCTGGGCCAAGTTCCCCAAGGTAATAGCTAGGTTCATTAAAACAACTTCATGATATGTAGTTAGATTTTCTCCTTCTGCCATTGTGGTGGGAACGTTTACCAGAGAGTTTTCCTGCCATTGGAAGTTTCTGAGAAAGGTAGTAGAAGAAATAAGAAAAGCATATCAGGGGGCTGGCGTTGTGGCTTAATGGGTAAAGCCGCCACCTGCCGTGCTGGCATCCCATATACGCACCAATTCGAGACCTGGCTGCTCCACTTCGGATCCAGTTCTCTTCTACGGCCTGGGAAAGCAGTAGAAGATGACCCCAGTCCTTGGGCCCCTGCACCCATGTAGGAGACCCAGAAGAAGCTCCTGGCTCCTGGCTTTGGATTGCCACAGCTCCGGCCGTTGTAGCCAATTGGGGAGTGAACCAGCAGATGGAAGACTCTCTCTTTCTCTCCTTCTCTCTGTGTAACTCTGACTTTCAGATAAATAAATACATCTTTGAAAAAAGAAGAAAATAAAAGTATGTCAGGTGGGAAGTGCAATAGCCTTAATGTCTGTCTCTCTCTTGAAGTTTACAGCAAAACAAAATACTTACCATCTTTCAGCCGTTTAAAGATAAACTTAATGTCTTTATTTGACTCAGAAGTGTAGGCAGAGTTTTCCTCTGGGTGTGCCTGTGGAGACTCAAGGCATAGAGGATTAATTTTGACAGATGTACACAGATAGACATTCCTTGTGAATTAATTTCAGTGGGAGTGCTAAAGAGCACCTGATAGGGTTTTTTCCATTTAGGCTGCAGGTGGTCAGAGGAGGATCCCTCTCTCCAAGCTTTTTAAAATAAATGTATTTATTCAAAAGGCAGAAAGGGAGAGACAGAGAGATCTTCCATCCGTTAGTGAGCTTTAGGTGACCCTCCTCTCCCCAACGTCCAAAATGGCTGAGGCTGGGCCAGGCCAAACTCAGGAGCTAAGAACTCTATCCAGGTCTCCTACATGGATGGAAAAAACCCAAGTACTTGGGTCATCATATGCTGCTTTCCCAAGTACATTAGCAGGTAGCTGGATTAGAAGCAGAATATACAATACTCAAACTGGCACTCTGACATGGGATGTGTGGACCAGGATTCTGAGTCTCTTGGCTTGTCCAGAGTTCTTATAAGATAATGGTTGACTGTCTTAACCTTTCCTGGGGATTGTGGCCTCCAAGAGGCAGAATATGGCTGGAAATTCCCAAAGTGGTGGCTACCTGCTGAGTTACTTTAGAACTAAGGAGGAGCTGTTGTCACTCTGGAGGAACCTTAGGGGGCCAAACGAGAGACTGCAGGACTTTGGAAAATTGTGTTTTTTCTGTTCAGGTTGAAAAGATCTCAATCCATCCAGTGAAAGTATCAATGAAGACTAATAAATACTTGTGGCAATTTCCTAGGGATATGCTAGTTAATTATATCTGCCACTCCTCATGAGGGTACAAGCCTCTCCTTTGTACAGGAGTGAGTAGAGAAGGTGATTTGATGTAGCTGTTAGGGTTATTTTTTAAACAGAACAGACAAGATTGGGTCACTACCTTTTTAGTAGTATGTCATTTTTTGATGCAAAGTCACAAAATTAGGGCCTCTCATCCCAGATGGGTAAAGTCTTGCAGTTCCGCTGATAATTTTCCACAGCAGGCTATTGGGAACATGATTTTATGTCCTAAAGTCCACCACCCATTGGAAACTTTAGTGTAATCTTACAGATAGGCCCATTCTATCTCAGGTGTAATATAGTAGAGACTCCAGCTGTCTCTAGAATCTGGGGTATTAGAGTCATTTCCAGAATCCCCTGAGTCACAGCCCTATTTGCTGCCCTATCTGTCAGTACATTTACTCTGACAATATCCCCATTTCTCTATTGGAGACCCCTGTAATAAAAAAAAAAAAATAATCATTTCTGGAAGCTCCAAAACTGCCTGGAGAGTCAAATTCTCTTGGCTGTATCCAAGGCGGGGAGGGAGGAGTTTCACAGCCAGTAGGACATTTTCTCTTCAAATTGCTGCATGTTTGTGTAGCATAGGAAAAGTATATTTGGAGTCTGTAAATATCGACTCTGGTCTTTTCCCAATTTTAAGTCTCTAACCAAGGTAATAAGTTCAGCCTTTTGAGCCAAGATATTGGAGCAACTCCTGAGCCTCCACAACGTGGGTAAGGTCTAAAACGGTATAACTTGTTTTTCTAATACCTTCCTTCCTGAAACTACTGCCGTCAGTGAACTATTCTTCATCCAGGTTTTCCAGAGGTTCATCTTGTAGATCAGGTGTACTGGAGCAGAACTGCTGTGTGGTCTCTACACAAGCAGGAGTTAGCTTTTTTTTTTTTTTTTTTTTTTTGACAGGCAGAGTGGATAGTGAGAGAGAGAGACAGAGAGAAAGGTCTTCCTTTTTGCCATTGGTTCACCCCCCAATGGCCGCTGCGGCCAGTGCACCACGCTGATCCAAAGCCAGGAGCCAGGTGCTTCTCCTGGTCTCCCATGCGGGTGCAGGGCCCAAGGACCTGGGCCATCCTCCACTGCACTCCCGGGCCATAGCAGAGAGCTGGCCTGGAAGAAGGGCAACCAGGATAGAATCCAGTGCCCTGACCGGGACTAGAACCCGGTGTGCCGGCACCGCAAGGCAGAGGATTAGCCTGTTAAGCCACGGTGCCGGCCTGAGTTAGCTTTTTAGTATCTTCAGATAGCAAAAGAGTGGTTGGATTAAGGATTTGTCATACTTTGAGAGTGACCTTTGGTGAATCTAAAGGGAGAGTTTGGTATTTAGTAAGGCATCCTCCCATTAGCTCTTCGTGTCCTTTAATCTCTAGAAACCCTTTCATTTGTAGTGGAGTTTGAAATTCAAGAGACTGGTAAAGTCAATTTGGTGGTTTCATCTATCATAAGTACAGTAGCAGCAACTGCCCTCAAGTATCCAGGCCATCCTATCACCATTGAATCCAGTTTTTAGAAAAGTAGGCCACTAGTAGTAGGTCTGAATCCTGAAATCCAGATCCAGTAGAAGCCTACCATTCCCAGGAATGTCCTTATCTGTTTCGTTGTCTGTAGTGGCCCTACATGCAATATTGTTTCCTTTTATTTAAGCAAAAGGGCACAATTTCTCAGGGTCAGGACGTATTTCAGGGAGGCTACTTTCTGTTTGAAGATCTGGGCTTTGGTTAGAAAAACTTTCTATCCTTGTCTTCCTAAAAAATTTAAGACCTGAATATTGTTTTCATCTGAGCCCTCCTAAGAATGACTGTAAATAAAGATACCAACTACATATTGTAAAATGGCTTCAGTCTTTAACTTGAGCTTTCCAAGTTCCCTGACAAGGGTACTGCAAAGCAAATGAAGGTCATCAATAAAGCCCTGAGGAAGGACCTTCCAGATGTACAGCTGAGTTATATTTGAGGATGGATTTGTCTATTCAAAAGTGAATAGATACTGGGATCTGGATAGAAGGGTATACAGAAGAAAGCATCTTTTGTGTCAATTTTATTATAATGAGCTAAAGGTCATTGCAGAGACACAGCCAGAGCCATGTTGATTATTTTCAGCCAGCATCAGTTCTGAGTGGTGAAAACACAGAAACTGTGGTTTTCTACTGCATAGAAGGTGGGGGAGGGGTGGGCATTGCAGGCAGGGCTGCAGAAAGGTGTTGGTGACTTCAGCTCCTCCTTGATAACCCCCTCCCCACCTGCATCACCACTACCTCCTTACTTGTCACAATTCAATAAAGTTTCTCTCTGAGCAACTTCTGCTTAAAGCTGTTTGGCAACACTTACGCTAAGGGACTCCTTGCGTCCACTAAGGAATATGATGAGCCCAGATGGAGCTGTCCCTAGCAGAGGATCAGGGTGACTAGACACAAGCAATGAAGCAATTGGTGACTGCAGCTCATCCAGGGCTTATTTACTCTTGAGGAACAGTTGCTTCGTCCCATAGGCATAGGTGGGAGGCTTTGCCTATTGCCTGGCAGTTCTAAGTTGCTGATTCAGATATATAAGAGATTGGACACCAGAAGTTGGCTATTGGTCCTCAGACCAATACCTCTCAATGGTTAAAAATTGCCTTTAATGTTTTTAATAACTCAGTTATGATGGAAGATGAGAAGATCAAAGAAAGTTGCGAAAACAGGCTACTTTATTTGCCACTGCTCTCCATTCTGCTCCAGATAGCCTGGAAGTTGAGCGAAGCTGAGGCCAGGCCAAAGCCAGTAGCCAAAAATTCCCTCCAGGTCTCTCATGTGTGTGGAAGGGACAGGAACTCAAGCACTCGAACATCATGTTTTGCTTCCTGGAAGCTGGTTTGGAGGCAGAGGCAGAGACAGGACTTAATTCTGGCCATTCTGATACAGACCAAGCAGTGGCTTAACCTAGCCAGCGACAGGACCACTCCATAGTAAGTTTTGAAATATTTTAGTTGTGGCTGGTGCTGTGGTGTAGCGGGTAAAAGCCTGCAGTGCTGGCATCCCATATGGGCGCCAGTTCGAGTCCTGGCTGCTCCTCTTCCTATGTAGCTCTCTGCTGTGACCTGGGATAGCAGTAGAAGATGGCCTAAGCCCTTGGGCCCCTGCACCTGCATGGGAGACCTGAAAGAAGCTCCTGGCTCCTGGCTTTGGACTGGCACAGCTCCGGCCACTGTGGCCAATTGGGGAGTAAACCAATGGATATAAGACCCCTCTGTCTCTCTGCCTCTTCTCTCTGTGTGTAACTCTGACTTCCAAGTAAAATAAATAAATCTTTAAAAAAATTTTTAGTTGTCTCTCATTTTTATTTTTTGCTCCTTTGAGCCTTGTTTCTCTGTTTCTTTTATGCCCCGTGACTTCAGCATTTGAAAAATCAGGCAACTTTTCATCTTTATGGACTGTCTTTGTCAGGGAAAAATCTTCACCAGTCTGATTAGAAATTCTGAGAACCTCTCAAACATTTTCCAGGAATGTTCTATTCTCTGGGCTTGTGTGTATAATCTCCCACTTGAAGTCGTTTGCCTCTGTTTCCTCTTAGAAGCATATAATCTCTTGCTCCCTTTGTGTTTGTCATGGTACTGCTGTCCCTGGTGTAACACAGCAGCATATATCTTTGGTGTCAGCAGCTCTGAATCTGCCACCCAAAGTATACCACTGGGGGCCATTGTTGTGGCACAGCAGGATAAGTCATGGCTTGCAATGTTGGCTGCTCATATAGGAGTTCCGGCTGCTCTGCTTTCAACCAACTTCCTGCTAATGCACTTGGGAAGGCTGCAGAAACACTTGGGCCCATGCCACCCATGTGGGAGACCCAGAAGCAGTTGTGGGCTCCTAGATTCAGCTGGGACCAGCCCTCCTGTTGCAGTCATTTGGGGAGTAAACCACCAGATGGAAGCTCTCCCCCCACATTCTGTCTTTCAAACCAATAAATCAATCTTTTTTTTTTTTTTTTTTTTTGACAGGTAGAGTGGATAGTGAGAGAGAGAGACAGAGAGAAAGGTCTTCCTTTTTGCCGTTGGTTCACCCTCCAATGGCTGCTGCGGCCGGCGCATCTCGCTGATCCGAAGCCAGGAGCCAGGTGCTTCTCCTGGTCTCCCATGCGGGTGCAGGGCCCAAGGACCTGGGCCATCCTCCACTGCCTTCCCGGGCCATAGCAGAGAGCTGGCCTGGAAGAGAGGCAACAGGGACAGAATCCGGCGCCCCGACCGGGACTAGAATCTGGTGTGCTGGCGCCACAAGGCAGAAGATTAGCCTGTTGGGCCACGGCACCGGCCAATAAATCAATCTTAAAAGCAAAAAGAAAATATATACTGTTCCTGTCAGTGCTCTGAGTCAAGCAAGACAAAAACTAAACCTTTAGGCAGCCTACCTGAAACACAAGAACATTGAGAATTTAGTGCTGAATCCACAGATGCAAAACTCATGGATATTGGTGCCGGTGGTATTGCATAATGGGTAAAGCTGCTTCCTGTGATGCTGGAATCCCATATGGGTAGCAGTTTGGGTCCCAGCTGCTCCACTTCTGACCCAGCTTCCTGCTAATGCACCTGGGAAAGCATCAGAGGATGCCTCAAGACCTTGGGCCCCTACACCCAAATGGGAGAGCCAGTTGAAGCTCCTGGCTCCTGGCTGCAGCCTGGCCCAGTCCTGGCTGTTGTGGCTACTTGGGGAGTGAACCAGCAGATGGACGACCTCTCTGTCTCTATAACTCTGCCTTTCAAACACATAAAATAATCTTAAAAAAAAACCCTTCATTGATACAGAAGCTAGTGGTGAGATATGCTATAATGTGGATGAATTTAGAAAACTTTTAAAATGCTAAGTGCCAGAACCAGTCACAAAAGGTCATATATTATGTGATTCCATTTATATAAATGTTCATATTAGGTAAGTCTAAATACAGAGAAAAAAAAGATTAGTGGTGCTTGGGACTAGGAAGTATTGTACAGGAAAGAGGAGTGATAATTAAACAGTATAATGTTTTCCTTTTATGCTGACAAAAATGTTCTAAAACTATAGCAATGTTTGTATAACTCTGTGAATATGCTAATAATCAAACTGTACACATCAAATGGGTAACTCATACAGAATGTGAATATCTCAATAAAGCTATTTGACAGAAAGTGGGTAATGAGAGGCATAACATCTCTTCCACATTAGCTAATAAATATTTAAATACTCATATTCATTATCAGAGACATGCAGATCAAGGCAACAGTGAAACACTATTTTACATCAATGTAATTGGTTCAAATTAAAATTACCAAAGTTAGGAAACAATATGAATCAATGAAATCTCTTAAACAATTGCTTGTGAGATTGTAAATTGGGAACATGATTTTGGGAAAGAAGTTATCACAGTCTTGTAAGATTAAATATTCACTAAATAGGATCAAGTGCCAGCAATAATAGATAGAATTAAAAAAGTAGAGAATTTCCAACATGGGAAGCAATCTACACAGCAGGCTCAAAGAATGACATTACTTTAAGTTACACTCTGACCTGAGATTCAGTCCTTAAGGCTTTCTGATCTGTACAGCATTTCAGCCATGAAAAGCCAAGACACTGTGGCAAAAAAATGTTCTAAATGAAGGATCTCTGTGAGAGGGACCCCCAATAGAAATAAGTGGCCACCAAAGAAGGACGTACTTTTCTCTAAAGGAAGGAGAGAACTTCCACTTTGCTTATGGCCTTGTCTAAATACTGACAGAGTTTGTGGACTCAAAAGGCTTCCATAGCATAGGCAGCTCATTTCAAAAGCCTCAGGTAGTCACTGACATCATACTTAAGAATATTAATTGTTAAGTTAACAACAAGAGTTATTGTGCACCAATTCCCGATGCAGGGCCTCTGTCCTCAATGAGTTGTATTGAGAGTTAACTGGCCGGCGCCATGGCTCAATAGGCTGATCCTCCGCCTGCGGCACCGGCACACCAGGTTCTAGTCCCAATTGGGGTGCCGGATTCTGTCCTGGTTGCTCCTCTTCCAGTCTGGTGCCCTGCTGTGGCCCAGGAAGGCAGTGGAGGATGGCCTGGGTTCTTGGGCCCTGCACTCGCTGGGAGACCAGGAGAAGCACCTGGCTCCTGGCTATTTGGGGGTAAACCAATGGAAAAGGAAGATCTTTCTCTCTCTCTCTCTCTCTCTCTCTATCTCTCTCTCTCTCTCACTGTCCACTCTGCCTGTCAAAAAAAAAAAAAAAAAAAAAAGAGTTAACTGTAAGACCAGTTCTCAGGTGTGTGTGTACAAATTGTTGAAATCTTTACTTAGTATAGAGTTGGTACTTTGTGTACAAAGTTAATTGAAAATGAGTCTTAATGGAGCATAGGACTGGCAAGGGGAGAAGGAGGAGGAGGAGGGATGAGAGTGTGGGTGGGACGCTGATATGGTGGGAAGAATAACTATATTGCTAAAGTTTTACTTAGAAAATTTGTATTCCTTAAAATTAAATTTTAAGGCTGGTGCCGTGGCTCACTAGGCTAATCCTCCATCTGCGGCTCCAACACCCTGTGTTCTAGTCCCAGTTGGGGCGCCAGATTCTGTCCCAGTTGCTCCTCTTCCATTCCAGCTCTCTGTTGTGGCCCGGGAAGGCAGTGGAGGATGACCCAAGTGCTTGGGCCCTGCACCCGCATGGGAGACCAGGAAGAAGCACCTGGCTCCTGGCTTCGGATCGGCGCAGCACGCTGGCCGTAGCGGCCATTTGGGGGTAAACCAATGGAAAAGGAAGACCTTTCTCTTTGTCTCTGTCTCTCTCTGTCTCTCTCTCTCTCACTGTCTAACTCTGACTGTCAAAAAAAATTTTTTTAAAAAAAGATTAAATATTCTCATGGCCTATGACCCAGAAATTTCACTGCTATATAAATACAGATAAGACTTTTCTGATGAGATTGGTAGTAATTTTTATGAATCTAGTATTTAATGATATATAATGAAATACGTCAATTTTTTTAAAGCTTTTTTTTTTCCAATTTTTTTATTTGTTTATTTTTTGACAGGCAGAGTGGATAGTGAGAGAGAGAGAGAGAGAGAGAGAAAGGTCTTCCTTTTTGCCGTTGGTTCACCCTCCAATGGCCGCTGCAGCCGGCGCATCTCGCTGATCCGAAGCCAGGAGCCAGGTGCTTCTCCTGGTCTCCCATGCGGGTGCAGGACCCAAGGACTTGGGCCATCCTCCACTGCCTTCCCGGGCCATAGCAGAGAGCTGGCCTGGAAGAGGGGCAACCGGGATAGAATCCGGCGCCCCGACCGGGACTAGAACCCGGTGTGCCGGAGCCGCAAGGCGGAGGATTAGCCTGTTAAGCCACGGCGCCGGCAGAAATATGTCAATCTTTGAAAGACATACATAACTCAGTGAATTAATATTTTTCTAATGATTAACACATAGTGAGACACAATTATGCATGAACAATAGATTCACTCAAAATTTAAGGTAGACCAACATATTTTGATGTAGTCAGTTAATTGATATGATTTCCAATTCACAATGCAATGAATCTTTAAGAAACTATCATTTGAGGCCAGCACTGTGGCACAGTGGGTTAATGCCCTGGTCTGAAGCACCGGCATCCCATATGGACACAGTTTCTAGTGCCACTGCAACACTTCCAATCCAGCCCTCTGCTATAGCTTGGGAAAGCAGTAGAAGATGGCCCAAGTCCCTGAACCCCTGCACCCACATGGGAGATTCAGAAGAAGCTCCTGGCTTCAGATCGGCACAGCTCTGGCCATTGCGGCCAACTGGAGTGTGAACCATCGGAGGGAAGACCTCTCTCTCTGCCTCTCCTCTCTCTGTGTAACTCTTTCAAGTAAAAATAAATAAATTTTTTAAAAAAAGAAACTATCATTTGTCAAGTTCTGGTGTTGTATCAAAGAATATCCACAATTATTAGCTGGCGCCGTGGCTTAACAGGCTAATCCTCCGCCTTGCGGCACCGGCACACCGGGTTCTAGTCCTGGTTGGGGTGCCGGATTCTGTCCCAGTTGCCCCTCTTCCAGGCCAGCTCTCTGCTATGGCCCGGGAAGGCAGTGGAGGATGGCCCAAGTCCTTGGGCCCTGTACCCGCATGGGAGACCAGGAGAAGCACCTGGCTCCTGGCTTCGGATCAGCGAGATGCGCTGGCTGCAGCGGCCATTGGAGGGTGAACCAACAGCTAAAAGGAAGTCCTTTCTCTCTGTCTCTCTCTCACTATCCACTCTGCCTGTCAAAAAAAAAAAAAAATATCTACAATTATCTGAGAAAGTTGTTAAAATACTGCTCCCTGGGGTAGTGTTTTGTCTACCAATTTAGACACTGTTGGGCCCGGCGCCATGGCTCACTTGGTTAATCCTCCGCCTGCAGCACCAGCTGCATATGGGCACCGGGTTCTAGTCCCGGTTGCTCCTGTTCCAGTCCAGTTCTCTGCTGTGGCCCAGGAGGGCAGTGGAGGATGGCCCAGGTGCTTGAGTCCCTGCACCTGCCTGGGAGACCAGGAGGAAGTACCTGGCTCCTGGCTTTGGATCAGTGCAGCTCTGGCCGTGGCGGCCATTTGGGGGGTTTAACCAACAGAAGGAAGACCTTTCTCTCTGTCTGTCTCTCTCTATCTGCAACTCTACCTGTCAAATAAATAAATAAATAAATAATCTTAAAAAAAAAAAAAGACACTGTTTGGAACCCGTGCATTCAATATCAGAGCACCTGTGTTAGGGTACTGAATCTACTCCCAATTCTAGCTTCCTGTTGATGCACACCCTGGGAAGTGGCAGATAATGGCTCAAGTGGTTGGTCCCTGTTACCTATGTGGGAGACCTGGATTGAGTCCCTAGTTGCTAGTTTTCACTTGGCCCAGGCTCAGCTGCTGTAAGCATCTGGGGAGTGACAATAGAGAGAAGCTCTCTCTGTCTCTCTGTCTCTGTCTCTATCTCTGTCTCTCTGACTCCAAACAAAATTAAAACAATGAAACAGAAAATTGTTTTGGGGCTGGTGCTGTGGCATAGCGGGTAAAGCCGCCACCTACAGTGCCGGCATCCAATATGGATGCTGGTTCAAGTCCAAGCTGCTCTACTGATCCAGGTCTGCTGTGGCCTAGGAAAGCAGAAGAAGATGGCCTAAGTACTTAGGCCTCTGCACCTGTGTGGAAGACCCGGAAGAAGCTCCTGGCTCCTGGCTTCAAATCAGCCCAGCTCTAGCCAATGCGGCCAACTTGGGAGTGAACCAGCAGATGGAAGACCTCTCTCTCTCTCTCTCTCTCTCTCTCTCTCTCTCTGCCTCTCCCTCCTCTCTCTGTGTAACTCTGACTTTCAAATAAATAAATAAATCCTAAAAAGAAAGAAAATTATTTCCACTTCCAACTAAATGCCTGTGCCAGGCTAGATTTTCTTCATATTCTTCAAGAAGTTGACATAACAAATTAAATGCAAACTGCTATGAAAACTCAGTTGTGGGCCGGCGCTGCGGCTCACTAGGCTAATCCTCCGCCTTGCGGCGCCAGCACACGGGGTTCTAGTCCCGGTCGGGGCACCGGATTCTGTCCCGGTTGCCCCTCTTCCAGGCCAGCTCTCTGCTGTGGCCAGGGAGTGCAGTGGAGGATGGCCCAAGTGCTTGGGCCCTGCACCCCATGGGAGACCAGGAGAAGCACCTGGCTCCTGCCATCGGATCAGCGCGGTGCGCAGGTCGCAGCGCGCCAACCACAGTGGCTATTGGAGGGTGAACCAATGGCAAAGGAAGACCTTTCTATCTGTTTCTCTCTCTCACTATCCACTCTGCCTGTAAAAAAAAAAAAAAAAAGAAAGAAAGAAAGAAAGAAAGAAAGAAAGAAAGAAAGAAAGAAAGAAAGAAAGAAAGAAACTGCTTTGGCTGCGAGTTCATGGTCTGCCTTCTCTTAACAAAAAAAAAAAAAAAAAGAAAAAAGAAAAAAAAAAGTCAGTTGTGTTCTATTAAGACAGATTTTCATTAAAACATAATGTCCCTCTTCCATTTTTTTCATATTGTTCTCATGAACATATGCTATTTATGTTAATATAAGGATACTTTGTTTTTAATTGAATAATTAAATTTTTGAAAGAAACAAAACAGCAGGAGAATAAGGTTAATAGCAAACATATTTTCAAATGGTGTACTTCCAAAGCAAAAAGTCAAATTATCTTATTAAACACCTTGTTCTAATTATCAAATGCTGCTTTTTCAAATCAAAATGTCAAATTAATGCAAAAATGTAAGCCTAATGGCCTTATGCAAAGATCTACCTGGTTATATATCCTGGCACAGAAGAATAAGTGTAGCAGTGAGTGTTCAATGAAATTGAGCTCAGATGGTTATCGAGACTGATCCACCTGGCATCTGGTAGACCAATGAAGTATAGATACAAGGAGTCAGGTAAGTGCATACATTGGTCCAAAAATTGCCTGGAATGCTGCCAAGGAATCTCCAAAATGACCATGGTAAAGCCTCTGGAATTACAAAAAAGATAATGAGACTACCATTTAGTATCTGCAACATAAAGACAAATCTGAATTTGCTTACTGTACTTAAAAAGAGCTATGTGGGACAGGCACTGTCAGTCTCTGAGCAGAGTAGGCTACTGGACTCTTAGTTGGTGGATGATTGGAGTTCACAGATACATGAACTTTTGGAGGCATAAGTAAGTTGGAAAGATTCTCAAAAGGTTGGTTACCCAATAAACTTATTGTTGATTGGCTGGTACTCTGAGGCTTGTTGTTTTACAGTGCTTCATCCTTGATTGACTTTCTTAAATGAGAGGCCAATGTTGACTAACCAGTTCACAAAAGCAGGTTCACTGAGGTGAGTCATGTTTATCAAAGGAATGAATTGAAAACTGGTTCTGATCAGTACATGGATCTATGGCTACAGAACAATCAATTTTTTTCTTAAGTTTGTAAGAAGTTCTTATTCTGACTCTCATACATAAGAATGTGTAAGAAAATTTAGGTGTGTGTGTGTGCTTTTCAAACTTCACTAGTCCTTTAAACAAAATTTGCTGCTCCCAATCCATGATCACACACTATTGACTCTTCTTTGTCCTGGAGCAGTTTCTCTGCTTCCTTTTGTCTTTCATGACCTTGACAGTTGAGAGGCACAGGCCAGTTTTCTGTTGGACAAGTTTTTCTTTGTTTTTATAGAAGATCCTTCAGTGTTGATTTTTCTGATTATTTTTCCATGAGTATATTAGAGTTATGAACTTTTGGCAGAAACACCATAGCAGTGAAGGTGTTTCCTTAGTGAATCATAGCAGGGACCTTGGTTTCTACCAAGTTTGGTGGTCTTCATTAGGAATCTCAACCCAGGGGTGGGTGGGGAGGGTAGCATTGTCGTGTAGCAGGTAATGTGCCGCCTGTAGCACCAGCATCCCATTAAGACACTGGTTTGAGTCCCAGCTGCTCCACTTCCTATCCAGCTCTCTGTTATGGCCTGGGAAAGCAGTGGAAGATGGCCAAAGAAGCTCCTGGCTCCTGGCTTTGGATCAGCCCAGGAATAGCAGTTGTGGGGAGTGAACCAGCAGATGGAAGATCTCTCTTTCTCTGCCTCTGCCTATTTGTTTATTTATTTATTTTTTTTACAGGCAGAGTGGACAGTGAGAAAGAGAGAGAAAAAAAGGTCTTCCTTTTCCATTGGTTCACCCCCAATGGCCACTGTGGCCAGCACACTGCGCTAATCTGAAGCCAGGATCCAGGTGCTTCTCCTGGTCTCCCATGCGGGAGCAGGACCCAAGGACTTGGGCCATCCTCCACTGCCTTCCCGGGCCACAGCAGAGAGCTAGACTGGAAGACGAGTAACTGGGACAGAATCCAGCGTGCCAACCAGGACTAGAACCCGGTGTGCTGGTGCCTCAGGCAGAGGATTAGCCTATTGAGCTGAGGTGCCAGCCATGCATCTGCCTATCTGTAATTCTGCCATTCAAATAAAATAAATAAATCTTTTTTTTCTAAGGAATCTCTACTGATACATAACCCTAGTTTATTAATTGATAGGTATCTTATTGGGCAATAGATTGAGACTGCTGTCTATTAAACTTTTACTAAATGGCTTTAGCACCTAAGTCAACTATTATTATTGTGGTTGCAAAATTTTGTCATTCCTTCTCTCTTTATTCATATTTTTTAGTATAATCCACTGGGGTCTCATCCACCGAGGTCCTTCATGTAGGATATGTTTTTGCCACAGTGTCTTGGCTTTCTATGCATTAAATGCTTTTGTGGGCTTTTCAGCCAGACCAAAATGCCGTAAGGGCTGATTCTGAGGTCAGAGTGCTACTTAAAGCGATTGTCATTCTATAAGTCTGCTGCATGGATTGCTTCCCACGATGGAGCATTCACTCCTTTTTAATTATATCTATTATTATTACCAGACACTTAATCCTATCCATATGATCACTTTAACACTTAAGATGATATTTTTACCACCCAGCTTAAGGGGATGTGGGGTCCCATGGCAAGTTTTTAAACTGTACCCTTAGAAGTAAGTCCACAGGAATGTACGTACATCTATACAGATTTACAGTTATAAACTTCATACACTTCATAATTACATCTCCAGGAATATTGTGATTCTTCCCACCATGCCTGCCCACCCAACTTATTCCCAACCCTTTTCCTCCTCCCTCTCTGAAATCTTTTTTTTTTTAAAGATTTATTTATTTATTTGAAAGTCAGAGTTACACAGAGAGAGGAGAAGCAGAGATAGAGAGAGGTCTTCCATCCGCTGGTTCACTCCCCAATTGGCTGCAATGGCCAGAGTTGCACTGATCCGAAGCCAGGAGCCAGGAGCTTCTTCTGGGTCTCTCACATGGGTGCAGGGGCCCAAGGGCGTAGGTCATTTTCTACTGCCTTCCTAGGTCATAGCGGAGAGCTGGATCAGAAGTGGAGCAGGGGCCGGTGCTGTGGTACAGTGGGTTAAAGCTCTGGCCTGAAGCACCGGCATCCCATATGGGCACTAGTTCAAGACCTGGCTGCTCCACTTCCAATACAGCTCTCTGCTATGGCTTGGGAAAGCAGCAGTAGAAGATGGCCCAAGTCCTTGGGCCCCTACACCCATGTAAGAGACCCGGAAGAAGCTCCTGGCTCCTGGCTTCAGATTAGTGCAGCTCTGGCCTTTGCGGCCATCTGGAGAGTGAGCCAGCGGATGGAAGACCTCTCTGTCTCTGCCTCTCTCTGTAACTCTGTCTTTCAAATAAATAAAATAAATCTTTTAAAAAACTACAATAGCTCATTAAAAAAAAAGAAGTGGAGCAGCTGGGTCTCAAACCTGTGCCTATATGGGATGCTGGTGCTTCAGGCCAGGGTGTTAACCTGCTGTGTCATAGCACCAGCCCCTCTAAAATCTTTTGACTACTACCCATATGTGGGATAGCTGAACCACAGATAGCTTTATTTTTAATTATTAAAGGAACTTCCATATTTTTTCCATAATGGCTATACTAATTTACATTCCCTCCCAACAGTGTACAGGAGTTTACTTTTCTTTACAGCCTGACAATACTTGTTGTCTTTCATTTTTTCACTAATAGGCATTCTGACAGGTTTTAATTTGTGTTTCCCTAATGATTAATAATAATGAGAATTGTTAATAGATATATCGGCCATTTATATGTTTTCTTTTGAGAAATGTTTTTTTATGTCCCTTTACCCATTATTTCATCAGGTTGTTTTCTTGCTATTTAGTGGTCTGAGTTCTTTATATATTAACCTCTTCAGATATATGACTTAAAATATTTTTCTTCCCATCTGTAGGTTGTCTCTTCATCCTGCTAATTATTTCCTTTCCTGTGCAGAAGCTTTTTCATTCAATGTACTCCCATTTTTCTATTTTTGGTTTTGTTTCCTGTGCTTTTGAGATCAAGTTAAAAAAAAATTATTGCACAGACCAATGTCTTGTAGTTTTTCCATTTAGTAATTTTATTTTATTTTTTTTTAAAGGTTTTTTTTTTTTTTTTTTTGACAGGCAGAGTGGATAGTGAGAGAGAGAGACAGAGAGAAAGGTCTTCCTTTTGCCGTTGGTTCACCCTCCAATGGCCGGCGCACCACGCTGATCCGATGGCAGGAGCCAGGTGCTTCTCCTGGTCTCCCATGCGGGTGCAGGGCCCAAGCACTTGGGCCATCCTCCACTGCCTTCCCGGGCCATAGCAGAGAGCTGGCCTGGAAGAGGGGCAACCGGGATAGAATCCGGCGCCCCGACCGGGACTAGAACCCGGTGTGCCGGCGCCGCAAGGTGGAGGATTAGCCTGTTAAGCCACGGCGCCGGCCTCCATTTAGTAATTTTATAGTATCAGGTTTTAAGTCTTTAATTAATTTTGAGTTGCCTTTTGTGTAATACTTTTACACAATTTTTAAATGATGCTAATCGTGCAAATTTGTATATTTTAGAAAAAATTGTAAGATTTCCAATTATTATAATTTATCCTTACATTTATTTTAATAGAAACCATTAAATATCTGTTATGAGTCAGGACTTGTGCTAGGCACTAGGTAACAATAATTGCCCTATATTTACTAAACTTTGATGTTGGTATTATTCTCATTTTATTAATGAAAATATGATAAACTTGAGCATTTTTCTGGAAGATATCAATTCATGCAAGGCACAATCTATATTTGAACCCTTCTCCAAAGAGTTTATTTAACTCCAAAGCTGGGTTCATTGCATTTGTTATAGATTTTAGTTTACTGATGGATACTTTATTTTACCACAGGTATATTATAAGAGTTCTTTAAATGGTGAGTTCCCATAGGATTGCTCTCATTGAATTTTTCACAAGGTTCAGTAGTAAATCTGTCATGAAAAATATTATTACCATATTGACTTGTGCAGGGTAGAGTTCACTAAATATTGATGATGGGGCAGGCATTTGGTACATCCGTTAGGATGCCTGTTGGGATGCCCACATCCAAAATTGTCACACTTGGGTTGGAACCCTGATTCAGTTCTCCATTCCAGCTTCTTGTTAATGCACACCCAGGGAGGCAGCAGGCAATGTCTCAAGGAATTGTGTCCTTATTACTCACATGAGTGACCAGGTTACTGTCCGCAGTTTGGCTCAGCCCTTGCTGTCGTGGGCATTTGAAGAGTGAACCAGCAGATGGATGCTCTTTCTCTCCTTCTTTCTCTCTGCCTCTTTGCCTTTCAAATAAATAATAATAAAAATAAGTAAAAAGTATGTTTCTGAATGAATGTAGTTTAATAGTTTTAGTGTTGCACAGACTGAATTTAAAAAGTTCTCTATTTTGTTTTTTAAGTATCATATTTCTCATTTGTATACCCTTTATATTTATTTTTTATGTCAGGACTATTGTGAGGAATACACGAGATAATGGATGCATCTACCACTCAAGAAAAAACAGTTGAGAGAAAACAAGCAATTTTATAACCTTGAAATAATGTTTAGATGTGTTTAGGCAATAAATTGGTTATAAATATATACATATATGTACATATATATACAACTGACCTCGGAGGAATAATCATTAGAACCACTGGAAACAACTGGGGGAAGGAGTCATTGAGAAACTTAGATGATAGGCTTGATATTTGCTGTGTAACATGTGACTTAAGACAAGAGAATTTAAAAAGTAATATTGGATTGGGGGTGCAAGACTCTTTATCCTGAAAGGGAAGATATTCTGAGAAGAGTCTTAGGATTTGAAGAGGCAAAGAAGACAGAAATGGCATATAAAGGGGCCGGCACTGTGACAGCGGGTAAAGCCATTGTCTGCAGTGCCAGCATTCCATATGGGCACCGGTTTGAGCCCTGGCTGCTTCTCTTCTGATCCAGCTCTCTGCTATGGCCTAGGAAAGCAGTGGAGGATGGCTCCAGGCCTTGGGCCCCTGCACCTGTGTGGGAGCTCCTGGCTCCTGCCTGCAGATCAGCACAGCTCCAGCCATTGCGGCCATCTAGGGAATGAACCAGCAGATAGAAGACTGCTCTTTCTGTCTCTGTCTCTGCCCCTCTGTAATTCTGACTTTCAAATAAATAAATCTTTAAAAAGTGACATATTAATTTGAATGAATGAATAAATGAAAGGATGAATGAATGCATGAACAAACCAATTCATACTATATTGAGTGCTATGAATTTATTGTCAATGGAGCAGATCCATGGTGGTGGTTCCAGAATTTCCATAAATGGGATGATTGTGGGCGAGAAAAGTATATGGAGAAGGATTTGGGTGGGGAAGGGGATTTGTTTTGACTCTATAATCTTTTAATATTTAGATCAGATTGAGAAAGAACAGGGAGGGGCATTGACTGAGATTCAGGCTGTAACTAATTTCCCTTTAGGCTAACCTTCAACCCTGCCATTGCAGACACCTATAACCAAACAATGATTATTAATATGATATCCTGGAGGCAGGAATATTTAAATTTCTCTAGGAGTAATATGTGTGATGGGAGAGTAGACAAGGGAAGGGTGTTACAGAGAGGTGTGATTTTGAATTCATTCATTCATCAATCTTGGGAGAAAAAGCATTAATGTCCTAAACATGAGGCATCTTCAAAATCAGAAAAACTGGAGATCCTGGCAGACTGTTTGGAACCTGACAATGAGGAAGTTATGCTGGACATAAAGGTTGAGCAGTAGCCCAATAGGGTTGCATGTTATTTCAAGATTTTTGAAATTCATCCTGTATTTGATGGGAATTGCTAGAGGATATTGGGCATTGGAGTGACAACAATAAAATATTATATAAAAATTTATGAAGCTCATAGAATAATAAATTTGAAATACATAGAAGCAACATGACTACCAGCTCCTTCTTTATAAGGAAGAAATTAGGGGGAAAGTGAATAAAGCAAAACTTCCTAGGGTGAGTGCTGTGGCACAGTGGGTTATGCTGTGGCCTGTATGTGGCTTGCATATCCCATATGGGCTCCAGTTCAAGTTCTTTCTGCTCCCCTTCCAATCCAGCTCCCTGCTAATGTGCTTAGGAAAGCAGTGTAAGATGGCCCAAGTCGCTGGGTGCCTGCACCCATGTGTGAAAATCAGAAGAAGCTCCTGGCTTTGGCTTGGCACACCCCTGGCCATTTGGGGAGTGAAGCAGCAGATGGAAGATCTCTCTGTGTCTATCCTTATCTCTCTCTGTAACTTTACATTTCAAATGAATAAATAAGTCTTAAAAAAAACAGAGAGAAATATTTGAAAAAAATCCTACCCTCATAGGATTTACATTGTAGTGGGGAGAGGCACGCTTAAAAGTAGATATATAATATCAGGTAGTGATGAGTGCTAGAAAGAATAAAACAGGGTAAGTAATGATTGGATGGAGATTCCTGTCATAAGGCCAATTTCCACTAATGTCATAGATACTATATAAAGTAATAGGATTTCAAGACCCTCCCTTCCCAACAGCTCCATTATAACTAAATCTAAGTGTTCCTAATCTCCCCATATATTTCATTCATTTTCTAATAACTTTCCTTTTAAACATGTATTGATTTCCTAAACCCCAGAAAATGAGAAACAAATTTCTGAGGGTTGAAGAACACTAACACACTGCAATTGAAAACTTTCTCTGTCATTACTTCCAAGGAGACTCTCCATTGCAACCAGACAACACTTTACCATTTTTTTAAAGCTTCTAGTTTCTATAGCTTGACTCACAAGACCTTGTATGTCTCCCTCTCTTCCTCTCCCTTT
Source organism: Lepus europaeus (assembly GCF_033115175.1). Lineage (NCBI taxonomy): Eukaryota > Metazoa > Chordata > Mammalia > Lagomorpha > Leporidae > Lepus > Lepus europaeus. Next base: position 93,559,884 of record NC_084827.1, read on the forward strand.
ATTTTTTCATTTAAGCAGCGGGTAATGTGTTAAATACCTGGTTTGGCAGACATTTTGCCAAGTGCAGGTACAGAAAAGAAGAAAACACAGCTTTAACTTTTAGACTCCAAAATTGTACTGAGTGTGGGTCAGGGCTCAAAACCCAGGATGCCAGAGTCGAAAGTTCTATTGCTGCTGGGCTTCGAGTGCCAGTTCTAAACTCACTAAAATTCTGGATAGCTCTCAGAGACACAGGAAAAGAGGAGTTGCATAGAAATAAAAAAAAAACTTGACTTTCCCTTAGGGCGTGAACTTAAATCGTGCAGAGGTCTAAGGCAGCCAGGATACAGTCCTTGCTTTGATGATGGCCTGTGGCTTGTTTCTAGGTAACAGGATGTTTCAATGACCCCCACTGTGATCAAGGACACATCATTCCTGGGCAAGGTAATTTCTACTGTACCTTAAAAAGACCGAGCTGGGCAGGCATTGTGGTGCAGCGGGTTAAGCCGCCATCCAATAAGGAGCTTTAGTTCAACTCCTAGTTTTTCCACTTCAGACCCAGGATTCCTGCTAACGCACCTGTGAAGGCAGCGAATGATGACCTGAAAACTTGGGTTTCTGCCACTCATGTGGGACAGCTGAGGAGTTCCTGGCTCCTGACTTTGGCCTGGCCCAACCCCAGCTGTTGTAAGTATTTGGGGACTGAATCAGCAGGAGGAAATTATCTCTCTCTCCTCATCACTACGCCTTTCAAATAATTTTTTTAAAAGGATAGATGTAAGAAGGGGTAAGCGTTCCTTGTTAGGGCCATTGCAGGAAGAATCATTAAACATCTCATTGTTAGCCTTCCCCTGTGTACAGATAATATCCTTTGTAGGAATGAGGAAGGGGAGGTGATGCCCAGGCTTCATCAATTATCAGGTGTTAACTATTATCAGGTGTTCTTCAATTTTCACCAGGTATTCCTTGCTTTTCCATGTGATTGACAACCACACATAAATCTGTACTGTTGTTCAATGCATGTTCTCTATAAGAAAATCATAAAACCTGTAACCAAACTCAAATTTGGGGAATAGGCAGCTCAGACAACTGTCTCCAGGTTTAAATCCTCAGTTTGACTGAGTAAACTTCAACTTTGATTTTCCAATCAGGCTCTGACTTTTCAGTTAACAAGCATTTATTGTGGTTTCTCTAAGTATGAAGCCCTAGTCAAATCACTCCTGCAACACCTGAGGTCCAACAGAAGCAGGCACAACCTTGGGAGCTGCCATCCAATAAGGAGCTTTAGTTCGAGTCCTAGTTTTTCCACTTCAGACCCAGGATTCCTGCTAACGCACCTGTGAAGGCAGCGAATGATGACCTGAAAACTTGGGTTTCTGCCACTCATGTGGGACAGCTGAGGAGTTCCTGGCTCCTGACTTTGGCCTGGCCCAACCCCAGCTGTTGTAAGCTACAAGGGAATCAACAGGTCTAGGGTGGGGAGACACAGAAATCTGCACTTTTATAGGAGTACTCCCAGGCCATTGTTATGCATGCTGAACATTTAAGAACCCTTAGCCTCGTCCACTCACTGTCACCAAATGTAGGTACTATTTTTAGCTTTATTTTAGGGGAGAAAATTGAGATGGAGATACAGCCGCTAGCCTTAAACCTTAAGTGTTATCTCCTTTTGTTACATGATCTGTTGCTAATACTTCAACTAGACCAGTACTGAGTTTGAAAACTTGGCTCATTAGATTCAATCTGGCGAACCTGGGCAACTCACTGACATTCTGAATTTCAAGTTCTTCGCCTTAGGCAAAATACCATCACCTGAAGGTGACCTGGAGGGAGGGGCGGAGCGGGGCGGGGCGGGAGGACTTGGGAGGCAGGCGATCGACAATTCTGGCGCGCCGCTGCCTGTTGGATTGGCTCGAGCCTCGCGCGCCAGGCCTGTCCTGCTCCCGCGCGCTCCTGGGCCCGCCCCCGCCGCCATCTTGGCCTAGGAGGGAGCGGGCCGCACGCGTGAGTAAACATCCCGTGCCGGGAAAGTCGAGCTGTAGCTGCCGGCCGGTGTTTCGCTGCAGCCGGAGAGGACCCTGCCCCGGCCTTCGGACGTGGGAGTAAGTATCGAGCAGAGGGTGTTATGCCACCGGGGACTCTCAGCCTGTCGCAGCCTCTGCCCCCTCGCGGCGAGACATCTCGCGCCCCGAGCTTCTCCCGCCCCTCGCCGGTCTCCTCCCTCTGTTGAAAGCTGCCCGGGAAAGTGGTGGCGGGAGCGGGCCGGGCCCGAGCGCGGCGTGGGGCTGGGCGCGTGCTGCCGGCCGCGGGGGCAGGTGGGAGGCTGGGGTTGAGCGCCGGAGGCTCGCGGTGTGGACGCTGCGGGGTTGCGAGGCTGGCGCGGGTGTGCAGGTGTTAGGGCCGGCTCCGCGGTGGGCCGCCGCGGGGCTGTTTCCGTCGGTCACTGGCTTTTCTTCTCTTCCGGTCCGGGCCTCAGGGTGGCCAACATGACGGCCCCGGGTCGGAGCCCCCTGGCGCCGCTGTTGGAGACGTTGGAGGACTCTTCCGCCTCCCCTGGAGAGCAGACTGACGCTTATTTGGCCTTGACCAGGTGAGGCTGGCTAGGGGTGGGGGGCGGGAGCACGGGCGCCCCGTTGGGTCTGGGGGTGGAAGGAGGATGGGGGGTCGGGCGTGCTGAGTGTGAATTCTGCTCCTCTGGCAAGATGTGAGGACGCCGGGGTCGTCGGGGAGTCGGGGTCCGTGTGCTCGCCCCGGGTGCAGCGCCGAAGGTGGCTCCTCGGCGGGCAGCCTGTTCGTGTGTGTTGTAAGCGAGAGACTTAAGAGAAGTTTGGGTGGGAAGTGGTGGAAAGGAGGAGTGGTTTTCAGCGTAAACCCCCGACGTACTGGGGAGGTGGAGCATCTCAGAATTGTCTCTTTAATAGGTGCAGTAATTAATCTTTATTATCGTTGTATAATGCTTCAAAATGTTTTTGTGGCAAACATTAGAGAAGAATTTTATGGAGCTCTAGTAATTGTTAGTGAACTTGCAGCTTGGGTAAGTGTGCCCGTCGTCAGTGGAACTTGTCCAAACTTTTAGTTTGTAGATGCCAGAAGTTATTTTGAGGGTTTTCATACCTATTTCTGATTCATGGGGCTTCGTTAGTGCGAAAAAATTCTAAAATTGTACAATCAGTCTTCAAAAAGTTAGTGGAAAACGTAGTATGAATAAGCTATGCATGGATTTCAAGTTTTTTGGCACCAAAATAAGTATCTTTTAATTCCGTGTTCCACAAACATTTTGAAGTACTTTCATTGCTATGTATTCTGTAACAAGGCTTAGAAAGCAATCTTTTAGAAGATTTTAGAAGGTTAGGTAAATTGGAGTATTTTAGGGAATGAGTATTGATTCTACTGTTTGCATAAACTTGTGTTTTTTCTACTTTTCAAGTCGTATGACTGGAGAAGAAGGAAAAGAAGTCATTACAGAAGTTGAGAAAAAAATTCCTCGGTTGTACAAAGTTCTAAGGGTATGTATTTTTGGTAAATAGAGCTACATTTGGCTTCTAAAACTTTTAGTTGACTCGATTTTGAATCTACAATACGCTAGTAGCAATAGGATTGACGTATGTCATACTGTTTATTGATTACATATAAATTATGAGTTATTTTAATTATCTTACATGCTTTCTCTCATTTACTTCTCCATATCTCCATGCACTTACACATCAATCCCCACTTTGCAGATGAAGAGATTGGTTTAATTTGCCTGAAGTTGCCAATGGCCACTTGAATCCAAAACCTGTGCTCTTTCTTGAAAGCAGTGATCAGAGACTATTTAATCTGTTTTCTTTGCTTTTGGGAATGTACTCCTAAGTAAATGATTCTAAAATTATGATTGTCTTTGGTCTATTCTGTAGATAGTATTCATTTTTTTCTCTTCATTCACATTCAGTTTTTGCCACTAGAGAACCGTTACTATGGTTTTTCCTTGTTTATTGATAGGAGGTGATACAGCTTAACATCAAACTGAGGACTTGTGTTTTTGTCCTTAGTTGACTACTCAGTGGCTTTGTAACTTCACGAACATCTCAATTTAAGGTCCCTTGTTTTTGAGTGAAACAACCTCTGAGGTCTCTTGGAGCTCTTGTTTTTAAGATCCGGTTTTTGTGCTTTCAAACGTATTTTGTCAAAACATTCACTGTATGTTTTAGCATACATGGAAACACTTGAAGTACTTAAAGGTATTGCATACTCAGAAGTACTTCATAATCAACTTTTTTTTTTTTTTTGACAGGCAGAGTGGACAGTGAGACAGAGAAAGGTCTTCCTTTTGCCGTTGGTTCACCCTCCAATGGCCGCTGCGGTAGCGCGCTGCGGCCGGCGCACCACGCTGATCCGATGGCAGGAGCCAGGGGCTTATCCTGGTCTCCCATGGGGTGGGTGCAGGGCCCAAGCACTTGGGCCATCCTCCACTGCACTCCCTGGCCACAGCAGAGAGCTGGCCTGGAAGAGGGGCAACCGGGACTAGAACCTGGTGTGCCGGCGCCGCAAAGCGGAGGATTAGCCTAGTGAGCTGTGGCGCCGGCCAACCTTCTTTAAGTTAAGAAACTTGTGTGGAAGTTCCATAAAAGCCTTAATTAATGTTAGTGACATTTTTCCACTTTATTCATTATCCTACTTCACATTCTAGCAATATGTTTGTGATGAAGATACATACCTTCATACATTTAATGTTTGCGGGCATAAAGGATCAGGAACCATATTATGTGCATTTTGCCCTTTCTGTAAATCGGGTTTGTAACTAAAATTCCTTATGAATTATTTGGAAGCTTGTGGAAAGTTGGTAATATACCATTAACATAAGCTTTCCATTTGAATGAAACAATTTAAGACCTATGTTAAAGTAGAACGTATTTCAGTTTTGTTTGAATTCTATTAGAATTGTCTTAAGGACCCATAACATTTTAGAAAATGGGACATAACACTATTAAGGAATAACTTTCAAGCAAATGTTTTAAGTTGATCCATATGTATGGGTTAACAGTAGTAGCTTTCAAAGTTTTAAGCCTTAATTGTCTTCTGAACTGGTTGGTATACTCTCATACTGTAGAGTTTGAATTTTTTTTTTTTTTTTTTAAGAATGAGATGTAAGAGGGGCACTCCAAAGGATTGTTCATATATCTGACCACTAACATTTGTTCCTGGTCAAGACTGGCAGTGGAGGGTTCATTGAATCCTTGGTTCAGAGAGATACAGAGGATTTTGAAAATAAATCACTTTGACTAAATACAACTAGTTAGGAGTAAGAAGCTCTAGGGTTCTTTTGCACAGCAGGATGACTGTAGATAATGTTGTAGAAAAAAGAGAAAATGAGATCTTTGGATGTGTTTTGCCTTAAATGTTTAAGGGGATATAATTAAACTTTATTGGATATTATATACCATATGCATATATGAAACCTCACATAATATACCATATATATGTATGGTTTTTATGTCAATTTTTTTTTTCCAAATAAAAAATTGGGAGAGGAAGGGTGACAGATAGAAATATTGAGGGATAAATGGAGAACCCATTTGACAGGTTTGGACATTCATAGCTTTTATATCTAGTATCAGTAAGACTTTAAATTCTGTGTTTACATGAGTTACATTCTTTTTCTATAAAGAAGGAATTAAATTTTTTTAACTTCAAAGTAGAGACAACATTTAAAACACATAGCATCTATTAGATTAGGCGTGGGGAATATCTTGCTTGTGGGCCACGTAAGGACTGCAAAATAATTTGATCTGGCCCTGCCAAGGCAACTGGAGGCAGTGCTTGAAACTCAGTAAATTTATAGTAGGCTCAATTTTGTTGATAATTTTGTATGACTCCTGGATGTTACAAATATCCAGATGACCCTTGGTAGACGAAAGGTATCTGCTCCTGTGTTAGGTATTTAGTAAATGTCACATTCCAGTCTTTTCCCTTTGGCAGTCTTTGAACAGGAGGTGTTACTCCACTTGGAAAGCTCCGATGTCAGCTTTTGCATTTCAAACAATTGCTTCCCCTTGGTGGGATGGCCTTACTCTTTTTATTTCCTGCCTGATAATTGTAGCATCTTTCATCTGTTGGCCTTTTCTTTGTTTTTACACACATAGGTGTTTTTTTCTTTTAATAAAAATGTTCTTTGATTCTTTCTAGTTCCTCCTTTTCTGTGTTAAGCTTTCTATTTGGCCTTCTGATCTTACATCTTCTCTTGCACAACCACAGGCTTTGTTGATTGGATTAAAATATAGAGGACTTGCTTATGTATCAACTTAAGATTGCTAAGAATTGGTTCAAAATCATATTTACTTGTAACAAATGATTGTGTTTTTTATAGACTCATATTTCAAGTCCAAACTTGGAGCTGAGTAGTGCTGCTCTACAGGTCTTGGGGTTTTGCTTGTATAATCCTAAAGTTACCTCAGGATTATCAGGTAGATAAATTTATCATTTAGTCTTTTAAGGCTTTAAAGTATATCTTGATATTGTTACAAGTACTGTTACCTTTAGATTATTGAGAAAAACTTGTAGTAACTGCTTTTTGCAAAGATGTCTAAGACCAGTATCATCACACCTAAATATAGTTCTTACCCGCTCTACAGGCCTCAATGTAGCAGTTAGTAAATGAGTGCCTTAGTAGAGTGTCTGGATTTGATTCCCAGCTCTGACTCCTGACTACAGCTTCCTGCTACTGCAGACCTTGGAAGATAGCTCAAGTAATTGGGTTCCTGCCATTTAAATGGTTGAACTGGATTGCCTTCCAACTCTGGCTGGCCATTGTGGACATTTGGGAGAGTGAATCAGAGGATGGTGTGCTCTAGCTTTGTCTCTAAATTTTTTTCCTGGAGGAAGAAGTTTCTGCTTGTTCTTTTTTTTTTTTATATGTAGAAGTGTTACCAGCATGAAATAACAGCGTTCATTTTGGAGCAGAGATAGAGGATTTTTATTTTTTTTTAAGATTTGATTTATTTATGTATTTGAAAGGCAGAGTGGTAGAGAGAGGTCTTCAATCCCGTGGTTCACTCCCCAAATGGCTGCAATGGCCAGAGCTGTGCCGATCCGAAGCCAGGAGCCAGAAGCTTCCTCCAGGTCTCCCACGTGGGTGCAGGGGCCTAAGGACTTGGGCCATCTTCCACTGCTTTCCCAGGCCATAAGAGAGAGCTGGATCAGAACTGGAGCAGCCAGCACTTGAACCGGTGCCCATGTGGGATCCCGCACTTCAGATGGCAGCTTTACCCGCTATGCCACAGTGCTTGCCCTGAGATGGAGGCTATCTTGCCAAAAATTGTCTTCATTTTTTTTCATGCATACTGATACTTAGAGATACTTTAATTGCATAAAATATCTGATTTGGAGTCTACTGGTTCCTTGAATATATTCCTTCCATTCTGAACTGAATTATGTGTTTTGGGAGGAAATTTGACATGCTCTGAGGATATAGATGGGATTTTGTTGATTGAAGAATATATTTTTATGTGCTATATTTTAAGATTTTGAAGATTGTAAATATTCTACATACTTAAGCTGCATTTAAAAACTAAAACTGCTTGCTTTACAGAGGCAAATATTCAGGAACTGCTTTCCAAATTAAATGACATTGTTAAGAGTTCAGACAAAAATGTACGTACCAGGGCACTTTGGGTCTTATCCAAGCAGACGTTTCCTACTGAACTTGTTGGCAGAGTGGTGAGTACATAGTTTGTATGTCTTAACTACATGCGAAATAAACAGTTCAGGCTTATTTGATTTGTGTTTATTTTCTTCTTTCTTGTAGGTATCCAATATAATTGATTCATTAGAAATAGTATATAATAAAGGAGAGATACATTCTGCCATTGTTGATTTTGAAGCATTAAATGTTATCATAAGGTATGCATTTAGATGCTTGAAGATTTGGAATAGTAAAAATTCAGAATTTACTTCACGGGGTCAAGTTTTGGGATTTAAGTGAGATAGTAAGAATACTTATTAGACTGAAAGAAAAAAGATAAGAGGATGGAAGTAGATGTGCATAGGCCACCAGATTTACTTACTTTTTTTAATTTGAAAGGCAGAGTTATTTATTTATTTGAAAGGGAGAGTTAGAGAGGCAGAGAGAGAGAGAAGTCTTCCATCCGCTGGTTGACTCCCCAGACGTCTGGAGCTGGGCCAATCCAAAGCCAGGAGCCTCTTTCAGATTTTCCACGTGGGTGCAGGGGCCCAAGGATTTGGACCATCCTCCACTGCTTCTCAGGCCACACCAGAGAGCTGGATTGGAAGTGGAGCAGCCGGGACTCCAACCTGCGCCCATGTGGGATACCTGCACTACAGGCGGCCCCACCAGATTTTTTTTTTTTTAAGATTGATTGATTTATTTGAAAGTCAGAATTAGATGGAGAGAAAGATTTTCCATCTGCTGGTTCACTCCCCTGTGGGCCACAATGGCCAGGGCTGGGTCAGGCTGAAGCCAGGAGCTTCATTCATGTCTCTGAATGTGGATGCAGGGACCCAAGCACTTGGGCCATCCTCTGCAACTTTGTCAGGCAATAATAGCAGGGAGTTGGGTCAGAAGTGGAGCAGCTGGGACTTGAACTGGTGCCCAGATGGGATGCTGGTGCTATAGACAACAGCCTAACCTGCTTTACCACAGTGCCAGGCCTAGCAGATTTATTTTTGCCAGAACAGCCTTAAAGTAATGTCTTGAAGGCAGGCATTTGGTGCAGTGATTAGGGCATTGCTTGGGTTGCCTGTATCTCTTACTAAGAGTGCTTGGGTTGGAATCCTGCTTTGCTCCTAATTCTGGCTTCCTGTTAGAGCACACCCTGGGAGGCAGAGGTGATGGCTCAAGTACTTGGGTCTCTGCAGCCCACAAGGCAGACAGGAATTGAGCTTCCTTCTGGCTTTGGCTGACACAACCTCAGCCTATAGTAGCCATTTGGGGAATGACCCAGAGGATGGGTGATCTGTCTCCTTTTCAAATAAAATAAAAATAAAACAATTTTAACTCTTTGATTATTGTACCCACTGATAACAGTTTTTAAAAATTGTCTCTGCTAAAGTTTTTTGCAAGAGTTTAAAAATTACCATAAACTCTTTCGTGGGCCATAAGGAAAGTTTAGGGAAGCAGTCACAGTGCCTACAAAGAAAAGAAAAATCACTTGTCTTCTAGGCATCTTTGCTTTTTACCAGATATGGTAACCACACAGACTCTTCCATCATTCTGCATTAAAGGTTGTTTCTTCAGTTGTTGGGGTATTTGCTTTCACTTCTTAGTGTTTGGAAGTTCCTGTTGATTCCCCTGATTATATCATGGTTCTTTGGAATCTCTCTCCCATAATAGTTTTGAATTTAATAGTATAACAATTAGTATTTTATAGTTTATAGCCTGATGAAAGTGAATTTTCCTTGTTTAGAAAATTTATAGGAAAAATATATAAATCAGCAAGCTAATTAGATGTTTTTTGCATGTATGTACACAGGTATACTGAAACAAGTGGGCTGTACTGTATAAATTTCTAAACGTTTCCTATTGAGAGAAAGAGAGATGGGGAGTGGGAAGATTTCATCTGTTGCTTCACTTCCCAAATGCCCACAATAGTCAGGGCTGATTGAGGCCAAAGCCAGGAGCCTGAAGTTCAATCCAAGTCTCCCAAGTAGGTGACAGGGACTGAAGTACTTGAGCCCATCACCTGTTGCCTCCTAGGTTATACGTTAGCAGGAAGCTACATTGGAAGCAGAGAAGCAGATTCCATTTGGGACTGGTGCTATGTGTAGTTGGTTAGGCCGCCACCTGCAGTGCTAGCATCCCATATGAGTGCTGGTTTGAGTCCCGACTGCTCCACTTTGGATCCAGCTCTCTGCTGTGGCCTGCGAGGGCAGTGGAGGATGCCCAAGTCCTTGGGCCTCTGTACCCATGTGGGAGTTCTGGAGGAAGATCCTGGCTCCTGGCTTCAGATTGGCGCAGCTCCAGCCGTTGCAGCCAATTGGGGAGTGAACCAGCGGATGGAAGACCTTTCTTCCCCCCCAATTCTGACTTTCAAATAAATCTTAAAAAAAAAAAAAAAAAAATTCGTCAGACCCTCCAATGTGGAATGCAGGCTTCCCAAGTAGTGACTCAAGAACTGTACCAAACTCCTGCCCCTACTGTGTATAAATTTTTTTTTTAAAGATTTATGTATTTTAAAGGTAGAGTTACAGGAAGATAGGAAGATATTTTCCATCTGCTGGTTTACTTCCCAGAAAGCAACAATGGCCCAGGGCTGTGCTAGGCTGAGGATAAGAGCCTAGAACTCCATCTGGGTCTCTGATTTGGATGATAGAGACCCAAACGCTTGGGCCATCTTCCACTGCTTTCTAGATGCATTAACAGGGAGGTGGATTTGAAGTGGAGCAGCTGGGACTCAAACCCTTACTCATACAGGATTCCAGCTTCTATGGGATGCTGGTCACAGGCAGCTCAACCTGTATCACATCGCTAGCTGCTTGTGCATATTTCTAGGTATTGTCTATTATCCTAGTACTTCAGGCTTAAAAAGTGAGGTCAAGTTAATTCATTTATTTTTCTATTACAGGCTAATTGAACAAGCCCCAGTTCAAATGGGAGAAGAATCAGTGAGATGGGCCAAACTAGTTATACCGTTAGTAGTTCATTCAGCACAAAAGGTACATCTACGGGGTGCAACTGCTTTGGAGATGGGAATGCCTTTGTTGCTCCAGAAGCAACAAGAAATAGCATCTATTACAGAGCAGCTTATGACTACTGTAAGTATTAAGTAGAGATTAAATTTTAGGCTTAGTATAGAACTTAAGATATTGTGGGCTCATTAGTAATAATTGCACTGTGATGTATGAGTTTAGGTTTGAGTTAAAACAACCACTTAAGCGAGTGGAGACATTGCTCCTGTATAACAGGAACAGAGCTCTTTTCATTGTTTTGTTAAAGGTTTATTTATTTGAAAGGCAGAGTTACAGAGAACAGAAAGAAGTCTTCCATCCACTGGTTCACTCCCTAGATGGCAGCAACAGCTTGAGCTGCATGGATCTGAAGCCAGGAGCCAGGAGCTTCTTCCCAGTCTCCCACATGAGTGCAGGGATATCTTCTGCTGTTTTCCAGGCCATAGCAGAGAGCTGGATGCGAAGTGGAGCAGCAGGGACTTGAACCGGTGCGCATATGGGATGCCAGCACTGCAGGTGGCAGCTTTGCTCACTATGGTGCAGTGCTAGCCTTTCTATTCATTATTAATACCGTCTAGGCAGTTTACCCTAATGATGACTAGAAAAGGTTATATTTCAGAAAAAGCAAGAGCTTTGAAATTGGGTTGTTACTATATAATCCCAGTAGAAATAAACTTATTTTATCTGTGGTTTCCTAGTTAGTACTTGCCTCATGCTTTAGAGTTTTCAACCTTTGTTCTTAGAACAAATTAAGTATCTGGTAATATACAGTTTATTGTTCTAGGTACCATGAACATAGTAGATTTTAATTTATTTGAAAGGAGGCTGGCACTGCGGCATAGTGGGTAAAATTGCTGCCTGAAGCATTGGCATCCCATATGGGCACCAGTTCAAGCCCTGGCTGCTCCACTTGCAATCCAGCTCTCTGCTATGGCCTGGGAAAGCAATAGAAGATGGCCTGATTCCCTGGGCCCCTACACTGACATAGGAGACCCAGAGGAAGCTCCTGGCTGCGGATTGGCACAGCTCCAACTCTTGCGGCTATCTGGAGAGTGAACCAGTGGATGGAAGACCTCTTTATCTTTGCCTCTACCTTTCTCTAATTCTGCCTTTCAGATAATTAAATCTTAAAAGTCAGCTGCAGAGGGAGGGAGAGTGATCTTTCATCCTGTGTTCAAACCCCAAATGGCTACCACAGCCAGGGCTGGGTCAGGCTGAAGCCAGGAGCTTCATCTGTGTCTCCTACATGGATACAGGGCCCCAAGGAGTTAGACCATCTTATGCTGCTTTCCCAGGCACACTAGCAGGGAGTTGAATCAGAAGTGGAGCAGCCAGGTCTTGAACCTGTGCCTATATAGGATGCTGGTGCTGCAGGCTATATGGTGCTGGGGCTTTACCCACTACGCTACAGAGCCGGCCCCTGAGCTTGCTTTCAAGTGGGAAAGATAATAAAGTATATAATGTATTAAATGATGACTTTCAGATAGGAATGCAGAGGTAGTAAAGGGTGGTTAAAAAACTGAATATCTTAATGATTTGATGGCAGTGTGGGAACTAGCTATGTGGATGATAGTTTAAACTCACTTCAGGCAAACAACCACAAGGACAAAAAGTCTCTGTTCTGCTCTGGTTGTGTATCTAGTTGATCTGTAGGGAACACCAAGCTGTATAACAGCTGTGGAGTGGAGGGTGAGAGGAGTAGATATTAGAACAGAAGACCCAGTCGCATAGGACTCTGGGAACCGTTGTAAAGATGTAACTTTTATGCTAGGAATATGAAAAACCATATTTCAAAGTTTTGAGCCTGGGAGCGATACCTACTGTCCTGGATTTTAAAGCATTCATTCTGGTAATATTGAAAATAGATGGTTGCTATTGAGCGGAAGCAGAGAGACTCATTGGGAGATAATGCAATAATCAGGGGAGGAGCCTAGGACTTTGTTTTTTGAAATTCAGGAGGTCTCAGTAATGGGTATCTTAATAACTTCAATGTCTTCATGAATTGTTTTATTTTGATAATTCATTTTTAGCTAAATATGAAACTCAAAAAATTCAAACTAAAACTTTGAGATACCTATTTATGATGCTATTAATGTATTTTTGTAGCTACCAGGTTTTTATTTTTTAAGATTAATTATTTGAAAGGCAGAGTTAGAGAGGCAGAGAGAGGGAGTCCACTGGTTGACTCCCCAGATGGCCGCAATGGGCAGAGCTGAGCTGATCCAAAGCCAGGAGCCAGGAGCTTCTTCTGGGTCTCCCATGCGGGTGCAGGGGCCAAATACTTGGGCCATCTTCTGCTTTCCCAGGCCATAGCAGAGAGCTGGATCGGAAGTGGAGCAGCCAGGGCTTGAACCAGCACCCATCTGGAATGCCGACACTTCAGGCGGCAGCTTTACCCGCTGTGCCACAGCATCGGCCCCTGTAACTACTAGTTTGAGAAGTTAATATATTATTTTGGAACTATAGTTAATGATATGTATGATCAAGTTTTTTGGGATAAGTGGTAGGAAAAAAAGCTGGATTGGTGAATGGTAAGGTGGCCAGATAAGTGATAAGACAAACTCAATAAATGTTAATGGTAGAACTTGAGTGTCTGTGTTCAAGTATTGTAAAATTTTTCAGATGTGTTATATACTTAAAAAAGTTTCATGCTTTTCTGGGGAGGGCTATTTTGTTGGAAGTTATTTGTCTAAGAGAATGAATTTTTGAAAATTATTTCTAGACTGTGATAGTGGACTTTTTTCTCATTCTGTTTTATTTGGTAAATATTTTGCTTTTTGTAGAAGTTATTCTCAGAACTCCAGAAGCTATTTATGAATAAAAATGAGACCTATGTATTAAAATTATGGCCTTTGTTTGTCAAACTTCTTGGAAAGGTAAGTGCCACAGTTAATCGTCTGAGTTTTATATGATAGACCCCCTCCCTTGTTCTTTTTCTTTTTCCCTTAAAGATTTATTTATTTGAAAGGCAGAGTTGGGAGAGGCTCTTATGTGCTGGTTCACTACACTTATGTCTGCAACAGCCAGGGATAGGGTACACCAAAACCAGGAGCCAGAAACTCCATCTGGGTCTCCAATGAGGGTGACAGGAATCCAAGTACTTAGGCTGTCAACTGCTGCCTCTCAAGCATATTTAACAGGAGCTTCATCTAAAGCAGAGTAACCTGGACTCCAAGCTGGCATTCTCATATAGGGTATAAGCATCCCAGGCAGCAGCTTAACCTGCTAAATCACAACGTCTACCAGCTTTGTTTATGTTCTATTGGACTATCACCATTCATGTTTGCCTTATTTACAAATTTGCCTACTTCTAAAAATCATTTGTAAATCCCAATTCAGTTCTTACTGTTGCTGTCATTTCATATTTGTAAACATGGAGAGTGGCACAGAATTGTACTTTGAGGGCGAGGTATCAATCTTAGGTCAAGGCAAGGTTATACTCTGCCTTTTTATTTCACTGACCATAAGTTAAGTGCTGTTTTCCAGGTCCATTTAGAAAGCATTCTCCACTCCGTTTCTGTGCTTTTTCTTGATTGCGCTGCTTGAAATTCTGAGCGTAAGACAAAAAACTGGTATTAACTTAACATGGAAAGATTATGATGTGCTCTTGAAGAAAACAGTTATGTGCATTAAATTTTTGTTCTCAGTGGAATTAGTTTTTTCTGTTGGCCATGAGTTTAATGTTAGGAATCAACTGTGTGTGTGTATATATAAATATAATAAAATGAAATGTCTTCCTAAATAGAAAGGGTTATATGTTGAACAGTTGACCAAGCTGCTAGAACTAGAGACTCAAACCTAACCTTGTATTTCCTATAGGGCCAGTGGCTCAGTATTCAGTAATTCATTGATCAGAGTGAATATAAAGCTTAACTACCACAAATACTGAAAAACACATGTGCATTCATTTCAACCTTAGCTTTTTTTTTTTTTTTTAAAAATTAGCTTCCATCCATGAATTTGCTCCCAAATGTTCAAAATGGCCTGGCAGAAACCAGAAGCCAGGAACTCAGTAGTTCAGGCTCTGTGTGGGTGGGAGGGACTGAACTACTTGAGGCATCACTTATTGCCTCCAAGTGTGCAGTGGAAGAGAGTTGGAATCAAGAACTTTTTTGGGAGATACTGAATGCAGGCACTTCATTATTGGAGTGGGTATCAAGTGCTAGTCCAAACACACTAAGTCTAAACCAGTTTTTTTGGTGGGGAAAGGGAGGAATACTCTTTTTAAAAATTCTGGTAAATATGTATAATTGTTTGAAAGACAAGAGTTTACAGAGATTGGTTTCTATCCCTGGGTTCACTCCTCAAATGGCCACAGTGGCCAGAGCTGAGCTGATCTGAAGCCAGGAGCCAGCAGCTGTTTCTGGGTTTCCTATGTAGGTGCAAGGGCAACCACTTGGGCGTGGGCCCTCTTCTACTGCTTTCCCAGATGCATTAGCAGAGAACTGTATTTGAAGTGGAGCATTCAGGACTCCAACCAGTGCCCATATGGGATGCTGATGCTGCAGGCTGGGGCTTTAACCTGCTGTGCCATAGCACCTGCCCCAAATGGATACAATTATATATTCATTCATTCATGCTTCTCATTAAATGGCCATGTAACTTAGTTGAAAGTCATTTGAAAGTTATTTGAATGTAAATTTTTGAAAGTTTATATATGGAATATTTACTCTTGTTCTGTGTGCCTGTCCTTAGGCTATTACCATGTTTCTTTCTTTCTTTTTTTTTTTTTTTTTCTTTTTGACGGGCAGAGTTAGAGAGAGAAAGGTCTTCCTTCTGTTGGTTCATCCCCCAAATGGCGTGCTGTGCCGATCTGAAGCCAGGAGCCAGGTGCTTCTCCTGGTCTCCCATGCAGGTGCAGGGCTCAAGGACCTGGGCCATCCTCCACTGCCTTCCCAGGCCACAGCAGAGAGCTGGACTGGAAGAAGAGCAGCTGGGACTAGAACCTGGTGCCCATATGGGATGCTGGTGCCGCAGGCGGAGGATTAACCAAGTGAGCCACAGCGCCATCCCCCCCCCCCTTTTTTTTTTTTTTTTAAGATTTTCTTATTTATTTGAAAGACAGGGTTAACAGAGGAGAGGCAGAAAGAGAGAAGTCTTCCATCTGCTGTTCCACTCCCCAGTTGGCCACAATGGCCGGAGCTGTGCTGATCTGGAGCCAGGAGCTTCCTCTAGGTTTTCCACACAGGTGCAGGGGCCCAAGGCCTTGGGCCGACTTCTTCTTTCCCAGGCCATAGCAGAGAGCTGGATTGGAAATGTAGCAGGACTCAAACTGGCACCAATATGGGATGCTGGCAATGCAGGCGGTGGCTTTACCTGCTACACCACAGTGCTGGACCCACCATAAGTTTCAGTTACTTTTCATTTTGTACTAAATTTGGATATCAGTAATATAAGCCCTTTTTTTAAATTTTCAAATTGTTTGCAGTTTTCATGGCTCCTTGTAATTCCATGAGAATTTAAGGATCAACTTTTCTGTTTTTGTGGAAGAGACTATTGGAATCTTGATGGAAACTGTATCTGTAGATGGTTTTGGGTAGTAGTGACATTTTTAACTGTTATCCATCAGAGTGAATGTCTCATTTTTGTGGTCTTTTAAACTATACAGCATTGCTAAATGAAGTTTGATCATACAAATCTTCTGCCTTTTGACTAGAAATGTTTTTGTTTTAAAGATCTATTTACTTGAAAGACAAAGGGACAGAGAGGGAGAGACAGGGAATCTTGCATCCTCTGGTTCACTCCCCAAATGTGCACAAAAGCTGGGGCTCAGCCAGGCTGAAGCCAGGAGCACCATCCCTGTCTCCAATATGGGTGGCAGTGGTAAAGCCCAAGTATTCCATCCATCTGCCACCTTCCTAGGTGCATTAGTAGGAAACTGGATCAGAAGCAGAGTAGCCAGGACTTTTAATAGACTCTGATGATGGATGCTGTACCCTCTAGTTTGTGTAGGTATACTTAATGATGTTGCCACAACAAAATTTTTCAGACTGTCTCCATCATTAAGTAATAATAATCTGACTAATTGTTGAGATGTTTGATTGCTGGTGTTTAGAAACAGGGAATGTATTGATATTTTCTGCAGTATTGCAGGATTTTTTAGCCCTATTGTATGGAATGTTATTAAAAAATCTATTCAAAAGAGTTAGAGGACGGGCAGAAAGAGGTCTTCCATCTGCTGGATGACTCCCCAATTGGCTGCCATGGCCACAACCAGGGCTGGGCCAAAGCTAAGGCTGGGCCATGTTGAAGCCAACAGCTTCATCTGGGTCTCATGTGGGTGCAGGGGCCAAAGGAATTGGGGCATCTTCCACTGCCTTCCCAGATGCATTAACAGGTAGCTGGATTTGAAGTAGAGCAACTGGAACTCGACAGGTGCCCACATTGGATGGCAGTGCTTCAGACAGCAACTTTTACCTGCTGTATCATAGCGCCGGCCCCTGAATTTGTTCTGTTCTTTTTATTTTATTTTTTTAAGATTTTACTTATTTGACAGGTAGTTACATACAGTGAGAGAGACGGAGAGAAAGATCTTCCATCCATTGGGTCACTCCCCAGATGGCCGTAATGGCTGGAGCTGGGCCGACCCGAAGCCAGGAGCCAGGTGGTTCCTCCTGGACTCCCATGTGGATGCAGGAGCCCAAGCACCTGGACCATCTTCCACTGCTTTCCCAGGCCACAGCAGAGAGCTGGACTGGAAGGAGGAGCAACTGGGACTAGAACCAATGGCCCATATGGGATGCTGGCGCTGCAGGCGGAAAACTAACCTAGTGCGACAAGGCACCGGCCCCAAACTTGTTAGTTTTTAATCCAGTATTTTTTGCTCTTCACATTCTGTTGAGGTTGTATGTGGTTCATAGCCTCTTAGGAGTGTGAATGGTTTTCTAGTGATGCATGTTTACTTGTTACCTATTTTGTGCTTTATTTCCTTGTGGTTTGATCATGCTCCCATTCCAGTCAGTTATGTACAATATTTGGAAGTATTTTTGAAGTTACCCAATACTTTATTTTCCCCCAGTACAAACTTCATGAATTTCATAACTAAACTTTAGGAACATACTGATCTTCCCACCTACACTCCTAGCCCTCTTCTTTCCTGTGCTGTGGGTGGATTCTCAGGTTTACTTTCCCTCAAAGGAGACCAATGCCTGTGTGCTAGCCCCGCGGGGTACAGTATTTGTCCATGCTGTCACAAGAACCACTCAGAGGATCCATGCAGTTCATGGTATTGCATGGGTCCCGCAGCAATGACCCTCACCAGGAAATTAGGGAAGCCCAGAGTGTGAAAAGCCTCCCACTATGACTGCTCAAAGTTACAGCCACACCGTTAGCTCTCCCATGCAGCCACAGTGTTTTTTTTAACAGTCCTGGCACACAAAGCTCCTGCAGTCACGAGCACCCAGCCCCTGTCAATTCTCTTAGCCAAGCATGGGTGTCTCAGCATGGCTGGTTGCTGGGCTTGCAGATACAAACTGGCACAGCTGTTACGTAATTCCAAAATGGTGTGCACCCTCTCTCGGCTAGTTACAGGACGCCGGGGCTGGGTGGTCAGGGAAAGAGAAACATGCCCTCCCCTCTCTAGATTGGCAGGCACACTGTCCCCTGTAGGGCTCCAAGCCAGACTCACGCCAGCCTCTTCCCGAAGCTTTATTGCTAGTGGCTTGGGTTGCTGCAGTCTGGTCTCACATCACTTTCCAAAGTTGGTGGTGAGGCTCTTGGCCACTGGGGTCCTGAGTTGTGTGCGTCCACATCCTCAACATAGGTCCACAATGTCCCTCTAATTTGCGTGGAATTTCTTTTGGGGGTTTCTCTCTAACTCTTCCCTGAGGTTGCACACTCTACTTTTTTTAAACTGTCTTTCCCTAGACTACAGCAGTAAGTTCCCTCTGTATTCCACCATCTTGGAAATTACCCAATACTTTGAAGAGGGAAAGAGTGAGCTGCAGTGGCCCAAGTACTTGGGCCATCTTCCACTGCTTCCCAGGCACCTTTGCAGGAAGCTGGATCAAAAGTGGAGCAGTTGGGTCTCAAACCAGTGTTTATAATGGTTGCTGACATTGCAGACAGCGGCTTAACCTGTTAATGCTACAGTAGTGCCCCTATCCAGTACTCTTGATTTTGATTTTACTTTGTCATTGTATTAGCAGGTATTACCATTTTCTACATTGCTTTTTATTCATTGTATCAGGTTTTCAATAATTTTTCCTGCCTAATTTAGTCTTTCTGGAAAGATTGTTTTTGATTTGAGAGGTATAGTTAGAGGGAGAGACAGAGAAAGGTCTTGGACTGTTGTTTCACTCCCCAGTGGCTGCAGTGGCCGCAGCTGTGCTGTTCTGAAGCCAGGAGCCAGTTGCTTCCTCCCAGTCTCCCATGCAGGTGCAGGGGCCCAAGGATTTGGGCCATCTTCTACTGCCTTCCCAGGCCACAGCAGAGGAGCTGGATTCGAAGAGGAACAGCCGGGACTAGAACTGGCACCCATTTGGGATGCCAGCACTGCAGGCGGAGGATTAACCTACTGCACCATGGCACTGGCCCCAGAAAGATTGTTTTTAGTGGTTTTAGAGTTTAATATTTTTCCAATATTGATTCTTTTTTTCATATATTCATTATGAGTGGAAAACTTCTGTGTATACCTGATGTCATGTGACAAGTTGCAGTCAAAACAGTCATGTTACCATCAGGCTATGTGTATAAGGTGTATAAAACATCAGCAAAGTTTGGTTTAGATTTGGGTCCCATTCCAAAGATAAATCTCATTATACATTTGCATGCATTCCAGACTCTGAAAAAGTCCAATGTATTTCTACTCTCAAGCATTTTGATAAGTGATACTCAAACCTGTACCTGTTGTCTTTGATTTTACCTTGATAAAAATTTGGTTTATCTATTTTTCCTGATTTCCTCTAATATTTTAGAATTCTTGTGTTATGCATACTTACAGAGCTTTCTGTTTTGTAATCTTGAATTTTGAATGTGTATACAAGTCTAATATTTACTAAATTCTTAAAAATGTTACTTAACTGTTACAGCAATATTTATCTGAGAGGCATACAGTCAACACTCATTATTTGTTCACACCCTAAATGCCCACAATGATTGAGTCTGAGCCAGGCCAGAGCCAGGAACCAGGAACTTGGTTTGGTTCTCCCATGTGGATGGCAAGGATCTAATTGTTGTCAGTAATTCTGCTTCCCAGAGTGCCTATTAACAGGAAGCTGGAATCGAGCTTAGACGTATGGATAACAGTTTACAGGTGTTGCACGCTGTGTCTTAACTGCTACACTAAACACATGTCTAACATTTACTGTTCTTTTTAATGTTTTATAGGTAGTTTATCTGTATTACATTTTGGACTCTTAAGACCTTATATTAAGTGAATGAATGATGGATGATATTTATCTGTATATAGTTCCTTACAGATAAGTAGCTTCTAAATGATTTTTCTCTCTTCCAGACCTTGCATCGAAGTGGAAGCTTCATCAATTCTTTATTACAGCTGGAAGAACTAGGATTTCGTAGTGGAACACCTATGATTAAAAAAATAGCTTTTATTGCATGGAAGAGCTTAATAGATAATTTTGCATTAAATCCAGGTAAGTAATATTTAAATTTTCTCTATTTTTTGAAAAGATTTATTTGAGAGGCACAGTTAGAGAGAGCACTAGTTTAGTCCCCAAATGGCTGTGATGGCTGGAGCTGAGCCAATCTGAAGCCAAGATCCTCTTCTGGGTCTCTGACATGGATGCAAGGGCCCAAACACTTGGACCATCTTCCAGTGCTGTCCTAGGCCATCTGTAGGGAGCTGGATTGGAAGTGCAACAGCCAGGACCTGAACCGGCACCCATATGGGATGCCAATACCATGGGTGGAGGCTTAACCTATACCATAGCACCAGCCCCATTTCTGTTTTGAAATTTGAGAGACTAATGAACAGGGAAGGAGCTCCCAATCATTTTCTGGTTCACTCTCCAACTGCCTGTAATGGCCAAGAGTGGACCAGGCAGAATCAAGGCCCAGGGAGTGCAACCCAGGACTCACCATACCCTTTTAACCATGGGTCAACATCTGTCTGAGGAATAGGAATTCCAAAAGGAAGTGTCTTAGACTTGAGTACTTAGTTCCCCCACGTGATCTTGCTTTATAACAGAAGTGTTAATTGAAGTAGCTAAATGAAAGTAGTTACAAGAAACATTGAAAAGTGCCATTCTATCAAATACAAGGCTTGCCTGATGTTTTCAGAATCTTTCAAGTTTTTATTATAAGATACTTGAACAGACTATTAGTTTTATGTATCTCCAGTTCTTAACATATTGTATATCTAGTATAAACATTTTGTTTAAAGAATTAGATTTTATTTTTATGCTGAATTTTACAGTCTGATCATTGTTAAGATAGGGTAGACCTGAATCTAAGTGAATCTTTAGATTTCCAACATAAAATGAAGACCCCAGGTGCATTAGCAGAGAGCTGGATTGGAAGTAGGGAAGCCGGGTCTCAAATCATTGCCCATATGGGAAGCTGATGTCACAAGTGGCAGCTTAACCTGTTATTGCCACAGTATTGGCCCCAACCCTTATTGGTCATAATGTAAAAATGTGCTGCTAATTGTCAGATGGAGGTAATGAGAATGCCAGAGCACCTTGGACAGTACTTTAGAAAGCGAAGATTTTTTGTACTGAGCAAATTGTTGAGCATTTTGCTGAATGTTCTATGATATTTTTCAGTGTCTTTGGTTTTTTACCAACTGGATGCAAGTCACATCTTCTCAGTTGTAACAGGCAAAGATGCTTTTTGCATTGTCGATTGTTTTCTTGTGGGAAAATTGCCTATGGCACACAGGTGATTTGGTCCATTGTCTTTTGAGAAGAACAGGAACAACCAGGTAGTTAAATTTTTTAACAAATTTTTGCAAAAAAAAATTGATTTGAAAGTTACAGAGAAGGGCAGTGAGACATGTCTTCCCTCTACTGGTTCATTCCCCAAATGGCTGCATCAGCCATGACTGGGTCTGGGCCAGGCTGAAGCCACAAGCCAGGAGCTTCTTCCAGGTCTCCCACATGGGTACTGGGCTTGGGCTGTACTCCTCTGCTTTCCCAGGCCATGAGCAGGGAGCTGGATGGGAAATGGAGCAGCCATTACTTGAGCCGGTGCCCATATGGGGTGGTAGCACAGCAGGCCAGGGCAGGGCTTTAACCCGCTGTGCCACAGTGATAGCTTTAATTTAAAAGATTTATTTATTTATTTGAAAGGCAGGGTTAGAAAGATGCAGAGAGAGAGGTCTTCCATCTGCTGGTTCACTCCTTAAATGGCTGCAATGGCTGGAGCTGGGCTCATCTGAAGCAAGGAGCCTGGAGCTTCTTCCTGGTCTCCCACATGAGTGTAGGGGCCCAAGGACTTGGGCCATCTTCTGCTGCTTTCCCTGGCACATTAGCAGGGAGCTGGATCGGTAGTAGAACAGCCAGGACTCAAATCTGTGCCTACATGGGATGCTGCCACTGTAGGCAGTGGTTTTATCTGCTATGGTACAGTGCCGGCCACCTTTTTAAATTTATTTAAAAATATTTGAGAGAACTCTTGTCCATTAGCTCACTCCCCACATGCCTAGAATAGCCGAGTCTTGGCCAGGCAGAATCTAGGGGGCCAGGAGTGCAGTCCCAAGACTCCCATGTTGGTGGTAGATACCTAATCACTTGAGCCATTACCTGTTGCCTCCCAGGAGTTTGACAGGAGCTAGAATCAGAAGCTGGAACTGGAGCCAGAAATTGAACCCAGGTACTCTGATGTGAGTTGAAATGTGGGTGTCTTAACCAGAGTCTTAATTGCTAATTCTAAATGTCTGATCCTGCTTTAAAATTTTTCAGTACTCATGGTGAAAGGAGACTGCTGTATTGCTGCTCTTAAAAATGTGTTTAGTTCTTAAATCTTATTTCTGTGCTTATTTTCTTTTAAGATATACTTTGTAGTGCAAAAAGACTCAAGTTGTTGATGCAGCCTTTGAGTTCCATCCATGTGAGAACAGAAACTCTAGCATTAACTAAACTAGAAGTGTGGTGGTATTTATTGATGAGACTGGGACCTCATCTTGCTGCTAATTTTGAACAGGTAACATTTATTAATATGCTTTTACCAGTATAGTCTTTGTGCTAATTTTGGTATCTACAAAGGATCTTGAGAATTTCATGAAAACACATTATCTTGAAAAACTGAATGACCTTTGAAGTTTTTTTGTTCTGCATTTTGTTTTGCATCAGAATAAACTTAACTTTCCATTTTGCAGGAACTTTTGGAAATACCCTTGTCTTTGTAGGCCACAATATATGGAATTCTACTTGGCATAGAACTTGAAGCATTTCCTATAAGGAATATTTTCAAGTTTCCTAAAATAGAGCCCTTTAAAGCCTTTTTAGTCTATGGTCAAATTTCTTGCTGTGGAAACATTATGAATATAAGAAAGAAATCAAGTGTTATATAGAGTAGATATAAAGTTAATCAGTTCTTTATTTCCTTTTCTGGACTATATAGTAATAACCAATAATGTATTTCCTTTTCTGAGCTATATAGTGATAACCAATAATTTTATTTTGATTTTTTTGTTAATATTTTATGAATTTGTACGCATTTAGATATCTTTATGGGCATTTAGATAGAAAGTTCAATATTATCAAACCTATTTGATAGGTTTTTTTTAAGATTTATTTAAGTCAACAGGAGTCACTGTACTTACTCCTCATGTAGGATCTCTGTCCTTAATGTGGTGTTCAATGTGAATTAATGCTATAACTAGTACTTAAACAGTATTTTACACTTTATGTTCTGTGTGGGTGCAAACTGTTGAAATCTTTACTTAATATAAACTAATAAGAAAAAAAAATTATTTGTTTGAAAGTCAGAGTTACACAGAGAGGGGAGAGGCAGAGAGAGGTCTTCTATCCAGTGGTTCACTCCCCAGATGGCCGCAACGGCCAGAGCTGTGCCGATCCGAAGCCAGGAGCTTCTTCTGGGTCTCCCATGTAGGTGCAAGGGCCCAAGGACTTGGGCCATCCTCCACTGCCATCCCAGGCCATAGCAGAGAGCTGGATCAGAAGTGGAGGAGCTGGGACTCGAACCAGCGCCCATATGGGATGCCAGTGCTTCAGGCCAGGGTACTAACCTGCTGGGTACAGCGCTGGCTCCAGACCTTTTTGACTTTAATTCTGTCCTTGGTTCTGAATTTTTCATTTGACAGGTAGAGTTACAGAGAGACAGAGAGAAAGGTCTTCTTTCCGCTGGTTCACTCCCCTAATGGCCCCCACGGCCAGTGTTGCACCGATCCGGAGCCAAGAGCCGAGTGCTTCCTCCCGGTGGTCTCCCATGTGGTTGCAGGGACCGAAGCATCTGGGCCATCCTCCATTGCCTTCCCGGGCCACAGCAGAAAGCTGGATGGGAAAAGGGGCAACCGGGACAGAATCCGGCGCCCCAACCAGGACTAGAACCCGGGTTGCCGGCATCGAAGGTGGAGGATTAGCCTAGTGAGCCACGGCGCCGGCCAATTTTTTTAAGTAATTGGAAAGAGTAGCTCTGATAACTTACCTTTTTGATTTCTTGTGCATTTTAAGCTACATTTTAATTGAGAATTTGTATTCTTTGTCTTAAGAATTTATATAAATGCATATCAGGAAATGCATTCTTGAAAAAGAATGATTTAAACTTTTTAGTAAGTCCTTTTAAACATAATATGACATAAAGGAACTGAAAAATGGCTTTGGATGGTAGTATATAATTGGGACCGTTTTCTAAATTCTACAATTGTGAAGTCCTAATAGGATAAATAGGACAATCTTAACAGTTGTCTAACATTAATTGGAATAATTTATTCAGTGACTATATGACTAGTAGTATAAGAATGATCTTAAAAGTTAAGTCTTAATTTTTTAAATTCAGGAGACATAAAAATTGTCTATGGAGCACTATGTAATATTTTGATACATGTATATCTTGCATAGTATCCAGTCAAGGTAAATATATTTGTCTCTTCAAACACTTAAGATGTTTGTAGAATGAAAACATCCAAAAATCTAATTTTATTTTTGTTCTAACGTGGAATTACCTAGAGGCAGAGGTAGAGAGATCTTGCATTTGCTGGTTCACTCCCCAAATGACCACAAGGACTGGAGCTTCTTCCTGGTCTTCCACATGGGTACATGGACCCAAGCACTTAGACCGTCTTTAGCTGCTTTCCCTGGCAGGTTAAGAGGGAGCTGGATCAAAACTAAAGCAACCAGAATTCAAACTGGCATTGGTGTTACCTGTTAACACCACAGCACCAGGCCCCAAAATTCTTGTTTTCTAGTTAACTTGATTTTTTTCATAGTGCTAGTTGATAATCTGTAAAGTGCTTTTAAGAATGAGTCTGCCAATGTCATACAAAACTTGAGTTGACATTTACAAAAGTTATTTATGTATATAATTTTAGAATTGACAGATACACAGATAATACTTTTGTAACACTGTCACATAGTGCTATAATAAAAATGTTAATTTCTCAATTTTAATTTTTAGCTTGTTTATATGATTGGAAGCAGCTGGTAAAATTTATTTCAGGTAGTTTGCCTCATCTGGAATGCTTGGGACCAGCAGTGTTTTTTTTTTTTAATAAATTTAATTAAAAAAAATTTTTTAAAGATTTTTTTATTTGAAAGACAGAGGTAGAGACAGAGAGGTCTTCCATCCGCTGGTTCACTCCCCAGATTGCCACAACGACTGGAGCTTCGCCGATCTGAAGCCAGGAGCCAGGAGCTTCCTCTGGGTCTCCCACATGGGTGCAGGGGCTCAAGGACTTGTGCCATCTTCTGCCTTCCTAGGCCATAGCAGAGAGCTGGATTAGAAGTGGAGCAGCCGGGACTAGACCCGGCATCCGTATGGGATTCTGGCGCTTCAGGCCAGGGCTTTAACCCGCTGTGCCACAGTGCTGCCCCCAGCAGTGTTTTGGATGTCAGTTTTTTGTATTTTTGAATACCTATGTTTTATATAATGAAATATCCTGGGATAGGACCCAAGTCTAACCATGAACTAGGTTTCTTAAACTTGTTATGCTCGTAGCCTGAATATTATAATACGTTATTTTTAGTGTACTTGTCGAGGTCAAGTATTAATATTGTGTTGGAGCTCAAGAAGTTTAAGCTTTTCAGTATTATTCAGGATATCCAACCTGTATGTCAGAAGAATTTAGATTGCAATTTTTTTTTTTTTTACGATTTATTTGAAAATTACAGAAAGAGTGAGCACTTGAGAACAAGCTTCCATCTGCTCATTCACTTCCTAAATTGTTGCCGTAGTCACGTGTGGGCCATGCCGAAGCCAGGAAATTATTTGGGTTGTCCACCTTGATGCAGGGTCCAAAATACTTGGGCTGTCTTCTTCTGCTTTCCCAGGTGCATTAGCAGGGAGCTGTATTGGAAGTAGAGCAGCCAGGACTCAATCTGACACCTAAATGGGATATTGGTATTGCAGGTAGTTGTTTTTCCTGCTATGCCACAATGCTGGCCCCTTTATGTGGCTTCTTAAACGCATTTATGTTATGTAAGAACTCTAAATTATCACAATTACAGTTGGAAATTTTCCCTTTTACCTCAATAGGTTTGTGTGCCTCTTATTCAGAGCACAATAAGCATCGATTCTAGCGCTTCCTCTCGTGTAGCTACTTCTCCTGGTATGAGTCCTATGACTCCTGTACCCAAAGGTAAGAGAAACATTTTTTTTTTTTATTTTTGAGAGGCTCTTAGAGAAGGTTTTGTTTAGTATTTTCCACACAAAATGAAGCTCCTTGTAAATTTTGTCCAATATAAAAATAAGCCTTATATATTTTAGTTTGTGATTGACTACAAATGCATTGTTTAGGTTGGAAAAGATGACTGTTTTCCTGGCATAGGATATGAACTGTTGCAACTCAGATTTAAATGTTGCTTAGTTTATACAACATTAAAGTGACTAGTTACTGTAAATTATGGCAGCTATCTTTTATATTTAAATTTCAGAAAGACATATTGAAGTCTTCTGAGCCCCACCTACCTTACTTATTCTGATTTATTTAATGATGGTGGGAATTAATTTCTTTGGGAAACAAGGAAAATTCAGCAAGTCTCTGGGATAAGAAAACTATGGAAGCAGGGAAAGAGGAAATGCACACCACCTAGGCAGGGCCCCACATTTTGAAGTGGGAGAGGAGGTAATTCTTGGGTACTTCAGAGACAGAGAAATGAGGGGAAAGGAAGCACAAGGAATCTGAAGGAGGGCAGAGAGAAGGAAAATGCTGGCCAGTTGGGGACTAACCAGCAGCAAAGTGGCAGAATAGAGAGCAGTGGTGGGGTGGGTTTGGTGAGGCCACCATGCCTTTTGGATCTCAGGATGAGTTTCTGCACTGCTTCCTTCAGGGTGGTCCTTAGTGTGGGGCACAGGTCACTCCCTTCTTCCCAGGTACTGCTGTGGGACCTAGTGCAGCACATACTGGAACTTCAAGGTATAATTTCACACCTGAAAATAAATTTTTAAAAGTACATTCGATTGAAATAAAATATGTGCATATGGAGTGCTAAGATCAAGCAAGCTTATTTAATAAGCTTTTGTTTTTTTCTTTTTTTAAGGTGCTTCCACTTATGGAGTTCCTGTGACTCCCCGGATGAACTTGATCTCAAACTTAGGTGGAATGGCCACAATTCCTTCCATTCAGCTTTTGGGACTTGAGATGTTACTTCATTTTTTGTTGGGTCCAGAAGTCTTGAATTTTGCTAAGCAAAACAAACTTGTTTTGAGCTTAGGTATTTGTTTTGAAAATAATTTCTATTATTAAACCGTTCTAGAACTCAGTGGATTGAGATGAGATTTAATTTTCCCCAAACTAGAGATACTCTGTAATTGTTTGTGAAATGAGTATAAAATTATAAATATAAAACATTTATTCAGACCTTCAGAAATTAAAATTTAAATCAAGTAGTCTCAAATTTCTGTTTTGTATAATTGTCTTCTATTTTCTCCCTTTTAGAGCCACTTGAACATCCCTTAATCAGCAGCCCTTCTTTTTTCTCCAAACATGCAAATATACTTATCACTGCTGTTCATGATAGCTTTGTTGCAGTTGGAAAAGATGCTTCTGGTAAATATTTTGGAGAGATTCTTTGTTCATATTTGTGTTTAAAAAATCTGGCAGATATTTATGAAACCACTCATTGGTCAGGTTGTTATCCATTTGCCTAATATATATATATTAAGTTTTTTTAAGGATTAGTTTATTTTTTTAAAGATTTATTTGTTTGAAAGAGTTATGAGAGGGAGAAATGGATGCTGATTCACTCTCTAAATAACCACAATGGCTAGGGCTGGGCCAGGCCAGTTCGAAGAGCCAGGTGCTTCCTCCTGGTCTCCCATGTGGGTACAGGGGCCCAAGCACTTGGGTCATCTCTGCTGCTTTCCCAGTTGATTAGCAGGGAGGTAGATTGGAAGTGGAGCAGCCAGGCCTTGAACCAGCA
Organism: Lepus europaeus; assembly: GCF_033115175.1. Classification (NCBI taxonomy): domain Eukaryota; kingdom Metazoa; phylum Chordata; class Mammalia; order Lagomorpha; family Leporidae; genus Lepus; species Lepus europaeus. The sequence continues at coordinate 93,588,026 of NC_084827.1, forward strand.
CCCTCGTGGGATGTTGGCATACAGGCATTAGCTTAACCGCTGCACCACAGTGCTCTCTCTATTTATTTGCACGTCGGAGTTAATAGGGAGGAAGAAAATGGGTCTTCCATCTGCTGGTTCAGTCCCCAAGTGGGTCCTCCAGGGCAGGTCCAGTCCAAAGCAAAAAGCTTCATCTGGGTTTCCCACCTGGTTGGCAAGGGCCCAAGCACTTAATGCACCTGGGAAAAGCATCAGAAGGTTGCCTAGCAGGAAGTTGAACTGGAAGTAGAGCAGCCAGGACTAGAGCTGGCACCCATGCTGCATCCTGGTGTTGCAGATAGCGTGTTTTTTTTTTTTTTTTTTCCTGTTTTTCATTTGAAGGTTGATTGATTTGAAAGAGTTACAAAGTGTGAGCTTCTAGGCACTGGTTTACTCCCCAAACAGTCACAACAGCTGGAGCTGGGCTTCTTCCAGGTCTCCCACGTGGGTGCAGGGTCCCAAGCACTTGGGCCATCTTCCACTGCCTTCTCAGGTGAATTAGCAGGGAGCTGGATCTGAAGTGGAGCAGCCAGGCCCATATGGGATTCAAGTGTAGGCCACAACGCTGGCCCCACACATGGCAATTTTGCCCACTGTGCCATGATGCTGGCCTGTTACATAATTCCTGAAATAACCCTGTTAGTCTTTTTTTTTTTTTTTTTTTTTTTTTTTTTTTTTTTTAGATTTATTTGAAAGGCAGAATTAGAAAGATGAGGCAGGAGATCTTCCATCCACTCCCCAAATAACATTGAAATTCTTGGGCCCCCTGGGGCCCAAGTAGTTGGCCATTTTCTCCTTGTTCTCAGGTGCATTAGTAGGGAGCTGGATCAGAAGTGGAGCAACCAGGACTAGAACGTTCATACAGAGTGCTGGTGTTGGAGCTAACAGCTTGACCTGCTGCACTACAACTCCAACTCCTGTTAGTTTTCAAACTAAGGAAACTGGGTTGTACAGAGAAGTAAATAGCATGTGCAAAGTCACAAAGTACATGGTACAACTGGAACTATGATTTATTCCCAGGCTCTGTGTCTCCAGCATCTGTATCTCCAGCATCTGTATCTACACTGCTAAATTGTATAATCTATCCAGTAATGAGGAAAAGAAATTTAAAAATCACACTTTCACTGTTAACTGATTGGAAAATGAATCACATAACTTTTTCTTTTGGTTGTCAGGTACCTTTCTGTGTCATTGTTATTCCTTGTCTTGAAGATGAATTTATAATATACAGATGGTAGGAAAGAGATACAGCAGTTACTCTTACTTGTACAGTCCTGTATTAGCATGTTTAATCCATTGTTCAAATACAGTATATGACAAGTGTTTTATACGGGGTTAAATATAAGGAAAATAGTATCTTTAAATTATTACCCAATTTTTTAGTGTAAAGAAGAGGGGGGAACAGCCTTTAGTTATGTGTAGTTCATTGAAAGCAGTTAAGTTTATTTTGTTTGACAGATGCAGTTCTCAGTGCTATCTGGAAAGAGCTGATTGGCTTGGTCAAGTCAGTTACTGAATCAGGTAAGCACTTTAAATACTGATCAAATGATTTTTATAGCACTTAGTGAAATGCTTGTCTTTTATACATAAAATTCATTTTAAAGAATTTTTGTAGTTTCAGGCATTAGTTTGAACGAATCAGTTACTGATTAAGAAATTAATTTTCATGGCTCTTTATATATTGGTCTCTTTAAATACCTACATGCTTAGAAGCTATACCTTTTTGCTTGTTGATAGGTAACAAAAAAGAGAGACCAGGTTCTGAGGTTTTGACTGTTTTACTAAAATCTTTGGAAGGCATAGTGAAGTCAGAAGTATTTCCTGTTTCAAAAGCATTGGTAAGTATAATACCTACAGGTAGGATATTAAAAACAGATTCTGAAAATGAAATTGAAAATATTTGAAAAATTGTTTGGGCGACATTTTTTTTTTAAAGATTTTATTTGAGAGGTAGAGTTAGACAAAGGTCCTCCCTCTGTTGGATCACTCCCCAGCCGGAGCTGTGCCAATGCGAAGCCAGGAGCCAGGTGCTTCCTCCCAGTCTCATGTTAGTGCAGGGGCCCAAGCACTTGGCCATCTTCTGTTGCTTTCTCAGGCCATAGCAGAGAGCCAGATTAGAAGAGGGACAGCCAGGACTAGAACTGGTGCCCACATGGGATGCCATTGCCGCAGGTGGAAGATTAACCTGTGCCATGGTGCCGGTCCCGGGCACACTTTTTTTATATCAAGTGTTGACTAGCAGTATAATAAAAAATCATTCTATTGACTTATAATTCATTTGAAAGCTTCTTATTAAAATAACTGGCTGTATTAGCAACTAAAAAAACCAACATAAGAAAAATAATCAGCTAAACCAAGAAAATGAGGTAAAGGATGTAACAGTTGACTAAAGAAACTCAGATGTCTGCTAATTTTACAAGATTGCTTAACTTCGTGAATGGTTTACTGGAATACATTTCTAAATTAACTCTTCAACTTGGGTATTGACTTTGGTATCAAGCACATGTTTTTAACATGAAGAAAGTATAAATTGTGCATAATTTTTACAGTAAGCCATGAAAAATGCAGATGAAACAAGCAGTACTGTTAGATGGATTTTTTTTCTGTACTATTCTTGGGCCATATAGCATAATGGTTAATAGCTCTTAAGTTGAAACTCCCCAACTGTTTATTAGCATTATTTTGCCTTATCTGTAATATGAATTGTAGTGGTTGATTATTAAATAAGTTGATACATATAGAATGCCATGTGCCAGACTCTAAATATTTCTAGTGTCTGTTTCAAATATGTGAAGACTTATTTTCGCTAACGTAATTCTCGGTGTTAATGACACTTTAGTTATATAGTTCACATTAGTACTAGTATTGTAATACTCTGGGACAGCTATTAGGCAGACTCAAGTCTGATATGAGCAAGTAATCCTTTGAAATTCTTGTTTTTTGAGGCTAGCGAGTATCTAATTTACTGCAAAATTTTTTAAAGCAGTATAAAAAAAAATAGAAGTAGCCTGAAGGCTCATTAGTAGAAAATGGTTGAATAAGTTAGAATTATAGTAAACTGCACTGATATAATTAATGGTTTAATGGAATTGTATTTGTATGAAATTTAGAAGACTTAGCATTACTTATTCCTAATGATAAAGATCTTTGTTTTACTTTCTGTACATTCATTTGAACTTTTAAATAATGTAAACTTATTGTTCAAGTATTTAGTCATTTTGAATGAGAATGTATTCACATTAATGAATGTTGCTTGCGATAAATCTTAAAACAGTTAAGACTAGTTGACCTTTTACTAAGTAGTGATTTTTCCATAGCTGATTTGTTGTAAAACCTTTTATATTTCTTAGATCCTCATGGAAATTGCGGTTAAAGGACTTCCCCAGAAAGTATTAGGTTCACCGGCATATCAGGTTGCTAATATGGATATTCTTAATGCAAGTATCTTGAATGTAATGATATAAATATGGTCAAAAACATGAGAGTTCCATGGTATTTTCCTTCCTTTAAAAAAATACTTTTGTGAAACTGAAGATTTTGGATTTGCAGTTTGTTGACCAACTTAAAGAACTGATGGAGGAAGTAATAGAGTAATGTTAATTGAGATGTTGTGAAATATTTTCCTCAATTTATGGACTGCAGAAGGAAAATTTTATTCATAGTAAAAGTGCTAGTCCCTGTTAAAAAGTTGGTAAGATTAGGAATGTCGGCTTTATAATGTAAAATGTACTTAATATCAGCACGATGTAGGTATTACAAGTCAAGTAAGTTGTAAGTTAATATTCTTTTTATATCTGGAATGTCATTCCTAGATTTCTTATATAGATGGGATGACTAAAATTACAAAATTAAGAGTTTTATTTTTGTATATAGTTTATGGAAATTAATTATATCCTAACAGATGCTAAAAGGTAAACTTCTGTTAAAATAATCATCTTAACTGATTGTAGAAAACAAGTATACTATTCATTGTAATTGAGAAGATTGACTTCATTCTTTGCTTTCTTTAGGGAACTCCAGCTTTGTTCTTAATTCAGTTAATTTTCAGTAATCTTCTGGAGTGTGGTATAGCAGATGAAAAGTAAGTTGGTACTTAAACCTGAAAGTTTATCTTGCAAAGGTTGTAACAGATGAGATTCTTTTAATTTAATGTATTTATATGATTATGTTGGAATGTATTTAATTGAATTCAGAACTTGGAATTCATGTTTTCTTGGCAGTTTTGGAAATTTAACATTATACAATTAATGTGTTAAAGTAGATTATGTTGCATTAATTTTTTCTTTAGGTTTTTTCTCAATCTGGAAACACTTGTAAGCTGTGTGCTTTCTGGTCCAACTTCACCACTGGCTTTCAGTGACTCTGTTTTAAATGTTATTAATCAAAATGCAAAGCAGTTGGATAACAAGGAACATCTCTGGAGAATGTGGAGTATTATAGTCACCCCATTAACTGAATTGATTAATCAGGTATGATAAACATATGATGTATATTTCCTCTCGAATTTATAGTTTTTTTTTTTCATTTTGTCAAAGGAGAAATGAATATAAGTTTAGAATTATATAGAAGACATAAAATTCTTTCTAGTGTGATTTGGTAAATATTCTGTCATCCCCCAACCCTCCAATTATAGTAGTAATTTCTTCTTTATTTCTACTTTATTTTCCTGAGGATAGTTTTTCTTTAGCCCTTAAAGACTAATAAACTGCTTTTACATAGGTTTTGGAAGGCATGGGGTATCAACAGCACAACTAAATTGCAGTAGTAGTTTTGGGTCCTTTTGGGTTTCACAAGATCAAGTTCTGATTTCCTCACTGTGAATGGCACAACCTGCGATAATGTAGCTACACATACAGCTTGGGAGATGTCCTTGATGGCTGTACCATACCTCTACTGTGTTTGGAATAATAAAAATTTTTTAAAAATTGTTATCCTTCAATTCTATTTTCCTAGAGCTTTTAAAATTTATTTGAAAGGCAGAGTTACATAGAGAGGGAAGAAACAGGGATCATCCATCTGTTGGTTCATTCCCCAAATGGCCACAATGGCTGGGGTATGCTAGGTGGAAGCCAGGATCCTGGAGCCTCCCCCTGTATCCACATGGGAGACCTGGAAGAAGCTCCTGGCTCCTGGGTTCGGCCTGGCCCAGCCCTTTGGGGATTGAACTAGAGGATTCAGCCATTTGGGGCGTGAACTAAGGGATGGAAGTTCCCTCTTTTTTTTTTTTTTTTTTTTTTTTTTTTTAAAGATTGAGTTTATCAGGGTCTCCCACATGTGTGCAGGGGCCCAAGCCCTTGGGCCAGCTTTCAGTGCTTTCGCAGGCTCCCTGGCAGGGAGCTGGATTGGAAAGGGAACAGCTGGGACATGAATTGCACCCATAGTGGGTGCTTGCATCACAGGCAGGGGCTTAACCCTCTATGCTGTAACACTGGCACCTCGAATAACTTCTAAATGGCCTAGTTCTTTAGCACACATCAGTGCACTGCAGTTTGTGTACCAAATGACAGTGCCTTTTTCTTTTCTTTTTTCTTTTTTTTTTTTTTGCATAGCTATTCTTTTTTTCTTTGTCATCTTGGAAGCAAGAGTTCCTTTTTATATTTTAAGATTTGTTTATTGGAAAGGCAGAGTCACATGTTCTGGGCCAGGCTGAAATCAGTAATCTGGAATTCCATCCAGGTCACCCATGTGGATGGCAGATCCCCAAATACTTGGATCTTCTTGCACTCCTTTCCCAAGAACATATGCAAGGAGCTGGATCGAAAGCGTTGCATCTGGGACTCAAACTATTGCCTGTTTTGGGTCCTGGTGTTGTAGATGGTGGCTTAACTGCTGTGCCACAATACCAGTTCCAAAAATTGGAACTTAGAACTAAGCAGTTCTGTTTTCTCCTCCTAGGATTGTAAAACTACTTAGCAGGGCTGGCATTGTGGCATAGCAGGTTAAGTCATTGCCTGTGATGCCAGCATCCAATATGGATTCCAGTTTGTGTCCTTGGCTGCTTCATTTCTGATCCAGCTCCCTGCTAACATGGCCTGGGAAAACAGCATAGGGTGACCTATGTGCATGGGCCCCTGTACTCACATGGAAGTTCTGGAAGAAGCTACTGGCTTCAGCTTGGCCCAGCCCTAGAAGTTGTGGCCCTTTTGGTAGTGAAACACTGGATGTAACTGCCTTTCAAATAAAAACACTATAGTATACATACTCAAGACATGCAAATTTTTAACATTTATATCTTGGGTTCATTGACTACTAACAGGGAATGATAATGGTCATTTAAACTATATATCTGTGGTTTTAAGACCAGATAGCAGTCTCCCAAGTCAGCAACCTATTAGGAGTTAACTACTACTTACATTTAAGTATTTCAATAAATGGCAGTATTAACGTGGCACAAAGCACAAGTTCTGTTACTCGGTATGCATGGTGGTGAGTTTTTTTCTGTCTTTGAATGTATGCTCTGTACTGATTCATTCATAACTCACAAAATGAAGGCTCCAAAGAATTCATGTTGTAAAGTGCCCTTGTTTTGGTTGCTTAAGTTAGCACACCATTGAATATACTATTTTGAAAGGAAAATGGCTAGCATTTCTAAACAGCTTTCCACTTCTGGAAGGAGAACTGACACTTCTTATGTAAGTCCTTGCTTCATTCTGTGAATGAAGAGTAAAAGATTTTGGAGTTGCCTCTGGGATTCTCTTTGGACTTAAACATAGTATGTTTACCACAAATTGATGACTTAAAACAGTGGGAACTTACTCTCACCTTTCTGAAGGCCAGAAATCCAAAATTAAGGAGTTGTTAGATTGGATCTTTCAGTAACTCAGGATCTGTCTCAGCACCTCTCAGCCTCCAGTGGTTGTTGGCAATCCCTGACCATTCTGGGCTGGCAGCTATATCACTTAAATCTCTGCTGCTGTCTTCACATGGTGTTATTCCCTGTATCTTCTAAAGCTGTGTCTAAATTTTCTCCTCTTACGAGGATGCCATTCAGTGACCAGTCTGTTTAATCCAATATGAACTCATCTTGGTTGTATTTACAAAAATTATATATCCAAATCAGGTCACAACCACAGGTAACAACAGGAGTTTAAAGTATCTTAAATATGTTAAATTGGGGCACATAGTTCTGCTTTACTTTCTAAATTTCTTAGTAGAACTAGAATTTACGTCAGTGTGTCTAACTTCATTATTTTTCTTATTTCAGACCAATGAAGTGAATCAAGGTGATGCCTTAGAACATAATTTTAGTGCCATCTATGGTGCATTGACTTTACCAATAAACCATATTTTTTCAGTACAGAAATTTCCAGTGGTAAGACAATACTGTTTTTGTGTGAGAAGAATTATGGTCTTCTGAATATTCTCCTATTATAATGTTCCTTTTTACCTTTTAAAATTGCTGATGTTGTGGCATTATTATATTGAATTTTTCATTAATTTGAATCTCATGGGCAGAGGTGGCTGTTCTATAATACCTTACATTATTAATATTTTAAAAACTTAAAGATGCATTCTGTTTATGCTTGATATATAGCTACACAATTTTTTTTTTTTAAACCAGGCTACAATGAAGACCTTGCTTAAAACTTGGTCAGAATTATATAGAGCATTTGCCCGCTGTGCAGCTTTGGTGGCAACAGCAGAAGAGAATTTGTGCTGTGAGGAACTTTGTTTCAAGATAATGTCCAGTGTGGAAGATGAAGACTTTATAGTGAGTTTTCTTGATAATAGTGCCATTTTTTAATTTGTCTTCAATTAAATGGTGATAACACTTGGTGAGCTCTCATTTACTAGTGCTATGGAAACAGTTGTGTTTTTGGGCTCTAAGGTCCATGTTTCAGAAAATTAGTAGTGAAGCTGTTTCACTGTTGTGTGTACCTTGTACTTGTGGCACTAACGTATAGCCTTTCCCTCTTCACTTTCTCTGATCTGTTAGCTCTTTGATAATCATTTTCAAAATTTGTCATCCTAAAAAGTGGAGTTGACGTTCTGTAACCACAAAGACCTGCTTTAAGGAAGCTCCCCACAAGAGTACCATAAGAGGCTCAAACTTCTGGTATAAAGTGACATCGTATTTCCTTATAATTGGCACAGGTCCTCCTGTATAATATCAAATACAGTAAGAAACCTGTGTAAATACTTGTTATACTGTATTGTTCAGGAAATAATGAAGAAAATCATTAAATTTTTTCTGTACACAACATGGGTCACTGAATGGTGGGAATACATACTGAAAAATGCATTGTTAGACAACTTAATTGTATGAACATCAGTGCTTTTACACACCTAGATGGAATAGGGCAGTCACATAATTTGAGAGGTGCTAAATAGATATATGAGGCTGTTATGTGCTAAACAAATGTAAGAGGTATACTATGGCATACTGCTTTACACTAAAATATTAAAATAACAGTCTTGTGCAAGGGCACTCATTTTCCTATTAGCTAAGACCCCTGGTTGGGACACCCACATTTAATTTTGGAGAGCCTAGGTTGAAGTCCTGGCTCTGCTCTTTGTCAGCTTTCTGCTATTGTGCATCTAAGAGGCAGCAGGTGATAGCTTAAGTAGTTGGGTCCCTGCCACACCCATATAGAGACCTGGTTTGAAATCCTGGTTTCTGGGTTCGGCCTGGCTCAGCCCTGGCTGTTAGGGCTATTTGGGGAGAAAAAAAGTGGATGATATTCTCAGTTTCTTTCTGTGTCTCTGTCTGATACGTATTTTAGAGATGTACTACAGTATATACATAAAACAGTAAAATAATTGCTTTATCATTAGGTATTTTGTACACAGTTGTGCTATACATCGATAAGACTGGCATTGCGGATTTATTAAATCATTACAGCAAACATATGCTATGACAGAATGAGAGCTACAACATTATGAGGCAATAGGAAATTTTCACCTCCATTATCTTAATGGAACTACCGTTGGTTACCATTCCATCTGTATTTGATATTCAACTATTTATTTTTTGTCTTCTGTCCACAGGTTCAATCCCTAGATTCCTGTAATGTGGGGTTGGGGGCAGGGGCAGGTATTTAGTCTACATGGCAAGAAAGCAATTACTTGAACCCATAGCTGCCTCCCAGGGTTTACGTTATCTGGAAATTGGAATCTGGAGCTGGGATCAGAACCCATGTACTGATACAGGGTGTGATGTGTTAACAGTGTCTTAATCACTAGGCTAAACACTCGCCTCTCCATGATGCTGTAGATTGAATCTACAAATGATAATTGGCAGCTATATGAGGGTGCTTGAGAGGTAGAGTTACAGTGAGAGGGCGAGACAGAAAGGTCTTCCATCTGCTGGTTCACTCCCCAGATGGCTACAATGGCCAGAGCTGGGCCGATCAAAAGCCAGGAGCCAGGCGCCAGGCACTTCCTCCTGGTCTCTCATGCCGGTTCAGGAGCCCAAGCACTTGGGCCATCCTTTGCTGCTTTCCCAGGCCACAGCAGAGAGCTGGATTGGAAGAGGAGCAGCCAGGACTAGAACCGGCACCCGTATATGGGATGCTGGCGCCACAGGTGGAGGATTAACCTACTGCGCCGGCCCCTGTGAGTTCTTTAAAAACATAAAAAATCAGTATAAGAAAACTCCTCTGCATGGACTTAAACATTTTTTGTGCCAAACTTTTTTTTTTAAAAGACTTATTTATTAGAAGGAGTTACACATAGAAGGAGAGGCAGAGGCAGAGAGAGAGAGGTCTTCTATCCGCTGGTTCACTCTCCGGTTGGCCACAACGTCCAGAGCTGTGCTGATCCAGCCAGGAACCAGGAGCTTCTTTGGGGTCTCCCACGCAGGTGTAGGGGCCAAAGGACTTAGGCCATCGTTTGCTTTCCCAGGGCCATAGCAGAGAGCTGGGTCGGAAGTGGAGCAGTAACCTAACCCACTACGCCACAGTGCTGGCCCCAACCAAACTTTGTTTAATTAAAATTTTTCTTAATTTTTGAAATGCCCTCATTAGTTTTGTTAATTTATTTTTAAAGTTACACTTTTTCAATTTGAAGAGAACATATTTAATGTGTTTTAGCGATACAATTCTAAGAATATGGTATTTCTTTCTCCCTGCCTCTTCCTCTTTATTCTTTTAATGTTTGTGAAAACATTTTTAATTTAAAGAGTTGAAAAGTACAAGATAGGTGACTGTGAAGCAGTGAATATAGAAAAGACTATAAACAATCAAATCCAAAGGTGTTAGTTGTACTCATACATTAAAAATTAAGCGAGGCTTATTTCTATCACAAGACCTTGTTAATCCTTTTTTGGCTGTTGTCTCAGAATTGTTTCTGTATCTCATTATTTCACCTAGTCTATGAGGTTAGGGGCAATATCTATCTTTTATCCCTGGCATTTATCTAACACTGAATACTCAATTTGATAAATGTGTTTATAACTTGATGGCGAGAAGGTTGACTTTTTTTTTTTAAGATTTATTTATTTGAAAGGCAGAGTTAGAACTTCGATCCACTGGTTCACTCCCTCAGTGGCTGCAACTGTTGGCTGGGCCAGGCCATATCCTGGAGCTTGGAACTCTGTCTTCCATGTGGGTGTAGGGGCCCCAAGTACTTGGGCCATCTGTTGTTGCTTTCCTAGGCATATTAGCAGAGAGCTGAATTGGAAGTGGAGAAGCAGGGAATAGAACCTATATCCATATGGAATGTACAGTTTAGCTAGTTGGACCACACAAGTTTTCATCTTTTAAAGATTGTCATAGGGCTCTGTATCTTTGTCAAAAAATCAAGAGCATATCAAACTTTGTAAAAGACTTTGTTGATGTTTTGTTTGGCACAGATTATATTGAAGTCATAGATGGATTGCATCTTTATAACGTAAATTATTCTCATTAGGGATATTTGAGTTTATATACTTCAGTCTTGCTGATTTTTCTTTTTTAAAACTCTCATAAGTGAGTCCCATCCGTCCCCTACATTTTACGTTGTTGCTGACATATATAAAAGCTCTTGTTAATACATTTCCTTATGTTGAAGTGATCTCATATCCTTGTGATAAACATTTTGGTCACAGTGTTTTTTTGTTTATTTGTTTTGTTTGTTTTTTTTTGACAGGCAGAGTGGACAGAGACAGAGAAAGGTCTTCCTTTCCCATTGGTTCACCCTCCAATGGCTGCCACACATCACACTGATCCGAAAGCCAGGAGCCAGGTGCTTCCTCCTGGTCTCCCATGCAGGTGCAGGGCCCAAGCACTTGGGCCATCCTCCACTGCACTCCTGGGCCATAGCAGAGAGCTGGCCTGGAAGAGGGGCAACCGGGACAGAATCCGGCGCCCCGACCGGGACTAGAACCCGGGGTGCCGGTGCCACAGGTGGAGGATTAGCCTAGTGAGCCGCGGCACCAGCTCAGTGTTTTTAAGACTTGTTTGTTTATTTGAAAGAGTTATGAGGGTGAGGGTAGAGGTCGAGATCTTCGATCTGCTGCTTCATTCTCCAGACTGACAGAACCACCATGGCTGGGCCAGGCCAAAGCTAGGATCCTGGAACTTCATCTGGGTCACTGACGCGGATCTTAGCTGCTTTCCCCAGGCCATTAGCAGGGGACTGGATTCGAAGTGGAGCAACTGGGACTCTTTAACTTGTATGGAAACCCAGGTGGCAGCAGAACCCAATGTGCTACAATACTGGTCTCAGGATATATTTTTTTGGATTTGCTGGTTCCTTCCCCATATGCCTGCAATGGCTGGAGTCAGGCCAAATCAAGGAGCCTGGAATTCATCTAAGTTTTCCACGTGGGTGACTGGGGCCCAAGTACTTGGGCCACCCTCTACTGTTTTCCCAGTTGCATTAGAAAGGGAGATGGAGCAAAAGCAGAGTAGCTGGGACTTGAACTGGTCCTATATGGGATGCTTTGTGGCCACGGGAAACAAAGCATTAGGAAACAAAAGACGGAAGGATCCAAGTCAGGATTATAAAGTGAATTCTAAAGATTTCCAGTTGCACCTCTAACAAAATTGCTCTTGTTTGTAAGAGGGATGAGCAGCCTTTTCCAAACACTCTTCTGTTAAGCAAATGTTATTTTTCTTTGACCCTCCAGAAGGTCAGAGAGTAAAATGCCTTGAGCATCTCAGAAAACTTTGCCATGACCTTTGCTCTTGGCCACTTCCAGCTCTTGGTAGCCATTGCTTTGATTGTGGTTTGTCTTCAGAATCTTGGTAAAGCCATTGTCCATTCTGTTACAGTTCTTAAAAGATGTGTCAGGATCTTGATCCCATTCAAAGCTCTGCTGTTATGTGTGGCAGCCTAGACATGACAGTTTGACAGTAGTTGAGTGCGATGCTTGCTCTACTTCTGCATAGGGTGACTGCAGTGCCTATGATTGAGTTCTGCTGCTTCTGATCAGGTTCCTACTGATGGTCCTGGGAGACAGCGGATTATGGTCCAAATACCTGGGTTCCTTCCACCCACGTGGGAGAGCTGAAGGAGTTCTTGGTTCCTGGTCCTGCAGGTACCCAGCCCAACCTGTTAAAGAGTTTGAGAAATGGGGCTGGCACTGTGGCGCAGCAGGTTAAAGCCCTGGCCTGAAGCGCTGGCATCCGTATGGGTGCTGGTTCTAGTCCCAACTGCTCCTCTTCAATCCAGCTCTCTGCTATGGCCTAGGATAGAAGTGGAGGATGGCCTAAGTCCTTCAGCCCCTGCACCCATGTGGGAGACCTGTAAGAAGCTCCTGGCTTCAGATGGGCATAGCTCCAGCCTTTGTGGCCAATTGGGGAGTGAACCAGCGGATGGAAGACTTCTCTCTCTGCCTCTACCTCTCTCTGTAACTGTCTTTCAAATAAATAAAATAAATCTTAAAAGTTTGAGTAGTGAACCAGGAGAAAGAATGTTTCTCCTGCTACCTTTGTCACTCCACCTTTCAGATGAATACATTTTTAATGTAATCTGACTAAACCAATTGAGAGTTCTCTGTTGGCTTTTGTTTTTGCTGTTAATTGTCCTCTTCAATTAGGGCACAAAAAGATTATTACAAATGTGCATATTCTGACACTGTGGGCTCTATTTTCATCATCATCTCCCTTTTTAAAGGAGTTACTCATTTGGGTGCTGTGATTCATTGTCCCCATAAACTTCTCATGAAGCATCAGTGAGTTTAACCCAAGCTTCATTATAAATTTGGTTGTTCTTAAGTAAAGTTTAGCAGAATTCATTGTTCTATAAGGGGCTGTTTGCAGAATGTTGTCTTAGTCTTAATACATCATCAGAGAATTTGATCTGATATGCTGTAGCAAGTTAATGTGAGTTTGTTTTAATATAAAATTTTGAAATTTGCAGTCTTTATAAATATGCAGTCTTCATAAATGACATTTTTTTATGAATTTTTGGAAGATTTATAATCAATTCATTTGAATCTTTCTGTGTCCTAGGTAATGTAAGTAAATGAGAGTGAGTTTTTTGTCTAGTTTCTGAAAGAGAACTGCCATCTGCTGATTCAACCCCCACCTAAATATCGAGATTGGGTGGGGGCAAGAACCATGAGCCAAGAGCTCAATCCACATCTCCCACGTGGGTAATAGGAACTCAGTTACTTGAGACATCACAGCTGCCTCCCATGGTCTGCATTGGCAGGAAACTTAAAATCAATCCAGGTAGTCCATTGTGGTTTGGGTAGCTTACGGCTAGATTAAACACCCCATGGGGCTGGCATAGTGGATTAAGCTGCCATCTACATTGCTGGCATTGTGTATGAGTGCTGGATAGAGAACTGGGTACTCAGCTTGGATCCGGTTCCTTGCAAATATCCCTGGGTAGGGCAAGGAAAATGGCCCAACTCTGAACTGGCTTTAATCTGGCATAGCCGTTGTGACCACTTGGGAGTGAACCAGCAGATGAAGGTCTCTTGATCCTTCTTTCCCTTTCTCTAACTCTGCCTTTCAAATGAAGAAAAAAATTCTCCTTAGGGAATGTAGCCATTTTAATAATACTTCCCTAATCCATGAATGTGGATGTCTGAGTATCAGATTTGCAAACCAAAGTTATTGTTCAAGTTAACAATTTTTCCTGTTACAAATAGGGATTTTGGTTCTAATTTTTTCTTTAGTGTTACCTTTTTATTCTCAGAGTTTGAGGATTGTTCTCTTTGGAATTTGAGCATTTGAGCAGCATGCATAGCCTAAGACTATCAATATACAGATCTGTGCCAATAGTTCAGATAAATTGCCTGGGATTAGTGGTTTTTGGGTTTCTCACTATCATTAGATGTTTCTGGTGCTTTTGAGTTTGTATCCTTTCTGCAGCTGTTCATGTTTGTTTTCTTTTGGTTTTTGTGCTGCTCTTTTAGGAGATTGATATTTCTGACTTTGTCTATTCCTTGGCAGTATAAATGTTGAGGATGGTTTTCAGATTTTCATTTTAACATTTGATGTTTTCAAGTGGATATGATAGCCCTCTTTTAGAATATTGTCTTTTGTTTCTTATACTGGCTCTTTATTCATGGATTAAGTTGGTAGTTAGCACACCTTCATCATGGTACTTGTTTTCCTCATGATTGTGTATATTTGTCAATAAAGGTTAATGTGGAACAGTATTGGTAGCTGGAATTAATTATTCAATAGAGAACTGTTTCTTGGCTTGCATGGCAAATTGTAGTTATAGGTATTCTTTGTTTTGTGATTGTGAACAGTGAAGAAGTATCTGGAATTTAGCATCTTTTCTGCATGTGTATGTGCCTTGTCATCTGGATTGACTTTCACATGTTTTTCATAGATAAACTAGAGTATTGTGTTCCTCCTCTGGCCCTCATATGGCAGATTCAAGGCAGAAATGTGAATCAGTTTAATACAGTAGACAAATAGAAGTTAGTAGAATAAAAGGAGTAGAAACATTGGGTAATAGTATTATATACAAGTCTTTAATTTCGACAACCTTTCAATCAACCATTTGGCTTTTTGTTTATAACCATTAGATTTTACAAAAAACACTTAGTGTGATTCTGTTACTCAGATTCTATTAGTGGAATTATCCATTAGTGGAAGCTCAGTTTTGAGGTGTTCTCTTTGACTTGCATTCATGAAATTTCACAGTGCTATCTTAGTCTTTTGCCTGCTTCTCCTTTCAACAGCACCCCCATTCCAAATTTCAGGATAGTCTTTTGATAGGTCTGTGGCTTTGTTTATATTTTGTTTCAGTTGAATTGAGGGAGGAGGGTGAAAGTATGGATAATCTCAACAGCTTTCATTTTAATGTTTTGTTCCCTCTGGTTTTAATGAACATTTGTGATTTTCAAGAGGAATTTAAAAAAGACAAGTCTTGTACTTCTATTCTCAGCTTCATAGTTCATATGATGAGTTTTATGGAGATATTATAGTTGAATTATTTTCACTAAATGTTAAGGAATAGACTATAGTATATGGCCCACAGCTGTTAACTGGGAAATATTTATAACCTATACTTATAAGTGGTATATTAACTATGTATGTGGGAGTGAAAACATCAGTATTCTCTTACTGCTGTTTAATACTATGCCTGAGTTTCTAATTATGGTGCTTGCTGTTTCTCCCTAGAATTTGTTGTTTTTGGATAGGATCGTTCATGTTATTACTGTTATGGTTGATTGCATTGACTTTTCACCGTATAATGCTAAATATCAGCCCAAAGTTAAATGTAAGTATCATCTTCACCTGTATTTGTTCTCTCAGTACTTCATAAACTCTGCCCAACATTTGTCATGAAGAATTCTGATGGTTTTCCCATCTAATTTTACTGACTTTTTTTTTTTTTTTAACTGACTTTTCATCATTTTTTTTAAACCATGTCAGTTAATGTTTGGAGCTTGCATGCATGTTCTCAGAAAAACATGTTTTTGTGACATATAAAGATAACTAATTACAGATTGTAGATTGTCTAAGACGAATGATTTCTTCATTCCATCTGCTATGAGGTTATCTAGACGGGAAACTTTAAACATTGCTGAAAGTGCCATATGGAAGCTTGATTTGAAATAAACATTGAATTGACATGAAAATTTTAAAGAAAATGATGCAATTAGCCCCTTGGTTGTGGTTCTGCAGGAATTCAAAATTAAAAATTTAACTTAGTTTTTAAACCATTTTAATTAAAATTAAATCATTGGATTCTTAAGTTGCATATTCTTTTCAAAGATTTATTTGAGATACAGAGAGCAAAATCTTCCATCTGCAACGGCTGGGGCTGGGCCTGGCCAACGCCAGGACCTTCATTTGGGTTTCCCACTTGGGTGCAGGGGCCTAAACACTTGGACTATCCTCTGTTGCCTTCCCTGACACACGGGCTGTCATTTTAGTATCAAAATTCTACACAGGAATTTCTGGCTGGTGTTTTCAATGCACATTTCTGTGTGACAGACTGATTCTAGGGACTTCCCTTCAATAGTAAGAGATGGTTTCCTGCTTTACAGCTTGAGTTTAGTTTTTAGTTAGCACCATCTTACAGTTTGCTGTTAACTCTGATATCTCTAACCTTAGAATATGAATTTCTTTGAGAGAAACAAAGATAATAATGGAATAAATGGTTTTCTGGGCAAGGGAAATATGAGTTTATTTTTATAGGTAGGTACCTGGAGAGAAGTAATTTTAAGAAGGATACAAAATCAGACTGCCTTAAGATAATCTTTTTCTTTAAACCAAGAAGTAAGTAGTAAACTCCTTACATACATTTTCAGGATTTGTATCTGACTTGCTGAATACTATCGGGGAACAGTGTTACTGAAGATGAGACAGGAAATGAGTAGTCATTTCTCTTCTATTAAAAATTTCCCATTAAAATTTTTAATAGGCATTAAAATTATACATTTATGGATGTGATGTATCAATATATATATATACACACAATGTATAGTGCCAGTTTTTAGTGTGAATTTTTTCTGATTTTTATAAGCTAGTTAATGCTTAAGTTTAATTTTGGGGCCCTTACATGATTTACTATTTTTATAAATGGTAAATTTTTTTTTTTGGACAGCGGATAGAGAGAGAGACAGGTCTTCCTTTTTGCCATTGGTTCACCCTCCAATGGCCACCGCGGCCGGCGCATCGCGCTGATCTGAAGCCAGGAGCCAGGTGCTTCTCCTGGTCTCCCATGCGGGTGCAGGGCCCAAGCACTTGGGCCATCCTCCGCTGCCTTCCCGGGCCATAGCAGAGAGCTGGCCTGGAAGAGGGGCAACCGGGACAGAATCCGGCGCCCCAACCGGGTCTAGAACCCGGTGTGCCGGTGCTGCAAGGCGGAGGATTAGCCTGTTAAGCCACGGTGCTGGCCATAAATGGTAAATTTTTGAGAAATGAATAAAAGTTTGTAATGCATTGTATTCCTTAGAAAATAGATTCTGGAATTCTTTATCTAGAGCTGCCAATATGTTTTCCTTTGTCTCCAGTTCTATACTGTGGTGATCTTTAGCTACTAGTGACATTATTTTAAGGTTTATTTGCAGTATCAGTTAAAAGCAAAACTATTGGTAGCATTTAAATGTGAGGTGTAAGTTGTAAATGGACAGTGTTATTTTTCAAAGTACTTGAGTTTTTAATCAATACAATTTTATCTTAGCACCACAGAGACCTTCAGATTGGTCCAAAAGGAAGAAGGAGCCCCTAGGGAAATTGGCTTCTTTATTTAAACTTATTGTGAGAGTGATCTATTCTTTCCACACTCTGAGCTTCAAAGAAGTACATTCTGATACTCTACTGGCTATTGGCATCTCAGTCACCAACATTATTTCCAATGTGCTTGGACATATTTCTTTACCTTCTGTAATCCGAAAAATATTTGCAACTTTAACAAGACCTCTGGCATTATTTTATGAAAATGCAAAGTAAGTATTTTGACCTTAATAGCTTTGTTATTATATTTATATGGTTGAAATAGCTAGCAACTTTGGTTTTCCTGTCAGCTTTGTTCTAAATGACAGTTTATTAGCTTTAGAGGGTAACATTAGACAATACTTCTGTGATTAGGACAAAATATAAAATAGAATTTGAAAGTCCTTTTTTGCATGTTACTCACAATCATCCTTAACTTGTGCATATTCAGAATTGCTTATGGGAACAGGCATGCATATTAATGCATGATAAAAGCATGTATCACATACTACTATGCAAGTATGTATATGGCATGCACTTGATGTGTTGGATGCCTCCTGCACCATTCATCTGGGAATTTGATTCTAATGTCTGCATAAGATTTCATTTCTTTTTTAAAAGATTAATTTATTTATTTGAAAGAGTTAGAGGTCTTCCATCCACTGGGTCACTCTTAAATGGCTTTAATGGCCAGAACTGTGTTGAACTGAAACCGGAAGCCTAGAGCTTCTTCTAGGTCTCCCACATGGGTGCCCGGGGCTCGGGGACTTGGTCCATCCTCTACTGCTTTCCTGGGCCATAGCAGAGAGTTGGATTGGAAATGGAGCTGCTGGGACTCAGACTGGCACCCATAAAGAATGACAGCACTGAGGTGGTAGCTTTATTTACCTACTATGCCACATCACTGGGCCCCATAAAATGTTTTAGACTTCATCGCAACAAAGGGTTGAACATTATTTATATATAAATCTTGTTCACATTTGCTGCTATTTAGTAGGATAAGTTGAACTATTGGTTCTGAGCATACATTTAAATTACTTAATTACTCCTCAAAAGTTTAAATTAATAGGCATTGCCTTTTTTTTTTTTTTTTTTTTTTTTTTTGACAGGCAGAGTGGACAGTGAGAGAGAGACAGAGAGAAAGGTCTTCCTTTTTGCCATTGGTTCACCCTCCAATGGCCGCCGCGGCCGGCGCATCTCGCTGATCCGAAGCCAGGAGCCAGGTGCTTCTCCTGGTCTCCCATGCGGGTGCAGGGCCCAAGCACTTGGGCCATCCTCCAGTGCCTTCCCGGGCCATAGCAGAGAGCTGGCCTGGAAGAGGGGCAACCGGGATAGAATCCGGCGCCCCAACCGAGTGTAGAACCCGGTGTGCCGGCGCTGCAAGGCAGAGGATTAGCCTGTTGAGCCACGGCGCCGGCCAGGCATTGCCTTTTACATTTGAATCAAAATATGGACAGTATCTTAAAGCCTGAAAAAAATTACAAATAACATTTATTACAGGCTTTTGAAAGTATTCATTGGTGTTATTTGTAGCAGCCATGAAGAATTCAATCATAATTTCTTTTAAAAATCCATGCAGAATGTTTTAGGAACAGATTTTATACAGTGAAATACAACCCTGACATTTGAACTTCTGCACTTTTTTGGCATTTCATTAAAAATATGCTTAAAAGAGAAATAAGCAGATTGATAATGAGCACTTAAGAGATCTATTCTAGATGTTTCCTACAATTTCTTTAAAGATGGGTTTGTAACGTATTTCATGTGTACCAATTTTAAGTTATTAAGTCTTCTCATACTTTTTTATATTGCTGCCATGTATGTCTTGTTTTTGTCTTTACTCCCTTATTTTTAGGATTTAGCTTGATGGTAGTGCTAAATTTCATACTGTTTTGTGTTCCTAGGCTTGATGAAGTTCCTAAAGTTTATGGTTGTCTGAACAACAAGGTAAAAATAGACAACACTCCATAAATATGCATATTTTTGTGATAAATTATCTTAATTATAAATTAAACATAATTCTGATATTAAAATGATTGTTTATTTTGAAAGAGTTTTGGGGGCTGGTGTGAGATACATAGTCCATCCACTGGTTCATTCCCGAGATGGCCACAGTTGCCAGCACTAAGCCAGGCCAGAGCCAGGACCTTCTGAGTCTCTGCATGGGTGACAGGGCCCAAACACTTGAACTATTCATTTTCTCCTTTTCCCAAGCCATTAGTCGGGAGGTAGATCAGAAGTGGAACAATTTGAATATGAACCAACACCCACCTGGGATGCTGGCATCATAGTTTGTGGCTTTACCAGTTGCGCCAGAGTGTTTGCTCCCATAATGCTGATTTCTAAAGTTACATTTAATGATCAATGGATGATTAAAAATATTTTGTTTTTTGTTTTTTTTTTTATTGAGTGATTTACTTTAAACTCAAAGGTTTATCTCATTTTGTTATAGAGGAATTTGGCTCAAATTTTTTAAGTAAAATTTACGTAGACAACAATTTGTTCTAATTGGTACAGAAATTTTTTTGTTAATGGAATATCTCAATCAAGTTGTAATATCAATAAGCAAAGTAAATTTACCAGTGGATCTAAGTTTATAAAGATGGATGATTATGAGAACCTCGTTAAAATTGTTTTACTTATTAAAATTAGCATATTCTGTGACTTGATATTTAATATACTTTTTCATATTTTTCTAGTTAGAAAAGCTACTAGGAGAAATTATTGCATGTCTGCAGTTCAACTACTCTGGAACTTATGACAGTGAATTTCTTGAACAACTCTCCCCACTATTACGCATAATATTTCTGCATAAGAATAAACAGATTCGCAAACAGAGTGCTCAGTTCTGGAATGCCACATTTGCTAAAGTGACAACATTGAATTATCCTGAAGAGTTAAAGTATGCTAACAATGAAACTTTTATACAACTGTGATTGTATTGTAGTAGTATAATTGCTATTCTTGTGGGGAATCACTGCATAATTATTAGTTGAATTCCTGATAATTATTAAACATTTTACTTTTTCCTTGATCCTCAGGATAACTTTGATTTAAAAAATTAGACATAATTTAAAATTGTCCTTAATAAAAGAAGCATGAAGGGCATGAAATTGATTATTACTAAAGTTAGACATGGGTTCCTAATAAAATGATTTAAAATTTTTTTAACTTCAGTTTAAGGTAGACAAAAATCTTGGCATCTACTGGTTCATTCTCCAGATGCTTGCAATAGCCAGTGCTGGACTAGACCAGGCCAAAGCTAGGAGCCCAGAACTGAGAATGGGTCTTTTACATGGGTAGCAGGTACTAACGTAATGTGGACCATCACTTGTTGCCCATCAGGGTATACATCAGCAGGGAACTGGATTGGAGGAAGTGTAGCCGGGATCTGAGCACAAGTAGGCAGAATTCCCAAGTGGCAGTTCAATGCCTGCACCAAAATGCTTTCTCCTGTAATATACTTTTCTTCGAAATTTTCCATGATAAAAAGTTTTATAAATTTTGAAAAGTTTAAAACTTAGAAATTCTGAAAAGTATATAGAAATATTCAGATTTGTCTAATTTCTCCCAGTTTTTTAAGATTTATTTATTTGAAAGGCAGAGTTACAGAGAGGGAGGGAGGGACAGATTTCCGTCTATGGTTCACAGATGGAGTTGGGACAATCCAAAGCCAAAAGCTTCATCCAGGTGTCCCATGTGGGTACAGGGGCCCAAGGTCTTTGGCCATCCTCCACCGTTTTTTCAGACCATTAGCAGGAACCTGGATTGGAAGTGGAGCATCTATGACTTGAACCATTGCCCAAATAGGATTTTGGTGTTGCTTGTATTGGCTTTACATGGTACGACACAGCACTGGTTGGATCTCCTAGTTTTTTTATGTATGTTCTAAGAAAATAGTCTTTAAGCCAAGAGTATTTTGCTTTAAGTTATAATAAAAATGTTCTTGTGGACATGTCATGAGTGCTCACCAATAATACTACGACTCAGGTTATACCATTTATGTACTTTTTTAAGACCAATACTGAGACAAGCCAAACAAAAATTTCTGCTGCTTTTACCTGGTTTGGAAAACGTTGAAATGATGGAGGAATCCAGTGGGCCATTTTCAGATGCAGTAAGTTCTTAATTTTTGAATATTTGAGTAGTTTGTTTATTGTAAATGAGAGACATGAAGAACCTGTACGAGAAGTTGCATAAGTTTTTCTTGTTATATGTATAGTGGTCTGGCCTAATTATGAATTAAGGACAGATTTTTTCCACATAAAGGTTTTTATGTAAATAATTTCAGACTCTAGGTACCTCACGTACTACTACTTGAATAAGATTGTCCTTGTTTAAACATTTTCGGTGTTGCTTTGGGAAACCTGGTGGTAATAGTAGTGTCTGTGTAAGCAAGACCTACTTTTTAGTTTCTCATTTCTTTAAACTTCTCATTACTTCTGTCAAACCAAATTGTTGCTCTCAAATCCCCCAACAACTCCCTTACTTTGGTTGATACTTAAATCTGTCTGAAGGTTTATAAGTGTTGAAGTTTGAAATGGGCATAATAACACAATAATAACAATTATTCAATTATGAGAGAGCATCCTTACAACACTTTTATTGTTTAGCAAGAGATGACGTGTAACTTCTATAGTATGTAAGAGGGGGAAAAATGCTACAGGTAGCTGTTCTTTGTTTTTGTTTTGGATAAAATGGAAATTTGTTCCAGATGACCATCTAGACTTCTTAAGGTTCCGTGGCCTGTGAAAACCATATATTTTGATGTGACATGTATAAGGGTACCTCAGAATTTTCATGGAAAATGGAATTAAAGGATAACTTTAGGGGGTGTTTGGTTTTGTGGTAAGATTCTACTTGGGACCCTACCTGTGCATCCCGTAACTGAGTGTATGGGTTTGACTCCTGGCTCAGCTACAGTTTCCAGCTGCTCGTCAACACTCAACTGCAAGTAATGGCACATAACTTTATTTGGAGCAAAAATATTTTGAAACTCATGTACATAGTGGATTTCAAATTTTTGTTATACCAAAATAAACTTTTTAATTCCATCTGTCCATGAATTATTGATGTGTCCTTGTATTAATAGGTTCTGACATACCTGCTTTATTCAGTCTTTTTAAATGATTGATGCTTAATTGTTTTTTTTCTTTAAAAGTATTTCATGTGTAATAAGTAGAATTTTTTTTCTTTCTTTTTTTTTTTTTTTTTTAATTTTTGACAGGCAGAGTGGACAGTGTGAGAGAGAGACAGAGAGAAAGGTCTTCCTTTTGCTGTTGGTTCACCCTCCAATGGGCACTGCGGCCAGCGCACCGCGCTGGTCCGATGGCAGGAGCCAGGTGCTTCTCCTGGTCTCCCATGGGGTGCAGGGCCCAAGCACTTGGGCCATCCTCCAATGCACTCCCTGGCCACAGCAGAGAGCTGGCCTGGAAGAGGGGCAACCGGGACAGGATCGGTGCCCCGACCGGGACTAGAACCCGGTGTGCCAGCGCCGCAAGGCGGAGGATTAGCCTAGTGAGCCGCGGCGCTGGCCATAAGTAGAATATTTGATTCTAGTACTTTGATTGACTTTACAGTATTTATGTGGTATCTTCTTTTGAGAATTTATAGTTAAATGATACAGAACAGCAGCTGTGAAAGATACACCAAATCTGTTTTCTGTTGTTGAAATTTAGATACTGGTTTTCGTTTATTTGATTTTAATAAACTTGAATAATTAGAAGAAATTTGATCTGGAGTGTATAGTCTTTAAATTGGAATTTTCAGGGCGCCGGATTCTATCCCGGTTGCCCCTCTTCCAGGCCAGCTCTCTGCTGTGGCCAGGGAGTGCAGTGGAGGATGGCCCAAGTACTTGGGCCCTGCACCCCATGGGAGACCAGGAGAAGCACCTGGCTCCTGCCATCGGATCAGTGCGGTGTGCCGGCTGCAGCGCGCCTACCGCGGCGCCCATTGGAGGGTGAACCAACGGGAAAAGGAAGACCTTTCTCTGTCTCTCTCTCTCACTGTCCACTCTGCCTGTCAAAAAAAAAAAATTGGAATTTTCAATAATGTAAAAAAGATAAAAAATAGTACAGTTGTGCTTATTGAAACTGTGTTAATCTAATAAAACAGACAGAAAATTCACAATTAAATCTGAAGATAAGTGGCATGGAAAGAAGAGGAAGTGGAAAAAGAGATTCTTTGTTGTCACAAACAAAGGATAAGAAGGAAAACATGAAACCATCAGGCAAAGTAAGTTTTCTTTTCCTTTTAAATGAACTGTTGCTTTTGTATTTATTTGAAAGATTTCTTTCCATCTCTATCTGCTGGTTCCTTCCCAAGTGCCTGCAACATCCAGGTCTGGGCTAGGCCAAAACCAGGAGCCCAGAAGTCAATCCTGGTCTCCCACATGGATGGCAGGGACTCAAGTACTTGACCCTTCAACTGCTACCTTCTCAGTTCTGCACATTAGCAGGAAGCTGGATTACAAGCTGACTAGCCAGAACTTGATACCCACATGGCGACTTTGCCACATCTCCACCCCTAAAATATATTTTCAGAGATGTGTTTAATGGACATTTTACAATAAAGCATATAGCCATGTAAGGATATAAATTTTAATTAGAGGGAGAAGCTGTAAAATGGTAAATAAAAGTTAGGAATGATAGTTTGTTCCAGAAAGACTTCTATGGGATAGAAGGATAATCTGGAAGTCTGGGGTGATGATTCCTTCCTAGGAAAGGTGAGTGAGTCTGTTAAACTTAGCTTGATACAAAAACTTAGAATCACATGATTAATAGTCTCCTTGAATTGGAATGACTAACATATAGTAGGAGAATTTTTTGAATACTTGTTCTATTTAGAACTGCTATTACTTTGAAGCTTAATATTTTGATTACAAAGAGAAACCATGTCTAGGTAAGACTTCTATTTTAACCTCAAATCTAAAACTAAATTTCTTGCCAGTTTACAGTTAACTGACTTTCAGACAGTAGTTCTCGAACCCTTTTTGCCCTCTAACCAGTAATGGTCATTGGGGAATTTTGGAACTATTGCCTTGGTGAAATTTTAAAAAAAGTTTCTTCAAGAATGTGCTTTTCTTTTAAAAAAAAAAAAATAACAAAATAGGAAGAATGGTTGCAATGAAAATTTATAAAGTAAACATGAATATTGATCACTGTTGGGCACTTCAGAAAGTTTATGGAAAATTATTTTGGTACAGAAATAATTGAAATCGATGCATAGTTTTTCCTCGTAGGCAGTTTTCCACAAATACTGCCTCGTTACACTAATTGGCAGATTTACTTTGCTTCAACTTGAGATTTAAAAGTAGATTCTCTTTGCAAATCAAATAATTCCTATGCGTCAGCCTAAAATACTTGCTTATCCATGTGAATTTTTTCTTTGAGATTTTTTTTTGGGAGGCGGGTGCTGTGGCGTACTAGGTAAAGCTGCTGCCTCTAGTGCTAGCATCCCATATGGGCACCAGTTGGAGGTGCGGCTGCCCTACTTCCCATCCCATCTCTGCTATGGCCTGGGAAAGCTGTGGAAGACGGCACAAGTCCTTGAACCCCTGTAACCACATGGGAGATCCAGAAGAAGCTCCTAGTTTCTGATCGTTGCAGCTCTGCCCATTGTGGCCAATTGGAGTGGATTAACAGATGGAAGACCTCTCTCTCTCTCTCCCTATGTAACTCTGACTTTCAAATAAAATCTTTTTTAAAAAATTATTTGGAAGTCAGATTGCCCTCTGTTAGTTCACTCCCTAGTTGGCTGCCATGGCAAGGGCTGGGTCGGACTGGAGGCAGGAGCTTCATTCAGGTCTGCAACGTGGATGGCAGGGGCCCAAGCACTTGGGATGTCTTCTACTATTTGTCCCAAGGCATTCAGAGGGAGTTGGATCAAAAGTGAAGCAAAGCAGCTTGAACCAGTTTCCAGATGGGATGCTGGGCTGGAGCCAGTGGCTTTACATGCTGCACCACAACACTGTCCCCTGTTCATGGTAATTTTTAATTTCAAAGATTTTATTTATTTGAGAGGTAGAGTTACAGACAAAAGAAATGAGACTGGTTTTTGGTACACTGGTTCATTTCCCAAGTGGCTGCAATAGCCAGAGCTTAGCCTATCCAAAGCCAGAAGCTTCTTTCAGGTCTCCCATGACAGTTGGTGCAGGGGCCCAAGTACTTGGACCATCTTCTACTGCTTTCCCAGGCCATAAGCAGAGAGCTAGATTGGAAGAACAACTGAGACATAAAGTAGTGCTGATAGGGGATACTGGTGCAGCAGGCAGAACCTTAGACTACTGCACCACAATGCCAGCCCCTAATATTTATTTCTTTAGTATATATTATGGGTAGGAAAAGAAAAATAGGATATTATACCAGTTTGTTAATCATAATTTTTGTAGGGACTTGAAGTTCAAACTTCATAATCACTGTTCAAAAGCTGCATTAGAGTATTAGAAGTGTTTTTTGGCATGAGGTATAGCAGTTATGTTGCCACTTGGGATACTGCATCCCATATTGGGGTATCTTCTTTGAGTCTGTATTACGTTCCATTTCCGGCTTCCTGCTAATGCACAGATTGTAGGGAAGCAGGAGATGGCTCAGATAGTTGAGTCCCTGACACCCACATGGGAGACCTGGATTGAGTTCTGAGTTCCTGGCTTCAACTTGTCCCAGCCCAGGATGTTGTTGGTGTTTAGAGAATGAAACAGCAGATGGAAGGTATCTCTACATCTCTCTCTGCCCTTTAAGTAAAATGAAGAAAAAGGAAAAAAAATCCAAAAAACTTAGATACTTGTAGGTAAACTGACGAAATACTGGAAAATAACTTAGAAACTCAAATGTATGGTTATTATTTAATTATATTTTTTCTTTTGTTGTGGAAAAAGTGTCTGAGCACATGTAGTCAGCTCTCCGAGTTACATCATTCTACTGTTTATGCTTTTCAAATCTGCAGCTGAAATTAGATTCTTCATCTTCAAAAGTAAAGAATGACATGCCTTTAGAAGAAGAAAAATCTACTGATTTTGTGTTCATCTCTCCAGAAGAAAATGAAGCAAAGGAAAGAATCTTAACTGAACATCAAAAAGAAGTACTCAAAACAAAGCGGTTTGTAGGCCTTTTATCTGAAATTCTATATTTATGCTTACATTTCATGCAGAAAAGTAGCACTTTATTTTTACAGTGAAGATAATGCCACTTAGTTAATGGGCCAGATGTTTCAAAACTGAATTTCTCTAGTGAGGTAGGTTGTGGGGTAAAAGATAATTAACATAGAACATGTTGAGATTCAAATTTAGGTCTTGATTTCATTTTGTTTATAGAAAAAACATCATGGTAAAACTTGATGTATAATTTCTCATTTTAGCAGTATTATCAGATTTTTAAGTTGCTTATTGAAAATCTTTTTCAGATGTGATATTCCTGCAATGTATAATAATCTGGATGTTTCACAAGATACCTTCTTATCTAGTCAGTACAGTCAAGAAGAGTCTATGTGAGTAATGAAATTGTCAAACTTATATAATTTCCTACTTATTAAGTAATTATAAATAACCTCCTAATAAAAATACTTGTTTCAGGGAAATTTCTACTTCTACCAAAAAACCAAAGGAAGATTCCAAGATAATGATTAAGGTATAGTCATTATTTCATGGTTCAGAGTTTTTAGAATCACCCTTCCATTTTGGAATTTTGGAACCTCAAATTACCGGAAGATGTTTGAGTCTTAATTTTGTTAATTTTGTTTAATCTCCTCTTTTCTCCAACTCATACACTAGCAGGATTATATTGTTTGTCTTTTATTGGATGCTTATAATTAGGAACACAACCTAAATCATTGGTCAGCATTGCCTTTTTAATATCTTAATATATTCAGAGTGTCAGTGATTGTTAAGGTTTAGTAACTCAAAAAATAAAGTCTAAAATTTTCCCAGAAAGTCCAACTATTTCCTGGCTAATCTATATCTATATGTATACATTTTTGTGCAGGAGGAGCAAATTAAGAGTGACATTGTCAGTTCTCAAGATGTGATGGAAAACTGTGGTATGGATGAAAATCTTCAAAACACTCCCCTTTCAAATAATGAATCAGGTTCTGTTGATGAAACCAATCCAAAAATGTTGAGCGTTAATAATGCCAAAAAAAGAGCTTTAATTTCATCAAAGACCTCAACTGAATGTACTTCTAAAACAGACAGCTCTTCTATTGCCAACAGTAGCTCCATTTCTAACACTACTATATCTGGAACTCCTCCACAGCCTACAAGTCGGAGACAAACTTTTATTACCTTGGAAAAATTTGATGGTTCAGAAAATAGACCTTTTAGCCCTTCCCCATTGAATGATATGTCATCAACTGTTACAGTGAGAAATAATCAAGAATACATGAGTAAATCAGACAGTGCATCAAAGACAAAGAAAAGAGAAGTGACTCTTTCACAATGTGACTCTGAAAAAATAGTGAATGGAATTAAGAGATCAGGCCGCAAATGTAGTAAAGCTGAACAGTCGGGGAATAAAAGATCTAAGCCCTTAGTGAGGTCTAATCAGGAGAAAAATACTCAGGAATCTGAAGGCATAATAGCTTTAGAAAATAACCCAGCTTGTTTGCTTAATCAAACCGAGTGTGTGTCAGATAATCAAACTCATCTTTCTGAGTATACAGTAGAATATGAAGATGCAAAGCTTAAACCAACAGTAGAAAATGTTGTATTATTAGAAAACAGTACTGTAGAAGAGACAAGCACAGAGACTAATTTGGATTTCAAAGAAAATACACCCCCAGCAGTAATACCAGCAGATCAGATGGTAAATGAGGATAGTCAGGTTCAGATAACTCCAAATCAGAAAACACTTAGGAGATCATCAAGACGACGCTCAGAAATATCTGAGTCTACCGCTGATAGCCAAGATAAAGAAAACAATCAGAAAAGGGAAAGACGTAGTAAAGAAGAAGAAAAAACTCTGCAGAAGAGTCCATTTCATGTTAAAGATGATGTGTCGCCTAAGCAAAAACCGACTTCAGAACAAACTGTACAGGAAAATTTAATTGAGAAAGACAATTTACTTGAGAAGACTTTGGGAGAAACCAGTGCTAATGGTGAAATTGACCAAAATAAAAGAAAGTCAGACATTGAGAATGTTGCTTCTGAGGGAGATGGTTCCCAGGACATTGCAGATAAGTCCTCTGATAAACCATTAAGGGGACGAACACGTTATCAAACAAGAAGAGCATCTCAGGGTTTGCTTTCCAGCATTGAAAACTCAGAATCTGATAGTTCTGAGGCAAAGGAAGAAGGCTCTAGAAAGAAGAGATCTGGGAAATGGAAAAACAAAGGCAGTGACAGTGTTGACATTGAAGATCAAGAAGAAAAAACAGTAAAACAAGAATGTGTGAAAGTTGAAAATCAGACAGATGATTGTAAAGCAAGTTCAGAAGTCGATTCAGATATAAAATCTCAGATTTCTGAAAAAGATGACAGTACTGTAATGCTTCAAGATTCTACAGTATCTTCAGATTTATCGCATATTTCTGATGATGTACCCAATATGCATGAAGGGAAAAGTAAAACTACCAAATGTGAAGAATATTACTTTACAAGCCCACCTGTGCCAGAATCAAATCTGAGGACTAGAAATGCCAGTAAAAGATTACATAAGCGAGATTCTGTTGATGATAACACTATGGGAGAATCCTCAAAAACTGGGACACCAGACATTCCTTTGCTTTCTGAAAAAAGTCTACAAACCCTTGAATGCCAACATAAGAGAAGCAGGAGGGTGAGGAAATCTAAAGGTTGTGATTGCTGTGGGGAAAAGTCACAGTCTCAGGAAAAGTCAGTCATTGGGTTAAAGAATACGGAAAATGATGAAAAGATTAGTGGGATAAAAAAGATTGTACAAACAGCTGTAACTGTATCAGAAACTTCTCATCTGTATTCTGAAGCAAAATTTGTTGATGAGCATCACAATGTGAATTTTCATTTTGATCTCAAGGAGGAGAATGATACTGCTAATGACTTACTAGTTGTACCTGAAACTGACTTGAAAGCAAGTGTTATTCAAGAATCTCTTCCTTCTCAAGTAAATTTTGAAGAGAGCAATGACAGTGTTTCCATTGAAGTGAAAAATGTTGAAAGCCAAGAGCCAGCTAATAAAAAATTTAGATCTGTTGGACCATGTATAGGTGATCCCAAGAACATTCAACAGAAATGTTCCCCTTTTGAAACTGAAGAAGAAAAACTGGAGGGTGTCCCCCAAAAAGAGTCAACCATTGTTAATGACAAGAATGCATATAAAGTAATGGCAGACTCTAATCTAGAGGAAATGGAAGCTATGAAATTGGATGGAGAAAACGAAAAACTTGAAGTTAGTTCCTCTGAGCAAGAGAATGCCAAAGCTGATTTGGTTGGAAAGGCAGCAGTAGCAGAAAATAGTGAACGAAGTGATGAATCTGAACCAGACAAAGCTGAGATACTGAATACTGAAAAAACTGCAGCTGAGGGGTTTAATGTGAGTATTGGTCTTTCTGAGAATACACATATAAAACTGGATGCTCAAAACAAGACTCCTGAACAATCAGTTGACGTAGGTGGAGGAAGGGATGAATCTAATCAAGGCTCATCTGAAGAGATAAATGCCAACCTGGACAGCTGTGATGAAACAGTGATCAGTGAGGTGAATGCTGAAACTGACCATGTCAAGGAAATGGAGGACAGAGACATGGTTATGAAAATCTCTAATCCTGAAGAAGCTGAAATAAAGAGGTTGAATGTAGAAACTGACGCTGTTCCTGATGCACTTGAAATGAATGCTGAGGAACAAAAGGTTGACTCTGAGAAAACAGAAACAAATAATGAACTTGATGAACAAACGAAATCAGATGACAATCAAATGGTCCTGGAAAATGATACTTTACAGGATGTTCATCACACTTCAAAGAAAGTGGAGGAACCATTACAGTCCTTGACATCTGAAACTGCTGTCTCTGAACTGATAAGAGAAGACAATAATGTGTCTCCTCAAAAATTAAGGGAACTTGATCCTTTACTTATGTCAGCAAATGAAAGTCCAAGTGGCATGCAGACTCGTTGTGTGTGGTCTCCTTTGGCTTCTCCATCCACCAGCATTTTAAAGAGGGGACTAAAAAGACCTCAAGAGGATGAAAATTCATCACCTGTTAACAAGGTAGGTAGAATAAGGCAGTATAATAATGAGCCCAGGATGTGCTTGGAAGTTTTAGCTGTATCAGTCACCTGGTGAATAACAGAATTATGATTACTCAACTCTTAGAATTGTCATTCTGGGGGAAGAGGCAGGGGGAATTAAGGTGTTGAAAAAAGGAAACTGAAGCCCTTTTGGTTATCGTTTGACGAAATTAAAGATACTTAAAGTAGCTATTATATACACGGGTCACCATTGGTAAAATTGGGACAAATCTATCTCTTTAGATTCTCAGTGTGATATATAAGGAAAGCAGATTTAGGAATTTAGGTGACACTGATTGCCACCGATAAAACAGATAAACCCCTTAAAGTGTACTGGGATGGTACGCTGTTCACTTAAGTGTTTATGTAAACTGATTTTCAGTCTGTATCCGAAAAATCCTTAGCTATTTCTTCCTCAGTTTCTGGATGTGATTTCATTTATAGTTTTATTAGCATCCTTATCTCCTGCACTTAAATAAACTTTAAACTGCACAAAAACCTATTAGGAAACAAGGTTATTTGCATGTTTCTTAAGGTTCTGGTCTTGTACATTGCATGTGGTTTGTTGAATGAATGAGTAAAAATCAAAAAAGAAGGGTAGTACTTTAGCCCAGCAGCTGAGATTTGTGATGCCTGTGTCCCGTGTCTGAGTGGCTGGGTTCAAGTCCCACCTTTGGTTCCCAATTTCAACTTCTTGCTGATGCACACCCTGTAGCCAGCAGGTGATGACAGCTCGGATAGTTGGGACCCTGACAGCCATGTAGAAAGCCTGAACTGAATTCATAGGTCTTTTGAGAGAACCAGCAGGGGTCTCTGTTAGCCTCTTAGGCATTTTAATTTTTATTTTCATATATCTAAGTAACTTTTCTGCTTAAACTACTTTCAAAAGGTGTTAGGAAATTCTGCAAATTTTTAAGTTTTTTTTTTCCCCCATTTAACTCTGAAATTGCAAAGAAAGTTCTCCACCCATTGGTTCATTTTTCAATTGCCTGCAGTGACCTGGGCCAAAGCTGCGAGCTGGGAACTAAATCCAGGTCTCCCATATGAGAGGCAGGACCCAGTCACTTTTAGCCAGAGTTCAGCATTGTCAAAGTACCAGCTGGAGCTGGTACTCAGAATCGCAGGCAACTTGATATGGCATGGAGAAACCCCAACTATAATCTTAACCACAAGGCTAAACATCAAACCCTGAATTTTGAAAGTCAGCATGTTGGCCCGCACCATGGCTTCACAGGCTAATCCTCCACCTTGCAGCGCCGGCACACTGGGTTCTAGTACCGGTTGGGGCGCCAGATTCTATCCCGGTTGCCCCTCTCCCAGGCCAGCTCTCTGCTGTGGCCAGGGAGTGCAGTGGAGGATGGCTCAAGTCCTTGGGCCCTGCACCCGCATGGGAGACCAGGAGAAGCACCTGGCTCCTGCCTTTGGATCAGCGAGATGCGCCGGCCGCAGCGGCCATTGGAGGGTAAACCAATGGCAAAAAGGAAGATCTTTCTCTCTGTCTCTCTCTCACTATCCACTCTGCCTGTCCAAAAAAAAAAAAAAAAAAAAAGTCAACATGTTACTTGCTGTAGAATACTATATATATATAGTGAATATATATAGTATATATATATGCTGTAGAATACTATATATAGTATATATATATATAGTTAAAATGAGTGTGTGCACACATATATGAAAACGTGATTTTTTGCTTTCAGCAAGGACATTTTTTGAACTTCATATTTGAATCTCTATGCCTTTTTCTCTTAGGACCTTTCCACTTGATACACTGGAAACTTAAGAATTCAGAAAAATCCATTTAGGGAAACTTACCTGTTTTTGTGGGGATTTTAGTCTTTTTTGTTTTGAGGATATTAACATACGTAAGTTTAATAGGCATAATACTTAAAATTTATGAAGATAGAATTTTGTGATGTCTTTTTCAGTATATTTTAGATGTTTATACAAGTTTTGCTACATATAGCTCATACTGAGTTTTTAGCAAGTTTTTAATTTATTTTTAAGATGAACAGATTTCATGGTTTTTTTTTGTTTTTTGTTTTTTGGTTTTTTTTTGGACAGGCAGAGTGGACAGAGAGAGAGAGAGAAAGGTCTTCCTTTTGCCATTGGTTCACCCTCTAATGGCTGCTGCGGCCGGCACACCGCACTGATCCGAAGGCAGGAGCCAGGTGCTTCTCCTGGTCTCCCATGTGGGTGCAGGGCCCAAGCACTTGGGCCATCCTCCACTGCACTCCCGGACCATAGCAGAGAGCTGGCCTGGAAGAGGGGCAACCGGGACAGAATCCGGCACCCCAACCGGGCCTAGAACCCGGTGTGCCGGCGCCGCAAGGCGGAGGATTAGCCTATTGAGCCGCGGCGCCGGCCAGATTTCATGTATTTCTTACAGATTTAGGAGCATAGCAATACTTCCTTCCCACTGCCCATGTCCCCACCCTCCCTCCTTTCCTAGGAATGGGATTGTTGGATTATATGGATATCTATTTTCAGCTTTCTTAGGTATCTCCATACTGTCTTCTGCAGTGGCTATACCAGTTTAAATTCCCACCAAAAGTAGATTACTTTTCCCCCCACATGCTCGCCAGCATTTGATGTTGCTTTCTGTTTGAAAACCGTTCTAACTGGGGGGAGGTGAGTCGTTACTGTATTTTTGATTTGCATTTCCTTGATGGCCAGTGATACTGAGCATTTTTTCATGTATTTGTTTTCCATTTGAATTTTCTGTTTTGATAAATGCCTGTTAAAGTTCTTTGCCCATTTCTTAACTGGATTGTTTGTTCTGTTGTAGGAGTTTCTTGAGCTCTTCAGATTCTGGATATTATTAATCCTTCCTCAGTTGCATAGTTTGCAAATATTATCTCCCATCCTATATCTCTTCATTTTTCTCAGTGCTTCTTGTGTAGTACAGAAGTTTCTCAGTTTGTAATCTCAACTGTCAATTATGGCTTTGATTGCCTATGCCTCTAGGGTCTTTTCCAAGAACACTTTGCCTATGCCAGTGTCTTGCAGGGTTTAGCTATTCGGAGTCTCTTGTGTTTCCAAATGAATTTAGCATGTTTTTTTCCTAGAGATGAGAAGAATGCCATTGGTATTATGGTTGGGATCACAGTGAATCTGTAAATTGATTTTAGTAGTATGGATATTTTGCGATCCACAGACATGGAAGATTTTTCATTTTTTTTGGTCTTTATTTGAGAAGTAGAGTTATAGATAGAGGGAGAGACGGAGAGAAAGGCCTTTCGTCCACTGGTTCACTCCCCAAATGGCTGCAATCCCAGAGCTGGGCCCATCTAAAGCCAGGGGTTTCTTCCTAGTCTCCCACACAGGTACAGGGGCCTAAGCACTTGGGCCATCTTCTGCTTTCCCAGGCCATAAGCAGAGCTGGATCAGAAGAGGAGCAGCCTGGACAGAAACTGGTGCCCACATGGGATGCCCGTGCTGCAGGTGGCAGCTTAGCTTACTGTGCCTCAGTGCTGTCCCTTGTTTCTATTTCTTTAATGTTTTGTAATTCTCATTGCAGAGATCTTTGATATCCTTGGTTAAATGTATTCTAAGGCATTTGATTTTTTTTTTTTGTAGCTAGTGTTGGTGGTACTAACCTTACAAGTTCTTTCTTAGCCATAGCATTGTTTGTGTGTAAAAAGATTGATTTGTGTGTGTGTGTGTGTGTGTGTTTTGCATCTTCCCCAAACTCCTAGGAGCTCCAATTGTCTTAGTGTAGTCTTTTGGTTTCCCTCTGTATAAGATCATGTCATCTGAAAGCAAGGATAATCTGACTTCCTCCTTTCCAGGTGTGGTGTGGTTCTAGATCTCAGTGGAAATGCTTCCAACTTTTTCCCATTCAATATGATGCCAGTTGTGGGTTTGTCATGTATTGCCTTGATTGTGTTGAGGAATATTCCTTCTGTACCCAAAATGCTGAAGGTTTTTATCATGAAGAGCTATTTTTTTTTGTCTGATTCTTTGTCTGCATCTACTCAAATAATTGTATGGTTTTTATTCAGTTTGTTAGTATGATATATCACATTGATTTTGCAAATTTTGAACCATCTCTGCAAACCAGGATGAAATTCTGCTTGTCCAGGTGAATGAACTTTCTGTTGTAGTGTTGGATTTGAATAGGTAGCATTTTGTTGAGGATTTTTACATCTATGTTCATCAGGGGTATTGGTCTATAGTTATTTCTTTGTTCTTTTTCTGGATTTGGAAATAAGATGTTCCTGGCTTCATAGAATGAGTTTGGGCCGGCGCCATGGCTCAATAAGCTAATCCTCCACATTGTGGCACCGGCACACCGGGTTCTAGTCCCGGTTGGGGTGCCGGATTCTGTCCCGGTTGCCCCTCTTCCAGGCTAGCTCTCTGCTATGGTCCGGGAGTGCAGTGGAGGATGGCCCAAGTGCTTGGGCCCTGCACCCTATGGGAGACCAGGAGAAGCACCTGGCTCCTGCCTTCGGATCAGCGCAGTGCACCAGCCGCAGCACACCGGCTGCGGCGGCCATTGGAGGGTGAACCAACGGCAATGGAAGACCTTTCTCTCTCTCTCTCACTCTCTCTCACTCTCTCTCACTGTCCACTCTGCCTGTCAAAAAAAAAAAGGCCGCTCCGTGGCTTAGCAAGCTAATCCTCCGCCTTGTGGCGCCGGCACACCGGGTTCTAGTCTCGGTTGGGGCGCCGGATTCTGTCCCGGTTGCCCCTCTTCCAGGCCAGCTCTCTGCTGGCCCGGGAAGGCAGTAGACGATGGCCCAAGTCCTTGGACCCTGCACCCTCATGGGAGACCAGGAGAAGCTCCTGGCTTCGGATCAGCGAGATGCTCTGGCTGCAGCGGCCATTGGAGGGTGAACCAACGGCAAAAAGCAAGAGCTTTCTCTCTGTCTCTCTCTTTCTCTCACTATCCACTCTGCATGTCAAAAAAAATTAAAATTTAAAAAAAAAATGAGTTTGGGGGGATTCCTTCCCTTTCAGTTGTTTTGGAATAGGTTGAGAAGAATTAGAATTATTTCTTTAAGTGTCTTGTAGAATTGACCAGTGAACACATCTGGTCCTGGGCATTTCTTTACTGGGAGGGTGTTTATTACTGATTTAGTCTCTGTCTTGGTTTATTGGTCTGTTTAGGTTTTCTGTGTCTTCGGGACTCAGTTTTAGTAGACTGTATGGATCTATTCTTTGTCCAGGAATAGCCTAGTGAAAAATACCTTGTTGGGGTGAATGCTTGCACAGACAGTTGTGCCATTGGCCTTTCCTCCCTGTGCCCTTTCATTGTAGATGTTGTGTAATCCTGGATTACTTTGCCAACTTGCTGACCTTTATAGTGTCCTCGTACAACTTGTATTTTGTCATCCTTTTGGATAGACAGAAGTAGTGTCTCAGTTCATTGGAAAGAGGGGAAGGCATAATGTTTCTGGGAATGTGCAACAGTGTATTGAAATGTTCTTTTTGGTTCTTGGTTTGGGCAGAAATTTAAAAGGAATTGAACTTCATTTTGTCTGCTGGCAATCCCTAAAAACAGAAAAAGCCTCAATTTCTTTAGTCGGCTGAACAACATATTTTATTTTCTATGGTATATAAGAATGTGCCTGCCGTGTGGAATTGCTACCAGGAGAAATGTAAAATTATTAATGATGTATGGTTGTTGTAGGACTTCATCATAATATGCCAGGTTATGACACTGCCTGTGGCACTGGCATCCTATTTTGGAATACCTGCTCAAGTCTGGATATTCTTCTCTTCCGATCTAGCTTCCTGCTAATGCACCTAAGAAAGTTGTAGATGATAACCCAAGTAACCGGGCCTCTGCTACCCCCATGTGGGAGACTTGGATGGAGTTCCCAGGATACTGGCTTTGGCTTGGCCCAGACCCAGATGTTGAGGCCATTTAGAGTGAACCAATGAATGAATGAAAGATATCTTTATCTCTCCCTATCTGTCACTCTGCCTTTGAAATAATTTTTTTTTTTTAAAAAAATGAGTGTTTATGACAACTGAAGAAACAAAGAATTCAGATGTAATTCACTTCAAGCTGTGGTTAATACAGAAATTGGTACCTAGTTACTATGACTCTGATAGTGCTCTCAAAGAATTTAAAGACATCAGTAAGGTGTACCAGAGGCCAATTATTTTTTTTTTTGACATCTTTATCTTTTTCAGACTGTCTAGTCTCTTTAGTAACTCCATAAAGTTATATGAGTCACTATAGTATGAACTAGCACATGCCATTTCATTAAGTTTCTACACTGTCAGAGTTTTACAATCTTTAGTGCTATATTAGGCGAAGACAGTTTAGAATATAGGTAGCTAGAATGAACTTTGGTCTTAAGCAGTCACAAGGTTGAACAACTATACATAGTTGTCCTCTGGTGAAATAGAGATTCCAAACCCACATTTTTGAGTAACCTCATAACGGGAATTTATGGTATCACTTTTAAAAACTTTAATTTTGTTAAATAAAAATCTGACTTGTGTTTTCAGGTTCGCCGTGTCTCCTTTGCAGATCCAATATACCAAGCAGGATTGGCAGATGACATTGATAGACGATGCTCTATTGTTAGGTCCCATCCTTTAAATAACTCTCCCATTGCAAAAAGTGTTAAAATTTCACCCACTGTACAATCTAAGGTAAGCCATAAGCTTTAGAATACACATCTGTGAATATGCACATGATGTACATAATTGGTCTCACAGTGAGCTATTTAAGAAAGTTTTCTTTGGTTTGCGTTTATTCTTTGGCTGCTTGGTAAGAGGTGGTGGTGGTGATTGTGCTAAGTAATTGATGAGGTACTAGTTTTATTCTACCCTTTTTATGTTCTCTAAAATTTTAAAGAAATAACTATAGTCTAAATTGTGAAAGTTGTAAAATTATAGTTATTTAGGGTTCTGAGTTTTTTTTTTTCTCTCCTTTCTTCTATCTAGCATAATACC
Organism: Lepus europaeus; assembly: GCF_033115175.1. Taxonomy (NCBI): domain Eukaryota; kingdom Metazoa; phylum Chordata; class Mammalia; order Lagomorpha; family Leporidae; genus Lepus; species Lepus europaeus. The sequence continues at coordinate 93,625,709 of NC_084827.1, forward strand.
ACTTCAACCAAAGGATTTCTGTCCCCAGGATCACGTAGCCCTAAATTTAAGAGCTCAAAGAAGTGTTTAGTAAGAAGTGCTTTAGTTTTCACGTAACTTTATATTTTTATGTTCACTCTGGTGACCTGTGTTTAATGGTTTTCAAAATTTATTCTAAGATTACAGAAATGGTGAAAGAATCTGTGCCATGCCCAACAGAAAGTGTTTACCCAGCGTTGGTGAACTGTGCAGCACCAGTTGACATCATTTTACCTCAGATTACATCGAACATGTGGTAAGTGCTTATTTATAAGCCTGATAGCTTATATTCCAACATGACTCTTTTATAAGAGGACTTCTTGTTTAGAATTGATTGATATCACTCCCACATACATCGTGTTTTAGGAATTAAAAAGAAAATACAGTTTGGAAGATAGGCCAGACTGAGCTGTGAGAGACAGTTTTATCCTAATGTATTTCAAGATAAGTGTATCAGGTGCTGAGGCAGGCACTTGGCATAGCAGTTCAGTTTGCACTGGGGATGCCTACCTACTGAATTGGAATGCCTTAGTTTGGTTCTCAGCTCACTCTGCTTCCAATTCCAGCTTCCTCCTGTTGCACATACATGTCAAGTAGCAGATGGTAGCTCAGGTTGTTGGCTCTCTGCCACCTACAGGGGAGTTCTATATTTGGTTCTGGCTTCAATCTGGCCCAGCCTAGTTGTTGGCACTTTGGGAATAAACCAGATCTCTGTAATTGACTCTCTGCCTTTCAGATAATTTAAAAAAAAATCTTTATGTACATTATGTTTTTTAAAAAGATTTTTTATTTATTTGAAAGAGTTAAGTAGAGCCAGAGAGAGGTCTTCCATCTGCTGTTTCACTCCCCAAATGACTGCAATGGCAAGAGCACAGCTGATCCAGAGCCAGGAGCCAGGAGCTTTCTCCTGGTCTCCCACATGGTTGCAGGGTCCCCAGCATTTGGGCCATCTTCTGCTTTCCCAGGCCACAGCAAAGAGCTAGATCCGAAAAGGAGCAGCTGGGACTCGAGCCAGTGCCCATATGGGGTGCCAGTGCTTCAAGCTGGGGCTTTAACCCACTGTGCCACAGCATTGGCCCCTACATGCATTATCTTGTTTAACATAAACCCATGAATAATATATCACTTCCTCTTTATTAGGAGATGACGTTCATAAAGATTAACCCACCAAAAGTGCACTGCCACCAAAAGTCTGAAGTGTGATGTCCGTATATGCAGAACTTACTCCGATGCGTTTTTGTTTTTGATTAAAAGTTTGGTTCTTAGGGGCTGGTGCTGTGGTGCAGTGGGTTAAAGCCCTGGCCTGAAGTGCTGGCATTCCATATGGGCGCCAGTTCTAGTCCCAGATGCTGCTCTTCCCATCCAGCTCTCTGCCCTGGGAAAGCAGTGGAAGATGGCCCAAGTCCAAGTCTCCACATGGGAGACCTGGAGGAAGTTCCTGGCTCCTGGTTCCTGGCTTCGGATCAGCTCAGCTCTGGCCGTTGCGGCCATCTGGGGAGTGAATCAGTGGATGGAAGACTCTCTGTCTCTACCTCTCTCTGTAACTGTCTTTCAAATATAAATCTTTAAAAAAAAAATGTTTGGTTCTTTAATGTTAGTCTTGGCAACAATGCTTATGGGTAGACAGTTCTGGTACCATGTCCTGTGTAAGAAAATAGTTTCATGTAGCTTGTTGAAACCTTGAGAAAATTACTTTTTAAATGAATTATTAGACTTCTATATTATGATATTTTCAGTAGGATGCAAAGTGTTCTCAGATGTATTCAAGGGATAATGTGTGTCCATTTTTGATAAAGGAAATTGGGGAGAGGGCACAATAAAAGGAATGTGGGAAAGAAAAATATCATTGAGGAGCCTGAACTGTAAATGCAGCCGGGCATTTCAGCATAAAAAGTGTCTCCATATGCTGCTGCTGTGTATGTAACATAACGGTTAGAAAGCAGTTACTTGATAAAAGAACATAGAAGCAGAGATCACAGTGGGCTTTTTTTTTTTTTTTTTTTTTTAAGATTTACTTATTTGAAAGTTACAGAGAGAGAGGTAGAGACAGAGAGGTCTTCCATCCACTAGTTCACCCTCCAGATGGTTGCAGTGGCTGGAGCTGTGCCGATCCGAAGCCAGGAGCCAGAAGCTTCCTCCAGATCTCCCACATGGATGCAGGGGCCTAAGGACTTGGGCCATCCTCCACTGCTTTCGCAGGCCATAGCAGAGAGCTGGATTGGAAGTAGAGCAGCTAGGTCTCAAACTGGCACCCATATGGGATCCCTGCACTTCAGGCCAGGGCTTTAACCCACTGTGCCACAGCACCAGCCCCAGTGAGCTTACTCTATTTTTGTGCTGTTGCTAAAGCCAAGTATAAAAATAAAGATTGAAATCTCGTTTTTAACTAAATACATAAAAGGCTACTACTAAAAGTTCAGAGAAAATGGAATTAAATATTTTAGGACAAAAGCCTAGTTTTCATAATTCATATTTCCATAAAGCTTTAAAGATTTAATATTTGAAAGGTAAGAGTTCAGAGAGATGGAGAGATGCAAGAGATGGTCCCTCTGCTGATTCACTCACGAAATGGCCATAATGGCTGGGGCTGGGCCAGAGTCAGGAGCCTGGAACTTGACCTGACTCTCTCACATGGGTCACCTGGTCTCAAGCATGTGGGCCATGTTCCACTGTTCCCAAGCGCATTAGCAGGGAGGTAGTTTAGAAATGGATCATCCAGTTCTCAAACTGTCACCCACATAAGATGCTGGTGTCTCAAGTGGCAGCATCATCACTGGGCCACCGTGCCATGTCCTCCATGTACGTTTTGGAGATTCTTTCATATATAGGCCTGCCCCGTTATGGGCTAGGTGGGTGATAACGTAAGCGCACTTAAGTTTGAGTTCACATGAAGAAATTTCAACTGGATTGAGTGTTCACAACTGAGATATATAAACTGTAATTTTGCTTTTCTCTCATCTTTTCTCAGGGCAAGAGGCCTGGGACAACTTATTAGAGCCAAGAATATAAAAACAATTGGTGATTTGAGTACTCTTACAGCTTCAGAAATAAAAACTCTTCCTATCCGTTCTCCAAAAGTGTCTAATGTAAAAAGGGCACTCAGAGTATATCATGAGCAGCAGGTAAAAGCTGAAGTGTTAATTACAAAAGTATATTAATGATACAGAATTACAGTTGCTTTTAAAAGTGCAGTTTATGTAATACTCCCCTTCCTAGTCAAGCGTAACTTAAAAGGGAATTTTAATTCCATAGGGAAGTTCGTTCATGTATTTAAATAATTTTTGGGTAGTGTATAAGTTAATTTTTTTAAATTGTCTTGTTCATTGAATTCTCTTCTACTTTTTCTTTGATTTGTCCCCAGCAATCAATGATTGGTTGCATGTGAGTACTGCTAAAACCTGGATGCTCAAATCCAAACTTTGACACAAATTTATTGGTCACAATATTGTGATTTTGATGTCTGCCAGTTTACATTTGTTTTTCCTTCTAACATTTTGTACACATTGGTAATTTTCAAAATTTTGATGAAAGCCAAGATTAAGCCTCCTGGTTAAAATGTATATGAAAACTTACGCTTGTTATTTCAGGATTTACAAAACTTCTGAAGCCCATTCAAAGATTTTCCTATCCATTGACACTGTATGAATTGTGATAAATGGAAAAAGAGTATGCTTAAGGGTGAAAAGCAGAATTCTATGTTAGAACTTCTAAAATGGAGATTTGTCTCTATTCCAGAGTACTTGATTTTCATTTAATTTGTTATCTTCAGGAACTTTTATAATGCACTAACTCAAATAGAAAACAAAATCAAGAACTGTGCTGTGTGTGTAATTTTCATTCTTAGACGAAGATTTCAAGTTCTGAAATTTTCTTATTCAGTGTCCATGGGAACTTAGAATGTCTATTCCATTAATTTTTATTTTCTGTATACAGTTAGACAGCCAACCCCATGTCCTAACTTTGGAACTTTTTTTTTTCCAGCAAAACAGGAAAAAGCCCTAACTTACTTCATTAGCTGTTAACTCCTTCCTCTGTTCCCTATTTGCTCTTTTTTTCCCTATAGATTTTGTGTGCTGTGGACATTGAAAATGAAGTCATATAACCTTAGCTTAGTCTTTGCTTAACTGGCTTCTTTCAGTTTAATATTATAAAGGTTTACCCATGTTTTAGTGTGTCAGTTTCTTTCCATGTTAAAGTTGAAAAACTACTCCACATTTTTCTGTAAGTTGATGGATATTTTTGTACATTTTGCTGCTGTTTGTAATGCTGCTTGATCGTTCATATACAAGTTTTTGCTTGAATGTGTATTTTCATTTATTTTGGTTATATATACCTTGAAGAGTAGAGTTGCTGAGTAACGTAAACTATTGGAAAGCTTTTGGTCAGGCTCTGGGAAGAGCTATGAAAATTATGTTCTGTTTAAAATAAATATATGTATACGTATTGTACTTAGAAATTGCTGCTATAGACTTTTCCTTTCCCTCATCCCTGAACTTGGGAAAACAATGCAATTTCCTTGACTTTCATGACTGAACCTATTACAAAATATAACTTTAAGATTTCTCTTGATTTGAAAGTTAATGTTAGAGACAGATCTTCATCTACTGCTTCACTTCCCAGATTGCCACAATGGCCACAGCTGGCCAAGAGCTTCCAGGTCTCCTACATGGGTAGGAGGGGCACAAGCACTTGGGTCATCTTCTGTTTTTCCCACACTATTAGGAGGGAACTGGATCAGAAGCAGAGCTTCTGGGACATGAACCAGAACTCACAGAGGATGCCCTCAGGTGGCAGCTTTACTTGCTACTCCAAAATGCTGGCCCCTATGAAATACACATTTCTGACTCTGTTAGGGAGGAAATAGTGATGTTATTTTTATATAGTTAGTAGAGAACATAGTGTTGGCAAGATAAGCTAAGTTAATTATAATTAGCTATGGACTATGTTTTCCACATAAGTTTTTTTCTGGTGTTTATACCAATGTTTATGAAATGTAGCCTGATTTGATTTTTTTTTTTTTTCTTCTTTAACATCGTATAATCAAGGTGAAGTCTCATGGACTAGAAGAGATTCCAGTTTTTGATATTTCTGAAAAAACAGTAAATGGAATAGAAACTAAATCTTCAGATGATGAAAGACTTGCTTCAGGTATATTTTTGGCATATTTGTACAATTTTATGAAGCTACTTCATTTTCTTAATTTTTTGTTTTTGGTTTTAATTTGAAGAGTCCTTAATTGTGTATATTAGTGTGTGTGCACACATTTGATGACAGATGTGTGGAAAAAATAACTGATTTTACTTTATCTGTGTAAAGTTTGTTTCCTCTAATTGCCAGCTTTTAGTTCATCAAGGTCTCAAGGATATAAATGACACATTTTGTTACAGTTATGTCACTAAAAATGAACTAGTCTAGTGGTTTCTTGACTAACAGAAAACATGTGTGGTGAATTTTCCTGTCGCCTTGTTCTCTTGAGGAGCAAGGATAACTCAGCCTATTCTGTTTAAAACTATGCACTTAAACTTCATTAACTTGAAAGGTGATATCTGTAATTGAATATTAATCTGCCATTAATTTATTTGCACTTTCTTTTAGATTTGGCTGATCCTGTTACTTTAGAAACTCCATTTTCTAAAAATCTCATGGCACAAATTAGTGCTCTTGCTCTTCAGTTAGATTCAGAAGATCTCCATAATTATTCAGGAAACCAGCTATTTGAAATGCATGAGAAACTTGGTAGTATGGCAAACTCTATAATAAAAAATCTGCAGTCACGTTGGAAGTCACCAGCCCATGAAAATTCTATTTAGTATTTCAAGAGAAAACTGAAGCCTCACTGAATTTCTTCTTGATTGACAAAATAAGTTCAGAAGTATAGCACAATTTCAAAGAGACTGTCGCAAAGATGGTAATGTTTCAAGTTTCAAAACACTGAGGGGCAATATTTTATTATGTAAGTTAGATTTGTAATTTCATTATGTTCTCCTCCCCCCCCCCCCCCCCCCGCCATGTAGTTTTCCTGGCTGCTGTGCTGTTTTCAAACTTCAGTATCTTACTAAGATGTGAAACTAGAAACAAAAATATAGATGTTTTGCACTTTCTTCAGCTCATGCATATTCTAGTGAAATATGTAATACTGAATGCTTTAAGTGAAACATTTTTGAATTTTTGCTGAACTAATTGTACAAATTTGTATTTGTGGTGAAATTTAGGAAATTGTTCTTTGAAAAGCACCTCAAATGAGATGTAATCAAACTGTACCTTTTTCTTAAGATAACAACTTAGGACAATTTTTTAGGAAAAATACCAGGAGTTTTAATTTCTGGGGGCAAAATATTCAAAATATACTAAGATTTCATTCATTAGCAAACATTGTGCAGCAAAAGTTGCCTGTGAAAATTTACTCTTTAGACGATAGTATTCATTTTTAAATGCACAAATTTGTACATTATGTATAGATGACAATATTTTTAATTTATAAATTTCAGCCTTCGTTAATTGCATGAATTTTCTGCAGCTTCTGTGAATACATTGGTTTGACAGATACGTTTTGTATATATTTAAAACTGAAGTATCAGTAGACAGAAGTGCTTCATGGGCTTGCTGCAGATACTTGTAGTATTCTGTATCTACAAATAAAATAGCACATAGTTTTTTACTTAGTTAACAGATGAGTTTATTTTTTAAGGTAACTAGAATGAGTAAAATTACCAAAATGAGAAAATGTTACATGACAACCTTGCTATTCAGACGCTTAACATTTTTCCCCCTTTTTGGTTTGGAAGAGGATATCACCCACTAGAAAGCGTGCCTCATTAAATTTCTTCTTAATGGAGAGTTAGTTTGACTATTGTCATTGCAGGTTGGGCTATAAGAAGTCTAAAGTTTATCTGCTATTGTCATTTATACCTAAAAACTTGAAAAAAGTTAAATTGTTCTTTTATATATGTATGTTTTGCCTGGTTTAAAAAAAATAGGGTGTATATAATTAAAACATTTTAAGTTTTATCAACCTAGTATTAATGCCTGACTTCCTGTATTCCTCTTTTTAACTGAGAATATATCTCACTTATTTTTCTGTCGGTGAATTTCTATGTCACACTTTATTCAGAATCTAACCCATGGCAGCTTCTACAACAAAGTCATACAGATTTTAATACTTTAGTTTAAGCTCTCCTTTATACAGCAGGGACCACCATCCAGCCAGTCCTTCTACAAGTGGAGTTTGTTTGAAATCATAAATGTATCATCCTTACAACTACTTTTAGGTCTAAGTATCATAAAGCAAGGATAGTTATTAAAGAAATTCTAGGGTCATTGAACTAAGGATTGTAGTTTGGAGAAATAATTAATGGAAAACACTAATTTATAGAAACAAAATTTTATGCTCATTTATAGTAAGGAAACACATGAGTTTTTTAGTGATGTATATGTGCTTAGGGAAGGGGTAACAGGTTATTTTAACACAGCTTAGTCAGAAATCGCTTGCTCATCTCATGACTATGTGCCTTAATGTTTGTGTGAATTAAACTTGCTCATAAAATGAAATTCTTGGGAAACTTGGGCATGTAGTAGAAAACATGACTAAGATACCATTTACTGTTAAATTACCAAATTTGATGTAAACACAAGTAATAACTAAAGCATTGTTTCAGTATAAGTATTATTTGGGACAAAGGCTAACTTTAGTTAATCTTTATTATGTAAGATATATTTGAGGCACCTTATTTTCAGTATTCATTTAAATTTTTCAACAAATTTCTCCATTAGTGATTCCTATATAAGAAAATGAATTAATATTCTTGGGTCAGCTCCAATGTGTTAAACTACTAAAATAAAATCCATTTTTTCAAAAGATTTATGCATTTTTTAATAAAAATCTAGTGGCATATATGTATACATTTTTTCACATCTAATGAAACCTATATTTCATACATTAAAAATGTTAAGTGTTTTGCTGAACCTGTTAAAGATTTTTGGACAGGTTTGAAAGTTGTTGAATATTGTGGGATTTTACTCTTAGTTCCAAATAGGATAGGATGAGCCAGATTAAATAATACAGTGTTTTTTGTTTGTTTTTTTTTTTGTTTTGTTTTAATTTATTTGAAAGAATTACACAGAGGGAGGAGAGGCAGAAAGAGAGGTCTTCCATCCTTTGGTTCACTCCCCAATTGGCCACAACGGCTTGAACTGTGCCAATCCGGAGCCAGGAGCTTCTTCCAGATCTCCCACATGGGTGCAGGGGCCCAAGGACTTGGGCCATTTTCCACTGCTTTCCCAGGCCACAGCAGAGAGCTGGATCGGAAGTGGAGCAGTCGGGTCTCGAACCGGCAACCATAAGGGATGCTGGTGCTTCAGGCCAAGGTGTTAACCTGCTGCGCCACAGCGCTGGCCCAAGTCATATAGTTGCAGATAGAATTTAGGAGTTAAAGCTGCCACCTGTGACATCAACATGCCATCAAGATACCAGTAAGTATCCTGGCTGCTCCACTTGGATCCAGCTCCCTGCTATTAATGTGCCTAGAAGGCAGTGAAAAATGGCCCAACACCCATGTGTAAGACCCAGAGGAAGCTCCTGGCTTCTGCCTTGCTCAACCCTGGCCCTTGGGGCCATCTGTGGAGTGAAACGTGTGGAAGATCTCTCTAGCTCTTTGAAATTTTTAAAAAGTGGAATTTAAACCTGAACATTGAGCAATGTAGTTACACTGCCTATGGATATGAATTCTTTTTTTTTTTTTTTTTTAATTCTTTTAGGTTTTTTAACCATACCCTGAATATGTACAGAGCTTCTAGTGCATATTTTAAGAATTATAAAAATGTCTAGAATGATTAGGGTGAGAAACAAAATTGGAGTTCAGATGTTGAGGTTATAGGGCCAGCGCTGCGGCTCACTTGGTTAATCCTCCGCCTGCAGTGCCGGCATCCCAGATTCTGTCCCGACTGCTCCTCTTCCAGTCCAGCGCTCTGCTGTGGCCTGGGAAGGCAGTGGAGGATGGCCCAAGTGCTTGGGCCCTGCACCTGCATGGGAGACCAGGAGGAAGCACCTGGTTCCTGGCTTCAGATCAGTGCTGCGCTGGCTGTGGTGGCCATTTAGGGAGTGAACCAATGGAAGGAAGACCTTTCTGTCTGTAACTCTACCTGTCAAGTTAAAAGATGGAGTTATATAAATTGTTTTTTTGTTTGTTTGTTTGTTTTGGTAAAGAAGTTATAATATGCTAGGGCTAGGAGACTATAAATACAGCCATTGGTATATATGGCTCATGTGCTTGATACCCCAACCAAAGTTCGTTTTGTTCCTGTCATTTTATTTGTCCCTGTGTTACATTTGATACACAAACGTTAGTGTGAATTTTTAACAGTGCTTCTCCAGCTTGAATAAGTGTAAGAATGCAGGTTATGATTCAGTGGTTCTGTGATGGGACCTGAAAGTCTACTTTTCTAGTCAACTTGCAGAGGTTTAGTACCGAGTTGCAGTTGATAGACCTAAAATAATCCAGGGAGTTTTAATCTTTAAAGTTAACGGTACAGAAGATGATAGCTATGCTTCTTACACTTTTTTTTTTTCCCCAAGATTTTATTAACTTGAGAGTTACAGACAGATCTTTGATCCACTGTTTTGCTCCCCAAATGCCTGCAGTGGCCAGAGCTGGGCTGAACTGAAGCCAGGAGCTTCCTCCAGACCTCCTGTGCGGGTGCAGGGGCCCAAGCACTTGGGCCATCATCCACTGTTTTCCCAGGCCATAGCAGAGAGCTGGATTGGATGTGGAGCAGCCGGGACTAGAACCAGCGCCCATATGGGATGCCAGCGCCACAGTCAGAGGCTTAGCCTACTATGTCACAATGCCGGCCCCTACATTTTTCAAATTATCACTGGGGATACAAATTGGTCTCAAAGTCTTCATATTAAAAATCAAGATCTTAAGAAAAGGGTACAATATTGCCTCTTTGAACTTTTCGACTTTTAAATTTTTATTTTGAAGACAGATCCCATTCACTGGTTCACTCCCCAAAATCCTGTAAATGTCAGGTCTGGACTATGACCGGAGCCAAGAGCCGATAATTTCAATCCAGGCCTCCCATGTGTGGCAGAAACCTAACTACTTGAGCCATCACCACTGCTTCCCAGGGTCTGTAATATCAGGAAGCTGCACACAGGAGCCAGAGCTGGGGAGGAATCCCAGGTATTCTGAGGGATATGTGTTATTGGCTATGGCTTGGCACAGCCCAGTTAATGGCTGTTGGCCGACATTTGGTGAGTGAAACAGATGGAAGGTCCTGTCTTGCCCTCTGCGTGTCACACTGTCTTTCAAATAAATAGAACTTAGTGTTGCACTGCAGATTAACAAAGGCAGAGGCAGAATGAGCCGAAAATGTAATAGTGCAGTTATGCCATTTAGTATAGGAACAAGCAATCTTAACATTGGTAATAGTTGGCAGCCAGTGGTCACAAGAGCTAGTGCAAATGTATAGCAAAGTACAACTGATGTTCATGAATACCTTGAGTGGTTATCTAAAATGTGCATTAACTTAATATTCTGCCTCCTCCCAAGAGCAAAACACTTTTTTCCAACAAAAAGCTTTGTACTTATTAAATGGATTAATGGCAAATGACTTGGAAGTTCACTACCTTCAAAATGAAGGTGTCATGGAGTACACTTTAGTAACTTAAATTTATAGAATGTGCAGCATCTAAAAGAAATTTGGAATGAAGAATAGAATCAGTTCTGAATGTAGAAATCAAAGGGTGACAGTGATTTGTAGAGCAGGGGTCAATAAAAGCTGAACATTGTTTTTTAAAATGTCAGTGAACTAAGACTTTTTACAGATTTGAAGCAGTGAGAGACGGGTGAAAATAGGTAAAATTAACATTGAAGTGTTCAGAAGTCATTTTTTTGGAGCACTGTCAGGCTTATTTGCATTGTTTTTGGCCTTCTTCCTGGTATAGTGGCAGAATTGATTAGTCTGACAGACTGCCCTGCAAGGCCTGAAGTATTTGTCACTTTACAGAGTTTGTCAGTGGTGTGCTATCAATTTGATTATTTGGCTTTCATTGGCAGAATCAGGTCTTGATTCTTTTATTTCTGTAACCGCTGTTTAGGTTTCATTTATAGAGGGGGTTCCCCTGATTATATTTGTGTCTTAGTGTTGTGCAAATACAGGCAAACTAGGAGGTGTTAGTACATTTTAGTGTGTTTTCCTCAATTTTCAGTGTAATTAACGTTTTTGCTATGGTCTTAAAGGGAATCTCGGTGGTTTGGGCCAATATGGAGAGGTGTTTGGCACTGAGATCTTAAATTATACTTGTGAAGTAAATTGGGGTATAGTAGTTTGTATTCTAGGTTGTTGATTTGTCAATTGCTTTCAGCGTATCTTAAACACTACCTCCTGTGTGCATAGCCCTGATAATGCACTTAGAAAAAGTGACAGAAAACGAGTCAGTCGCTATAGTATTTTTGTCTCCATCACTTGGTAAACTCTAAAAAGCTTAGTTTTGCATTCACAAAGTATTTATATTTGATATGACTTTCAAATGATTAAGTTGAAGCAACAAATACTGATTGATCCATAAGTTAACTCCACTAGAGGGTGGGAAATGTGGGTGTGGTCTGTTTCGAGTGTGTAGTACTTTACACTGTGTTTAAAGCAGATAGTCCCACACTATTTCTGGTTCATTATCACTGTTAAGGGAGGGAGAATCTTTCATTAAAAGTTGACTGTTACCACTTGACTGTTGAAACTGGATATTGAAACATTTTTACAGAAATGCACTTTTACCTGAAATAAAACTATAAAACTAACTTCCTGCTCCCTTTTTTGCTTCATTTTGATGTTTTTCCTTGTTTTGTTTATTTTAGCGAGACATGAAAGGAGTTATGATAACACAAGTAAAAATGAACATTGTATCCCTTCCCCCTCCACATGAATAGGAGCCATTCATATTGTTTGTCTTTTTAAGAATAGCTCTCTGATAGATTCATTAGATTCCTTCTTTACCTGGTTCTACGGATTTGTAAATCTATACTTGTAAGAAAAGGAAATAAAGAATGATACTGAAAGGTATGTGCTAGTTGGCTGGGGCTGCTGTAATAAAGTGCCACAGTGACTAGGTGCTAGAACTCGGAATGCTGGCAAGGTTGTTTGCTTGTAGCCATAGAAAGCATGTGTTTGTGCTTTTCTTTCTTGTTTTATGGCTGTTCATTGGTAACTTTTGGCATTTGTGGCATGTAGAAGCTCTGTCCCAGTCTTTGCCTCCATCTTCATTTGGTTTTCTCCCTGTGCACATGTGTGTCTGATTATAAGGATACCATATGCGCCTTGGATTAGGGCACATCCTAATGTCCTTAATCTTGACATTTGTAATGACCCTATTTCCAAAGGAGATCACCTTCTGAAACACTGGGGCAAGATATAACCTGTAACAGAATTTTGTGTGAGTTTTGGCTTGCGTCTAAGCTACAGACATTTTAACCCTTCATAATTAAAGATTGTATGTCAGGTTATTGATCTTTGGGGCCTTAAGGTCCTGTGAGTCTCTGGCAGTGGAGATGCATACTGTTTGCTACGGTACCACCACCACGATGGCGTGGGTCCAAGCAGGTTGCTACAGAGATAAACAGGAAGATACAACTGCCATGTTTATTGACAGTGTTTAAGGTATGTTAAAGCTAATGTATTAAGAGCTCTTTGAGGTGCACACTGAGAGGAAGGAGGTCCTTGCAGTGGGGAGCATACAAGATGAACAATTTGTTCATTTTTGAGGCAGGTTGGTGAGTATAGGAGGATCCTCTACTTTGGTATACAGAAGGAAAGATTTCCATGCTTTTTTCAAAAATCTAGAATTAAAGTGTTTTCCTTCATGATAGCAACTGCAAAATGTGCTTTGGTAGATCTATAAAAACAAATTTTAGAGCTAAACCAATCCATTGAACTCATCAGCATAAGTGTTAGGGTGTTCCCGAAGTTCGGTTGGGTGAGATTGTTGCCTGGCTGAATTTGAATTTCTATCCAGTTTAAAAATTGAAGATTTGGGAATGGTGAAGCAGCCATCTCTCCCACCACTAGAATGCTTGGGCATAGTGTTCAAAGAAAAACCAGACTAAGTTCTGTAAAAACATTGTTTCTCTTGTTCATCACTTAGGCTTAGCATTTATCACAGAGCTGTGCATATTAGGTGTAGCCCTTTGCTAGAGCAGTCGCTCCCTGTGAGTCTCAAACATGTTGAGAAACTTGGATATAGCAGCGCCAACACTATTACAGCTTTAAAATTACTGAGACAGATCTGTAGCTTTTTAGGAAGGGTAGTCTTCAAACAAGCAGAAAACCATTACTGGTTGTCTTTACCCCTTGCCCTTTTAATGCTGTCACCACATACTACCAGCCTACTGGATATAAACGGAGGAAATCAGGTTAGAACTGGGTCCCATGGCTGTTTCTTAAACTTCAGGCTAGCTAGGTGAACAAAACTATGGATGGAGTTTCTAAAATTTTTACTGCATTTTTAAAAATGCATTTTAAAGATTTCACAATGTAGTGAGAAATTTGCTAAAGTCATTGAAAACATTCAACCATGTTTATTGCAGAATTAAAGATTTTTATTAGTTGCCAGCTTATTACAAGTTTTTTCTATTGGCTCTATAACTTTAGAACTGGATTACAAATAAAAGCAGTAGCATTCAGTAAGCAAAGAGTGTGCCATTTTTCGTTAGCGTGTCTGACATGTTCAGTATCCTTATTTTAGAACATTAAACATTTTTATATAAAGACTCTTGAGTTGATGTCATCATGATACAATATTGTAGAAGCTTTCAAAAGGTCTGTTCTGAAATTAGACATTAAAACCCAAAGGAGATATTGATAATGGCAGCTTTTAAATATTATATAGGTTTAATGTCTCAGATTTCATATGCAGTTTCAGAAAGTGAAGTGATTTAGTTTAACTGATAATGACATTTGTTTTACAGGAGAATTACTGAAACCCATATAGTCATAAATTAAGGGATGGTACAATTGTTAAGTAGGTTGACACAAAAAATTTGGGCAATAGTGGAAAGTCTAAACTGAAGTACTGACTACGGAATCTTAAGTCCTACAGACAGGTGTAATACTTGTAAGTGCTAAATAGCTTCAACGTAGTTGGCTGGGAGCATGCCGGTCCTGCCAGTCCTCTGTACTGTGCCGTACATCCAGCCTTCGTCGATAGCTTGAACATTGACGATAGCGTCTCCATCTTTGAAGGACACCTCATCTGCGTCAGCAGCCATGTAATCATACATGGCACGGAAGATTTTCTGTTCGTGAGGATGGAGAAGAGAGAAGACACTAGATAATGGTTTTATAACAAGCGAAACGACTAAGGTCTCTTGTACAATCTAAGTTTATATATTAAATAAAAGAATATACAACCAATCGCCAAGGAAGTAAAAACCCACAGAATAGAAAATACTTGATGATATGTGATAGGGGATTAATAGCCAGAATATGTAAGAAACTACAACTCAAGGAAAGAGCTTTAGAGAAGCTTTATTCTTGAGATAAACTGCCAATAAACATAAAAATATGCTGTACATCAGGGAAATGCAAATGAAAACCAAAAAAACAGCACACACCAGAATGGTAATAGCTGTTGAGACAAGTGTTGGAATGCAAAAAGGCATTGTCACCTTGGAAAACGCCTTGACAATGATTACATTAAATAGTATTGAACAGGCAGTTCTGCTTGCTAGACATGTATTTAAAGACGGCACCCCTCTTATTGTGAATCCTTGGAGCCACACATTAATATTGAAAAGATTTTATGTAATAATCATGCCTTTAAAAACTTCGGTCTGCATCTTACTATAACCAGTTGACTATGGCATGCATATTCCCAAATACTACTGGCATATCATTCTTTGGAAATTTTCGATCATACCAATAAAAGCTATTCAGCACAATGTTAAAAATTGTAAAGGCTGCAATTAAGCCTTATGATTGTGACACCTATATCACATGTAAGTGTCTATGTGTGGCATAGGTTTCTGATGCCAGCTTCCTGCCACTGTGGACCCTGGGAAACAGTGAAAATGGTTCAAGTGATTGGGTTTGGCCACCCTTGTAGGAAACCTGAATTGAGTTCCTGGCTCCTGGCTTAAGCCCCAACCAAGACATTTTCTGGCAGTTGGGGAGTGAACCAGCAGATAGGAGTGCTTTGTCTTCTCTCTGCCTTTCCAAAACAAAACTACTTTGATTCCATATAAAGGTAAATCTCATTCTCTTTGTTGGAAAGAATTTGACATCTTAGTAATACCACAGGATGAAAAATGGAAACGGCCAAGTAATTTTTTTTTTCTTAGATTCTAGTGAATAGGATAGTGTTGGCCTTTGGGCAAACACTTTGAACTGACACTTCACCTTTAAAACTTTCTTCGAACAATAAACATTAATGTACATATAATTTTCCATAAATTATTCATACTCTTCTAAGCCTTTCTTATTTTAAGGGGAGAGGAATGAGTGATTTGTATTTTAGAATGCTCTATACTTTTGAGGTACTGACACTATTATGTATACTGTAAATATTCTAGTCAGATGTTTTGGTTATAGAAGCATTAAAATTTTATGGTCAGATCTATTAAGGTTTATTTGACTCCTCTAACTCTCAAAAGTCTTTTTAAGAAAAAGGGCCATCGCTATGGCACAGTGGGTTAAATCCTTGGCCTGCAGCACCAGCATCCCTTAGGAGTGCCGCTTCAAGTCCCAGCTGCTCCAGTTCTCAACCAGCTCCCTGCTAAAGACCTGGGAAAGCAGTGGAAGATTGCCCAAGTCCTTGGGCCCCTGCACTCCTATGGGAAACCCAGAAGAAGCTCCTGGCTTTGATAGGCCCAGCTCTGGCCATTTGGGGAGATGGAAGCAGCAGATGGAAGTCTCTACCTCTCTTTGTGACTGTCTTTGAAATCAATAAATCTTTAAAAGATTTTTATTTAAGGGTAGAGTTCCAGAGAGAGAGAGAGAGATCGATCTTCCACAGCTTAACCTGCTGTGCCACTGGGCACAGTCTTTCTTGAAAAGAAAAAAAAGATGTATTTGAAAGAGTTAGGATAGGCAGAGAGAGGTCTTCCATCTGCTGGTTCACTCTCCAGCTGGCCACACCAGCAAGAGCTGCACCAATCCGAACCAAGGAGCCAGGAGCTTTCTACTACTTCCCCAGGCTACAGCAGAGAGCTAGATTGGAAGTGGAGCATCTGTGACTTGGAACTGGCGCCCATAAAGGATGCTGGCACTGCAGGTGGCAGCTTTACCTGTTATGCCACAGCGCTGGCCCCTAGTCTTTTTCTTTACACTTAAAAACTTTCCCCAGGGCCAGTAAAATAAAACTAGTGTCCCCTTCTGAGTACCTTAACAGATGTGCCTCTTAGATTGAGATCTTTGGGACTGTTTTTTTTTTCCTGAAGAAATAACTAGTTATCCCAGATTCACAGAAGTATAATTCATTCATTCACTCCTTCCTTTCTGACTTGTTCTTTTGGGCACGTTTCATTACTTCATCTACTTTTATATCTGATGCCATGCCAAATCTATACTTAATTATAATATAGTATTTCATGATTAAGAAGTTTCCTCTTAATAAAAAAAAACTTTAAAAAAAGGGGTTTTTGTTTTTTGACAGGCAGAGTAGACAGAGAAAGGTCTTCCTTTTTCCATTGGTTCACCCCCCAATGGCTGCTGATCTGAAGCCAGGAGCCAGGTGCTTCTGGTCTCCCACGTGGGTACAGGGGCCCAAGGACTTGGGCCATCCTCCACTGCACTCCCGGGCCACAGCAGAGAGCTGGACTGGAAGAGGAGTGACCGGGACTAGAACCCGGGGTGCTGGCACCGCAGGTGGAGGATTAGCCTATTGAGCCACGGTGCCGGCCTTAACCATTTTTTTAAATATATATTTTGAGAGAGCTATAGACAGAGAAAGGTCTTGCTGATTCACTTCCCAAATGGCCACCCGTGCTTCCCCAGGCCACAAGCAGAGAGCTGAATCAGAAGAAGAGCAGCTGGACATGAACCAGTGCCCATATGGGATGCTGGCACCACAGGTGGAGTGTTAGGTTACTACTACATACAACCAGTCCCTCCTCTTAACATTTTTTAACACTTGGTTCTTGCATCTGTTCTTTCAAATAAGTTTAGGATTAGCTTACTAATTTTTTAAAAATAAGTTTATTTGAAAGGCAGAATTAGCTAGAGGGATAGATAGCTCCTTCATCTGCTGGTTTACTCCCCAAATGGCCAGGGCTGGTCCAGGTAGAAACCTGGAACTCCATCCCATCCAGGGACCCAAGCATGTTAGCAGAGAGCCAGGATACAAATTCAGCAGCGGGGACACAAACCAGCACTTACATGGGATACAAGCAACGGCTTAACCTGCTATGCCACAACATGGGCCCAACAAACACATTTTTAAAAATACATATTTTATTTGTAAAGGCAGAGCCACACCAAGAGCTCTATCTGTAGGTTCATTCCCCTAAGTTCCTGAAACAGTACTGGACCAGTCCAAAAGTCAGAAACTCCATGATCTCCCACCTGGATGGCAGAGATTTAAGTACTTGGGCTATCATCTGCTGCCTTCTAGGTGTATTTGCAAGAAGCTCCATCAGAAGCAGAACTTGATTCCAAGCACTCCAGTATGAGCTAGCTGTGGACACCGTAAGTAGCAGCTTAACCTGCTGCACCGCAACGCCTGTCTTGACATATGAGGATTTTTTTTTTTTTTTTTTTTTTTTTTCCATCAGGATTTTGGTGCCTTGGATTTACTGACTTCAGGGAAAAAAATGACTATCATCTTCCTTTCATAAGAAACAGTGGGTCTCAGAAGATAGTTGTAGTCCTACAAAAACATTTTAATCCTATTGTTTCATGACATGAATAAGGATTTTTTAAGAGTTTTTAAGGGGCCTGTGCCATGGTGCAGTAGGTTAATCCTCCGCCTGCGGCACCAGCATTCCATATAGGCGCCGGTTCTAGTCCCGGCTGCTCCGCTTCCAATCCAGCTCTCTGCTGTGACCTGGGAAAGCAGAAGATGGCCCAAGTCCTTGGGCCCCTGCACCCCTGTGGGAGACTGTGTGGCGCAGCTCTGGCCGTTGCCGCCAACTTGGGAGTGAACCAATGGAAGGAAGACCTTTCTCTCTGTTTCTCCCTGTCTGTAACTCTACCTCTCAAATAAATAAATCTTTAAAAATAAAAAGGGGGGGGGGTTAAAAAGCCTGGTGAATGATTAACATGATTTGATTACCTTTTCAGTATATATTAGTAGGGGAGATCTAAGTGATAGCATGTATATACGTGTGTGCATGTATATGTACATACTTGAAAGATTCCAAGAAGCAAATACTTTGCCTTTATTTAAAAAAAATAATTGTATAGGGGCTGGCACTATGGCATAGCAGGTAGAGATACAAACTGCATTGCCAGCATCCCATATGGGCACTAGTTCCGATCCAGCTCTCTGCTATGGCCTGGGAAAGCAATGGGAGTTGGCCTGACTCCTTGAGCCCCTGCACCCACATGGAACAAACTCCAGGCTCCTGGCTTGAGATTAGCCCAGTTGCGGCCATTTGGGGAGTGAACCAGTGGATGGAGACCTCTCTCTGCCTGATTTCAAATCTTTAAAAAACAAATTGTGTAGTACTTTTTATTAACTTGGGTTTGATAATGAAGATTTAACCATTAACATGTAAAAGCATTAATTACTTAAAGTAGAAAAATTCATTAAATAATAAAGACTGAAATACCTATAATCATTTTTACACACATTAGAAAACAAGAATGCATTGAGTAAGTTCTTCATTATTTACTTACCCCAGCAGTAGATGGATGGGATGGGATAGAGGATAATGTCGTCTGTTGGGTTGCAACTGAAGATGATCGCTGTTGTGGGAGCTCTGTGGTTTTTACATGTTTGTAAGCTGAAAAGAAGGAAAAAGCAGTTTGCAAGCAGAAAACAAGGCTAGATGTTATTTAATCTGGGCACTGTTGTCTTTTTCCCCAACTTAAATCATTTCTAGGGGCTGTGAGTTAAATTGCCTCCTGAGATGCCCCATCCCATATGAGCACAGGCTCTAGTCCTGGCTGCTCCATTTCCAATCCAGCTCCCTACTAATGTGCCTAGGAAAGCCAGAGAAGATGGCCCAAGGACTTGGGCAGTTGCCACCCATGTGGGAGACCAGATGGAGTTCCAAACTCTCAGCTTTGGCTTGGCCAATGTGGCCATTTATGGTGCAAATCAGGGGATGGAAGATTCTCCTTAACTCTGCCTTTCAAATAAATAAAAATAATCTTAAATCCCAAAAAGAATCTACTATGATGGGAAATAATCCCAAAGATTTTTATCTTCCAGTTTTTGAAAGTTCTGAATATTAGATATTTTTTTTCCTATGGTGTCAAATGGTACCTAAGTAAATAATTTCAAGTGGAAAAATGGGGGGACAGAAATCAGGTATTGGTGGGCCAGCACTGCCATACATCACATTAAGCTGCTACGTGCGATACAGGCATCCCTTATCTCAACACCAGTTCCTGTGTTGGCTGTTCCTCTTCCGATCTAGCTTCCTGCTAATACACTTGGAAAAGCAGATGGCACAAGTGCTTGGGTCCCTGCCACCCAAATGGGAAACACAGATGGAGTTCCAGGCTCCTGGCTTGGCCTGGCTCAGCCTTGGCTGATGCAGCTATTTGGGGAGTGAACCAGTGGATGGAAGTCTGCTCTCTCTGTAAGTCTACTTTTTAAATAAACTCTTTAATAAATCAAGTATTGGCAATTTTTTTCATTTTCATTTGTGTGTGGATTTGTAATAAATGCTGGCATGTGAAGCATTAATGCAAGTTAAAATGTTACAGTGGACAAGTTTTAGCAGTGCAACTTTATATAAATTATATAAATATAAATTAACCTGTTAACTCTTTTCTGAACCATGCCAGAATTTGAGGATTTTTCTTTTTTAATACAGCAACTAAATGGTGTTACATTTTTATCATATAGTAGATTCCAGCCATTTACTATACTTTTATGAGTTGTGCTGCATGGAAGTACATGTTTTTAATGTGTATCTTTTGTGCTATTCCTATAAGTATGCTATTATAATATGTCAAACTATAATGATTCCAAGAAGGGAGATTCTAATAAAATTAATGACAATGAAACATGTAACTTCATGTAACTCTCCACAATTATAGTCTTTGCTCATTTGAAGAAAGTATCCATTTTTTTTTTCTATGCAGAGAATATCCCTTACAGTACTATCTGTTAGCTGCCTAGCCATGCCTTTACGGTCAGCACCATCCACTTGTACCTGCTGAGGTTGTGGACAAGAAGATGCCCCCGTCGCTGTAGGTGGAGAGGCGATGGTCTACACCTTCTGAATGCTCAGACTTCTCTTCACCCCCACTGATGCTCAGTGCACTGGCAGATCGCGACTGTTCCCGGCTCCGGCGCTGAGCTTGGACTGCGAGAGATGATTAAAAGAGGTGTGTAGCAAAAATGAAATGTCTATGGTAATAATGCTTCACAGTTAGTGAATCTCAGGTGTTAATTTGCAAGCCAGGGTTTTTTTTTTTTTAATTTTTTTTTTTTTTTTTTTGACAGGCAGAGTGGACAGTGAAAGAGAGAGAGACAGAGAGAAAGGTCTTCCTTTTGCCGTTGGTTTACCCTCCAATGGCTGCCGTGGCCGGTGCGCTGCGGCCGGCACACCGCGCTGATCCAATGGCAGGAGCCAGGTGCTAATCCTGGTCTCCCATGGGGTGCAGGGCCCAAGCACTTGGGCCATCCTCCACTGCACTCCCTGGCCACAGCAGAGAGCTGGCCTGGAAGAGGGGCAACCAGGACAGAATCCGGCTCCCCGACCGGGACTAGAACCTGGTGTGCCGGCGCCGCTAGGCGGAGGATTAGCCTATTGAGCCACGGCGCCGGCCACAAGCCAGGGTTTTTAAGTAGCTTTCCAGGGATAATGCCCTCAGAACTCTTGTGATACAAATTGGGAGCTCAAGTAAATGGCCAAGGGTCATATGACAGGAAGTGGTGCAGCCAGATTTCATATCCAATAGTCTGTCCTTAACTACTATTTCTACCCTGCCCATTTTCCTGGTTCACCAAAAAGAACAGACAAGTAACAGTTATATCAAACTCTGTCTTCAGTTTTTCTACAAAGTCCTCCCTAACTACCAAATTAAGTTAGATGCTCTTTTTGGTGTGTTCCCTGTGTGTTCCATGTCAGGGAGTATATTACAGGGTATAACTACAGACTGACTCTCTTCATCTGTAGGCTAGAATTAACTTGTTTGAGAACTGGCACTATGCAGGTACTTCAGAAGTTATGGGAAATTGAATTAAAAAATCAGTTTGGAGGTCAGGTGTTTGGCATAGTGGTTAAATCACTGCTTGAGATGCCTGCCTGCATCCCCTAACAGAATACCCGTGTTCATGTCCTGGCTCCAGATTCCTACAAATGCAATACTCTGGAAGACAGTAGTGACAGCTCAAGTACTTGTGTCCTAACACCTATATAGCAGACTGCATAGAATTCTGGGCTTATCACTTTGGCCTGGCGCACCCCTGGTTGTTGTGGATATTTGAGGTGTAAATCAGCAGATGGAAGATCTTTGTGTCTTTCTTCATTTTAAGTAATTTTTAAAAAGATAATTTTTAGTCTCTCTGTGTAACTATTTCAAATAAATAAATCTTAAAAAAATAAGTTTTAGTATAAAAAATTGAAATCTACGTATAGTTCTTCATCATATGTGTTTTTGTACCGAATGCACATGATAAATTGAAAACCCTGGGAGCTTCAGAGCCTAAGGGTCAATTGCTGGGCCACTATATGGTGCTGCTGACACTGTATACCTTTGCAGCATAACATACCATTAATCATGTGTAAACTGCGGGATTGAATGTTGTCCTCTGCTGGATCATAGTCAAAAACTGAGCCAGGATTAGTACGCCAGACACGTAAACCTGAAAGGAAAACCAGTGATCAGGGAAGATAAGGTATTCTTGGGTACTTCCAAAAACTTGAAAAGCAAGGCATGAATTTAGACAACCTCAGGAGGATGGAATTACTGTTATTCAGTAGAGGTTCCAGTCATGCCTTGACGGAGCACAAAGACAAGGTAGAACAGAAGTCAGCTTTACAAACTGAGATCATGGGGATTTTTTTTTTCTTTTTCTTTTTTTTTTTTTGACAGGCAGAGTGGATAGTGAGAGAGAGAGAGAGAGACAGAGAGAAAGGTCTTCCTTTGCCGTTGGTTCATCCTCCAATGGCCGCTGCAGCCAGCGCACTGAGTCCGGTTCACCGTGCTGATCCAAAGGCAGGAGCCAGGTGCTTCTCCTGGTCTCCCATGGGGTGCAGGGCCCAAGGACTTGGGCCATCCTCCACTGCACTCCCGGACCATAGCAGAGAGCTGGCCTGGAAGAGGGGCAACCGGGACAGAATCTGGTGCCCCGACCAGGGCTAGAACCCGGTGTGCCGGCGCTGCAAGGCGGAGGATTAGCCTAGTGAGCCACGGCACCAGCCGGGATTTTCTTTTAAACATACTCAAAACGGATTGAAATCCTTTATACTTTGACTTGATGTAGGTAATGTCATTTTTGTTCTCGGTTACCTGTAACAGTCTCCTGGTCCTGGTCATTTCGTTTTTGTTCCATTTCTACCACTTTCCTCTGAATACCTCGGTAGTTGATGTCACTGAAGTCCTGCATATTCTTTTTTACTCTCTCAGTGATAGGATCAGTCACAACTGGTGTGAAGCAACCCTTGTGTTTCTCAAAGTCTTCATGATATTTCACCTGAAATGTCACAAATTACCTTTATGAAAATACAATGGTGTCCCCATTTTTCCTTTTTTACGTTTTCCAACAGGCCAGCCACCCAAGGCAAAGAATTTCTGACTCACGGTTGAGATGTGCCGTTGGGTTTCCCTCACCCGTCTCATCTCCGGAGTATCCAACACGTAGGCTGCTTTACCTTGTATTTGTTTCCGGAAGCTATCAGAATAAAGAACCTATCGAAGAGAGACCAGGAATGAGTAAAGATCTTGGTGCTGTCCTAATTCTGAAGCCTCAAAGACTCTAGCAGATGGAGATGAAAGGAGTTGATGAGGAAGAGCTCACCAGCTGAGTCAGCTGGCGACCAACAGTGGGACAGGCTAGGATGAGGATGGGTGGGACTGGCTTCAGCAGAGAAAGGATTTGTTTGGCTTTGAAAATGAAAACTTCATTTTCAAAGGAGAGAGGGGCACAGTATAATTTTAAAGGGAAAAGGAAGAAAGTGGCCTCTTGAATATGCTTGGAATTGTAATACCAGCAGCAGCATATCTGATGGTATTTGGCACCAAATCTGATACTAAGGAAATGGAAAGAACTATCCTTTAAAAGAAATGATAATTTTGCTTAGGCTATGTCCAGGTTGTGTAATCCAACATACTAATACAGAAATCAAAGTTCTCCAGGCACTAAAAACTCAAAATACCAAAGCCAAAAAAGGCATCCATTTCAGAGTGTTACCTGTTTCACAGAATACCCTAAAAATAAAGGAAAGCAGAAGATTGAGAATGTTAGGAAATCAGTTTGTTATAATTGGTTATAGAAAACTACCTCAGAGTATGGTGAAAGGGGAAAGAAAACACTGGGAATTAAATTGTTATGTTTAGTATGATCACTTGGAATTTAAAAGCACAAATATGTTAATTATAATGTCAATTTTCAGTTGAATGAGAAAGTACGCATTTTATGGTGTTAAAACATTACTTTCCAAGATGTTGCATTTCTCTTTTTAAAATATTTTAGTGTGTTTTTCAGTGGAATGAGAAAGGCATGGTTTCATGATGTTAAAGTGTTATTTTCCAACTTGTTGCACTACTGCTTTTTAATCCTAGAAAATACCGAGCTAATATTTTCTTGGTTGCGCTTAGCTCTCTCCATCTCGGGAGTAACAGGTGTCGGAGTTGCTTTTCTCATATTCTCTTTGTACAATACCTAGGGGAGCCAAGAGAGCATCCAGACATCAGAGACCAGAAAACTAGTTCTGAAAAATCATCATTTAGCTGGTGTTATGGCTCAATTATATCACACTGCTATATGAAATGCCTCAGGAAGATAAAGCCATTAAGATGTTATGGTAGGAAGCAAAAGATGAAGAAAGAAGTGAAATCAATATGAGTTGGTGGGGTTGGTTTGTTTTTTTAAGTGGGCAAGGAATTTTAAAAGCTACACAAAGATTTTGGAAACACTGTGAGACAAATTAGTGGCTTGTTAACTTTCAGTGATACATTTTTCCTTGAAATACCGAGCTAAAGTTTTCTTGGTTGCGTTTGACTCTTTCCATCTCAGGAGTAAAGGGTGTGGGGGTTGCCTTCCCCAGGTTTTCTTTGTATAACACCTGTGAGATACAGTCATACCCAAAAGTCACTAGGAGGCAATACTCACTATTACATATGGTACAACTTGGGCAGAGAAGGCAAATGCTAGGATTAATCTACTAATAGAACAGCTCTCATAAAGAAAGCTTAAAAGTAGTTAATGGCAACAGCAAACGTACTATGATATTTAGAGGAGATTCAGGTGTATTTGGCAATTTTGTTTTTAACCTGGGATGGGGTTAGGAGCAGGCCAAACTGCAGAGGTTACTTTGCAAAATTAAAAGCACTTTCGTTTCTCAAGACAATACCGAGCTAATGTTTTCTTGATTGCGTTTGACTCTCTGCATCTCTGGAGTGACAGGGGTTGGGGTGCCTTTCCCCACATTTTCTTTGTACAAGACCTATTTGAGTCCAAAGGATCCACAAAGCCAAAAAGAAAAGAAAAAGAATTACAGTTATCAAAAGAGGAAATGGAATGGATCATTTTTGATGGGACTTAGGGTGCCAAACTATTAAGGCAATAAGGTTAGACGGAAAGCAGTGTATTTTCAAAGGAAGTTGAGTGTAGTTACAGCAACACACATGTTCCAGAGTAGGACCCAGCCCTGAAATCACAGGAGTGCACTGCAGTGCTCCCAGAGGGGATGCAGGACCACCATCATTTTAATGTTAGTCTGAGTGCCAAGCCCCCAACAGATCATATGAAAGGAGCAGTGGACTCAACTCAGCTAGATAAGGTTGAAGTTGTTCCAGTAAAGCAGCTGGTGCCTGAACCTTTTTGTGGCACTTCAACTGTCACAGACCTATCAGTGTCAGTTTTGCAGGCCTTCAGATATGGCCAAGGCTTTCTCTTACTTCTTTCCCTGTGGTGCCCTCTGCCCCTTGTCTTAGTTTAGGACAACATCAATCATATCAGTAAGGAGAAGTGTGTTTTTAGCTGTTATATCACCATCTTGGTAAACCAGTAGGAGACAAAGTGACACATCAAGACAAATCCTCAACCCTGTCATTCTTGGGCACATGGAATAGTGAGTGGTTCTCAAAGTGGAGCCTCTGGACAGCAGGGTCAGTATCACCTGAGAACTTGTTAGAAATGCAAATTCTCTGGTCCCATATTCACACTAGTGGACTAAGCAACTGGGGACACAACCCAGCGATCTGGTTTAACAAACCTCCGAGAGTTTCTGGTGCATATCAGCATTTCATAAACACTGCAGTAAAGGATCGGAGAAAGCTAAGATGGCGTCAGCGCTGAGGGCCATAAGGCAGTTCACTACTGAAAGCTGAGGTTCCCAAGCAAACTGCAATCCCCAGTTTATCAACATACACAATGTCACCAAGAACAAGTTTACTGGGAAGGATTTACTGAAATTATCACTTAAGACAATAAAGACAAAGCAACAAAAACACAAAATCCCTAAAACTGGTCAAATAACCATTCTAGTGACATTTTCCTTTTTAGGTAAACTGATGGTTACTAAACTATGCCTGGATCATAATTAACATCATTATCTTTGAAGGAGGATCAGGGGTTATTTTCCCCAAGGTCTCTTTGTCCACATCTGACAGGAAAAAGTCATCGCCACAACAAGCCAATGAAGCCATTACAGCCATATTCAAGAGAGAGCCCCGTCACACCTACTCTACCCCCTCAAGCCGCCCCCCCCCCCAGACTTCACAGGTGCATAAAACAAAAAGACCTTAGAGGTAGTGGATAGATAATGAGTTTGGGGAGAGGTAAGCAAAGGGATATTTTATATGAAAATCAGTTATTAGAACTTTAAATTGCAGATGACAGCAATCTTGTTATTATGGGGTTAAGGCTAGGAATAGCCTTCTAGGAAAGGATAAATGTGGTCAGGAATTCACAAATTTTTTAAAAAGGATTAATACGTATTATTTTAAACTATAAAAGTAGTTTAATTCATTAAACAAGTAGTTTTATCTTTTCTCGCCAGAGTACCGAGCTAATGTTTTCTTGATTGTGTTTGACTCTCTCCATCTCAGGAGTGACAGGTAAAGGGGTCCCCTTGCCCATGTTTTCTCTGTATAGCACCTGTGCAATGAGAAGGCAACAGAGAAACAGCCGTAAGTGACATTCCGTTTGTTGTGGGGGCATTGTGGGTAAGGCTAGTAGCTTCCTTGTTACAAAATGACACAGGAGTGCAAGGAGCCAGGAGTTAGGCTGACAGATGCCCTGTATGGCTTCTGTACAGCTTTCACAGAAGCTGTTACTGGGATGGGGAACCCACACCCTGCAGGGAGCACACCCCTCAGCTGCTGGGAGAAAGCTGTTGGAGTTATCCGGGTTATTCTCTTCACTTGGATGAGCACGCTGCCTCCTGAACAATCACACCAGGATTTGAAATGGTTAACAAACTTGGTTTTGTTGTTATCCACACCAACTACAGGTTCATTTTAAATGTTTAAAAGCATCAGATGAAGTAAAAATGAAAGGGAACTGTATTAACGAAATGAACCAGTATGTTGTTTTGCAAAATAGGATCCATTAGAAGCAAAGGAAGGGAAGTGGGTATACTTTTAAAAAGGAGTAAGTGTTAAGGTTCAGTTTAATTCTGAGGTTAAGGGGCATCTTCTTCCCCCTGGTTTGCAGAGTACCGAGCTAATGTTTTCTTGATTGTGTTTGACTCTCTCCATCTCAGGAGTGACAGGTAAAGGGGTCCCCTTGCCCATGTTTTCTCTGTATAGCACCTGTGCAATGAGAAGGCAACAGAGGAACAGCTGTAAGTGACATTTCGTTTGTTGTGGGCATTATGGGTAAGGCTCGTAGCTTCCTTGTTACAAAATGACACAGGAGTGCAAGGAGCCAGGAGTTAGGCTGACAGATGCCCTGTATGGCTTCTGTACAGCTTTCACAGAAGCTGTTACTGGGATGGGGAACCCACACCCTGCAGGGAGCAAACCCCTCAGCTGCTGGGAGAAAGCTGTTGGAGTTATCCGGGTTATTCTCTTCACTTGCATCAGCACGCTGCCTCCTAAGTAATCACATGGGAGTTTAAAGTGGTTAACTCTCAGTTTTGTTGTTATCCACGCCAACTAAGGGTCATTATTATTTTAATGTTTAAAAAATATCAGCTGAACTAAAAATCAAAGTAAACTATTTTGAAATTGCAATGTAGGATACAATAGAAGCAAAGGAAAGGAAGACATTTTTTAAAAGGAGTAAGTGTTAAGGTTCAGTTTAATTCTGAGGTTAAGGGGCATCTTCTTCCCCCTGGTTTGCAGAGTACCGAGCTAACGTTTTCTTGATTGTGTTTGACTCTCTCCATCTCAGGAGTGACAGGTAAAGGGGTCCCCTTGCCCATGTTTTCTTTGTATAGCACCTGTGCAATGAGAGGGCATGAAAGAAACAGCTGTAAGTGACATTCCGTTTGTTGTGGGCATTATGGGTAAGGTCAGCGTCCTTGCTGCAAAATGACACAGGAGTGAAAGGAACCAGGAGTTAGTTTGACAGGATGCCATGTACAGCTTTCAGAGAAGCCGTTACTGGGATGGGGAACCCACACCCTGCAGGGAGCACACCCCTCAGCTGCTGGGAGAAAGCTGTTGGAGTTATCCGGGTTATTCTCTTCACTTGGATGAGCACGCTGCCTCCTGAACAATCACACCAGGATTTGAAATGGTTAACAAACTTGGTTTCGTTGTTATCCACACCAACTACAGGTTCATTTTAAATGTTTAAAAGCATCAGATGAAGTAAAAATGAAAGGGAACTGTATTAACGAAATGAGCCAGTATGTTGTTTTGCAAAATAGGATCCATTAGAAGCAAAGGAAGGGAAGTGGGTATACTTTTAAAAAGGAGTAAGTGTTAAGGTTCAGTTTAATTCTGAGGTTAAGGGGCATCTTCTTCCCCCTGGTTTGCAGAGTACCGAGCTAATGTTTTCTTGATTGTGTTTGACTCTCTCCATCTCAGGAGTGACAGGTAAAGGGGTCCCCTTGCCCATGTTTTCTCTGTATAGCACCTGTGCAATGAGAGGGCATCAGAGGAACAGCTGTAAGTGACATTTCGTTTGTTGTGGGTAAGGCTCGTAGCTTCCTTGTTACAAAATGACACAGGAGTGCAAGGAGCCAGGAGTTAGGCTGACAGATGCCCTGTATGGCTTCTGTACAGCTTTCACAGAAGCTGTTACTGGGATGGGGAACCCACACCCTGCAGGGAGCACACCCCTCAGCTGCTGGGAGAAAGCTGTTGGAGTTATCCGGGTTATTCTCTTCACTTGCATCAGCACGCTGCCTCCTAAGTAATCACATGGGAGTTTAAAGTGGTTAACTCTCAGTTTTGTTGTTATCCACGCCAACTAAGGGTCGTTATTGTTTTAAATATGTAAAGATAGAAGATGAAGTAAAAACTAAAATGTACTGTGTTAACAAAATGAGACAGTGTGTCGTTTTGCAGAGTAGGATACATTTAGAAGCAAAGGAAGGGAAGAGGGTTTTAAAAAAAGAGTAAATGTTAAGGGTCAGTTGAAAATTGAGGTTAAGTAGCATCTTCTTCCTCATTTGCAGAGTACCGAGCTAATGTTTTCTTGATTGTGTTTGACTCTCTCCATCTCTGGAGTGATGGGCACTGGAATTCCTGTCCCCAGGTTTTCCTTGTATAGCACCTGTGTGGTAAGAAAGCATCCAGAAGAACAGGAGCAGTCAGGCACTTTCCCCCTCTGGAGACTTGGGAGGAGGGGATTTAGAGGAAAGGGACTAGCAGATCCTAAAGGCAAAGGAATGCAGGAAATAGCAGCAAAAACTAAGAATAGGAAAAGAAAATTTTGTTATTTTTGTTGCTTGAACTAATCTCGGCAGCACCATGGAAAGGCGCAATTAGCCTTCCCCAGCTTGTTATAAGAAGGGAAAAAAAAATAGAAACAGACAAGAGACAAAGAAAATCAAGGAAGTTATTTTTGATTTGGAAATGCTATTAATAAACCACATTGGGATATTTGAGTTTTATAAACGTATATATGAAGATAGATACACACATCTTCTTTTGCTGTCTTTCAAAAGAAGTAAAAAGTATTTAATTTTTAGTTGGACATACCAGGAAGAATTATTTTTAAGGTCAATGGGGGGCAATTGCAAGATGCTAAAAAAAGAAACTTGAAAATATCTGCCATACCAGTAAAGACAGAGAAGGTTAGATAGGAAATAAGGCCAACAGTCAGACCTTTGCAGAATCATGTTTTAAAGCTTTACGTTCAAATAAAACTTGCCAAAGCAGGACACTTAGTCACTGAGAATGTTACGGTTTTACAAACTGGAATAGAATACCAAACACCTTTTAAAAAAAATTTGTTTAAGCCAACTGATTATGTTAATGTTTAACCAAAATGGGGAAACTGATTCACAGGAAGTGGCAGTATTAAATTGGGAAAAAGACGGGTCAGATTTTAATTGGGATAAGTTGATTAGACTTTTAAAAATCTGGTTATTGGTCTCTCTTTAATGTTTTAAAAATAGTTAGGGTTTTTTTTTTTTTTTAAATACCGAGCTAAAGTTTTCTTGATTGTGTTTGACTCTCTCCATCTCTGGAGTGATGGGGATTGGAATTCCTTTTCCAAGGTTTTCTTTATACAACACCTGTGTGACACAAGAAAGCATCCAGAAAAAACAAGAGCAGTCAAAATGGCCCTTCTCATCTACATCCTGGGGAACCTACTTTGAGACTATAGACATCAACCAGGAAGGGCAGATTCACCTAGTGCACCTCTTTGTTCAAGCACAGATTTAGGTGAGAGCATGTTTTGTATTTCCTTAGCTGAACTGCTAGGAATTTTTGATGCTCATTTTTATTGGATCCCATATATAAAAATTGTTTCCTGTTCTAGAATTAAAGAATACAAATAATTTTATCAGAGCCCTGAACTGCTCAATGCACAATAGAAAAATTATTTTTTAAAATAGATTAACATTTATTTGCCCTATGCAGGTTTGTCTTACAGTATAATAGATACTTAAACCAAGACAAAAATCTATGCAATATGGCAAAACTGGTCTTCACTGAGTAAGTTCAAATTGTAGAGATGGTCAGTTATAAAGTCAGTGTTTAATATATTGTATTGTTTATTTCCCACAGAATCTAAAAGGCTTATGCACCACTGGAGAAATCTGCATAAATGTAACTTGTATGAAAATGAGCACAAAAGGTTACCCAAGTTACCCTAGTTGGCTATGACCAAATATAAATAATAGTGTACTTTAATATAGAATGAAATAACTTTAAGATAATTTTGAAAATTGGTGCAAACCTTCCATAAACAGTAATAATAATGAATCCAGAGAAAATAACATTCCAAAAGACACATTAACTTACATTGAAATTTAACACAATTGAAAGGTTGTTAGTAGGTAGTAATTAAAAACAAAAAGAAGGTGGGACCAAAGTTACTGAAAGTTATGTTAAAGAATCAAACTTTTTGAAAATATTTCAGCTGACAATGAAAAACATTTAGATTAATTCCCCTACCTTCAAAAGTAAATTTAGTCATTTTCCTACTGACATTTGTTTCTCCATCTCAAGGACATGAGAATTTACGATCTTTGTGTAGAAGCATCAGACTATTTGGGAATTAGATTTTTTACAGGAAGAACAATAATGATATAAGAGACAATAACGCTGACCATACATTAATGATCTGATCTGTGTGTTTTACAAGAAATCAGAAGGCCTGAATTTTTACTCATGAAATGGCATGTTTAGAGTAAGTCTCAAAATAAGATTCTTTTGTTTCTAATACTGTGAAAAGAGTGATTTTTTTTGGGTGCTAATCTTTATATATATGTGAATAGTATCTAAGTTAAGGTGGCTCCTGTTCTCAAGAGCCACGAATTCTATATGTGGCCTCCAGCCTGGTATCCTTTCTTGCAATGCTAACCCAGAAACATTAGATAAAAAGAGTTACAGGTTCAGCTTTTGTCTGGAAAAAAATTAACTTCAAAAGTCCCAGCATAACATACAGATGAAAGGAGAAGGAATCAAAAGTTTTAATGGACTAGTGTAGAAAATATAAAATACTAGAATCAGATGGTGAGTAACAGATCCAGAAAAGGGAAGGACTCAGTGAGATTTTTAAGAAAGAATTTGTTAAATTGATTATTATAAAGGGACAAACAGAAGTTTGTTTTATAGAAATTATTTTGTTTAATATGGAGTTAAAGGAGCTTTCTTCCAAATACCGAGCTAAAGTTTTCTTGATTGCGTTTGACTCGCTCCATCTCAGGAGTCACAGGTAGGGGTGTCCCTTTGCTCAAGTTCTCTTTGTACAATATCTGTGTGTACAAAACCAACAGTCACATCAGCCTGAAGCCAGCTTTTAGGTAGATTTGAACTTTAAAAAGTTTCAATGTATTTTTTTGTTTTTTATGATAGCATAAAATAAACCTTTAAGAAATGGAGCCACTCTAGGCTGCCCTGGATATTGAGCCATTCACAGCCTGCTCTCTGTCCCTGACTGGC
Organism: Lepus europaeus; assembly: GCF_033115175.1. Taxonomy (NCBI): domain Eukaryota; kingdom Metazoa; phylum Chordata; class Mammalia; order Lagomorpha; family Leporidae; genus Lepus; species Lepus europaeus. Next base: position 93,657,575 of record NC_084827.1, read on the forward strand.
CAGGTCAAAGTGGCTTGATTTATATCTCCTCAAAGACTACAGGATTAAGTCTCAGCAAATAGTATTCAAGTTAACTAAAATTAATATCTATAAGGAAATGTTGGTAGCATTTAATTAGGGAAAGGAAGGAAGGATGAAAAGAAAAAAAGACAGGTAGGCAGATAGTGTTGGGGGAACAAAACAAACATTAATATTAGAAGCTAAATTACTGCTTTCATTGATCTTGAATATATTCCAAAGGAAAGCTCATTTATATCTTGTACAAAAAAATGAGAAAAGTAAATTTGTATTTCTCAGTAACTGAACTGCTGTGTTATCGCTGAATAAAAATGCTTAAGAATCACATTATAAAGAAAAGCTACAAATACAATGCATCAAACAAAAACACAACAAACAAAGAAAATTCCAATTAACATCTTTTTGAAGAGGTGTTAGGTTTTACTTTTGATTTGTGCCATACCAGTTAGAAACACCTATTGTTATTAAAAGAGGACTGGAAAAAGGAAATAATGAGTATGACAGGATTTTAAGGGAAGTGATGAATAGCTATGTTTTAGAGAAATGCAGTTAAAATTTCACACCAGAGCTAAAGTAAATACTACATTAGATTTGTATTGAAAACTGAGATAATATTTTACTTTTCATTATATGAATTTAGTAATTTTACATTTGTAATGTGTTAAAAATATTAAGGTATTTTTTTTTTCATCCCCTAAGAAATACCGAGCTAAAGTTCTCTTGATTGCGTTTGACTCTCTCCATCTCTGGAGTGATAGCTGTTGGGGTTCCTTTCCCCAGATTTTCTTTGTACAAAACCTGTGAGATACAAGAAAGTATCCAGAAGACATTCAAAACAAGCACAAAGGCTAAGGAAAGGAGAAGAACATCGGGTGTGGTAAGGAGCTAATCTTTCATTAGTAAATGGTATTTAGTACGGACAACGCTTTTACTTTTTTAACTTCACAATTTTGAGTAAGAACTCTACAGTGCTAATTCTAAGGCTGGAAAGGGGTAACAGAAAGCATTGAGTTATGAGAAATGAGTATAATGATGAGGAATCCTATGTTAATTCTTCTTATGGTGTTTCAGGTCTAACTACTCACACTGGTCAGTTGGTGAAAATGTTAAAGGAAATCAGAAAAGTGGGTCATTTTGTATTAAGTTGAGATGATTTGGTCAGGTAATACACACAAACACACACAGAATTTGTTAAGATGTTATTTTTTTTTTAAAAAGGGTGATGGTTATTCTGGTAAATTTTTTAAATGGGCAGTAGTTTTTTATTTGATATATTTGTAAATACCGAGCTAAAGTTCTCTTGATTGCGTTTGACTCTCTCAATCTCTGGAGTGACAGTGGTTGGAATGCCTGTTCCCAAGTTTTCTTTGTACATAACCTGTAGAAAATAATTAGAATACCCCAAAAGGTAAAATAACCATAAATCCTTCAGGTTACCGCTACATGGGGGCTATTTGGTGGGAACTCATAAAAACAACCTTTCACATATGACACTCAAGGAATAAGGAAAAGAAATTCCATAAATTTTTATGTTCTTCTAAGTATTTAGTTTACTGTTATAAACACTAAGTACTAAATAATGCATTTTTTGCAGCCAACACATAATGCATTCCTAAAATGCATTAAATAATGACAATACATTTAATAATGAGAAAAATCTAAACATCATTACACTCAGTATTTGTGTCTTGAATAAAGTAGGACTGAGATAGACTTGAACTTAATAAATAGGGTGCTTGGTTTAAAATTTTCCAAAATATAACAATATGTAATCTATAATACTGTTGCTAAGAATTTTCTGCTTTTTATTTTCTAATCATGATTGCTAATTTTTCCTAATAATTCCTAGTTATTCCTATTTTCTAATCATAATTCCTAGCTGGTTCTTAGTCTGCAGGTATCTTTTATAAGAGGAGACTTAGTTTGTCAGGAAAAATCTTTCCCTGAAGTCTGTACTGATGATTGCTTGATCACATATAATGGTGTTTTTTGAATGGGTATTCAAAACAATAGAATAGTATTTTTTGGAGTTAGTTTCAAAGTACTGTAAATTTTAAAAGAGTAAGATACATCTACTTTCTCAGCCTCTTGTCTCCTTCCTTCCACTTCCTTTTTTTTTTTTTTTAAATAAAGATTTATGTATTTGAAAGGCAGATTGACAGAGAGAGAGATCAATCTTCCATCCACTGGTTCACTCTTCAGATGCCTCCAACAGCTGGGGCTGGGCCAGGCCAAAGTCAGGAGCTAGGAGCTCCATCCAGGTCTTTAATGTGGGAAGCAGGAACTCAAGTCCTTAGGCCATCACCTTTCTGGCAGGAAACAAGATGGAAAGTGAAGTAGCCAGAACTTGAACCAGGCACTCTGATAAAAAGTGGCAGCCTATCCTGTGCCACAGTGCCAGGCCCTCCTTCCTTCTTAATGTTCAGAATTTTCAGTCTGTGAACTGAACGCATCAATTCTTTTTAAATGATTTGATTCTATTATGTACTAGTACATGGGGTGGGAAGCAAGACAAAAAACTTAGGAGTTTGTGTCACAGATTATTTCCTAAAATCACTAACAAGCTAGTGGTATCTTTGTTTTGCTCAGAAACTTTTCAGCATCTTTGATAATCTGCTGTCTTGATAACAAGGTTGTGTTTCTTTATCCTTTACCCAAGAAAGCAGCAGGACTGATCACAGACAACAGAAAAAACAAAATTAGGGAAAAGCACGATACTACAAATCAGAGAAACAAACAGGCCATGGCCCCAAAACTCTAATGAAGTTCGTACCACAAGGAATTCAGAACATGTAACCTGCAGAATAAATGATCAAGTATCTTTCAGTGGAAATCAATGAGTGCTCAGTCCTCCAACGACCAGGGGGCTCTCTAAGACCAAGGTGCTCATCTATGTTGGCCAGGAGCTATTCCCTAGAGTTCACATAGTCTTGTAAGTAGCTAGCTACTACTTAGAATCTGGGAAAGAGGAGGAGGGGGTGCAGAGTTAGGGCTCACTTGACAGGTCAGGAGAAGCTTAAGCTACCCTGATGGTTCAGGTCTAGGGGATCCCCCAACCCAATACACACTATGCACAGGTGCCTGATGTTTCTTTTAGAGAGCTGGCTTCCTGTATAAGGTGGATGACAGCCAGTGCCTGAAACAGGTACCGTGCTTACAAGACGCAGAGAGCAGAGAACACAAGGCAAGAAAGCTGGAAAGGGAAAGATGGCTGCACAGACTTCACAAGACTACCTGGAGTACTCCTGGGCACTGAGGAATCCTCTCATTCATAAATATATACAAAACAATCATTTTATAGGATTCTTATGTGTATTATGAGAATATTCAAAAAGTCCGTGGAAAAAGAATGTTAAAAAAGTTTGGTGCAAAAAATTTGAAATCCAGGCATACTTTTCTCATAATGCATATTTTCTATGAAATTTTTAAAGACAACTCACATGTATAGGCTTGGGTTAAGGTCATCTCTGTAACCTTATTACTATCGTTTGCACATTTTACTTTAGAAATGGAAGCATAATGATCAGTAATTCAAGTCCGTTCTGCTCTGTGATTATGCAAAGGCAGGCTTCTGATCTACTTTCTCAGCCTGTACTGCCCCTGCAGGACCAAGGGAGGATTCACAACACCCCCAAGGCGGGAGAGGGTCTTCGTAGAAGGGAACAAGGCCTGAGAGGGAGCTAGGGGAAGAAACCGGGACGCGCCCAGTCACACAAACCGGTGCTGAGGGCGTGGGCCTTTACCGTGCTAATGTGCTTCTGAGTCTCCTTGACCCGTTTCACTTCAGGCAGGTCAGGGATTGGAGTTCCTTGTCCAATTGCTTCCTTATACTTCACCTGCAGATGTGAAAATGGGAAAAGGTATTATTTACACGCATACTAGTTATTCTCCCCAACACATGCATACTTGATTAGCAGACCCACAGTTTTTTTAAGGTGGCAATTTAAATAGCCCAAGCTCTGCACTTAGTATGAATGGGACACATTCTGATCCTGGGTTAGAGGAGAGCACTTCTGAGGGCAGGGATGCTTGGTCTCTGTCTTGACTCTTTGAAAGCAAAGCTAGGGATCTCCACTCAGACTGGTAGCCACTTGGCTTCCTTGTACACAGCAGCCCCTCCCTTATCTTATACATTGTAGGACCCCTGGTGTGTGCCCCAAACTCGGGATATATTATGTTATTTTTCCTGTACATACATACATATATAAGTTGAATGCCTTTTCCATCTTAACTCTTATGCACTGTGGCCATGTTGTATGCAGTCTGAGGTGTGACAACAAAACTAGAGTGGATTTTTCTTTCTTCATAATTTCCTAAATGTATTATAGATCTCAGCAATCTTAACATCTGGTTTTTTTCTTATTGAGAACTTTCACATTTCCACTTAAAGGAAGTACTTTATGGCTTCTCTTTGGTCTATCTGAACTGCCAACATCACTAGTCTGCACTTTGGGGCTACTATTAAGTAAAATAAAGTGACTAATAGGGGATTAGTTTATACAGCATGGATACTCTGGACAAAGGAATGATTCAAGTCTCGAGTGGGACATTGCAAGGTATTGTAATATCTCATCACACTACACAGAATGGCTTGCAATTCAAAACTTATGTATTTTCAGACCCCAATTGATTGTGTAACTAAAATCATGGAAAGTGAAAACACAGATAAGAAGGGACCAGTGAATGCTAGGGTTTTTATACCCAGCAGTTCATTTAACTAGGACAGCTAAATTCATATGCATGTCTCTAGGAAGGTTAATGCCTTGTCTCTAACACTGTCTACTTTCTTAAAACCTCCTTCAATTTCCATCTCTAACCTGACCCTCATGAAATCTACCATGGCATTGCACAGAGTTTGAGATGCCTATGATTGCTATGTGGTGATGGGCCACAAGCACCTATTTAGCCAAATCAGCTATTTCTGTTGACAAAGTTTTTGAATACAGTTAATAATCATTGTAAGTATTCAAAGGGAAGCAGAGATTGTGCCATTACCGAGCTAATGTGGTCCTGGGTTTGCTTCACTCTCATCATCTCCGGTGTCTTTCCAATTGCTGTTCCAGGTGAGACATCCTCTTTATATAAAACCTGGGCATTCAGAACCAAGAGAGTGTTACACAGAAGAAAGGAAAACCCCACGATTCCTGGAGAAAGACTAGGACACTTGGCTTCTGTGAAAACAAAGCACACTAGACAATGTTCTCGGGCAAGTGCCCGAGCACTGCCTGTGATGCCTCCCTGGTCAGCACCAGTGACTCAGTCATGTGTCAACACAAACCACTTTCCAGGTCTTGAGGTTTCTTTTAAGATTATTGCAGGTATTAATACAGGATAAGAAAAAACAGAAAATGTTGATTAACCACGAAAACAAAAACCACTCCCAAGTAACACACAAATGCCATTAAAGAAATGCAGTCAGTCAATTATTTTGGGAAGGGATAAGAAAAGAAATCACAATGTAAAAAAATAAAAAATAAAAAACATCTTCTGGAGCAAGACAACACATGTTACTGTGCTGGGATTAAAAATGTAAAAAGAAAAGTCACTTTGTTAGCAGATTTAAGTTGTTATTTCAAATAGTTTCTGGGGTGATGATTCTGGAGCAAAGTATGGAGAATTTTAACAAACCATTGCTAATATTAACTAGGTGTGTTAGATGTTAATTGTCTGTATCAGTGTGATACAGGCTAGTATTTTTTCTTTTATAGAAGAGAATGGAATTATTAGGTTAGCTTCAATGGAAAATAAATAGTAAATATACCGAGCTGAAATTCTTTTGATTTTCTTTAACACGCAGTATTTCTGGCGTGTCTTGAACAACTGTAATTTTTCCTTTACTGTTTTTAAGGTCACACTGGTATTGCAGCTATGAAGAAAGAGTAAATATCTTGTTAAGATTTCAATATTGTTTTAAATATTTTAACTGTCTTACATTACTTCAAGGCAGTTAAAATCATATATATGTGTGTGCATATATATATATATATATATATATATATATACACACATGTTGAAGCATATGCCACAACAATCATAGCCTGATAGCCATTGGAAGAATTTTGGGGAGACACTCATTTTGTTTTGTTTGTTTGTTTGTTCTTGACAGGCAGAGTGGACAGTGAGAGAGAGAGACAGAGAGAGAGACAGAGAGAAAGGTCTTCCTTTGCCATTGGTTCACCCCCCAATGGCCACTGCGGCCAGCGCGCTGCGGCCGGCGCACCACGCTGATCCGAAGCCAGGAGCCAGGTGCTTCCTCCTGGTCTCCCATGCGGGTGCAGGGCCCAAGCACTTGGGCCATCCTCCACTGCACTCCCGGGCCACAGCAGGGAGCTGGACAGAAAGAGGAGCTACCAGGACAGAATCCGGTGCCCCGACCGGGACTAGAACCTGGTGTGCTGGCACCGCAGGCGGAGGATTAGCCTAGTGAGCCGCGGCGCCAGCTGAGACACTCATTTTTAAAACATTAAAATGTACAAGATTAGGTTTTCAACTGAAAAAAGAGGATGTCACTGCTAATGGAAGATGGTGGTAGTTCATGTTGAGAGACAGGAAGCCACCAATAAACTAAGAGATGGGTCTTTCCTGCTGTGATTTCAGATTGAAATTTAAGGTGAGCTCAGAGAAGAGTCGAGTACATATTTCCTGGAGCATGGATGGAGCTGTTGAGGGCTCCTCATCAGCATCACGGTAGGGGTGGGCTACGCCTTGCATCAAAACAACTTACAAGGCTGAAGTTCTTCTGGTTCTCCCGGACTCTTTGCATTTCCGGAGTGTCCAACACAGTCTCATAATATGACATGCACTTCTCAGCATCTTCCTTGTACTTTTTCTGGAATAGATTCCAAGAAATAAGGAGATGAACGCTATAGGGATTCCAGCTAATGGGACTCCAAATGGCCTCTGGCTTGGCAGAGGAAAAGTGCTTTGCGTCTTCTTGACTGTCACAGATGTTGGGAGGGTGCCAAGCAGCATGCTGTCAGAGAATTCCCTGGCTTTTCTTTCCAGAAAGGCATTTAGGAGGACCCACTGCCAGGTGGTCCACGGGAGGGAGGTTCCAGGCATGGAGGCTCAGGGAGAGCCATACCTTGAGAGGCCGTCCTCCTTGCTGAGCTACAGAGTCAGTTGGCCAGGAACCAGAAACAGAAGTGATAAGAGGCTATCAAAATCCAGTCTTTGCTGGTGATGAGTTTTTGCTAACCTTAAGCAGGTGTGATCAGGGCTTCCGGCTGCAGGACTGAGCCTCCTGGCAAGCCCTGAGGGTGTTTCCAGAACACAATTCTAATGCTGTAGAAAACTGTGGGACTGGCAACTCTGCAAGACAGACAGACCTAGGCAGCTGCCATGGACTCTTCCTTGGGCTTCCTTGACTTGCACCAGCCTTAGGCTCTTTTTGTGGGAAGATGAAAATTATCCATCATGGGAGGAATCGGGGTTAGATTGTGTGGCTAGAGTTGATGGCACAATCTCAATTTTGTTAGCGATGATTGGTCATATGGTCATATGGGCTGTTTTTCAGATTTGCACACAAATTTTACATGCTTGTTATAAGAAACTTTACATATAAAATAGTGATTCATTATGAGTTATTCCATGTCAGAGTCCTTTAGTACCTTAAAATTCTTTTCTATAATCTATTATAAATTTGATAGAGAGATCTCAACTCTGACTCAATACCACATCCTAGACAAACCCCTTTTGCCTTATTGGGAAGAAACTATAATTTGAAGAAACTTCTGCACACGTAAACGTGAAACGGGGAGGCAGTCTGTGGGATTCTGATGTATATCCTTACCTGGCTTGAAAGGTTCTTGACTTGCTGGGCGTGAATAATCTCAGGAGTGTCAACCACAGAAGTGAAATTGGCTTTTTCCATTTCTGCTGATTGCTTGTACTTAATCTGTAAAAGGACATTCAGCATTTGGGTAAATGTCTACAATGTGCAAACATTTGTTGGCTTGGTTTGATTGAGAGGGGATCAGTATTTCTTTTTCCAGAGAGACTAATTCATTTGCCATTCAACAGACATTTCTTCCTATCATGGACATAGCTATACTAAAGTTAGAAACACAAAGAAGGTTCCAGCTAATGGAAGACTTATTATCTAGATGGGTGCAAGGTGGGACATGGGCAAGAGACAGATAAACAACACATATTTAAGCATGGATTGTTTACTTGAGAGCCAGGAGAATGACCCACACCAATTAACATTAGACAATGTAGGATGCCCAAAGACCTTCGAATTTAGGCCTTGAAAGGAAGGGAAACAAAGAATTCCTAAAATACTCTAAGCAAGGAATTCTTGATGCCGAATGTGAAATAGGTGGACTAATAAACAAGGCCAGGATGTCAGAGCCTGCCTCAGCTCAAAGCAGCAGTTAAATTTTCCCAACTTCTGCTCTTTGCTCTGAACATCCCTGTTGTTCATAGACTCAGAGAAGCAGAAAGCTGGGAAAGGCAAGGGGATTGCGGTCTATGATTTAGTCTCATGGGTTTTTGCTTTTTAAAAAATTTTTAAAATTTATTTGAAAGGCAGAGTTATAGAGAGAAGGGGAAAGATACACAGAGATCTTCCATCTGCTGGTTTACTCCCCAAATGACTGCAATGGCTAGGGTTGTGCTAGGCTGAAGCCAGGAGCCTGGAGTTTCTTCTGGGTCTCCCATGCAGGTATAGGGCCATCTTTTGCTGCTTTCCCAGGCTCATTAGCAGGAAGCTGGATTGGAAGTGTAGCAACTGAGTCTCAAACCGGCATCCATGTGGGACGCTGGCATCTCAGGCAATGGTTTAACCTACTATGCCACAACACCAGCCCCAGAGTGTCATGATTAAGATGCTAGTTATGGGGCAGCGCTGTGGCGTAGTGGGTAAAGTCGCTGCCTACAGTGCCAACATCCCATATGGACACTGGTTCGCTGGCTATGGATTGGCCCAGCTCTGGTGGTTGCAGCAGTCTGGGGAGTGAATCAGTGGATGGAAGACGTTCTCTCTCTCTGCCTCTGCCTCTCTGTAACTCTGCCTTTCAAATAACTAAATAAATCTTTAAAAAAAAAAAAAAGATGCTGATTAAGATGCCTGCATACCGCATTGGAGTGCCTGAGTGCAGTTCCTGACTCCTATCCCTGACCCCAACTTCCTGCTAATGCAGACCCTGGGAGAACCGTGTTCCTGCCACACATAGAGGGAATCTAGATTGAGTTCTGGGCTCCTGGCTTAAATTTTGGCTCGCACTCCTGGCTGCTGTGGGCATTTGGGGAATAAACCAGTAGATGGGAGTGCTCTGATAGAGGGCAGTTTTTTATTTTTATTTATTTATTTATTTATTTATTTTGTACTTTAAGAAAAGTAGTGGAGGGGAGGCAAGGAGATGAAAGGAAGACAGACAGATGGAGGGAGCTTGGCAAAGGTTCCCTCATCATTTCGCTGGGATGGATTCTACCAGGCAGATGTTCAAGAATGCCATTATGAAAGCCAAGACTCTGTGGCGAAAAATATCCTACACGAAGGATCTCTGAGACCTCAGTGGAAAGAAGGGGCCATCAAGAAGGATGTACTTTTCTCTGAAGGGAGGAGAGAACTTCCTCTTTGCTTATGGCTGTGTCCAAATACTGATGGAGTCTGTGGTCACGAAAGGCTTCCATAGCCTTGGCAGCCCAGGCAAGAGCCTCGGGAGATCACCGACATCATACATAAGAGTGGTAGTTGTTAAAGGAACAACAGAAGTCACTGTGCACTTACTCCCCATGTAGGACCTCCATTCTTAATGAGTTGTACTATGAGAATTAACTGCAAAACTTGTTTTCAAACTGTACTCTATATGTCGTATGTGTGGGTGCAAACTGTTGAAATCTGTACCTAACATTGATTTTATATACAGAGGACCAACTCTAACTAAAAATGAACCATAATGAAGAAGGGCATGAGAAAGGGAATAGGAGGTAGGGTGGGTATGAGGGAAAGAACGACTATATTCCTAAAGTTGTACCTATGAAAAATGCTTTCCTTAAATAAAAGCGTTAAAAAAAGAATGCCATTGCATGTTTTTGACTGTCCCTGACCAACAGGTAAGGTAACAGAGACACTCTGCTTTCCTGCCTGTGCTACGCTGCCTGTGGCTGCTCCTAAGTGCATGCTTTATTCCACGTGGCTCCCAGCCTGCTCTCTGCCTGTTATGGGTCCAGCCTACTTCTAGACTTCTTTCTCCCCTAAATAAAGCCCCTACTTTCCTGTATATGTCTTTCACTGAATAAATGCTAAAAAAGAAAACAAAAGATAACCGAGAAAATACTACCTCCTCATCATCGCAGCTAGTTTCTGGGGAGATTGACTCAGAATGGAAACCCTCACCTGGCTGGCAATATCAGTAGCATTCCTGGCCCTCATAAAATCTGGAGTTTCATTGGCCATGGCATTCAGGCCTCTTCCTTTGACTTCCAGCTCCAGGTCTCTCTTATATTCTTTCTGTAGTAGCATTTTAAAAAATGAAAAAAGGTTAGCTAATTTCAACTAGTATATAATAAATGCATAGAGTGAATATAAAAGGTCTCCTTTTGAATATTTTCAGCCTTTTCTACTTAAAAAGTTAACATTTAAAGCAAATTTTTAATCTGGTTTGGTGCACAACTAGGATGAAATTTATGTACTTACCACTCCAGTGTAGTGTTTAAATTTAAATGAACACCCCAAATGTATCAAGGTTAAATAAGAATAATAGAGTAATAAGAGGTTATGATAACCACTGTAAAGATAGTACTATAATATGTACTCACCAGAAGTTGGGATATATTTTTGATGGTTAAATATTGTGCTAACTATGGAACTTGAAATTTAAAAACTCTCTCCTCTCTCTTTCTGGCATCACTTGGCAAGGAAGGGATGAAGATGCTGTATGAATTAGACACATGCAGTTGGCTGTGGGCCTACCTCATTGAGGATCTGCGTGGCGTTCTTTGCTCTCAACATGTCAGGTGTATCTTCCATTTCAGTGAGCCCCTTCCCACGGATGCTCTCCTCTAGATCTCTCCTGTATTCTTTCTATGTCACAAAATAAAAGCAACAACACTGACAAGACAGCCTGGGTTGTTCCTCTTAAGTGAAAAGCCAAAAATGTAAAAAGTAAACTCTTCCAATTTTTAAACTCAAGGTTGGGTAAGTAAAGATATGAATAAAGTAAGGGTATAAGATTCATAGGTTAATATTAAATATCAAATAAACAACTAGAAATTAATAGAATGCTAAGGTAAGCATATTTTATTAGGTATTCAATTTAAAAATTAGAAGAATTAACATGGGTAATGGATTAGGTGGTAGTACCAAACAACTTGTGAGCCCAACTTGAAACCCACAGTTAGGTGGGGATGGAGGTGGTAGAAGGAGCACATTGATGGGTGTCATTAGTGCAATTATTTGGGTCAAGAGGGAAAGAAAAGACCAAGTGGGCACTACCTCGCTGGCTATTTTGGTTGCGTATTTGACATGTAATAGAGCAGGTGTGACCTCCAGGCCCGTCAGGTTTCTGCCTTTAATGGACTCTTCATACTCTTTCCTATATTCTTTCTAATATGAGTAGGAAGGAAAGGCAAGTTAAAAAAGAATCTGTTATAATTTATTTCACAATCCTAGGAAGAAAAACTTATATAACATTTATTTCTTTACATGTCTTCTTATGCATAGTTCTAGCAATGATTACACATTTGAAACATGTCTGATTGTTCTAGAAAGATTTTGTCGGGAGCAAATGGCCCCCAGAAAGCTCAGAGGTTGAGAAACTATGATGGGACCCTCCCTCCTCTGTCTAACGTGCCTGGGCTGGCTCTCTGCCACAAGAGTAGCCATTTGCTATGGGCACTGAATCCATGGTCATCTCTCTTGAAATAGTCCACATTTCTCTTAAGGTGACAAAAGACTTTATTTCAAAATTAAAGGTTACTCATGGGAAGAAAATAAACCAAAGTCTAGAGGAAAGGGCCTGAGACACTGTCTACAAACAGCCTTTTTCATAATCATGACCTTCTTAAAAACATCACTGAATAGATCAGGCAGACAACAAGGCATAGTTGAGACAAAGAGCTACTCTCCCAACCCCAACTCTTTCTCTTTTCTAATCCCTGGATAGGTGTTCTCACGGAGAGGCTTGGGTAGATGTTGGAACTCAATTTTTGCATTCTTTCATTTTAACAGAATTTTAAGTTTATAGAAAAACTGTAAGAATAGTGTAAGGAACTCCCACAGATTCTTTACTCCACTAATTGTTTCGAACTATTTTAAACTTTGGGTTGCCTGGCATTATACACCAGAATGTTCCACAAACTTATACCTAGCTTTTATTGAAATCATTTATCTTTATAGTTGGAGATATAACTCATGGAGGACAGGCAAACAGAAATTCCAAATAAATCTGTTTCCCAATAAAAACAGACTAAGATTCAAAATAAGATTTCATTTCTCTCTATTCTTGGTTAAAAATGAAAAACATGTTTTTAAAATGCTTGTGTTGCAATTTTAGAATGGGAAATATGACACCTTGACTTGAGGTTTTCTAGATTCTTGATAAACATCTTGACCATGATCCCTTTGTTTGTTTTGGTTTGAGACATCCTACTGAGAGCAGAGCATCCCAAAGCCAATGGCATGTCTGTGTAGAAGGAGCTTTTCATTCATTAAAAAATTCAATTATATTCAGTATAATTTGTTCCACAGATAGGGATAGTTGGCTTTGTTCTAATTTTATGAAAATGGTTGTTGAAATAAAACATATGATCAATATGTACTACTTGGATTTTTTTTAAATAACTAAACTGTATGGTTTCTAGGATGGAAATGATTTTAGGGACCACATGTTAAGAACTTACACCATATACCCCTTTTGGATGACAGGAGACTGGGTATGTGTGGCTGTGCAAGTCCGTGTGCATTGTTGGCTTGACGATATCGCTGTTGTGCGGTATGTTTTGTAGGACTTACCCCACTCTGCATCTGCTGAGACTCCTTGGCAGTGATGTATGTTGGTGTTTCAAAGTCCAGCATGGGCTTTCCCCGTTCCTTTTCATACTTTTCTTTGTATTTCACCTAGTGATGAAAAGCCTTGTTAGATACACTTCCTCCAGGCAATTCCTAGAGCTAGCCAGAGACCAGTGTAAGGACAGTACTTTATAACTGACCCATTATGTCATCTCCTTGCCACTCAAAACAGATTCCTGTTGTGTTTCAGATCCGGTACCTTTTCGTCATTGCCGCTGGGGGGTGGGGTGGGTAAATACCATTACCATTGGGAAGGTGTAATCAGGATTTGGATTCAGTTCAAGGAGACAAAAGATTCACTGCCAAAAGTCAAAGAAATGCCAGTGCGTGGAAATGCATGGGGGGAACTGTCCATATGTAATGTTGGCCAAGGTTTGATGTATTGACGTGAACGCTTTAACAGCATTAATCATTATTTCTGGTAAAAGTTTTCAGTTTCTCTTTCATAAGAACTCTTATCAGACTCAGGGTCTTGATTGAATAGATAACTCATACAACTTTATTTGTGAGTAGAAAACTCTGGGTCATAACTGGTCATATATTTTTTAAAGGTTTATTTATTTATTTGAAAGTCAGAGTTAAACAGAGAAAGAAGGAGAGGCAAAGAGAAAGAGGTCTTTCATCCAGTGGTTCACTTCCCAGATGGCCACAACAGCCAGAGCTGTGCTGATCCAAAGCCAGGATCCAGGAGCTTCCTCTGAGTCTCCCACGCAGGTGCAGGAGTCCAAGGACTTGGACCATCTTGTACCGCTTTCCTAGGCCATAGCAGAGAACTGAATTGGAAGTAGAGCAGCCAGGACTTGAACTGGCGCCCATGTGGGATGCCAGCACTGCAGATGGCAGCTTTGCCTGCTCTGCCACAGCGCTGGCCATTCATATATTTAATACAAACAATATAAATTGATATAAAAACCAAAAAAATCTAGTTTATATGTTGATTTGGCATTCTCAAAAGATCCCCAAGTCTGTTTAGAAAGATAGTTCCTGGGGCCGGCACTGTGGTACAGTGGATTAAGCCACAACCTGCAGTGCAGGCATCCCAAATGGGTGCCAATTTGAGTCCCGGCTGCTCCACTTCCGATCTAGCTCTGTGCTAATGTGCCTGGGAAAGCAGCAGAAGATGGCCCAGGTCCTTGGGCCCTTGCACCCATCTGGGAGACCTGGAAGAAGCTCCGGGCTCCTGGCTTCAGCCTGGCCCAGCTCAGGTCGTTGTGGCCATTTGGGGAGTTAACCAGCAATGGAAGATCAGTGTCTCCTTCTCTCACTCTGTAACTCTGCTTCCAAATACAAAAATTCATCCTTTGTAAAAAAATAAATAAATAAAGACAATTCTGTCATCTACATAATATGATTAGGAATGGGGAGCCATAAAGCCATTCAGAGACCACAGTGAATAAAGTGAAAGAAAGGTGAAGGACCTGTTTCACACAGGGTTCTATCTGCAGTGTTCCATCTCAGCTGTCGTGAGACACCAGAATAGAGGCCGGGGGACACAGGCTACTTTACAGATGATTTGAGGACATTTCTAGTGAGTTAGCCCTCTTGGTTAATGCCCAAATGGGGTAGTACATAATGCTGAATTTTTTAAACAAAAGATCACATGATAGCAAGTTCTTTCCTCAGAAAATCTTCAGTTATTTCACAAATTCAGCAATTTCTTAAATACCTAGAGACTCTATCAGTGGTAGATCTGATCATGTCACTGTCTATGTAAAATCCTCCTCAGACCGCCTATCATGGTCTGTAGTGTTTCTTGACCTGGGAAGCACCTGTGGGGAACATTGGGATCACTGAGAGGCGTCTGTTCCCCTTGTAAAACAATCTATGCTTCTAGTCCCTGTCAGTACCTGGAATAGCACATAGTGCATGTATAGAATACAATATGCTCTCCATAAAATGTAGTTATATGGGTTATAATTTATAACAGACAAATGTGTTTCAAAATATTACTCAATTCAAATCTCCTTCTATCTTTGTGTATTTTCTCAAGCAATGATAATTAAAAGGATAAGTCCTGGGATTGGCATTGTGGCGTAGCAGATAAAACCACCACCTGCAACACAAACATCCGATTGGGGCACCAGTTCATGTCCCAGTTGCTCCACTTCTAATTCAGCTTCCTGCCTAGGAAAAGCAATGTCAGACGGCAAGGTGGGAGCCCTGGATAAAGGCCCTTGGCTTCGGCCTAGCTCAGTGCTGGGCACTACAGCCATCCAGGGGAATGAACCAGCACATGGGAGATCTGTCTGTCTCTCCTACTAACTCTTTCAAAATAAATAAATCTTAAAAAAAAAAAAAAAAAAAGGATAAGTCCTATCCTGGAGGGAGGGCATGAGGTCTCTTGGCATTGTAGATGAATGTGCTTAGGGGGAAGAAATCAGTCTGGATCAACTTACGATACTCTGTAATTCTGTAGCCTCTTTCAGGTGAAGCTGCTCCAGATTGTCAGGGATTGTGTGGTAGTGGCCTTTACTCTTCTCATAGTTCTTCTTGTACTGGTACTGAGGGGAGGGGCAAACAAGGGACATTGGTGGGAAAGCTGCTCAGCACTCCTGTTTTCCTCTTCAGGGTTAGACAGCATCGTGAAGACCACACTGAGATTAGCAAGGGTTAAGTGGGGGTTAAGGAAAAGTTTCACAAGGTGGAGATCTAATTCCAGTATTGTCAGTTAACAGCAGATGGCTTATTCAGAGTAGGTGCTGTAGGTGAAGGTAGCTCTATGTCCTCAGAAGAAGGGAAAGGAATGGTTAGTGGAAACAAAAGCTTAACATCCTAAAAATGAAAGCATTTTCATATACCAAGAGGTGTTATATCCATAGAGGACTGGGAGATTAATGTAGTGCACAAGACTACGCTGAGACAAGAGAACAGCTTTCCACTGAGTTCAGTGTTATCAGTCGCAGAGGGGTGCGTGTGAGCTCAGAGGAAGAACCGAGATGCGGACGGGAGACACAACTGTCTCTAGAGCAAACGATGCAGCTTACAGAGCTGGCGAGCTGGCTTGTGTTCAGCACGTGATGCATTATCAGAGACTCCTTCATGTCAGTCACAGGCTTGTGCAGTTTCTTCAGGTCAGCCTTGTACTTAACCTGTGTTAACGAAGACAAACAGGAAATCATGCAAACAGAAAATAGAAAGCAGCACTGATGGAACCCATAATCCCATGGCCCTCCAGTGCTCGAGACGGTAACAGGAAACCATACCTCATTCACAGGGACCAAAGATGCAAACAACCTAAGAGGCCATGAGCTGATGAATGGATTAAGACATGTGGTGTATACACGTGATGGAATCTTACTCAGCCACACAATGGAAAAAGGTTTACTACACACTACAATATGGACGAACACAAAAGGACAGATATGGCATGATTTCATTTATGTAAAATCCCTAAAAGAAGCAAATTCATGGAGTCACAAAATAGATTACAAATTATCGGGATGGTGAGAGTAAGGGATGGAGGAGTTATTGCTGAATGGTTATAGATGTTATGTGTCGGTGATGAAAAAGTTTCAGAAATAAGAGTTAAATTAGTTAAATAACATTTGAGTGTAATTAATACTAGTGAATTGTACACTTAAAAATGTTTAAAATGACAAGCATCATGATTATATATATGTTTCCACAGATTTTATTTTTTTAAAAAAGAAAGCATACCTCACTTGCAAGATTATTAGCATCTTTCATGATTTTGTAGAGCTGGCTGTCTTTTGGATTGTATTTTGGCGTCTTTCCCTTCTCTTTGTCGAAATTTTCCCGATATTTAACCTAACAGCAAATGCAAACATTTTGATTATTCTTGAACACCAGTCAATTTGAGAACATAAATACCAAAGAATAGTCATGATTTATAAATTTATTACCCAAATGGGGACATTTTAAGAATTAAAGGGAGCATTATTGATAATAACTATGTGAGGACAACAATTAAGTATATGATCAAGTGACATAGTATAAGTCTTGCTCATTTTTGTATTATCCAGGGTATGAAAATAATCATCTCTTCCTAATGCAAAAAAAAAAAAAAAAAAAAAAAAAGGAGAAAATGCTTCAGGCTGAATTCAGAGAAGTGATCCAATGTATTAATTTAGAGAACAGTGGCCCTTCTAACTAGCAAACCCCAAAACATTGTATGTCTACTGTAACGAATTCAGAGAGGGGTTGTCAGTGATCAAGGCTGAGAAGTTAAGAATCTGTTAAAATTGGGAGAATTCACGGTCACTTAAAAATAGGATTTCTGTGAAACATTTAAAAATTTTTTGGACAAAAATTGATCTTGAATAAAAAAACAGAATATAGTATGAAGATTATTGGCTCTAAGTAGAATTCTAGATTAGAAGAAAAAAATGAGATACTTTAGAATTATGAGGAAAATAAGATTAAAGGTACTTAGGATATGAAAAGGACTAAACTTTGGTCTTAAAATAAGCACAGTGCTTGTCAGTACTAGTTACTTAATAAATGTGTTTTGCTGCAATGAAAGGAAGAGACAGTCATTATGATGAGTTAATATGTAAAGATGATTTACATATATGTAAATATGATTTACGTATATGAGAATCTAACCAATTAACAGACAGTGGCAGAAACATCTTACTGAAAAACTGACTCATGCCTTTATCAGAGTATAGTCCAGAAGTGAATCCTACTAACTAGTCACTCTAGGAAGAATGAGAAATGAGCTATGTCTGAATGTTGACCAATTATACAAGGGCACTATTCGGTTCTAAGGAAGCCTGCAGTTTCTGTCACAGGTGAGAGAGAAGACGCAGTCATCCAAAGTGAGTACTCTGAATCCAGAGAGCTTTACTCTACTGACGTTTAAACCAGGACCCCTCACGCTTTGTGACTGTACTCCACTTTCCCGAACTGGACAAACCCAGCAGCACAGACAACACAAGACCACTCAAATCTGAAAAACAACGAAGTCTGTCACATCAGAGAAAATGCATTCACGGTGCTGAGACATGCCAACCTTGGATACATCCATGGTGGAAATGCAGAGGGGAAAAGAAGCATGCAGAACCGTACGGAGGAAGGCAGGTGCACCGAGACCGATACAGAGGTGGGATCAGAACCAGCACATACTAGGACAGCACAGTGCAGACATCCTACGATGGCTCTTTCCCCAAGGAAATTCACTTTGAAAATAAAGAAATGGAATGGCTGCTAAGGAGAGCCGGAGCCGGAGCCGGAGCTGTGAGCTGCTGTTGGGACTCAAAGACAGCTTTTCCTAAGGGAGGCAGAAACCCCTAAGTCTGGGGATGTTCCCAAGAGCTGTGAAGCACAGAAGAGACAAGTGAGCCAGTTGTGCATTTGGGGTGGGAAGGAAAGCAGCAAAGATCCATCCAGGGTGGGAGAGGAGCAGCTTCCTTTCCAAGTGTGCTCAAAGTCCTCTTTTTTCATTTAGAAAACAACTCGCTTCGGGAGAAGTATTTATTCAAAGAACAGCACGTTCACTGGTTCCATTTCAGTTTCTTTTTCTTCAATTTTGAGTTCACTTAAATTTCCGATGTTAATATTTTTTTAAAACTGTTATGCCTCCCCTCTCCACAGGAAGGCCTCCAGGCCTGTGCAACCCACACAAGTGCTAGAATGAGTGGTGTCAGTGCTTCGGGCCTCCTTTTATCACTGGGTCTTCCTAAAAACTACCAGAGTTTGAAAAATGAGGGCCAGATCAGACTTGGGACTTCAGGAACTCCTAGAGTGGCGTTGGACGAGGAGTGATGTTCTGAGACTACGTGCACGTGGCATTGTGGGATGGTGAAGTCTTTTTCTTGTGAACCGCAGGAGCCTGTGCTGTAGCAACGCCCTCCATCATCAAGTGGCCACAGCAGCAGTCACTGGTTCCAGCCGGCTCAGACGTTGGGCCTGTTATGGATGTCGTGTAGGGAAGTGGATATGAATTAATTCCCCTCTCCAAAGCTTAACTGCATTGAAGGCTCTAACATCTAACTGTTCGGCTCCTTTTTAGGGAATTGAACTGTATACTGGTGCTCCTATAAATGGAAGAACAGGCGTATGGATTAGACAGTTTCCTGCTATGAAGACTGTAAGACAAAGGACGAAGTAAACATTGTAAGAAGCTTATTCTGTTGATTCACGCTGTGATTAACCCAAGAAACTATATTAAACACCGGTCTTAAACGTATTAAATAGCAGCGTGGTAAGTAACTTCAGGAGATGCAGGGTTTGTGTGTGGGTGGTGAGGAGATTCTCCACTGGTCTTCATTTCATCTTTCAATTCCATCCGTGTCAGCAGCCTCAGGAACAAGGGATACCATCTCCACCTGGAATCTGTTTTCCTGTTCCAAGTGGTGTCTCCCAGAGGGAAAGTGTCATGCAGGAAAAGAGGGACAAGTGCAAAAGAATAGCCTTTGACAAACGTCCACAGCAACCTACACGTTCTAACACAAAACAGAAAGACAGCTGCTCAGTCCTCTGACCAAGACCAAGAACGTAGACGAGAAAAAGAGAGAAAGACGGAGATGGGCTTGCTGTGGCCTTACATCGCTGATGAGTACATTAATTTTCTTAAGGTGCCTCATCATAGGGGTGTCATAAGACGCGGCGCCGTGCCTGTGCCCTCTGCTTTGTCCCTTGAGGTATTCTGCCTGGAGTACGTAGCAAGAGAGCAAAGTCAGATGGGGAGAGCCCACACATTGCTGAAGGCCCCCTTGGCCAGGGCCACATCATGAAGTGGTCAATCCTGCGACAAGCCATTCACAAAAATGTGGACTCAGGAAGTCAAGCTCATAAGAGGATCTGGCTGAATCCGCTTCTCCAGATCATAGGAATCTCTGAGGATTAGAAACATGGTCCTCTTGGCCGGCGCTGTGACACAGGGGGTTAAAGCCCTGGCCTGCAGCACCGGCATCCCATACAGGTGCCGGTTCAAGTCCCAGCTGCTCCTCTTCTGATCCATCTCTCTGCCATGGCCTAAGAAAGCAGTGGAAGGTGGCCCAAATCTTTAGGCCCCTGCACCTGTGTAAGAGACCCGGAAGAAACTCCTGGCACCAGACTTCGGTTTGGCTCAGCTCCAGCTGTTACAGCCATTTGGGGAGTGAACCAGCAGATGGAAGACCTCTCTCTCTCTCTCTCTTTGTCTCTACCTCTCTCTGTAACTCTGCTTTTCAAATAGATAAAAATCTTTAAAAAAAAAAAAAGAAAGAAACATGACCCTCTTGATTTCCAAAAGCAATAGTTTTCAAATTTTAAACATCAAAATCATTTATCTGCTTTTAACTTGATATTGGTATGGCTTTGGAAATAAAAAACATAGTAAGCATTTTTATATTAGGAAGTTCTTGCTACATTTCATTACTCAGTCTTTTTTGTGAGTGACTTTTGTAGCTTGGTTCCAAATGTTATATGATTCCGTTAATTTATAATAAAACTACTGTATTGAAATTTTAACTCTAAAATTCATATTTAATTGTCATCTGTCATCTGATCCTTTTCTCTTTCTATAATTCTAACCTGTTTCATCACCTGGAATTATTACTTTATATCTTCTAAAAATATTGGAATTCTAAGTCTGGTATTGCTAAAAGTCAATGCCTACAACAACCAAATATATCCCCAAACTAGTTCTTAAAATAAATATTTGAACAGAACAGGTGAATAAGAAGAAGATGGGATCTCTAAATTGGAGTAGAAAAAAGATAATATTTAGTTCATGTCCTATGGGACCAAAAACTTTCTGTTTCTGGTGGTAGATCATGGAATCTCTAACCCAAGTCTGAAAACCTGTCATAACTGGGGGCATTCTACATAACTGGTCTAACAAGGGAAATTAGGTAATGTGGGACTCTGGTTTGGGCAACACGTTTCCAAATCCATCTTCTCAATACCACTCCTATGACATCAGTTAGCACAGGGCATTTTCACCCCAGCAACCTGTGCATATCTTGATGGAACTTTGTTTTACCAATTGTAATCATTCCTCCACAGGCAAGGGGTCTGAAGACATCTGGTCATCCACAGTTCCTAGCCCAGGCATTCAATATTTATATGTTGAATGAAAGACTAAGATTTCATCTGGTTGGTTCTAGAAGTTAGAATTTCATGACTCTCATATGTTAGCAAGTCTCCCACAGGTGACTCCAGTATGAATCAGACTCTCAGAATGTAACTCTTACTGCCTGGCGAGAGCTTCCAGAGGACCTGAGAAGCAGGTGTTTTTGTCACATAATGATAGTTAAGCAGACAGATGTGTAAATGCATACTCACAGTGGACAAATGGAGACTGAGAAAGACCTAGGAGGATAGTGACAAGGTCCTCAGCACACTTTTCCATGATGTAACTTTTGAAATCTCTACAATGCTACGAAAGACCCAGAGTCTCTTTGATTGATAATATTGTACTTTCATTCTAGGTGTTGCTCCTTCATGCACAGCTGTTTGCTACTTGCCCATCTACATTACCTGGCTGCTCAGCCTGGCTGCCTTCTTGGCCATTTCAATGTCTGGGCGCCCAAGCATGCTTAGCCCATGGCTGCCTTCCTTGCGGTGCTTGGCTCTGTACTCCACCTGAATCACAGGAAACCAAAGTGGGTGACACATTCTTGGTGATGAGTGCCTTGACTACTTATTGGGAGTGACCTTTGGAGACCAGAGATATTGTAGCCACACCCCTACCTCACTGGCCTGTTTGGCTGCCTGTGTGGCCTTCTTGATGTCTGGCCGATCGGCCACTGTGGTGTAATGCAGGTTCTCTTTGGCGTCCTTCTTGTAAGCAACCTTTATTTGGAGAAGAAAACACTTACATGAGATTCATCATCTTTCCAGAAGTTTTCATTAAGCATAAACCATCTTTTTACTTAAAATTAGGGGCCAGTTCCCACCACTATATTTTTTAAACTACCAGCTATAGAATTAGGATGAACACACACTGGAGCAAGAGCATGCGCCAGCCTGGGGTCCATCCTCAAATGGGCCCCTGGGAACGTTGGGAGGGAAACGTACGTCACTCTGTTTCTTGGCCACTTCCATAGCGTGTTTCACTTCTGGTGGCTCCTGCATGATGGAGTAGTTGGATTTCCCTTTCTCCTTGACAAACTTCTTTTTGTAATTGGTCTAAAACAGAGGAGTACGTATGTGAGCAGAGGCAGTTGGAAACAGAGTTGATTCACTTGAACTGTGAGGTGATCCCCAAGGAAATAAGGCTCCCCCTTTAGCATCAGTTTGGGGTTGAGCTCTGTGGCCCATATTCTAGTTCTTGCCCATCATTCTTTCCTGGAACCCAACAGTAGAACCACCTGGTCTTCTTTAGAGAACTGTAAATTTTTTCTACCTTTTTGAAACGTGTGGAACCAAATAAGACTCATAATATAGACTGAGCAGCCCTAATGTGAAAATCTCAAATGCTTCGAAACCTACTGTTTTTGAGCACCAACATGACACCACAGTTAACAAATTCCACACCCAGCTTCCTACGACAAGTTGTAGTCAAAATGCAGTCAGACTCAAAATATTGTATCAAAACAGCCTTCATGATATATGTATAAGGTGTATACGAATTGCATGCTTAGACTTGGGTGCCATCCCCAAGATATCTCATGTGTATATGCAAATGTTCCAAAATTTGGAGAAGCCTGAAATCTCCAATGCTTCTGGTCCCAAGCATTTTGGATAAGGGATACTCTGCCTGTGCCACAATTATTATATTACTGATAAGGATATGGTGGGCAGAGGATACTGAGGCCTCTCTAAAACTGTTTATCAGTTTAATGATAGGAGAGACCAGGCCAGTGCTGTGGCATAGTGGTAAAGCCGCCACCTACTGTGCTGGCATCCCATAGGGGTGCCAGTTCAAGTCCCAGCTGCTCCCCTTCCAATCCAGCTCTCTGCTGTGGCCTGGGAAAGCAGCAGAAGATGGTCTAAGTCCTTGGGCCCCTGAACCTGCATGGAAGACCCGAAGGAAGCTCCTGGCTCCTGGCTTTGGATCGGCACAGCTCTGGCCGTTGCAGCCAACTGGGGTGTGAACCAGCGGAAGACCTCTCTCTTTGCCTCTCCTTCTCTGTGTAACTCTGACTTTCAAGTAAATAAACAAATCTTTAAAAAAAAAAAAAAAAACAAAAAAAACGGAGGGCCACCTTAAGCAAAATGCTTCCTTCCATTAACAGGTTGGTAACAAGTCCTATGGTAGAACCTACGTCAGCTGTAAGGGGAAAGTTGATAAATATTGGATTCTCTTTTGAACCAGAGTTCAAGAGTCACTTGTAGGTTTTCATTCTATCAGGGAAACTACATAAAGGAAAGCATTTGAAAGCAAAAAGGCAGCTTGCAGTCTTTCACCTGCTACTAAGGTTAAATGGTGTTGTTGCTGCCAAGAGTCCCATGAACAGTCACTTACATCACTGACATGCTTGGTCACTTTCTTGACATGAACGGTATCCCGGGTCTCTGGAAGTGTTGTGTACGAGCCCTGGGCCAAATGCTTCTTGACATAGTCCTTGTACTTGTTCTGCAGGAGTCCACAGAGAGCTGGTTAAGGCACCTGCCTGGAGTGCGAGCCAGGACGGGAGCAGAGCGAATAGGCTGCTGGGGGTTACCTCAGACACCAGGTTGCTGACGGTCTTTGCCAGAAGGATCTGAGGGGTGTCAGGCACAGCGTGACAGCTTCCTCTTTCCTTGACATGTTTCTCTTTGTATTTCAACTATAAGAGTGAACAAAATTCTGGCTTTAGCTCCTCTGGTATGCTGCGTATTTTTAGTAAGCTGGGAGAATGGCATCACTGACAAACTAGGATCACTAAGCTCAGTAAAAGGTTTGACTCTTGGAATCTTGCAAACATTCATGGGTTCCCCACCCCTTACTTCTTGAAAGTTGAGGTTTTAACATAAAAATGGCCTTATGATGAGTCTTTTACAGGTAGATTTTAGTTCAGAACTTTCTCAGTTACATCATTGTAAATCCTGGAAGTCACTGTTATTTTTCCTTTACAAACAAGGAAACCACAGTATAAGGCTCACTCAAAAAATTGATGGAAAAATGGAATTAAAAGATTCCAACATCCCTGTTTTTTTCCATAATATGTGTTTTCCATAAGCTTTGATGACCTCTCATATCAGAAGGGTATGAGCCCATGGAAAATGAATGATTAAGTTTCCCAATAGATTCTAGGCAGACTTTCAGATTCCTGGGTGCGGCTGTGTGAACTGTCTGGTGCTGTACATCTCAAGGCCCACCACCTGGATTTAGCGGCCACTGCACAGCTGCTGCCCTGCTGGACCAGGCCACTGGGGTCCCTTGAGGGAGGGCCAGATTTCAGGCCCCACTCCTGAGAACCTGTGGAAGCAGCTCGCCTCTGTCCCTTCCTGGGTGTCCCCGGGGACACAGTCACAGACGGTGGCCCTGAGTAAGGTTAGGCATCATGGAGGGGACCGGATACTTACGTCACTTTCTATTAAAGAATTCTTGAGAGCCAGCACCATGTCTTTGTCATCAGTGACAGAAAGCTTGCAGCCCCTGAGGAACTCTCGGTCGAGCTTATATTCAAACTACAACAGAAGAAAGGAAAGGAAGAGGGACAGTGTCGCAGGCCTAGGAGGAAGCTGGATGCTTGATTATATCAACTTTCTTAAAGGGCCATGAAGGAGAAGAGGGGCTTCCTGGCCCTCACTGCGTGCTGGGCTCCTCCTTTGCAGCCTTGCCTAGCTCCCCAGCCTCAGCCAGAACTCCCGGCCTTTGGGGCCTGGGCCCAGGACGAAGAGAACAGGCTCCAAGGCCAGCATTGCTTCCCGAGCTTGCCTTTCATTCCCCCGCCCCCCTTCTCCTCCTTGGCTCTTCAAGGAGCTGGGGTTAATGCCCACAAAAGGGGCTGTCATGCAGACCCTTGCAGCAGCCTGAGTGTCTCCCACCGTACATCGCTTTGCTGCAGGGATGACTTGGCAGCCTGGATGAAGTCCGGTCGGTCAGGGGTCCACCTCCAGTGGGCTTTGTTGGCTTCATACTGCTTTTTGTAGTCCAGCTGTTTTTAACAACATGGAAAAAAAACGACTTCAATCAGTAGGCTGGATTCATAAACACATACGGCACAGGTCTACTGCATTTTAACACGTCACAAATCAGGGTTCTTAATGCAAAACAGAGGCTCAGTTAAAATTTCTGTACAATTTATGCAGCTAGTCAGTCATTCTGAGGTCATCACTTGGGACCTTTTGGTCCCAAAGTAAGGATTACAATTTTGAAAGCCTCTACATGAAATGATTCTACAATTTCTCCAACTTTTCTGATCTAGCCCAATCACCTTCAGAATCAAGTATTTTTAATTCCTAACTAAATTCAGGAATGCATTAAAAAAAAAAAAAAGAAACCCTGAGGCTATTTTGTGCCAGGTACTTTTCTAAGTGCTTTATAAATTAGACAATTAAATAGATTAAAAAATTTCATGGGCCAGCATTGTGGCCCAGTAGGTAGAGCTGCGACTCAGTGCTGGCATCACATATGGGCACTGGTTTGAGCCCTGGATGCTCTAATTCCAATCCAGCTCTTTGCTATGACCTGGGAAAGCAGTAGAAGATGGCCCAAGTCCTTGGACCCCTGCATCCACGTGGGAGACCCGGAAGAAGCCCTGGCTCCTGGCTTTGGATTGCCACAGCTCTGGCCGTTGTGGCCAATTGGGGAGTGAAGCAGCAGATGGAAGACCGCCCACCCCCCACCCCCACCTCTCTGTAGCTCTGCCTTTCAAATAAATGAATAAATCTTTAAAAAATTGAGGTATAATTTATAACTGATAAGAAACACTCTCAGGGGCATTCTGTAGGAGGTCTTTTCTCACTTTATTGCCAGAATGTTCAAATGTACAAAACAGCTGCAAACATCTTGAAGTGAACATCTACAGAGCCACTGCCTACCTGGATTCCACAATGTACGCTTTCCTGTAGTTGAATGATCTCACATCTATTCTGTCCGTCAACCCATCTCTCAGTCTATCCTCAGGACTCCTGCAAGCTACTTCCCAGCTCCTCCAGGCATCTGTCTCAGTTGGCTGGCTCTAATAAACTTATGTTCTCTCTGCTATTTGTGGGCACCAGTTGGGTTATCATGGTTTCATTATACAACCATTTACATATTTTTAAAAAGATGGAGTTTCTCTAAATTCACAAAACTGTTTCTCCAGCTGAGGCTGTAAGATGTCCCACCCAAAGGAATGAGTCAGTGCAAGGAGTATCTGAGTGGAGGAAGATCTAGGCCAACTCCTGAAGATAACAAGTAGCTCAAACGTGCTCTCGTTCAGAAGAAGCTGGCTCTAGAGTTTGGTGCAAGAGGGGGACACAGAGACACAGAGGAAGAGAATGACAGGCTAAAGCCTTTTTCAAAATGCACCCTTCTTTTCACAATTGACCGTCTGTTTCTCAGCTACCCACCATGGAGGCTGTAGCACCAACAGTGTGGTGGTGAGGCCACCCTTGCTCTACCTCAGGCCCCTCTGTGAGGGCAAAGGCAGTATTTAATTGTAGCCTTATCACTCCTGCTCCTGGGGCCTGACTCACTAGATCTGGGCTACCAAGAGCTCCGTCACCCGAGGGGATGTGCGGAGAGGCCACGTATGCCACAGAAGCTGACAAATCCCCTCTCAGGCTTGCAGAAGTTCCTGAAACTTACATTGGTGTTGACTTTGTAGGCGTCCTTGGCTGCCTTGATATGAACAGCATCTGGCTTAATCGTGCAGTTAGATTTATTTCTTTGGTAAACTTCCTTGTATTTCAGCTGTGGGAGGGAACAGTGACAGGTTAATTTTTTATAGCAGCCTACTAAGTGTCTTCCAAGCCAAGATATTAAAACTACGATTAGAGTGCACAACGCCCTTGAAGATAGAGTTTTAAAAAACCTGTTGTGAATTAAGGATGTAGCTATACAGAGAAGCACGGTCCCATTTCTGATCTTAAGACCTACTCCGGGAAGGCAGTGGAGGATGGCCCAAGTCCTTGGGCCCTGCACCCCATGGGAGACCAGAAGTACCTGGCTCCTGGCTTCGGATCAGCGCGGTACGCAGCGCACCAGCTGCGGCGGCCATTGGAGGGTGAACCAATGGCAAAAAGGAAGACCTTTCTCTCTGTCTCTCTCTCTCTCACTATCCACTCTGTCAAAAAAAAAAAAAAAAAAAACCTACTCCCCCAGGACACACTGACCATGGTCATCAGTGTCACCTTAGAATTTATGTCCCTGAGCCTAAGCATGGAACACTGGACAAATACCCACATAGGTTTTCCAATCAGCAGTGAAGCATTTCCCCAGCAGCTCACTTGGGCACAGTCTTGCCCTCCTTCTATGCTGCACAGTTCTAGCTGTTATGATATCATATTGTAATTATTTGTTTGGCTGCCTTCTTTCCATTAAGCTAAGCCCCCTAAAGGGTCAATGTTGTGTGCCATTCATCATTTCATTCCTAGTGTCAGGTGCATAGAAGCTGAATAAGGATTTGATGAGTGAATGAATGAATGGTTGCAGTCATCACTGTTGTCACTGCTAGAGCCATACCTCACAGGCTGTGGTGTATGTGGGTTTGGGCAGGCAGGAGGGGCACAGGGAAGGCTTAGCCTCTGAAGGTAACTTCCTCATCTGGGCTTCTAGCTCCATCCATTTTCACTCTTCTTAAACTTCAGGGATCTAGGGCCCAATCTGAGCCTTACTCAGCATTATCTTTAGGGGAAAGGCCTTGACCTTCATATTTTTTCATCAATAGCCCATGGTATTCCTATCATCAAAAAGTTTGGGGAAATGGATGTCAAAATGCTTCGTTTTTCTGCAGTGTTGGGAATAGACTGTCCCACAGGAGGGATAAACCTGATGGTAGACAATTGATGCACACAGTGTGTAGTGTCAAACTTATTAAAATTTTTATTTCTAAGATGTTTCATACATTTCTGTCTTCCTAATATAGATACCAGAGAACTGAATATATGCAATTTTTTTTTCATGGAGTCTGAAGGTCAACAGTATGAACATATTCATCTACCAAAGGGTTTCTGACCTCTTGCTATAGTCAAGGCTTTGGGATGGGTTTGGGTCATTCCATAGTTGCCTTGACTATTCCCTTCTGGTACCCAGAAGTTCATGTACCCATGATATATTTTTTTAAACACTGAACTTTGTTGTTGTTGTTAACCACAATGCTGATTGTTTTCAACCACAGAATCAAGCTAGGGGCCAGCTCTGTGGTGTAGCGGGTAAAGCCGCTGCCTGCAGTGCCAGCACCCCATATGGGCGCTGGTTTGAGTCCTGGCTGCTCCACTTCCAATCCACCTCTCTGGTATGGTCTGGGAAAGCAGTATAAGATGGCTCAAGTCTTTGGGCTCCTGCACCCACGTGGGAGACCCAGAAGAAGCTCCTGGCTCTTGGCTTCAGATCGGCCCAGATCCGTTGGTTGTAGCCATCTGGGGAGTGAACCAGTGGATGGAAGATCTCTCTCTCTGCCTCTGCTTCTGCCTATCTGTAACTCTGCCTTTCAAATAAATAAATAAATAAATAAATCTTTTTAAAAAAAGAACAGAGCTAGATATATGAAAATTTATGAGTATAATTTGTAATAGAATACAGCAGCTAGTTTGTGCCTCTTAGTCAAGATAGAAAGTTCATCAGCTCATAACAGGGAAAAGAACATGCAGAATGGAAGAAGCAGAGAGAGGGGTTATATGGAAATTCGTGTACTTTCTGCCAAGTTTTCCTGTAAATCTAAAACTTCTACAGGGAAAACTTACAAGGAATTTCCACAGTATAAGAAGAAATCACGAATGTTAATAAGCAGAAATGATTAGAAGAGATGCAGAAGAGAAGATGATTCATAGAAATTAAGACAAGAGAAGGGGCCAGCGCTGTGGCGCAGTGATTTAACACCCTGGCCTGAAGCGCCAGCATTCCATACAGGTGCCAGTTGTAGTCCTGGCTGCTTCACTTCCGATCCAGCTCTCTGCTATGGCCTGGAAAAACAGTAGAAGATCGCCCACATCCTAGGGCTCCTGCACCCGCATGGGAGACTCGGAGGAAGCTCCTGACTCCTGGCTTCGGATCGGCGCAACTCCAGCTGTTGCGGCCAATTGGGGAGTGAACCATCAGATGTAAGATCTATCTCTCTGCCTCTCCTCTCTCTGTGTAACTCTGACTTTCAAATAAAAGTAAATAAATCTTAAAAAAAAAAAGACAAGAGAAAGCTAAAAAAAAAAGATAGAGAGTTATCAAATATTAATAGCATGTGTGGCACATGGCATTTTTCAGAAGGGCCTCAATAATACCCCCATCTCACATGGTTTTCTGCAACATGCTCTTACTATTTGTTCATCCAGAGGGGATGTATATCTCTTTACCCCTTGAATCAGGATGTGTAAAATATGGTAGACATGATATCAAACCAGTTCTAGAAGTAGCCCTTAATTGATCTGGAAACTTCTACTTTTTCACTTTTGAATCTAGTCACAGTACTGTAAAATGTCCAAGTCAAATGGCATGACTTGTAATTTGAATATGGTTTGTCCCCACCAAACCTCATGTTGAGATTTAACTCTCCAACCTAACAGTATTGAAAGGTGGTGGGACCTTTAAGAGGTGGGCCTAGTGGGAGCTCACTGGGTAAGGACTGCTCTGGTGCAGGGACTGTTGCTGGTCTTGCAGAGTGGGTAGGTTCCAGTGGGAGTGTGTTGTCGTAAAAGAGCAAGCCTGGCCCCTCTGTGGTCTCTTGTTTCCTTTCTTGCCATATGCCATACCTCTTTTTCTCTCTCACCTTCACACTCACTCTCATACACAGAGCACTCTCCTACCATGTGGCACCATGTGCCGTGTTGTGATACATCTGGCCCCCTCACCAGAAGCCATGCTGTTTGGATTTGCCAACCCACAGAATCTTAGGAGCTAAATCAATCTCTTTTCTTTACAGATGCCAACCTACAGGTATGTTGTTATAGCAACACAAAGCAGACTAAGACAGAGGGATTTCTGTTTGTACAGCAGCTGAACCCCCAAGTCCACTGCTGTCATCAACTGCCAGCCTTGTGAGTGAGCCACCTCAGCTTTCTTGGTCCTGCTCAGCCCCAGATGTCCGCCAACAGCATGTGGAGTTGAACTCAGCTGTGCTAAGTCAGCCCACAGAATCCCGACCAAAACAGCTGGTTGTCACTGTAAGCCACGAAGTGTTAAGGTGGCTGTTACACAGGAAGAGGAGGCCAGACCAGGGTTTGCTGTATCTCACTAGGAAGAGGCCACGATGAGAGGCGCTGAGAAACCATGCTGGCACTTACGTCGCTGACTTCATCTTTGACTTTGCGCACGTGCAGCAGCATGGGCGTGTCGTGGATTGTGGTGTAGCCTCGGGGTTTGGCCTTGTTGTATTCCAGCTTATAAAGTATCTGAAGGACATTAAAAAGCAGAAAGACACAGTTATACTTCTCAACTTACAATGCAAAAATATGAACACAAAGGTTGCTTTTGGGTGAATGTAGAGGAGACAGAGTTCTATAAATTCAACAGGTGCTTGCATGCGCCCAGCCGAGGCCTCAATGTTTCCCAACCAGCATATCTGCCAGTTTGGCTGGAACAATTCTTTACTGTGAAAGAAGAGTCCTGTGCATCGGACTTTAAATGTCCCCGGTGCCCTTCCACTTAGTGGCAGCAGTCTTCAGACATTTTCATGATCTAGAATGTCCCCCAGGTTGGAGACTCTGTTCAGTGTTTCTTGTACTTACATCACTGATCTGTTTGTTGACTTTTGTGGTACGCAGGTGTTCTGGAGTATCCACAATTGAGGTGAATTTGTCCTTTGATTTTTCATATTGTTTCCTGTACTTGATCTAAATTTGGGGAGAAAAGAACCAGTTAACTCAAAGGAGAATACAGGCAGTTTAGAAACCTAATTTTGCTCTGGAAACACCAGAATTAAAGTGTCATGGGGCTTTTTATCTAACTGGAAATGTTTAATTTAAGTGTGTACATGACAGCAATAATGTAATGGAGTGAGCAGATAATAAAAATCTTCCAATACATTTTATATATATGGAAACAAACTGAGGCCTCAAGGGCTTACAGGACAGAGCCAGGGGTACAAGTAGAGTGAATCTCAGAGCGACTAGGGCCTTGTTCTCTGGACTCTGATAAGTTTTGTTTCACTCCCAACATATTTCATTGAATATGTATGATCATTTTAGGTATTTTTACATCTCAAAGATGAAAGAGAGATGTAAAATAATAGTGAATATATATAGTTTTGAAGTATTTATCCTTTTAAAAAGTGCATTTACTTTTGTAATTTCCAAGTCACAATTTTTTTTTTCATGCACATAAGCTGTTTCCAGCAGAACGGACACAGAAAGCACAGCAGAATTTCATGCACAACTAGGATGATCACATCAGGACGAAGGAGAAAGTTCAGGCAAACAGGAAGTTTATCGCAAGGGTGCATTCTCTTCATTTCACACGTGTTGCCTTGATGGTAAATTATGAAACAAGTTGCTAGTTTAAAAGACCGATTTAAAAATCAGGCAAAGGGTCTGGGATAATGGTATTTTACTGACATTGAATGCAGTAGTTAACTAATCATTACTGTCATTGCTTCTTCAAATTTGCTATTCATCATGGGGTGGAAAGGTAGTAACATGTGCTACACTTGGCCTTGTAGGAAGGCAGTGTTAACAGCATTTCTGTAAACAAATATGGGTGAGAACAGATAGGCTGGAAGTAACCTAACAATTTAGCCTCAAACTTGAGATGTAGTATAAGAAGGACAATATTCAAAGAGCAGCATGATAGTCCTCATCTCATCTCTTCCAAATTGTACAGCTGCAGTGATAACTGAACAATGAAAAGCTTCAATGAAAACATTACACATTCAGACCTTTTCATGATGTTGAGTCTACTTGGTGTCCTCAATTTCTAAGGAATCTATTTATGAGAGGAAATACTAAAAAGTACAGATGAATGTTACAGCAGTTTGGAAATTGTGTTTGAAGGAGTCTCAGTCACAGCAGAAGTTCCAGAAGTGTCAGAATACATAAGGATGACATCTGTCCCATGGTGACACTTAGCTGCATTCAGAGTTCACTCACAAGGGAAGGAGGATTCGTGAGCTTTATGTGAAATCAGCATGTGCATGGAGCAGGGAGAGGAAATCGATGACGGCACGGAAGGCAATGCCCCAAGACTTCTAAACCTCCTTCATGCCCCACCAGACATTACCTGACTCCACATGTGAGTATTGTAGAGAGCAGTCAACATATCTGGACGCAGAATTTCATTACATCCTTGTTTCAGAAGCATCTTGGCACTAGATTTATATTTTCTCTGTCCATGCAAAGAGCAGTGAAGCACAAAAGAGACTTATGAAGACAGAAAAGAACATGGCTCTATATCCCCATCACCTCTGAGTGAAGAGATGTAGGCAGACACACTTTATGTACTCACACGGATGTGTGGGTGAAGGAAGACACCAAATATGTGATTGTGCCACACAGAGTGACTGTAGCACTTGCAATGGACCACCCAGCAGTCCTTGGGAAAGGGGAATGAGCTAGGCTCACTTATGTTACCACCAAAATGGTTTATAGAGAAAAAGACATCATTCAAATAGAAAAGTATAGTAAGGAGTTCCCTCTTGTCTCCTTTCATTCATTGTTTGCTTCTTTAGCTTTTGCAACTCATTTTGCCATTTACAGGTTCTCCGGGAGAATAAATGGTGGGAAGACCCAGCTTTTCTTTTTTCCCTTCACCACAGCACCAGTGAGTACACAGAGCATGGACTGGCACACTCAAATAGCTCACCGGCTCTTTGGGTGGCTAGACAGATACTTGGAAACAGGACAGCCCAATATCATAGGCAGGACCTATGACATCCTTGCAGCAGACGGGACGACACCTCATGAGAAAAACAGTTCTGCCTGGGCCATGGGCTAGCCCCAGCACAGTACCTGACTGATCTGGTCGCCTGCAGTCTTAGCCAACAGATGTCTAGGCTCATCGACTACCAGCTGGTATTTATCTTTCCGCTGCTCATAGTCAGCTCTGTATTTTTTCTGCTCAAACATCATATCAGATTATAGCAAGAGTACAACTTCAAGACTACACAGAAATGTCCCAAAGTAAATACTCCGGAGTCAAAAGCATATCATTTTCCAGAAGTGGATTCTCCAAGCACCCAGGGCAATCAAACAGGGAGGCAAACAGAGTCAACAGAAGCAAGATGACCCGGAAGAAGCTGGAGCTTGGGATAGATCTGAGTTATGACCCTGAGCATTTTCTATTTGTACATAGGATACTGTTGCCATTGTTAGGTTTGATGGCATCTGCACTGCATTTAAAATGAGGTACTGACAAGTTACAAGATTACTGCTAAGGCTGGGAGAATCCAAAAGCATACCTGATGCTAAAATATTCATAGAAAACTTATAGTCATCTTCTAAAACTCATGAATTTATTTGGTTACACAAGAGAACTGAAAATCCTTTGTGAAATAGAAGCAAAACATATCAAGACTGCCTTCCTAGGAAGCTACTGACAATAATTCTTCAGAGGTGTTCAGCCTAGAAACCTACTGAAAAAGTAAAATCAAATACAAAAATTTTTAAAAGTCATATTTAGTATACCACTGACATTTTCATTTTTATCTAAGTTTTACAAATTTACTACCATTATGTTAGAACTTATAGAAATCCATGGAAAGCCTGAGAATTCAAAATTAAATACAGGTTTAATTATAGAAACATTCAAACAAATAAATTCATAGCTTGTTTATTTCAGTCATCTTGAGATAAATTTAACTGAAATTATTGCAAAGATGGCTACAAGAATGACTAGGTAGAATATAAAGGGAAATTTTGGGTACAAATGATTATTTCTGTGCACTAATATGTGGAAGTAATCCTCGCAATACATGTGAGTACATGAATCACTACTATCTGCAGAGGGGTGGCTCCCCTAACCACTGTCCTTTTGGTATCTTTGTGGGAAAAACTAAATTAACCTTGAACTTCAGGGTCCCCCACCAGCACACAGTATTTTGTTTAAGGGAGGTCACCTGACAGTCAACAAAATCTTTTACCTTCTTGCTCTCAACACTTATGGGGCTGTGCTGCCCTGTGTCAGTGCAAATAGAGCTGCATTTGGCTTTTGGGCCCTCTCACCACTCTTAATACTCCCTTCATTTCTTATTCATAGTTTTGCCAGAGCCTATCTGTTGGTGACATTAGAATCTTTTCAAATCTTCTATTTATTTTGGGTGAACCCTCAGGATGGCTTTCTTGTCCTCTATGCACTGGATTTTAAACAAATAACTCTATGGAATTCCTATGGGAACTAAATAGGTATAAGTGGATTGGTTCATACATACCTCATTCATCAACTGAGTTGCGTACTTGAAATGTCTATTGATTGGACAGTCGGCGACATACTTGAAATCTGACTTTGTCCTTTCAAATACCTCTTTATATTTATACTAGAGAAAATACAACAGATTAGTTGATAACAGGTTGTGATTAAGAATGACACATGCTATTTATCTTATATAATTGTGATTCTTCATTCATAGAGCTAACAAATATTTACTGAGTGTTTACTCTGTTTCCAAGGCAATGAAAGGTAGACTTGCTAGGATACCTTACAAACTAGCCAAAAACATATACTAGAAGACAGCTTCATTGAATATATGTCAAACAGAACTATTTTCCATATTGGACCAAAATCTAAGCAAATTCTCTTTGTTGTTTGCATACTTTATGATTAGTTTACTTGCAAGGTTTTTTTTTTTTTTCTGTAAGTACTTGATGATCAGTTTTAGCCCACTAATTTGAATATAGCTTTCCAGTAATTAATCATGCAATAATCTTTCCAGCAGGCGTGAGCTATGACCCATGCAGCCTACCACCTGTTTTCAAACAGTCCTGTGAATTACAAAGAGCTTTTATAATTTTAAGAGGTTGTAATGAAAAAAAAATAAGAGTATGTTCTAGAATGAATATGCACTAGTGGGCTATAAAGTCTAAAACATGTACTATCTAGGGGCCAGTGCTATGGTGCAGAATAAAGCCCTAGCATGCAGAACTAGCATCCCTTATGGGCGCTGGTTCAAGTCCCGGCTGCTCCACTTCCAATCAAGCTCCCTGCTAATACTCTTGGGAAAGCAGTGGAGGAAGTCCCAAGTTCTTGGGCCCCTGCACCCACATGGGAGACCTGGAAGAAGCTCCTGGCTCCCGGTTTCAGATCAGCTCAGCCACAGCCATTTGAGGAGTGAACCAGCGGATGGAAGACCTCCCTCTCTCTCTGTCTCTACCTCTTGCTGTGACTCTTTCAAATAAATAAAATAAATCTTTTTTAAAAAAGTACTATCTGGCACTTTCCAGAAAAAAGCTGACTAACTCCAGTTTTATAGTTCAAAGGGAAGTGAATTCAACTGCTTTGTTTTGTAAATAGGAAAATGAAGCCATAAAGCTAAGTGGTTTGCCTCAAGTCACACATCATCTGTGCAGTAAAACCACCCCATGTTATATTTGCTACTGTATCAGCTCTAAGAGGGCAAATCACCCAGAGGGACCTAATAGGGAAAGAATTCTAGGAGAGCCATGAGTTGTACTGAGATGACTTATCAAATTCAAATAAGCGACTATAGTCAAGGAGGTGAGTACCAAAGAAATTCCTACAGAATGTGAATAATTCAGTGTGCCTTCCAACTAGACAGTCTAGAGGAAGAATAGGGGGTAAGGAAGGCTATTTCTTCAGTGCTAATTCTCTGTAGGTATGTATTGAATAGATGTAGCCATTCTCCTCAAGCAGATACCTTGCTGTACAGAGTCTTGTTCTTTTCAGCCAGAGTGAAGTCAGGTGTATCATAAGCATAGCAACCAATACCTTTCAGCCAGGTCAAGTCTTCTTTATATTTTATCTAAGGAAGAACATCAAAGAGTTTTAAGAACCTATCTCCAAACAACATTGTGTTAGCATCCATACACATGGGACAAATAGAGACTCTGACCCCAGAGATATGTGGAGAAGTATTAAAACCATTATTTAAACAAGTTTTCAGTAATACTGATTTCTGCTCATTTTATGGTGAATTACGCCATGGTATATGAGAATTTTCATTTTTCATACTAATTGAAAGCAATTCAAATTAACAGGCATAGTTTCCTAGAAAGTATATCATGAACTTGGCAGCTATATTTTCATTTAGAGAGCTGTAATGTCTTTCTAAATGAGCATTGTTATGGGTCTTAATTGCTTCATGATATTGTCTCTCCGATGGATCAAATATAGGCTATTTCCTAGGTGAAAAATAGCACTTCCAGTTATGTATTATGATACCATACATTTAGAAGAAAAATTAGGCTTATAAATTTGAATATATTTTCCCTCTCTTAAATTGCAGTTCACTCACTTAGCAATTGACTTTTATGATTTAAATAGCCCGACTCAAGATCTAGAATCTAGTCAGGGATTTCATCGGCTTAATGCAGTGCTCGACTTCCTAACTACCACGGGAACAGGAATTGGTGAAAATGGAAGATTTCAACACTCACATCGCTGACGGCATCCGTGACTGCCCGGTGGTGGAAATGTTCTGGGCGATCGGGAATGGACCTCCAGATTCCCAAATGTCTCATGTAGTTCTCCTTGTATTTCACCTGTTGTAAAAACACAGAGAGCCATGGAGTCTTACCCAAAAGCAAAATAAAAAGGTCTGTTTCTGTCATTTAGAAAACGGAGAATGATTAAAAATGGGGGCAAGGAGGGAGTGGGCATTTGGCTTAGTGGTTAGGAGCCTGGTAAGCACACTCGCATCTCACGTCAGACTGCCTGAGTTTGCTACCTGGCTCTGGCTCCTGACTGCAGCTTCTTGCTAAAGCAGACCCCGGGGAACAGCAATGACAGCCCAAGTAGTTGATTCTTGCAACCCATGTGGGAGTTCCTAGCTCCTGGCTTCAGCCCGGCCCTGCCTTGGCTGCTATGATGAGCATTTGGGGGAACGAACTCAAGGATGGGAAATCTCTATGTCTGTGTCCCTCTCAAATATATTCATTAATTTTTTAAAATATCTTTTTAATGATGGGGTGTTACAGAGCCCAGCACAAGTAGGATTAATTTATGACATACTTTGCTGATGTCGTCTGTGACTTTGCGATGATAAACAATGTCCAGAGCATCCTTCACAGTGTGGTACTTCCCTTTGGTCTTTTGAAATGTTTCTTTGTAGCGTAGCTGGAAAGAGAAAAAGCCCATTACAGATCACAGGGACTACTCAATGAAATAACTGAGCTCTTTTATGCTTGACTTCTCTTACGTTTTCCCAAGAATAAGTTTAGGAAAATTTAAAAACCTTAAATAAGACAATTAGGGAAAATGAATGAAATCCAAACAAAGTATGCAGATGATTTAGTTCATTTGTAGTGACAAGTATACCATGGTAATGTAAGGTGTTAACATCAGAGAGAGGTGAGTGCGGGATTTATGGAAGCCTCCTCTATTATCTTTGCCAGTTTTATATAAATCTAAGACTGCTTAAAATAACAAGCTCATTTAAATGTAAAAATAAGCCAAAAGTTCGTTTTGGGGGAGGAAGAAGACCAATCTTAGCCCAATATATGAATATGTTTATATGGATGGCAAGGGGAGAAAGATTTTTCTTCTAAATGCTGGTACTGGAATGTCTTCTGCACGAAGCAGTCCTCAAATTTTCTTTCATTATAATCTTTACTTTTGTGATAATTTAAGAGAAATCAGTTCTTGTTCTAACCCAAGAATATCCTAGAAGATTAATTTCATCTACACAAGGTGGGTACTTCTCTGAGCAGCCTTTCAACCTCAAGCAGTTTTCTTTTATGGGCATCTGATTAAATACATAACGGAAGGTGTCTTTTCTTTGACTTTGTAGCTTTCCTTTTTTAGATGGATAATCTCAGAAAATCACTTGGCTCAATATAGGGGGACAACCACTGAATTTAATGCCAGATACCACCGTTGCTATATGGGACTAGTTTAAGATTAGAGTTATCAGAATTAGTACTGCTGAGGCCTTAGGGATGGGGCTGACCAGTGGGGCACCATGAACCCCAGGAGCCAATTTCACTGGGTTGCTACTCCTATAAGATGCAAATTACGCTTGGTTCAAATTGATATTCAACAACAACCTTGAAGTGACAAAGATGGGGAAATGTCACAAGAAGGTGAAAATATTCTAAAGCACAGAATTTGAGGGGAATGTGACTTCCTTAGCTTCTGTTCTAAGCACTAACCGGTATTATCTCTTTGCAACTAGGTCTTAGCTCCAAATGAATACTTATGACATAGATCATCACAACTACCTTAAGATGCCTTGAAATCCTAGGGCTAGATTGTGAACTTGAAGAATTATGAAGCTAGCTTAAGCTTCTAGCTTACATACCAATATTTCAAGTCTACTAGGAGATTCTGATCCTGGTAGTGAGCACAAGGACTTGCAGTTGGCCTCTTAAGACACAAAACTGGTAGATTATGGCTATCTACTCTGGGTTGATTAACTTTGTATCATCATTACTGTGAATAGGCAATCTTGTCCTTGATCACATGATATGGAAAATGAGAGCTGTCCCTCCCATTTCTAACCAATGTGTCATGTGTCATTGGCAAGGTCTAAATATTGGCAACTAAAAGAAGATGGGGGATATTTAGAGTCTCAACTAAAGGTCCAGAAATGTGCCAGAAAATATACATTATCTTGTTTCAACTTATCCCCATTCCATTGTCATCCCCATTCCACTTATAGGATGAGAGATTCTAAAAAATCTGACAAATTATCTAAGAGTCAAACATCAGGCAAACTGCAGCATCCAGAATTGAATCCATATTTAGGTGACACCAAGACTATGATTTTATGGAAAAGTAAATTAATTGTTGAGTATTCCTAGGACATGCTACCGAAGAATTACAAGAAAGAGTCATCTTTTTGCCCTGGAGAGAACTGAGAAGACAAGGGTTCTAGCATCTCTCCACATTATTCTTTGCTACTTTGTATTGTTTTAGTGTTTATGGTTTTTTCCTGGTCTATACTGTGGCCATGATCCTGAACCACAAATGTGACTGAATTATCTTGTTTCTGACATACTTCTACCTCAGCTGTCCCTATCACAACAGAAGAAGGGAGGGGAGGGATACATACATCACTGGCATTCCAATAGGCATTCTTGGCTCTGATGAGGATTGGTGTATCTGGAATTGGGGTGTACTTGTCCTTCATCTTTTCATATTGAATCTTGTACTTTTTCTAAGAAATAAAAGTAGAAGAGAAAGGTAAACTTCAGTTCCGGTGTCTTCCATCCCTACAAATTCACAAGCAAGTCACAACTCCAGCAGAGGGACACAATACATCACACTCTTGAAGAGAACAGCTTTATCCTCTGTGTGTTGATGATGCTGAACACAATCTGTAGTAATGAGCCTCTGATCACAGACAGCAGGTGAAGGGTTTAACAAAGGGTTTTTTCTTTAGCCCGGTGCTTCAAGTGCTGAATCCCCATCTTACCTCGCTCACCATGTCCTTTACATCTCTAGCATGCTTTAAGGCTGTGGTCTGATTTCCAGCATGATGATGGGGTCTTTCTTTGGTGGCAAGTTCAACATACAGATACTGAATAGTAAGAGAATAGGGTAAGATGTTACAGACAAACCACTTAGTATGTAGTATTCAACCCTCTTCATTCACTTCTAAACCTTAAATGGGAAGGCAGCGTACTACTTGTCTGGGTTTGCTTGTTTTTTTACTATATCTATTTCTGTTAATTTGTTTATGGCCCACTTTTGAAAACAAATATATGCTCCAGTTAGGTCCAATCGAAAGCCAGGTGATAAAGAATGCCAGTAGAAGAGTGAGAGGATTCTCATAGACATTTTCCCCCCATTTTTATCTGACTGCATAAAATGTGGTTTCATTTGACTGTGGACAATAGGCAGATCTTGTGGGATGATCAAGCAATCATTTTTATTGCTTGAAGTCCACAGATCACTCATACAATGACAAACGTTACAAAGGAAGACATGGTATCCCTTGCTTACATAAAACATAATTATGATGGTGCAAAAGAAATTTGCTAGGGCTGGTGTTGAGGCAAAGTGGATTAAGCTGCTACCTGTGATGTCAGCATCCCATATTAGAATGGCAGTTCAAGTCCTAGCTACAGTGCTTCTGATCCAATGCTCTCTGTTCATGTGCCCAGGAAAGCACTGGATAATGGCCCAAGTATCTGGGCTACTACCACCCATGTGGGAGACGCAGATGGAGTTCCTGATCCCTGGCTTCAGCCTGGCTTAGCCATGGCCATTTGGGGAGTGAACCAGCTGATGGAAGACTCTTTCTGTCTCTCCATCACTCTGCCTTTCAAATAAATGCAGTGAGTCTTTTAAAAAAGAAAGTTGCTGTTTGAATGGCTATATTAACGAGCATTCAGCTGAAGCAAAGGGCAAAATAACCAAAGGAGAGAATCTGTGACCAGGGAGGAGAGGTCAGGTTCACATAAGTGTCCGTGTGATGTCAGTAGGGCAGATTTAGGAACCTTCACTCTTACCTGACTCTGAAGCTTCTGTCCTCGCTTGGCTCTTAAAAGATCAGGAGTATCAGGAACGGAAGTGAAGATGGACTTCTGCTTCCGGCCGGAAGCTCTGTACACGAGCTGGGCAGAAAACACATCAGCTTTGTTGACATGGTGTGTTCTCTGCATATGGCCTTGGGGCTTCCTCACAGGAGAGGCAGGGGCCCTCCCACCACCACAATCTCAGTTTATTTCTAATAAACCAGCCACTTAGTTTCTTCCTGAGCTCTTTTTCTTTTCCCTTTTGCATCAAAAAATGAGACGTTGAATAGTCTGTTCAAGAGCTGCTGGGTTTGTGGTCCTGTTCTCTCTCGTCCTTTCTTGAACCTGTTCTAACCATTACTCCTGAAGCATGTCATAAGCCGCCCTGCCCTGATTTTCCAGCTCTCCTCCTCCATCTGCAGACTCCACGGCCCCCTTCATTCAGGCTTTTCTGGCCAGAAGCCCATGTCCTTCTCCTCTCCCTTCTCAGCCAAGACGATCGTATGTTTCTTCTTTTCTTCTCTTTTGGTTAATTTCTCAAGTCTGCTTCTGCTCCTATTTTCTTCACTTTGCTAAAGGATTCCTTTATCTGCCAGCCAGGGCAGAAACTTGAAGAGTCTCTTCATTCCCACATCAAAATGGTCCTGAATCCTGGGCTCCCAGCTTTGCAGTAGTCCTGACACCTGGTCCTTCTACTGCTTTCTTACCACCACTGCCCTGATTTGGTTTCTACACAATCTTAACAGCTTCCTAAACCACCTTCCCAACTCCTCTGGCAGCTCCACACGGCCCACCTGTATTTCACAAGACTGAGAGACAGATTTTCATGAGGCTCAGATCTACCATGCTTAGAGATAACTCTCAGTTTTTCAAAAATCTCAAGATCATTAATATAACACCTATGCATCTTTATGATATGGTTTCAACCCATGCTTCTAACCTCATTTCTCCAAATTCTTCCATACTCCTCTTGTGCTATTTGAAATCATGGCCATTTTCACATACTGTCCATCCTGCCTAGAATGTCCTTCTCACTCTTAACTGCGTGGAAAACTCCTAGAATCCATGCTGTCTTGATCATTCCTGTTAAACATCATTTACCACATTGGTATCTGTTTCTTTTCCCATACCAGGGGCCCATGGAATGCAGTAACTCGGTAATATGATCTTTTTGCAACCTAGTGCTTAGGCAAAGGAAAACAGTAGTACCCGAATAAATTCTGAGAGAATTTAATATAATAAGGCAAACTATACAGAATAAATGGGGCACCAGCCCTGTGGCATAGTGGGTTAAGCTGCCGTCTGTGACACCAATCTCATACAGGCACCGATCTGAAACCTGCTGCTCCACTTCAGATATAACTCCCTGCTAATGTGCCTGGGAAAGCAGTGGAGGATGGCCCAGGTGCTTGGGCCACTGTAGCCATGCAGGAGACCTAGAAGAAGTTCCTGGCTCCTGGCTTTGGCCTGATCCAGCCTTGGCTGTTGCGGGCATTGGGTAGTGAATCAGCAGATGGAAGATGACTTTCTCTCTCTCTCTCTCTCTGCACACTCTGCCTTTCAAATAAATCTTTAAAAAAAAGAATACTAAAAAAATTCCAATAAAGGATTAAATACCAGTTGAACATACAAAATATAATGTATATAAAAATCAGTTTTTTAAAATTAAATTGTATACTTCTGCAAATTAAAATGCAGCTCCTATGTTTGGGGCTGTTTTTAATGTTACTATTAAAAGGGAGATAAACTAAATGAAAATTTAGTTTTTTCCAGGTTAAATTTTGAGTAAACCAAATCGATAAACTCAGAATTATGTGGTTAAAAGGAGCCCAAATCATTTAATCCAATTCTTTAGCTGAGGAAGTTGTGGGACTGAAGCTCTGAATTATATAAGGTCATATAACTAATTGGAAATAAAACTGGGACTAAAATCCAATTCTCTCATACCGTTTCTGTAATTCTCTGACTTATGTTTCCCATGTACTTAGATAGACTTTACTTATACTTCTTGGGACAACATCCATGCTTCCAAATGCACATACATATGTTCAGGATCTATACAATTCAAAGAGAACTTAAAAATCAGTTACTTGTATTCTCTTTAGCCATCAAACTTTTAACTAAGTCAGTATATCCCCAAATTTCCTGTTGCAAAAACTTCCCAGGTTCTTTATCAAGAGCAAACTTGTAGGTTGCATCCCTGACCTCCTGAATTCAGGGGGAGAGGCATGGATCAGTATTTTATAGAGCCCAGGTCATTCTTATGGAGAGGCAAATGTGGTGGAAACCACACTACTGGAAAAGATCCATTCTTCCTCTCCAGCATGGATACACTGTACGCACAAAAGACTAACAGGAATTGGGAAGAGGAGAAACTAAAATTTCTGAACCCAGATATCCAGGAGAAGTAAAGATATTGAGGTACCTGTATTCTAAAGCACTTTAAGTTCCCAAACAACATTTTATTATTTGGTGGCTGGACGAGAGATGTGATGCAGTGGTTTGCAGTAAAGGATGCCTACTGGGATTACCTAAGGAGCATCTACAAGCACACCAGTGCCCAGACACAGAGAACCAGTGTGGTGTGGAACCAGGCTCAGAGCCCACTCAGGGATAGTTTTCAAAT
Source organism: Lepus europaeus (assembly GCF_033115175.1). Lineage (NCBI taxonomy): Eukaryota > Metazoa > Chordata > Mammalia > Lagomorpha > Leporidae > Lepus > Lepus europaeus. The sequence continues at coordinate 93,700,753 of NC_084827.1, forward strand.
ACTCCAAAGCTGATTCCTGTACTCAGCCAGAGTAGAAAAGCCAAAGTGAAACTTTACTGCGATAAAAGGAACATGAAAGTTCCTGACTGTGTGGGCTCCGGGTGAAATACAAAGAGAAGCTGGTAAGAAAGCAAATGGGTTCAATGCAGTACTTGTGACAGCTGAAGAATGAATCACCTTGTGACTCTGGCTCCCTGAACGTATAGAAGTTGCCTATCTGAGGGCAACATTTGGAGTGCCAGGGCTCTAAATTTAAGAGCATGAAATTCCTAAGCAGCCATCAGTACTATTGAGAATGATGAAGCCACATTTCAGACATGGAAAGCCAAGACTCTGTGGCAAAAAAAAAAAAACATCCTACATGAAGGCTGTCTGTGAGACCTCAGTGGAAAGAAGGGTGTACTTTTCTCTGAAGGGAGGAGAGAACTTCCACTTTGCTTATGGCTGTGTCCAAATACTGATGGAGTCTGTGGTCATGAAAGGCTTCCACAGCCTTGACAGCCCAAGGCAAGAGCCTCGAGTGATCACCGATGTCATACATAAGAGTGTTAATTCTTAAATCAACAACTGAAGTCACTGTGCACTTACTCCCCATGTAGAATCTCCATCCTTAATGAGTAATACTATGAAAATTGACTGAAAATCTTGTTATCAAACTGTAGTCTACATGTTGTGTGTGTGTGGGGGGGTTGAAATCTGTGCTTAACATGGAGTTGGTCCTCTGTATATAAAATCAAACTAAAAATGATGCAAAATGAAGAAGGGGATGGGAGAGGGTGAGAGAGGTGGAATGGGAGTTGGGGAGGGTTCCTGAAGTTGTACCTATTAAAATGCATTCATTAAATAAAAACTTTAGAAAAAAGAGAGAGAATGATGAAGTCACAACACAGACTAATGGAAGAATGAGAATCGCCCACTGACCTATAAAAGGAGCAATCATTTACATTTGTGGAGTGCCCATAACTGTTGCAAAGCACAGTCACTCACTGGCAAACAGGGGCATCTATTATGGCCAGGGCCTTTTGGGAGACATGGATAAATAAGGTGGGGTTCAGTCCTCAAAGACTTGACAAGTAGTCTGTGAGAAAGCCAGAGACAGGTAACTGCAATAATTCCAGAGCCTCACTGTTAGGCAGGCCAATGAAATGAAACTGAATAGTTTGAATGTTACTGAGTGGGCGAAGAGCAGGGAGCTGTCAAAGACCAAACAGCACTGCCATGAACAGTGTTGCTGAGAGAGAAAAAAATATGAAATAAGTCTGATTTGGAGACTATAACAATATCATAAGAAAGAAGGACTTTCTAACCTATAAAATCAAGTAAAACCTCTCATCAGTCCTACTCACAGGAAGGACAAGAATGGATACCCTCATCTTACCTTAAGGGATAAAATAAACAAACTAAAATACTGTGAAGTCAATTGACTTGCTTAGACATGGCGGTCACTCCTCAGTTGAGGGCACAGGGGAAGTGTTCTCGCTGCTGCTGCTGCCTGAAAACGGATCACTAGAGGAACTGAGGACCACTGTGAGTAATTCAGTTCATATCTAGCAATGTGGTTCACCCATAGGGACAGGCAAAGCACACTTACCTCACTCAGGTGGGTCTTCAGCTCCTGCACTTTTCTGTATTCTGGAGTGTCAAGTACCACTTTGTATTTGTCCCGCATCTTCCTGGCATTGTCAGTGTACAGGTAGTTAGACTGAAAAAATAAGAGAAATGCAAGTTGATTAATCATTTAAGGATTTGTGTGTCAACATTGCTTTTTAAATGGCCAGTGTCTGCAAGCTGAGCAGGCCCTTCAGGTATCCTGGGTGTCTTCTCAGGTAAACAAGAAAATAACTGTCATGTAACTAAGCTCATCCTTTTTCCTAGGAGGTATAGGTCATCTTAATCAGGTCATGACCTGGACAAAGGGGGCGAGTAGTAAATTTCCCCTTAAAAATAGCTGAAAGCTAGGATTCCTTGTGCCCAGCTGCTGGATGCTGGGGACAGGGAGTCTGGAAGCTGTGCCAAGGCATCTGTGAAGATGTGCACTCACCCAGAGCTTCCGCAGGTGCCGGGAGCGGACCATGTCAGGAGTGTCATACAAGAAGCAGCCAAGTCCCTTCAGGATCTGCAAGTCCTCTTTGTATTTAATCTGTGGGGCAAACGCAGAATTTAAGTGGTCATGAGCAATTAAAAATAAGGAAAAAAGAAGAGTAGTTGTACTTCTTTACTGATAATAGAGTGGTCCCCCTTTATCTACAATTTCACTTTCCCAGGTTTCCGTTCTATCCATGGTCAACCATAGTCTGAAAATATTAAGTGGAACATTCCAGAAATAAATAATTCATAAGTTTTAAGTACCTTTTATTACACTGTTAAAACTGTTCTTATTATTTTTTAAAATGTCTTACTATACCTAATTATAAATTTAACTTTATCTTAGATATGCATGTATAGGAAAAAACATAGCATATACACAGGGTTTGATCCTATGCAGTTTCAGGCAGCTCCCAAGTCCAAGTCTTGCAAAGTATCCTCTGAAGATAAAGGGTCTCTACTCTTTCATTTTGGTTCAACACATCTACCTTGTGTTATCTGTTACCTGCTTGTACTCAAATAAGTCGAGTTTTCTCATTTAAGTATCTAACTCTGAGCTTAGGGGAAAACATTAACATCATTTTATTATTATACTATCAATGGGAGAAAAGCAGAGATTGAATGGATTGGCCTTTAAAGAGATGGAAACATCCAAGGGGAATTTTAAAAAGTAGTATCAGGAAGTTGCTCAGAGAGGTAGGAATGGGTATGTGCGGAAGAAAGTCATTAACATGATCCAGGACACGGCCACTTAGAGTGGATGGGTGGTAATGACTCAGCATAGAATGTAGAATGGTGGTCACTGGGTGATGGAGAATGGTGGCAACTCTTCTATTTTCCAAATGGTGCTCTTACTACTACTGCCATAGCTGGAGAATTGTGGAGATTTGTGGAGTTCTACCTTCCCACTATTTCATCTCCAACTTGTACAAACAGTTTAGAAATTCTCAGTGGGGAAGGGCATTCAAAAACCACTGGATGTCTGAAATGCTGAAAACAACCCTGCCCTTTGGTAAGACTTCTCCAGAAAGAGCCCCATGAGATGCTTACATCACTGGTGATGTCTCCCACGTAGCGGCAATGGAGCACATGCGGTGTGTACGGCAGGGAGATCATGTGGCCTTGCATCTTGAAGAAGTCCGATTTGTAGATCAGCTAAAGGAAAACAACAGCAACAAGCAGAAACACACAATCAGAGAGTGCAGATGGCTGACATTCATCCCTGGGTTCCGTGGCCTGTCTCTCTCCTAATACTCACCTCACTGACAGCTTCCTGTGTCTTTTTGACTTGGCGAATTTCAGGAGTGTCAGGCGTTGTGTGAATCTTGTCTTTGAGTTTGTGGTACAATTCTCGGTACAGTCTCTACATTAGAGGAAAAGCCATGGCGATGGTTAGGGTAGGATTAATGAGAGCATCAACTGACTAATCAACAATCAAATACTTCACACAAAGAGCCTGGAGAGGCTATGGGAAATGACTGAGATTAAAGAAAAAAGCAGAAGTGATACTAATTCAATGTAGGTGAAGGATCCCAAGTCTTCCACTTTCCATCAGAGGGTTATATAGAAGGATAAGATACACAAATAACTGATGTAGAAAACTGGGGTCATGAGTCAGACTAAAAGGCAATCTTTTTTAAAGATTTCTGAATACAATTGTCAGAAGAAAGAATCTTCTTTAGGAAGATTTTGCATCACAATCTACAGAACTGGATCCCTGTGATGACATTACAAATACAGAATAACACTGCAAAGAGATACTAGTATTAAAACAGTGACACAGGGGCCAGCGCTGTGGCACAACAGGTTAATGCCCTGGCCTGAAGCACCCGCAATCCATATGGGTGCCAGTTCTAGTCCCGGCTATTCCTCTTCTGATCCAGCTTTCTGCTATGGCCTGGGAAAGCAGTAGAAGATGGCTCAAGTCCTTGGGCCCCTACACCTATGTGGGAGACCTGGAAGAAACTCCTGGCTCCTGGCTTCGGATCAGCGCAGCTCCGGCTGTTGTGGCCATCTGGGGAGTGAACCAGCAGATGGAATACCTATCTCTCTCTATCTCTGCCTCTCTCTGTAACTCTGTCTTTCAAATAAATAAAATAGATCTTTTATTTATTTATTTATTTATTTGACAGGCAGAGTGGATAGTGAGAGAGAGAGAGAGAGAGAGAGAAAGGTCTTCCTTTTTGCCGTTGGTTTACCCTCCAATGGCCGCTGCAGCCGGCGCATCTCGCTGATCCAAAGCCAGCAGCCAGGTGCTTCTCCTGCTCTCCCATGTGGGTGCAGGGCCCAAGGACTTGGGCCATCCTCCACTGCCTTCCCGGCCCATAGCAGAGAGCTGGCCTGGAAGAGGGGCAACTGGGATAGAATCCGGTGCCCCGACTGAGACTAGAACCTGGTGTGCCGGCGCCGCAAGGTGGAGGATTAGCCTGTTGAGCCACGGTGCCGGCCAAAATAAATCTTTTAAAATAAAAACCAATAAATGGTGACACAAAGGATTCTGTTACTCCCTGTTGACATGCACATTTACAGCTGAAATACAATTAATTCTTACTGCTTTTCAAACAAAGTCATGGTCTTTGAAACTCAGCGTTTCCCCCAGTGAATCCGTATTCACAGTACCTCACTGGTGACTTTGTTGACTCTTCGGACGTTGACAAATGGAACATCATTGGGGCCCAGAGTGTACCCGTTCGCCTTGATGTGCTCATAAACTTCTTTGTACTTAAACTACAAAAGCAAAGTCAGAATGAGAGTGATGATGGGTAAAGAGAGCAGCATTATATTTCTCAAATAGAAAAGAGATGTCATCTTTATTTGAAAATTGTTCTCTAAGCATTAAGAAAAGCCAGGGACAAAGCCTCAATATTTATTTTAGTCTTGAAAATTGTTTGTTAGAAAATAAAGCCTTGTCCAGAAAGGAATAAATTCCAACCTTCCTTAGGTGAAATCCATTTTGTAGGGTGGTTACACAAAATGCAAGAAAAACGTAATATGACTAGGAAATTAGGAAATACAAAGAAGGAACAGGAGAATATTTTTAAGAATGATGAATGGCTTTCTGGAGTAATTCTTTAAATGACACATTACATTGTTAAGATCTCTGACTGACTGCTTTAGAAACACTATTGGGCCACAGGCTATGGACCCTCTTTGACTAGCACAGGTGATTCCCAGGACCTTGAAGGGTAGTGTGGAAGCAAGAGCTTATTCTTCAAACAATGGCTGGTTCGTGAGCATGGTCAGCAGACCAGAGTCACCAGGGTAGTCAAACTTCTCTAGGCCTTACCCACGGGGTAAATGCATCAAGTTCCAATCCAATCTTTTAAGATGTGGGGAAGGGTAATATCAGAGCCAATACCTGAGCAAGCTGCAGGCAGTGGGAGTTTATGAAGCTTCATTTCCAGTCAGTGATCTGGGATAGTTCAGGATGCTTCTGTACCAAGACCGTGGGCCACAGGCCCTGAGCCAGATCTCCCATGAACATCCTATCCTACCCCATTGGCCAAAGAAGTACCCCGTGGGTACTAGAATAGGGAGATTAAAATACACAGGTAAGGTCCAGGGTCTTTTTCTTCTGAATTCCAACAGAAATTTTCAGCATTAACTCTTACTGTTAGTAGCCTTTTATGATTAAATGCCTTGCTTCTGCCATCCTGATTTTAGGCTTTTTGAAAGAAGAGAGAGTATATTGGCCCTCTTCTTTGTAACTTGTAAATACTACTCCATTGGTCTGCACCACAGTACCGCTGGCTTGTAAAAGCAGCCAACTTTATAGCACTCCTTGAAAGCATGTGAGTGGAAGATGAAATGAAGCTACTGATTAACACTAGTTCCTTCCCTTCCCAACCTCAGACCCCAATCTAACGAGGAGGAGACCACTCACATAACTGCTCATGTATCGGATGTCCTTGTTGTGCTTGAAGTGAGGAGTATCTCCGGGAAGCCGATATCCAGTGGGCAGGGTGCGAAGGCTGGTTTTGTATAGATTCTGCCGGAATGAGGAAGAGTAAGTACAATGGCATCTGGCATCAATAACATCTGAGGTAAACAAATCATACACAGCTCACATTGGGATTTTGATCAGATACCTAACGTACTTGTGCTCAATGAACTGATTCCAAGAAGAAATTAAATAAGTTCCAAGAGTCATGAAAGACTCAGGTAACTCTTACCCTATTGTTTTAGAAAAAGTGAACCATGGTTGAAATGCCATTCTTTTATGCACGGTTGATTGCATGGCATCTACAAGAACTGAAGAAATGCAGCCAAGTAGCATCTGTTGTGAGCCCCACTCAGGCCAACAGCAATCCCTGAGATGTCTTCGTGTGTTGACATCAGGCTATGAAGTGTCTGGGAGGTGCATATTCATTGCGAGGGGGAGGTAGGAGGAGTTTCTGTCTGTCACCTCACTTAGTGTGGCTCTCAGGGGAGCCATGGAATCAAAAACAGTGCTATGCTAACATATTAAAAACCAAATTATTTTTAATATTCAAGAAGGGAAGTAGCATTTAAAGTTGAGATCAAAGCAGTACCTCCTGGGTACTAGAATAGGGAGATTAAAATACACAGGGTGGGGCCCAGGGTCTTTCTCTTCTGAATTCCAACAGAAATTTTCAGCACTAACTCTTACTGTTAGTAGCCTTTTATGATTAAATGCCTTGCTTCTGCCATCCTGATTTTAGGCATTTTAAAGGAGAGAGAGTATATTGGCCCTCTTTGTAACTTGTAAATACTACTCCAAAAATGTCTGTTTACTATTTATTGGATTAGTTGATAAAGAAGATCCTGCCTGCCAGGAGAGAAGTCAGTTGGTTCTCTACTTTTCTTCCTGCTCCTCCATTTCATGTGGCAAGGTCATTTACATTCTAGAAGGTCAGGCCACAGGGTGCCCAAGCTGAGGCTGCTTCACAGCGGCCAGGCTCTGGATTTCTGCTGGGTCCTCCGAGTTCCCAGTGCTCACCTCACTCTGGAGCTTGTACGCATGAAGGGCCCGCTCCAGGTCCACGGTCTTGGTGGTTGGTGCCACTTTGCCTCTGACACTGTGCACGTAATCGTAGTGGTAGACAGCCTGTGTGCAGAGAGAAAGTGAATCTACTTGAACTGCAGCGGCATTGTTAGAAAGAAGCAAGGGAAATGAAAAGCCAGGTTTCCCTTTTTTTTTTTTTTTTAAAAAAGGTAACCTTCTTCCTTCTGTTGAGAGGACTCTATCTGATCTATTACTATGTCTTATCCAATAGGAACAGAGCCAGGGTGTGGCTACCCACACTGAGAAATAAGTGGAAGAAATGGCTCAGGCATAAGAAGAGGTGGCACCAGCATTTCGCCACTAGAAGTTCCAAAATAACAGGTCTCAACATTCCAACTCTGTGTGGGGATCTAATACTGTGGACTTATGGAGCTCATTTTTTCAAAAAGAACAGCTTGGGGTAGGCATTGGGGCACATCCAGTGTCTGGGATAGAGTCCCACCACTGCTTCCAATCAAGCTCCCTGCTAATGGACCTGGAAGGCAACAGGTGATGGCTCAAGTGCTTGGGCCCCTGCTACCTGCATGGAGAACCAGGAGGGAGTTTCAGGCTCCTGGCTCTGCCCTGGCCCACTGCCAGCTGCTGAAGGCATTTGAGGAATAAACACGTGGATGGAGGATCTCTTTGTCTTCCCCTCTCTATCCTTCACTCAGCATTTCAAACAATTTTTTAAAGATTTATTTATTTTTATTTGAAATGCAGAGTTAGAGAGAAAGAAATCTTCCACCAGGGGTTCACTCCCCAAATGGCTGTAAAGGCCAGAGCTGGGCCTATCTGAACCTAGGAGCTTCTTGTGGGTCTCTCATGTGGGTGCAGGGGCCCAAGCACTTGGGCCATCTTCTGCTGCTTCCCCTGGAGCATTAGCAAGGAGCTGGATTGGAAGTGGAGCAACTGGGATTCAAACTGGTGCCCATATGGGATGCCAACACTGCAGGCATGGCTTTTACCCACTATGTCACAGTGCCGGCCCCTCAAACAAATTCTTAAAAACTTTTTTTAAAAATAAGAGCAGCATTATGCCTGCTGCTTCTGTTCTGTGTCAGGCATTGGAGTAGGTCTTTACATAAAGACACTTTCCATTTTACACAGAAGAATGCTGAGGCTTGGAAGGTTAAGTGCTTTTCACAGGCCTCATAGATGGTTTCCGGGAGAGATGGAACTCCAGTGCCTGGATGTAGCTCCTGCCTGCTTCTGATTCTACCACAATTGGCCCTAATTTATGAGAAGGCCTAGACAGTGGAACATAGACCACAGCATGCAACATAGACCACAGTGGAAGCTCTAACACACAAAGTATCCCTAGACACAGACCACTTACAACCTCCCCCAGGAAGCCACTTGAACGCTTCAGGTTTTAGGGCTATAGGCAGCACCTTTAGTGCCTTTTCTATGGTACCTACTCTGGCTTCCCAGTTACAAAAGGCCTGGTAGTGCCCAGCCCTTGGCTGGGGGGCAGCCCCATCTCTATCACTGCTCACAGGAAATTTCCCAGGGAGCACTCACATCACTTAGCTGCTTCCCACTCTTGACGGCCTGCACGTAGACCGGTGTATCTGTGACCAGCTTGTAGTCATTCCTTGTTTTCATCATGTGAGCTTTGTACTTGATCTGCCAGAGGGAAGAAAGCGAGGCTGCATTGGATCTCTCCGTATACTGGACACTGCTGAATTTCATGGAGGCTTGCATTTATCAGCACTTATGTGGAAGACCAGGATACTCTTAACAATCAGCACTACCTTATATTCACATGGGGCTTCTAGAGTCTTCTAGAAGTCTTGATGATTGCTCTTCTGGGAAAGTTAAGCTTTCTTACTGATATGTTCACTATGATATTTATTTGCCTGGCAAGTTCTCTCCTTCCAAAGAGATCCTGTCTTTAGTATCATAAACTCCTAACAAATGAATTTTTTCCTATCATAAGAATTATGTGTTTGTTAATACATCCAGAATAGTCCAGACAGTAGAAAGAGAAGCCAAGGGTCCCTTCTCCATCAAGAACAATGACACAGCTGGAATGCATTGTTTTACAGGACAGTCACATGCCTCCCGAGAAATGGCTGCTCTAATCCCAGCATCTTCATCCAGGTCAGCCATCCTCAACATGAGTTAATCCACAGCTGGTCTGTGACAACATCCCTATGTTACAATCTTGCTCTTGACTCCAGGCTATGTAATAGATGGAAATATGTCAGAAACAAAGCAGAACAAGGCCAACTCACATCATTGCGTAGGTCATAAGCATGTTTGGCATGGAGAATTTCAGGAGTATCCCAGACATAGCAACCAATGCCTTTCAGCCAGTTGAGGTCATCCTTGTACACGATCTAGAGGGTTTCAGCAGATGGAGGGGATGAGCAAAAAAAGTGGCCATGACTTTAACACCAAGAACATAGGCACACTCTGAACCCAGATGACATTGTAGAATAAAAGCAGAAGACATCATGCAAAATGAGGTTGTGGTTGCAACAGAATCAGTCACATGTGCAGCAAGCACCCAGGGACTGCTCCAGAATCAAGACAGACTCACAGATAAACCCAAAGCAGGAGAGAAAGGTAGAGGCAAAGAAGCAGCTGAGTCTGGGATGGGGCAGCAGAGGGACAACCGCATCACAACGGCTTACATCGCTGATCTGGTCTGTGACCTTCCTGACGTGACTGTTGACTTGCAGGTCGGGGTGGCAGATCCACTCGTGGAGGTGCAGACGGTAATCAATCTCACTGACTTTCTTCTGAGTATCCTTGGCAGTCACCATCTCTACCATGTCAGGCACAATGTGGATTTTCATCTTGTTCTTTTCATAAACTGATCTGTAGAGGCGCTGTGAAGTTCAAATTACACACCAGTTATGCAGGAAATTGTGCGAAGGTGTCTACATGTCTTCTGACACACCAGAGAAGTCAGGGTGACCAACCGACAGCTAGCAGTTGGGGGCAGGGTGGGGACAACACTTTCTATACAATAGTATCAGGGACATTTTTTTTTTTTTAAATCAACATGAACTGAAATGATGCTTAGTTTTTTTCACACATCCACAATCAGTGTCATTATCATTGTTTAATGGAGCACTGTTCTGAGTTACAAAGCATGGCTATTTTGCTTGTCCTCAGTTTGAAGCACAGCCTTTGAGATGACTTACATCAATGTTAAGTTTGCCAACTCGGAGGCACCGAGCTGTGTTTGGATCATCTTCAACACTTTTTGGTAAAGTATAAAGAGCTTTGAACTTTTCGTATTCCTCCCGATATTTGATCTGTAGAGGAAAGAAGAAAGAAGAAACATAGTGTGAGAGAGAAAGCTGTTCCTCAGGATCTGCAGAGGACTGGCTCCAGAATCTGTGCCCCAATACCAAAATCCATGGATGCTCAAGTCTCTCATATAAATTGGCACAGCATTTGCACAGTCCTCCTGTACACTTCGAATCATTTCTAGATCACTTATAATACCTAATATGAGTACAGTGTAGATGCTAACTAAATAGTTGTTATACTGTACAACAGTGACACTTTCAGTTATTGTGTTAAAATGCCTATACCAACACCAGTACTGTGACAGCTACCACAATCAACTCAATTTCAAGACTTTGCAATTTTAAAATAATCCACTTTGTGACAATAGCTACTATCATAAGGGAAGAAAATAAAATGTACTCAGGAATCTCTTTGCTTTTGATAACTTGAAAAGCCTGCTGTTTCAGAAATGTCTTTCTTGAATTACAGTTTCTATGAGGCTTTAAAAATATTATGACCAACTTTCTGGAGGAATTTTTTTGTTTTTTGTTTTTAAAAGATTGATTTATTTGAAAGGCAGAGTTACAGAGAGAGAGAGGGAGAGAGAGAGAGAGAGAGACAGACAGACAGACAAACACTCTCCCCAAATGGCCACAATGGCCAGGCTGAAGCCAGGAGCCTCATCCAAGTATCCCATGTGGGTAGCAGGGGCCCAAGCACTTGGGGCATCTTCTGCTGCTTTTAAAACAGGAGCATTAGCAGGGAGCTGGATTGGAAGTGGAGCAGCTGGGACTTGAACAAGCTCCCATATGGGGTGTCAGTATCGTAGGCAATGACTCAATCCACTATGCCACAATGCTGACTCCCCGGGGGCAGGGGGAGGAATTTTTAGTTCTTCAGCTATGTTGCCTTTTAACTAATGGCCTGTGATCATATGAGCCAGGGGATAAGGCAGAGATGGAAAGTCTCTAAACCCAGCACATGAAGGAACAATAACAATCCCCTCGCAGTCAGAGACCCATACTCAGTGAAAAAATGGGAGCTAGGAGAGTTTGGATCAGTATTCCAGCCAAGCTCTTCAATGCATGGAGACCAACCAAAATTTCCACCAGAATCTTCTAGAAAGAAAATTCCAGCTTCTTACATCTAACATATTCTTCAACTACAAAGACAACATTCAGAAAAACTCATTTGTTTTAAGAAAGTATAAGTTTGGAATTCTTGGTCTATGCTTGACCTTGTTCCAAAAACAGCTTGCTGAGAATCTGCCTCTACAACTTTTTTTATGACCAAGGGATAGAGCCTCTGCCGGCCTTTGTAACTCCCATCCACTAAACTCCTCTTTCCAAATGAAAAGTTGGCTCTTCTGGACTACTGCGTTTGCAGTCCTCCAAACAGAATTGTGTCTAGGTAAAGTCATATACCTTAATTTTTCCTTTAAGTCAAAATTAAACTAATTACATTATCTAATGAAGTCTTTTTCTAAACTGGGCACCTCTACATCCATTAGAGATGTGTGAAATTGGTTTACTGGGACACTGGCACTTCAATGAGTAGAACAGATCAGGATTATCAGAGTGCATTGTCCAGCGTAGCAGCAAGCATTCTTTAGTAGGACAGAAGAAACCCACATAATCTCAGGGGTTGTGTGTGTGGACTTGGGATGTAAAATGAACTTCTCACCGTGGGACATGATCAAAACACATTTGAGAAATAATACGTACAGTGTTATATAAACTGTTCACAATTACGAACAAGGATATATCTAATGTTTCTGAAGAGAACTGGGCTCATCAGAGCTGTAACGAAGATAACAGGAAATTTTACAGTAAAAGGTTTACTTGAGAGCTTCGGGGTTAGAGATCACAAGACTTCATCCTGTATTTAAACAACTCATGTGATTTGGGATTTTTAAAAGTAATCATGGCTATACCAGTGAAAACACCGCCTTGTTTAGGTAGGATTTTAGGAGTAGGCGTTTAGCCTCGAGGTTAAGATGCCTGCATCCCAGATCAGAGAGCCTGGGTTTGATTTCTGGCTCTGGCTCCTGACTCCAACTTCCCACCAGTGCAGCCCCTGGAGGCAGCGGGTGATGACTCATGTCACTGGGTTCCTGCCACCCATGTGGGAGACCCAGATAGCATTTGCGCTTCCTGACTCTGGCCTCAGCCTAGGCTGCTGTGGCAGGCATTCAGGGTGTGATCTAACAGGTAAGCTTGCACTCATTCTCATTCTCTTTCTCTCTCTCCTCTCAAAGCCCCCCCCCCCTCCAAATTTAATAAAAGGCAGATTTTCAAATGATTTTGAAAGTTTCATATAATCTGCTGCAAAAATAATTTAATCATTTTTGCAGTTTGAGTCATAATTAGTTATCATATCCGTTGGTTTATTTTTGCCCCAAACCCACATAATTCTGCAGACCAAGAGTCTATTTTGTGTGGAATGTTAGGACTCCTGCCTCTCCTGACTTCTGATGAACACAGACACTCCCGATCCATGGCATCTGCACACAGGCAGCCTCAGAGGTCACAGCTGCATTGCTCACAAGCCCTTCCGATTCTCTCTGGCCTACTGGGCCCTGAGAGGAGGCACTGAGCACGCAGACTCCATGACCACCAAGCATCTGGAATGATTGCATGGCACCCCGAGGTAGTGCTAGGGGTGCCTCTGGCAACAGAGGAACCAGCCTGGAAAGTTCTGGGAGTGGGGAGCAGGCGAGGCAGAGAGGGGAGCCTGTTGTGTTTGTATGTGACTTACATGGCTGGCCAGGTGCTTCTGGTTCTTGGCATGCGTCAGGGACAAGGTGCTGGTTGGCAGGATGTAGCTGGTGGCTTTCACTTTATTCCAGGCCTCCTTGTACAGGTTCTGGAGGGTCAGGAGGTTTTGTGTGAGTAGGGGAGAATGCATTCTGGTTAGCTCCAAGTGCCAAGTTCTTCCTCCCAATCTGTCTTTCCCAGACACTCCCTACCACCCCCAAGTCTTCTCTTGAGCTTGGGACTTAATTAACTGTACACACAATGAGTTCACGCAAGAAAGAAAGAACTTGAAGGTCTGGGGAAAAAAACGGAAAGCCCTACAGGAACAGGGCGCCTTTTATGGTCTCTAAAGGGGAAAAGGTGGCTCAAACACAAGAGGGAAAAAAACTCCACTCACGCTGCTATACAGATCTTTCAGGTTCCTGGTTCTGTCGTAGTCCACTGTTTCAAGAACTGTTGTATATTTGTCCTTGATCTGATGATAATTTTCTTTATATTTCACCTACCGACCAAAAAAAAAAAAAAAAAAGAATAAGTTCTTCACTTCTGCTGTTTGAAACCATGTGAAGATAAAAAAGCTTGTCCCCAAAAAAGCAGCACAGGAAGACGCACCTCACTGGCATTAATGCCGCTTTGGAGAGCAGTCACGTAAAGCGGCGTATCTGTGACCAGATTGTAGTTCTGCAGATTCTCTTTGCCTGCTGCTGTGTATTGTAGCTGTGCAGAGAAACAAGAGTCACTGACAATGGCAAAATTCAGGTCTGTTACCACCTCTGTGCCAACTGAGAAGGGTCTGTATTTCTGGGTTTCTGCTCCAGTCCTAACCAAGAGGTTCTCATTCTGTAGTTCTGACACTTTGTATGGTTGCCAAAACGAACAGTTTGTCTTGACTAAGAGGCTGTGGTGGTGGTGGTGGGGGGGGAGGGAGGTGGCATAGTGGGTTAGGCTGCCCTCTGCAGTGTCAGCATTCCATATGGGTGCCAGTTAAGTCCCAGCTGTTCCCACTTCCAATCCAGCTCCCTGCTAATGCACCCAGGGAAACAGTGGAGGATGCTCCAAGTGCTTGGGCCCCTGCACCCACGTGGGAGACTGGGAGGAAGCTCCTGGCTCCTGGCTTTGGCCTGCCCCAGTATCAGCCATTGCAGCCATTTGGGGAATGAACCAGCAGATGGAAGACCTCTGTCTCTCCCTCCCTCTCTCTCTGTAGCTCTGCCTTTCAATTAAACCAAATAAATCTTAAAAGCAAAAACCAAGAGAAGGATGTGGATCTTTGCCAGGTGCCCTTCTTCCCTGTGCTGCCTTCCCATATCCACCCATCACCCACCCCTGACAACAGCTCCTGAATGTGTCCCATTAGGTCTGCCCTATCAGAGTGGAACCATCTCGTGGGCCATTTTCGAGAGGTCTGTTTTGTGCTTCAAAACACATCTATTTGTGTTCAAATATTATTCCCTGTGAGTTAACCTGATGAGCTAAGGTAACGATGCTGAGAATAGTTTGCTATGAAATACTTGTGGGATGGCTTTCTGTAACAAAAGCGCATGGCCTTATACCACAGGGGACTCCCACTGAGAAGGCCCAGCATCAGAGCAGGCCACCAGGAGAGGTCTGCCTGGGGATAGCAGACTTTTTTTTTTCCTGAGCATCAGACAGCCTGGCAATCAGCACACTGACACCATCATGGGTTCCAATAGCCCAGGAGGAACCAGTCCTTCTGGCCAGATCAGCTCACCTGACTCTGGAGGTCATACGATTTCTTGGCATGGAGGATCTGGGGTGTGTCCCATACGTAGCAACCAATGCCTTTCAACCAATTCAAGTCATCTTTATATACATTCTGCAAGAAAGAAAGAGCAATGAAACGTGACAGGCATTCTGAATTTATAGTCGGCATTTCACTAATTTCCTCTTATCTCTTGGTGGTACTTAGTGCTCAGAGGACATGGGGCGGGCCTCTCACCAGCTAGAAGGTCTTGCACTCCCTGGCCTAAGGAAGATGAGAAGGACAATCTCTGAATCTTTGTCTAGTCCTAAACAGATGAAATGTTTTGCAACTGTGTCAGAGGGGACTCATTCCACGAGGTGGTTATTCATGCCATGTGGTGTTAAAAGCAGCAGAGTTTGGGAACACAGAGCCAACTGGAGCCTGGGGGACCCAGACAGGGCTGGGTAAGCCTATAACTAGATCGAGCTGCAGTCAGGACATCATACATCACTTAAGATCTCCTGGGCGTTTCGGGCAAGTAGCACTTTGGGTTCATCGGGAAGAGAAGTCCACTGGTGAAAGTAGTGTCGATACTCCAGGTCACTGAGGATGTACTGGCACTTTTTAGCCAACACGTGATTCATCATATCGTTGGGGATGTGAACATTTGCTTTGGTGTTTTCATAATCTCTTCTGTAGTTCAACTAAAAAATAACATTTTTTAAAAATTTGAATATTAGAAAGGAATGAAAACAAATTATTCAGATCAAACTCGTTTTGAGCCTTCTTTCCAATATAGGTCAGTATTTCTAGAATAGACTAAGGTTAAAAAATGATACTTTAGTACATTTTTATTCTGCTGAAATTTCCCATCCTTTTCTCCAAAGAGAGCCCTTAGTGTGTTAATAGAGGACAGAGAGAGTGGGAGAAAGCACACATCCTTCAAGGGCCCCCAGAGTGGCAGACAGGAGTGTGGAAAACCTCAAGGATGAGTCTTTCCATACCAATCCATCTCTCAGCTAGTTCTGAACCAAAGAGCAGGTTATAAATAGGCAGACACACTTGTACAACTGAAGGTGCACGAATCCTGTGTTAAAGCAAACAGTGACTTACCACGCTCCTCATTTTTTGGAAATCCAGGCAATGAACCACGCCAGGGAACTCACTGATCACTTTTCCAGCCAGGTAGTGACCTTTCTGCTTCTCATATGTCTCTTTGTATTTAAGCTGTGGAGTGGGTCCAACATTGAGAATTAATGGGGTTTTCTAACAGTCCCTTGTCCCCCAAACCTGGGAGGACTCCCAAACCTGGGAGAAGAAAAGATCATACTAACCTCACTGTTCACAAAATCAGCATGCTTAGCTCCAACGATGGGAATATAGCGCTCATCCAGGGTGTAGCCATAGGCCTTGGTTCCCTCCCATGCCCCTTTATACAGTATCTAGAACCAAGAAACACATGTCAACAAAAGTTTGTACTCAACTTCTTTCAGATATCACTCAAGTGAGAAAAATCAAAGTAAAACATTTATGTTCAAGGCAAGGTTGAAATCTTTATAGCCCTTAGTGTGATGACCTAAAACAGGGGAGTGCCTTGGCTGAACAGAGTTAACTATATTTACAGTTCTATTGAAAACACAATAAATTTGGACATAGGGAGAGAACCATCTGTGATTGCTCCCTATTGGCCATACACATAAATATCTTCTTCACCTTCATCTTCTCCTCCTCATTCTCCTCCTCTTTCCCTTTCTCCCTTTGAATTGGCTGAACTAAATTTTGGAGGACAAGTCTTCTACTTGTTAGCTGGAGATACTTGAATGTGGTTGCTAAAGAGAAAGCATCTTTCATCCATTTGCTCTGTGCTCTGTGCACCCAGGGCCTTTCTAGCACTTGTTACATTATCATCTAGCTCTTTACTTACATGCCTGTCCCTCTGCTTGTGTGGGCTCTTGGAGCCCTGGTCTCATTGAACTTTGTCCCTCAGTGCCTCTTACAGTGCCTGGGATATCAAGAGAGCTCAACTGAATAAACACTATGTACCTTGAATAATATGCTACTTCTAATAAACTAAGTGCAATAAAAATTATTGTTGCTGTTCACAAAATTAGTCAAGAATATGAACACTGACAAAGGCTTAAATTAGGAATTGAGTTATTACATAAAATAGGACTTACAGTGCTGTAGAGTTTTCCCATGTCTTTGGAGTGGGTGATATGTGGCATATCTGGAGAAAATGTATACTTGCCCTTGGCTTTATTAAATGTTTCTTTGTATTTTACCTAAGGAGTCAGAACAAAACAAAACCTTTTGATTACATTTTCTTAGGATCTACCTATAGATCTATCTAACACAATGATTAGTCTACATTTAAAGATCTAGCCAACTTGTTGGATTTTAGTCAATTTATCTAATAGAATAATTTGGAGACACACACACACACACACAAAAAAAAACATATACTTAAAAGTAGGTACAGTATATCACCTGCTAGTGACTCTTAAGAACTTTCCCCTCAAAGATTACTTTATAATATCCCAACTCTGCCTCCCCATTTCTAACATGCAATTATCTATTCGATGACAGACATGAACTCCCCAGCATATACAACACAAACTTACATCACTCTGGTTAACGGCATTAATCTTGGCCAGAACAATCGCAGGAGGATCCACCACACTTGTAAAGTTAGGGTAGTTGTCAAGAGCATCTTTCTTATATTTTATCTGCAAATAAACAGAGATGATTGTGCTGGATCTATCCCCACAGTGTACCTATTCCTGCAGGGGCAGGTTAGAAGAGGAATCAGCTTTGCCTACCTGATTCACCATTTCCTGATTCTTAGTAACCCGTACATGGTCCACAGAATCCAGGGGGATCCACCCAATGCCTCGGAGCCACTCCAGGTCAGCTTTGTA
The DNA here is from genome assembly GCF_033115175.1 of Lepus europaeus. Taxonomy (NCBI): domain Eukaryota; kingdom Metazoa; phylum Chordata; class Mammalia; order Lagomorpha; family Leporidae; genus Lepus; species Lepus europaeus. The sequence goes on from NC_084827.1 coordinate 93,718,471, forward strand.
GACATTCTGGAGCAGGAAGAGAAACACGATGGAGAAGTAAATGACACAGGGTTCCAGACAGCAGATTCCAAACATTTTTTTCAGAAGTTTTTAAAGGATTTTGGTGTGGCTCCTGTCTCAATCACTCAATCGTGATTTCAACAGTCTTCAGCCTGTGATTTGGCAGAAGTCACTGTACTTGGTGCTTTGAGGAACTAGTCAAAAGCAGAATAGGAGTAGAGAGAAGTCATTCACGGAGTGGAAAGTGGTTAAGTGCTGTGAGGGCAAGACCACTCAAGTGCTGTGGGAGTCAAGGCCCTAAGAAAAGCTTTGCCAAGGAGGCTGCAGTTTTAGATGGACTTCGTACATTTAGTTATGTACAACGAGGTGGAGGCATCTGGATTAGGAAAAAAAAATTGCGCAAGCAATTGCTTGTGCATCTGTAAGGAAGCCGGAGGCAATTCCTCTGGTCTGGCCAAGTCTATCTCTGCCCACTTCTTCCTAGCTCCTGCAGAGGGGCTGCTAATCTGATTAGTTCCACACCAATCACTCTGCTGCAGCAGCTGGTGAGGTGGGATGTTCAAGCCCAGCATCTACGCTGCAGCTGCCTTTGACTTCCTGTTTCCATTTTGCTAATGAGGAGAAGCCAGGTAAGGTTACCAGCTCTGAGCACCTGAATAACTAAATCAAATGCATCGTGTTTCTGTTCTGCTCCTACAGATGGCTGGAAGCAGGCAGGGATCTTGACTCAGACTTCTGTGGGAGGTGGCCTATGTCATGCTCTGTCCTAGCTTTACCCAGGTTTTGCATGAGGGAGGCTGGGCCCTTGTTGCAGCTTAATCAGTATTTTCCTGTTTTTTCTTTGACTCCTTGCAAGCAATGCCTTCCTAACTGCCTTGAGCAATGAGATGTTTGGCAAAGCATGCATGAGGCATTCCTAAGTCCTTGACTTCTGTCATCTAATAATAAAAACCACAGCTCAATTTTGGTTCCCACTCAAGCCAACTTAAAAGCAGATGTTATTTTCCCATCTGAGGGAGACTGAGGAGATGCTGATAGCAGGAATAGCGTATTTTTTCTAATTAAAAAAACTGACTTTGAAAGTTATTCAGCATTGCAGTCAGTAGGCAAAGCCATCTGTCAACAACGCCCTTGATCTTTCTGTACTTCATATCCAGTCTCAGTTCCCCTTTGGGAGCAAACTAAGTATGTATGGCCCAAAGTTTCAAAGGCTGGTGCTTCGGGAATGCGGCTTACCAGCCTCAGAATGCACCAGCGACTGCTGCATAACGAAGAAAAAAAAAAACCACTTACGTCACTCTGTAGGTCATAGGCCTTCCTTGCCTGAATCACATCATTTTGGTCGGGATGACACGTCCACTGGTGCAGGTAATTACGGTAATCAATATCGCTGACAAGGTTCTGCCCCTCCTTGGCAGCCACAACTGACACCATATCAGCAGGTATGTTGATTTTGGCCTTGGTTTTGTGATAATCCTCTTTGTAAAGCCTGTCGTTCTGAATCTGGCCCGCATGCTCAAACCACACCAGCTTGGGATCATCTCTCATCGTGGGAACACCAACATAGTGACCCCTCTGCTTCACATGTTCAGCTTTGTATTTCAGCTGGTGGAAAGAAGAAAATAGATTCCATCAGCTTTGACAAGCACACAAGGCAAGAGAGGCCCAACCACCTGCTAAAGAACACCAGGAAACTCAACACCTGCTCCCCCAAACTTTCTGTGTGTTCCCCACCCTGGAACCAATAACAAAAAGCATTGAAATAAATAAATATGTGGAGAAACCACCTTGAAATAGAAAAAAAATATATATAGTGTATTTTTCATTCTGGCAATAGTTTTATTTGAAGGCCTACAGATTTTAGGGGAGGGCAGAGAATTTAAGAGATAATAAAAAACTCAAACAACAGCTGTTAAAGAAGCCAAGAAATACGAAGGAAACCCACAGTCCACAGGAAAAGGACTGAAAGAACAGGTATTCCCACCACCACCAAGCCCAGCTCAGTCTGCCAAACTGCAAAGGAACACCCTGTGATGCTATCCATGCCTTAGGATCACTGGAAGGTTTCACGCACAAGGCCTTTGTGAAGTTACACTCATAACCAGGATAGATTACCTCACTCTGAACGTCGCTGGAGTGATGGGCATGAACAAATGGCACAGCGTCTGGAGGCAAGATGTAACCTGTGGCTTTCTGTTTCTCCCAGCTTTCCTTGTAGAGGTACTAAAAGACAGAGAGCCACAGCAAGGGGTTAAAATGAGGAGTCAGAAGGGAGGGATAGGTGGAGCACCTACATCTCCTTCAGGTCTCTGTGGCTCTCCATCATCACCCAAAGCGCCAGCATCCAGGTAAAAATCCATACCTGGTCCAGTATCCGCGCAGCCTCCTGGACAGTGTGCAGCAGTGGGGTTTCTGTGAGGGTGTACTTGGATTTGATGCTATTCCAGTCTTTCCGGTATTTAATCTAAAAGTAAGAGGCAAGGGGGCAAGAGGATGGCTATTAAGAAAACATCATATGGTCCAGGCAATGGCTAGCATTAGCAATTTCAGTGATTAAAATCTCTCAGACTGCGACTGTGTGCTGAGTCTACGTCGTTGGAAAAGCTCTGGAAATGACAAGAACCATATACTCACATCATCAAGGATCTCACCACTTTGTTTCGCTGTCACATAATCAACTCTGTCATCCACCGGGGTAAAGTTGAGCGTTTCTATTTTTGTGCGATACTTTTTCTATGGGAAAGAAAGTATCTTTTAGGTAACTGTCATTCTTGATCCTGATGAGCAAGAAAACTACACTAAACTTAAGGGTCCCTCTGTACTACAAGCACAGAGTGACATATCGAATGGCATTCTCTTGGTAATTTTGCTTTCTTCTTAGCATTGTATTTTTTAAACATGTGTGTTGGTTTCTTGTACCTCCCACAGATTTTAAAGTAGCACATTTTCTTAGCTCCCAAAGCTGCATAATTTATTCTTGTGTGTATTACAACACAGTATGTTTTTTTCAACTGGACAACTTTCTCCCAAGTGTATGACTTTTGCAGATAGAAGATTTTCTCCATTTGTGTGACTCCCCGTACCATTTGGTGTGCTGGATATTATAGGATGGATGTGCTCTCTTAATGTGATGGGGAAAATACAGGATTATTTTGGAAAAATGTCTGGCTTAAATTACAGCAACTAAAATGATTAAAATTGCTGACATGATAGGACTCCATTTTGGTTTATGTGTTTTTGTTCCATTTCTTGGGAAAGTTCCCTGAATGGCAGGTCAAAACCTTGGCATACCTCACTGAAGATATCCGCAGCATGTTTGGCATGATTGACAGACACAGAATCATTGGGCATCCACCCAATTCCACGTAACCATTCCAAGTCAGCCTTGTAGACAGCCTGTGAAAACAAGGCCAGAATGAATCCAGCAACCTTGTTCACCTCATCCTATTTAGCTCATCCACTGGTCTAATGAGGAAAGAAAAATAATGCAAACCCTATGTGAGAGAAGGGTGACATATTCTAGCAGCCTGGAAGATAACTTAAGAAAATTAATTAGGAGGCCACATCATTTAATAAACCGAAGGAAATGAGGGATCTTCGAAAAGTTCCTGGAAAATATATGTCATTAAAAAACCCACAAAAACCACGTGGATTTCAAAAGCTTTTCTACACCAAAGTAAACATTTCATTCTACTTTTTCACTAACTTTGTGAAGTACCTGCATATTTTTTTCTGTTGAAAGAGGGTCAGCCTGAATTCAGTTCAGTTATTATCAGCAAAGGATAAGGCATATTCAGCATTGCACCCTCTGAATCTTCAAGAGAAATAGAAAAATCCTAGATTCATCTACAAAATTTTTCTGATTTAGAAATTGTGGCAACTTACTTAAAAATTTATAAACTCTGTGTCAACAACAACAAAAAATGTCTATGCCTACATCTCCTCCATGGGCTGCCAACATTTTGCTAGACAGAATCCTCAGTTGCCACCTACATTCTACAGCAATCGCATTTTCACAGTTGTCTCTGTCACCCAGATAGACTTCAGATCTGTATTCACACTACCAGTTATGTCTTGATACAAAGCCTAGCTCCTCCTGGCTTTTGTGATTTCGATGCCGTACTAGAAGGTATAACTAGTATCAAATTCCTGGCTGTAGAAGGACGTGACATGGTGACTCAAGGGTGTAATGTCATGAACTTTGTGGGACTCATGGCAAGTGACAGGGAAGTCTACTCACATCACTTTGCAGTTCGTAGGCTTTCTTGGCCTGGATCACGTCATTCTGGTCGGGCATGCAGGTCCACTGGTGCAGGTAATTGCGGTAATCAACGTCGCTGACCAGGGTCTGGCTTTGTTTAGAATGCAAGATGGAGAGCATGTCCGCAGGACTTTGGAACTTGGTCTTCCACTTGGCCCAGTGCATCTTGTACTCTCTCTCATTCTGAAGCTTGCCAGCTATGAGGGCCCACCGGATCTTGTTGTCATCCCTGGCTGTGGCGGTGCCCACGTAGTGTCCCTTCTGCTTCTCGTGGTCAAGCTTGTACTTATACTGGACATGAAGAAACAAAGCAGATGAATCACAGCACGTCCTCTTGATGCACCCCAGGCATTTGCTTAACAAGCTGAGAAGTTAAAAAAAAGGCCACACTCACGTCACTGGCAATCTCCCTGGAGGCCTTGGCAGCCTGGATAGGGATGGCGTCCAGGCGCACATCACAGCTCATCTTCATTTCATCCCAATCCTCACGGTAAATTTTCTGGACGAGAGAAAAAACAAACAAAGTATAATCCCAGATTCAACTTTACCAATAACTCTAAGATCTCAAGTAGAATCAACACCACAGGGCTACCGTTCTGAAATCCCAAAACTTAAGACCAGTTAGAGAAAAGAGAATAGGTTAAAACAATCACTCTGCCCTTTGTACAGGAATAGGAAGTGGTATCTGGAATCCAAAGACCTGGGCTTGCCAAGACTTCTTTCTTTTCCCTTTGAATCATAGCCCGAATGCCTTCCTGATTTCCAAGCTCATGCAGGACGTAAAAGGGTTTTTTTGCCTTTTCCCCCTTGTGTTGACATAATGGTAACGTAGGGATAAGCTCAGACATTAAGAAGTTCCTATTGCAGTTCTTCAATTTTGTGATCTTTAGAATTCTAAGCTTTTCACATTTGTGTGTTTTTTTTTTTCTAATATGGCTTGTTAGCACTTCTTAGATGACTGATGGTGTTCATTGTTTGGGAATATTAGATCTTCTGCTGAAGAAAAGTGGGATGTAACAACTGCCATTTCATTTTTAATGGAAGTTAACTGAAATGGTGATTGAATCCCAGACATTTTAAAATATGGTATATTTTAGTGATACCGTCTATATTGACAATATCAGAAAAAGTCTGAAATGATAATTTAAATGTATGATTCAGAAGTTACAGCATTCAACATAGGGGCTTCTACAGTATAGAAAGAGGTAAAATTCTACTTAATGACAGTTTCATTGCTTTTACATAGCTGAAAAATTAGTGCTTAGATAAATTTTGTCCTTGCAAGGATGGGTCAATTTTTGCATGAATTTTGAATGCGCTTCCCCCTCCCCAAAGATACGTTTTATTTACGGAGTATAAATTTCATAAGTGCAACTTCAGGAATACAGTGATTCTTCCAACCATACCCACCCTCCCACCCCCACCCCCAGCCCACCTCCTCCTGCCTCTCCCATTCTCAGTCCCATTCTCCATTAGAATTAATTTTCAATTAACTTTACACACAGAAGACCAATTCTATACTAAGTAAAGATTTCAACAATTTGCAAACACAAAAAACTGAAAACTAGTTCTACAGTTAACTCTCATAATACAACTCATTGAGGACAGAGGTCCTGCACAGTGACTCCTGTTGTTAATTTAACAATTAACAGTCTTATGTATGACATCAGTGATCACCTAAGGCTCTCAACATGAGCTGCCTAGGCTAGGGAAGCCTTTTGAATCCATCAGTACTTAGACAAGGCTACAAGCAAAGCGGAAGTCCTCTCCTCCCTTCAGAGAAAAGTACATCCTTCTTTGATGGCCACTTCTTTGCACTGGGGTCGAGTGAGCTTATTTTAACTGACTTATTTTCTAAATAAAAGAAAAAGTATTCCTCATATTTAAATATATTATACTAGAGGAAATTTAATGTTGACATATTATGTTACTTTTTAAAATGATTTATTTATTTATTAGAAAGTCAAAAGGGGCCGGGACTGTGGCACAGCAGGTAAAGCCTCCACCTGCAGTGCTGGCATCCCATATGGGTGGCAGCTTGAGTCCCTCCTGCTCCATTTTTTTTCCTAAAGATTTATTTATTCATTTGAAAGGCAGAGTTACAAAGAGAGAGAAAGGCAGAGAGAGCGAGCGAGCGAGATCTCCCATCTGATGGTTCACTGCCCAGATGGCTGCAACGGCAGGAGCTGCCCCGCTGCTCCACTTTTGATCCAGCTCTCTGCTATGCTCTGGGAAAGCAGTGGAAGAGGGCCCAAGTGCTTGGGGCTGCACCCATGAGAGAGACCTGGAAGAAGCTCCTGGCTGTGGCCTGGCCCAGCCCCAGTTGTTGGCAGTCATTTGGGGAGTGAACCAGTAGATGAAGACCTCTCTCTCTACCTCTATCTGTAACTCTACCTTTCAAATAAAAAAAAATTAAAAATAAAAAAAAGAAAGTCAAAGTTAGAGAGAGAGAGGGCGATCGAGATCCTCCAATATCTTATATCTGCTGGTTCACTCCCCAGATGCCTGCAATGGCTAGGGCTGGGCCAGGCTGAAGCCAGGAGTCAGGAGCTTCATCCAGATCTTCCATGTGGGTGCAGGGGCCCAAGTACTTGGGCCATCTTTTGCTGCTTTTCCCAAGCCATTAGCATGGAGCTGGATTGGAAGTGGAACGGCCACGACTCAAACCGGCACCCACACAGGAAGCCATCATTGCAGGTGGCGGTTTAGCCTGCTACACCACAGTGCCAGCCCCTTGCCTTTTCTTTTTACCTGATTTTATTATGTATGTTGTTAGACTGTTTTTTTCTCACATAACAAATCTTTGTTTATGTGGCCAAATATATTTTTCCTTTGTAAAAAAAAGAAAGAAAGTTCCAGGCTTGAAAACAAACTTCTTCACACATTGAGAATGCAGGCAGATTCCTTAAGTTTCTAAAAGTCTCCACTTTCCTATCTGATAAGGCAAAACATCAGTATCTGATTCATGAAGCTAGAGTGAAGATTAAATAAATCAATTTAATGTGAATTTGCTTTCCTGTCCATGAAAACACATAAAGATACTCTGTGAAAGTTATACTTTCCAAACGATGGAAGCAGGGGCCAGCGTTGTGGCACAAGCTAACCTATCGCCTGCGATGCTGGCATCCCACACAAGTGGGATGTGCTCCATTTCCAGTCCAGTTCCCTGCTGATTTGCCTGGGAAAGCAGGGGAAGATGGTCCAAGTGTTAGGCTCCTGCCACTCTCGTAAGAGACCCTGATAAAGTTCCAGGCTCCAGGCTTCAGCATGGCCCAGTCCCAGCCATTGTGGCCATTTGGGGAGTGAACAAGCAGATGGAAGATCTCTCTCTCTCCCTTTCTATCTCTGCCTTTTAAATAAATATGTTTAAAAAATGATGGAATGATGGAAGCAGTTTCAAATACTGTGTTTTCAAGATTATAATAATGGTGATACCATGTGTGTAAAGAAAACGTCTGCAAATTTTGGTTAGCATTCATTTGAGATGTTTGGTCTCTTCGAAAATGCAAGCTATTCTCATGAAAACCTAAACATTTGAAGGTAGCTACTCTTGGCATAGTCTGGAATAGTAGCCTTGCTCACCTCATGACATCAATAGTAGGATTCTTTTCAGCTGAGAAATTTATCAGACAAAGAGAGCGTATAAGGTTTTCCAGAATTCTCCTGCCAACAATGTGTGGATTAAATGGAAGAGAAGTCTATGCTGTAATGGAGAACTGACTGCCTTTCAATTCAGCTACTTAAGAATGCACTACACCATGACACTAATCCTAGTCCCTCCACCACCACCAAAAAAAAAAAAAAATCTATATGTTCTATAGTTGTATTTTCTTCCCAAACACTGAAGGAACTTATTTCCCAAGTGGCTCATTACAGTAGAAAAGTTTGGCCCACGATAAGACTTGTTTGCCCACAAAGATTCATTATTCTGCTGAGAGGATGCTAAGTTGGAGACTCGCACTGAGGCAGAACCATTCCTCAGAGGCCCTGCTTATTCCACACACAAGCAGTCTTGGTGATCCATGACGATGGTGCCTTCCTTGAGCTTTCTTAACATGTGTAGACAGCCACATCACTGAATTCTCTTTATTAACCAACTGATTTTTTTTGGTTGATTCACTTGCTTTGTCCAGGGTTAAAATTATTTCTTTTGCCAAACAAGGCCAGTTGTGTCTCTTTCTTTCCAATATTTATCTCTCCTTGTTAATCTTCTGCAGTCCCAGCATTACCAGCGAGAACTTTCCTCTATCAGCACCTCCCGCAAAGGTTTCCTGGGCACCCTTCTCTCAACCCTGGATCGAATGAGCAGCTTACTGACCAAGGATGAGTGGCCGTTTGAGATGTATGTTTCTGTCATGCCCAGAAAATTTTTATTTTTTTATTGTTTATTATTATTATTATTTTTGACAGGCAGAGTGGATAGTGAGAGAGAGAGAGAGAGAGAGAGAGAAAGGGCTTCCTTTTTGCCGTTGGTTCACCCTCCAGTGGCCACTGCAGCCGGCGCATCTCGCTGATCCGAAGCCAGGAGCCAGGTGCTTCTCCTGGTCTCCCATGTGGGTGCAGGGCCCAAGCACTTGGGCCATCCTCCACTGCCTTCCTGGGCCACAGCAGAGAGCTGGCCTGGAAGAGGGGCAACCGGGACAGGATCGGTGCCCCGACTGAGACTAGAACCTGGTGTGCCGGCGCCGCAAGGCGGAGGATTAGCCTGTTAAGCCATGGTGCCGGCCAATTATTTTTATTAATATTATACTTTACAATAAAATATAAGTATCAGTATGGGACCAGTGCTGTGGCACAGTGGGTAAAGCCACTGCCTGCAGTGCCAGCATCCCATATAGGTTCGGGTTCAAGTCCTGGCTGCACCACTTCCCATCCAGCTCCCTGCTAATGGCTTGGAAAAAACAGAAGATGGTCCAAGTGCTTGAGACCCTGCACCTACATGGGAGACCCAGAAGCAGCTCCTGGCTCCTGGCTTAGTCCTGGCTCAGCCCTGGCCATTGCAGTCATTTGGGGGAGTGAACCAGTGGATAGAAGATCTCCCTCCCTCTCTCTGTAACCCTGCCTTTCAAATAAATAAATAAATCTTTTTAAAAAGGATAAGAATGGGTATTGGGTAAGGTGACACACTTTCTAAATCTGACAAAATGAGCACATGATTTTCCCCTTCTGTCCTATTACATTATTAAGTTTTTGACTGTGGAACCCTTTGCGACTCTGTGTGAGCCCCAGCTGTGTGTGTCATGTTATTTGAATGTACTGCTGAATTCAATTTGTTAATACTTCCAATTTCCCATTATGAGCCTACTGCTTTCATTTATGGCACTATCTTTGACAGGTTTTGGTTACGGCGGTGACTTTCCATCTTTCATTAGTCTCCACAGAGACTTAGCTACTTCTTGAACTTTAAAAAGAATTTTCCCGTGAAATCATCAGGGAGACTTGCATTGGAGTGGAGAAATGAGAGTGTTCAATAACCTTCTTGACTTCCCGCTGTGTGCTTTCAATGTTCTTCTGTGGTCAAATTTGGTAACATAATTTCCTAGAAAATCTGTGAGTACAAGAAACCCCGAGTTCATCTGAATCTTCCACGAATACTCCTGTCTTCTTTTTGCATCTCTTCATTTCTCTTTCATCTTGTTTTTGCTTATGCCCCTTTCCCTGTCATCATTGCTGACTTTGGTTCACTGTAACTGGCCCAGTTCAAGGACACAAGCCAGGGACCTGCTGCTCTTCTCACTCCTGCTCACAGACTAATGACACACCCTCCCCACCCACACTCGGCCAATTTTCTCACGCTTGGCTATGAAAAGTTCCAGGATCATATGAGGCTGGAATTACAGCACCGATCAGATGATTTTTCCAACAAATCAGAGTCTACTGTGATACTTACATTGCTCACATTAAGAGCATTTGCTCTGGCGAGATTAATTTCGGGAGTATCTGGCATTATGTGGATTGAAGTTTTATCTTTGTCCCAAACTTCTCTGTACTTTGGCTGTGGGAAGAACAAATAACAAAATGACTTCACAATTTGTAATTCTGCAAGTCGAGGAGTACAACTTTTAATTTTTCTTTCAGCTCTCACCCAGAATCTTTTCACATGAAGGCAAAGATTTCTAAATTCTTTTCATATAAATTACTCACATTTGTATTAACACTTTTACTAATCCTTTGAGCTTTTGTTTAAACTTCATTAGCAAAAGCAAAACCATGCTGTCTTCAAGATTCATTAAAATTTTTATTATCAATATTATTATCCTAGAAATGGTTGACCAGGTTAATTATTATTTACTTACAGCACTACTTCAAATTTACTAGAGAGGAAAAGTGACTTACAATGCTAATGTTTTCAGCATTGGATTTAGCAAGGACAACTTCAGGTGTGTCGACGATGCTGGTGTACTTGAGATTCACCACAGGTGTCCGGTACACGTTGTCGCTCAGGATCTCCTGGGCGTTTTTGACTCTCAGCACTTCAGGGGAGCCTTCAGGCATCCAGCCAATGCCACGCAACCACTCCAAGTCAGCCTTATAGATGGCCTGGGATGACAGACAAAGCAAGGCAGAATATGGTTGGTGTGTGAGACGAGATGTACGTGAGGAACCAGGTTGTGTGTTCCATACATTATCTTCCTCAGATAATCATTAACAACAGAGCCCTGGCCACACACTCATGCTCGCCCTGGGCCCAGCAGTGTGCTGCTTGGCTTCTTTTTTGGTGGCAGTGGGTCTGTGTTGGGTGCTTACGTCCATCCTGAAAAGCACAGTGATACAGAAGCAGCTCTCCCTCTGGGAGTAGGTATGCTTCGAAGAACTTTTTAAAATAATATTTAGGCAATCATCATATCAGCTGATGTACTTTTAAAGCAGTAACAATGGGCTCCCAAGTAAGTTTGCTACACAACAGGCAGAAGGATATTTCCAAAATTCATAATTCAAATTTGATGTTACAACATTTCCCCTGTCCTATGGCTTCTCATTGTTCTTGAGACAAAGATCAAAATCCTTAACATAGACTAGGGGGGCAGAGGGTTGGCACCAGTCTCCACTGATTGTCCCAGTCTTGTGGCACGTGTGCTTCCTTGGCCTTGCATTCTCTGCTCATGCTGGCTGCCAGTCTGTGGGTCATATCAGACCCTTTGCATATGTTGTTCATCCTGCAAGAACCTCTCTGCTCCCCTCCCCCTTCACATCTCCAAGAAATCCACACTTTTTCTGAAGAATTTTCTTGATCTCTGTTTTCATAGCATCACGAACCACTCTTTTTCAGCCGCTAAAATTGCTCTATATTAAATACTAGTGATTAATTTTATAAAAGTCGTAATGGGAGTGGGCAGTGGGTTCAGGCATAAATCGGGTTGCCTGAACACAATACACGAGTGCTGGTTCAGGACAAGTTCCCCTGCTTCCAATCTAGCTTCCTGTTAATACATCCTGGGAAGCAACAGGAGATGGCTCAAGTGCTTGGCCTCTGCCACTCATGTGGGAGACCTAGATGGAATTCCAGAATCTCAGCTTCAGGCTGGCCCAGCCCTGATGTGGGCATTCGGGGAGGCATTGGGGGAAACTGAGATGGAAAATCTTTGTCTCTCTTCTAATTCTACCTTTCCAATAAATGAAAACAAACACTTTTAAAAAGTTGTCATGTTGCTGAAAAATGGAATTTTAGTATATAGTTTATAGCATACAAATATAAGCATAAAATGGTAGTAGAGTATGAAAAATGTTGGAAAATGTCTACTTTATGAAGAATGACATTATCTGCTTTTGTGTTTAAACTTTGATGGGTACCCAAAATTCAGAGGAAGGTATTCTCAAAGAATATTATATACATACAGATTCCAAAGTTTTCCTTCTTTGTTCTTTAGGATTTTGGTTGGTATGCATGTATGAATGTGGTTCATGTTAACGGACTCCAGTTCTCTAGAAACTGGCCTAAATCCACCATGTGGCAACTTCATTTTAAGTGATGAGTGTACTTTGCTCCAACAAACCCATTCATCATGAAAAAGTGTAAGGAAAGTGTAAGGAAACTAATTCATGTAATTAAAAGAAAGTTTCCATTCTACACAAGAAATAAATAACCTTATGGAGTTCATTATTTCCAAAAGATTGAATGTGCATAAAATATGAATAAATCTAAAAATGCCTTAGATAAATTAATGAAACATCATGTTGTTAGAATCATCTTGAGTGTCTTGTTGTGAAGAACACCAAATTAAGGAGAACAAAGGAATTGGCCATATACTGCTAACCTTTGAGAATAACTCCAATAAAGACAGCCCTGTCTTTCTTCCATACAAACATTCGTATGTTTAATAAAATACAAACCCTGCACATATCAATAAATCTACATAAAAATTCTAGTCGTGTATTTAACAATGAAAATAAACCTTTCTGAACAAATCTGGCAGTAAGGTAGGTGGCTTCATACATTCTGGAAAATGCTGAAATGAAAGGCCTATGTAAGGAGGCGTTGTGCTCTCCAGAGCAGTGAAGTCAAATAGGCCAAGCAATGGCAGACTTCCTTCCCAAGGGGGGGCACTTACATCGCTCTGCAGGTCATAGGCCTTCCTTGCTTGGATAATGTCATTCTGATCAGGGAAGCAGGACCAGTGGTGCAGGTACTGGCGATAGTCCACATTGCTTGCTAATGCCTGGCCTTCTTTGGCAGCATTGATGGACACCATGTCTGCTGGGATGGTGATCTTGGCCTTGTGGTCATTGTAGGTCTTTTTGTACAGCCTGTCGTTCTGCATCTTCAACACATTTGCAGCCCAAACCAGTTTGGGGTCTTCCTTGGCACTGCGACATCCGATGTAGTGGCCTTTCTGTTTCTCATAAGTAGTTTTGTACAGATACTGGTAGAGGTGAAAAGGAGAAAGAAGAGTAGTTTTTCTAAACGTGCTTTTTCCAGAGAGCCTACTCAAGATGATTCTAACTTAGATTTTTTATCCCATTTTCCTTTAAATTTCACACTCTAACTTTTATACTCCTTTACATTTCTGTTTGTCTTCTACATCCCTGTTTATGAAAACATTGTGAGAACTCCCAAGGCCACAACTATGCTTCTGTAGTTTCTCCGGATTTAACCTTGTCCAATGTTTCCCAAACTTTAGTCACTGTGTATCATCCTGAGATGTTTTGGCACAAACAAGTCCTGCCTGTGTTTCATATTACTTTAAATAAAATTAATTCTTTGTTTATATAAATGTATTTTAAGTTGTAAACTTATTTAGCATTTTTAGTTTAAAAATTATAGCCTACCTAAGTAAAGAACTAGTATTTTTTTCTAGCACACATTTAATCCAACCATGTAACTATTTAAAAAAAAAGTTGTCCTTTGTTGCATAAAGTTATCACAAGAACCACCAGCAGCATGCATGCCATGCTTTGAGTAAGAATAGAATTCTCTGTACACATTAAATTTCTCTAAGTACTTGTATATTAACTGGCTTGAGAAGATACTGAGAAGTAAATGAAAAATATGTGCTTATACATAAGAATTGCAGAGAGAAACATAGGTGTATCTTCAAGTTGTAAGAATTGCTTTTGAATCTGGGATCATAAAACACCATACTAAAAACAGTGATCTGCCTTCTATTTGAATATAATTTTGTGGGAATGAAGTTAAACCCAGAGTGTCTACCAGATAGTGGTTATTAAGGCTAGGTAAGGAGGAGCTCTTACATCACTGGCAATATCCCTCGAGGCCTTGGCATGCTGGATCCCAATGGCATCTGCTCGCAAGTCATAACCAGTCATCTTCATGTCTTCCCAAGCTTGCTGGTAGTGTTTCTGCAAAAGGAGGTTGCAATGCCACAGTCACTCTGAAGAGGGAGCTATCAGGTCAGCATTACTAATGTGCTCAAGACTAGATCAGTTACACTAACTACTAATTTTGCTGTAAGATTTATAAAGTAAGCTGAATTCTTGTTGAACTCAGATCCAAATAGATCCTTAACAAATTTTAGCAAAGCCCTCTCCTAATACTTTTTTTTGAAGAAGGAAATTTAGAAGAGAGTAAATCATGTACAAACCAGATTAAAAAACAAACAGATGTTTGGTTTTGAAAGGGAAAAGGCAACACGATATTCACACTAAAAAGGAGAACTAAATATCAACCTCATCCATAAGTTTTTTGCTGTGTTCTTAGAGAAACCATTGCATTTTTCCTTCCAACAAAGATAGAAATACACATCTCAGTATTATAAATACACACACATTTTATGTTTCCCATTAGCTTTAAGATTAGAAATAAAAGGAATGATAGGAAAAGGCTGTCTGCCAGACTCTTTATGGAGTATATTGATAAAAGGTTTGGTTAGGCCCAGAGCACTCTGCAAAGAAAATCAGTGTGTAGTGTCTTACATTGCTGATCTGTATAGCATTGAGTTTGGACTGCAGCATCAGCGGAGTGTCAGCTGGCACATTCACATTAGCCTTCTCTTTGTCCCAGGCATCGCGGTACAATGGCTGGAAAAGTGAAAAACAACGGGATGTGTGATTAGTAGAGAAATCTACTATTATATGAACACAATCATAAGTAAAGTGAAAAGTTCTCCAAGCATGTTCTCTAATATAGATAACATTTGGTCTTCATTGTGTTTCTTTTAAAATGCCAATAATGACTTTAAAGAATACATTCACATGTGATACCATATAAATTTTAAATGTGTCAGAAGCATGGGGATAAGATTAATTCTTTTTTATTCTTTCACAACTAATTATCTGGCAGGTAAATTCACCTTGCAAATAACCTAGTTTTCTTGGACCAAATAATGTCAAAATGTCTAATGTTGGGGTTGCCCTATTTCATGATTGAATAAATGGCAATTTTGTGATTCATGATATGAAGTGTTGGGCCTGAATGACAGTCTGTGTTTCAAAATGAGATCAAAGAGGGTATCCAAATCTGTGGTACATGAAGGTGCCCACCACACCAGTACTGACCAAAGCTGTATCAAAGCAAGTAGTATGCATAGACTACTAACTGACGGACTCAGTGAAGATCGCTGGATACACACATGTTCAGGATCCTGACGCTGATACTACAGTTCACATTGAAAGTTCTTGACTGAGATTTCTTCCACTGGTCTGAAAACACCATCCACTCAGCTTACCTCACTGATCTGTACAGCATTGATTTTTGCCTGGATCACTTCCGGGGTATCAACAATGCTGGTGAATTTGAGAGCCTCAGGCTTTGTACGGTACAGCCTTTCATTCAAGAGATTCTGGGCATTCTTCACTCTCATCACATCCACAGAACCCTCTGCCAACCATCCAATGCCCTTCATCCACTCCAGGTCCGATTTGTATATGTTCTACACGAATGAGAGACACAGTGGGAGAAACTCAAATTTGCCTGCAAGAATGTGATCCCTGCAAACCACACAGCACCCTTATTTAAATCAGCTGGGTAGCCAATCCCACAAAACTCAAGGACAAAATTAAGTGTTAATGTTTGGGTGCTATGTCTCCGGCACACATCTGTGGGAGAAGGTCATGGTATCCTACAGAAATTGGAACAGGGCTCATCGGTGGCACCTGTTGGATCAGCAGAGACTTAGCACATAATTTTGTTTTTTATACTGAGTTGAGCTTCTATGCTCACCACTTGAAGTCTGCCTTCTATGTATCCTTGGGAATAACATCTGTAGGAATTCAGGAGAAAAAGATCCTTAGATGTATATGTAATGAGGGAAAAAATGTGTACCTATACCTCTTTCTTTTTCTGAGTCAGACAGCTTTGAAGTCCAACATTTCCTTATGCTTACAACTATTCCTGAAACTTACATATCTAACCCAAGGTAATGAGTCAGAACATCTGGGGCTGAAGTTTTCTCCCTAATTACACAGAATAACAGACCTGTTTTCATCTTAGTAAGGTTTACTACCATAAGAAGGATGCCTCTGTAAGACAGAAAATGTCTGAGAAAAGCTCTTCTACCACAAATTGTACAGAATATGTTAGGTTCTATTGAGATTACCATTTAAATTATGCCTCCAGGGAACACACTGTGATTAAACATACAACCGCACATCCCCCCAGAGAGACTATACGCACATCGCTCTGTAGTTCGTAGGCTTTCTTAGCCTGGATCACATCATTCTGATCTGGCAGACACGTCCACTGGTGCAGGTAATTGCGATAATCAACGTCGCTAACCAGGACCTGGCATTTCTTGGCTTGAACAATTGACATCATGTCCAATGGTGTATTGTAAATTGACTTAGACTTCTCATAGGCCTTCTTGTATTCTCTGTCACTCTGGATCTTGGCAGCATGTATAGACCACACCAGCTTGGGGTCATCTTGCAGGCTGCGGAAACCCACGTGGTGTCCCAGCTGCTTACGGTAGCCTTCTTTGTATTTGTACTGAGGTTGAGAAAAATCAGATAAAAAGACACATGAAAACAATGCATTAGGAGGTATATTTTTGGAGACAGACAAAAGAGATGCATGTTTCAGGGAGAGAAAGGTTGTAGGCTTGAATCACAAGATGACAACAACACAGTCATCACCTGTGGATGAGAATTTCTCTGTGATAAGTGTCTTATGACCAGAGAAAGACGGTCTGTTTCTTATGTTTGGACAACATAGGAAAGTTAGGTCTGAAGGGAGAGAGACAAAATCGGGTACAAGGTGATACTGTGGGATAAACCATGGTTATTAGATGTAAAACTGGCAACAAAAAGGAAAAATACAGGTGGATACTTGAGATAGAAAATAGAGAAGTACCGGAGAAAGGCAATAAGACAGCTTAAAAGCTGATAGCGGGGCTTGAGGGTGGGCTTGGTAGGATAATTATTTTGGGTGTTTGTATGCTTTAAATTAGTATTACATGAATTTTAAAGGTTTTATAACAGTATTACACATCAGTCTTTGGTATAAAATCTCTTATAGAATGTATGGTTTCAATCTTAAAACTTACATGAAACCATCATCTGACTTACATTTGTAGAGCTTATAAAAATATTTTGGAGACAAAGGACATTGTGTTGGTCCCTGAATTTTTCTCAAGAATTTTGTATTGAATGTTATTGATGTTTGTTTCCACTTAGAACCACTACAAGAGTTATTCACATACATATTTCATCCATGGTAACCTTAATGTTTTTCATCCTATTTTAATATTTTTAAATAAATTCTTTAGCACAAAATATTTGTATACATAGATTTGAAAAAAAATCAAAGTTCTTGAAAAATAGTCCCCCCTCTTTGTGTTATAGAAGAGAAAAATCACAAGAATAAAGAAGGATGTATATACCTCACTGGCAATTTCTCTGGAGGCTTTGGCATGTTTGATTTCAATGGCATCCGCTCGTATGTCGTAGCCTTTCTGCTTGGCCTCATCCCAATCTTTCTGGTAGAGTTTCTATTGAGGGAAAACACATTTGTTTACTAGTGTTGAAAATAAGCAAAACAGTCATAAATAATAGGGCATACTGTAATGAACACAGAATAATTAAAAAGAATTCATTTCTGAGTTCTTTTGATTGTGGGCTGTTTAGAGTACAAGATATTTCTGATAAAAAATTTAAAGTGAAGCATTTAACTGTATCAATGTATAAATACTTACATTCAGCCCAATATATATTTGAAAGTATTCTATCACATAATTCTGGAATTTAAGAGTCGATGGTGAAGCCAGATAAACCTCATCAACATTCAGATAAGACCTGATAAGAATTTTTCCTAATTTTGCCCTTTGACTTTCAGGAGATTTCTGATAAAGAAATGTGACACAGAAATCATACATTTTAGGGCTGGCATTGTGGTATAGTAGGTAAAACTGCCTCCTGCCATGCTGGCATCCCTC
Source organism: Lepus europaeus (assembly GCF_033115175.1). Taxonomy (NCBI): domain Eukaryota; kingdom Metazoa; phylum Chordata; class Mammalia; order Lagomorpha; family Leporidae; genus Lepus; species Lepus europaeus. The sequence goes on from NC_084827.1 coordinate 93,736,558, forward strand.
ATGGGCACTGGTTTGAGTCCCAGTTGCTCCACTTCCAATCCAGTTCTCTGCAAATGTGCCTGGGAAAGCTGTAGATGTCCCACAGTGCTTGGGCCCCTGCCACCCATGTGGGAGACCTGGAAGAAACTCCTGGCTCTTGGCTTTAGCCCAGCCCAACCCTGGCCATTGTGGCCATCTGGGGAGTGAAGATGGAAAATCTGTATATCACCCTCACTCTCCATAAGTTTGATTTTCAAATAAACAAATAAATCTTTTTTTAAAAAAATCATACATTCGGGACCGGCACTGTGGCATGGTGGGCAAAGCCACTACCTGCAGTACCGGCATTCCACATGGGTGCCAGTTTGAATCCTAGCTGCTCCACTTCTGATCCAGCTCTCTGCTGTGGCCTGGAAAGCAGAAGATGGCCCAAGTCCTTAGGCCCCTGCACCATATGGGAGACCCAGAAGAGACTCCTGGCTTTGGATCAGCTCAGCTCCAGCTGTTACAGCCATTTGGGGAGTGAACCAGTGGATAGAAGACCTTTCTCTCTCTCTTTCTGACTCTGCCTTTTTAAAAAATACATTTCTTGTCCTTTGAATGTAATTAAAAATTTTCTTTTGGCTTTTTTATGGCCTTGAAATGTCAATCAAGAGAGTCCTAAGATCAATCAAAAGACCTAAGAAGACAACAGATAACGAACTAGGGCTTCAATGATTTCAAGATTGAAGGAATACCAATAGAATTCAGGTATCCTAACTCCTGCAGTATAGGCACTCAGCATGTATCTGAACTGAAGTTTAAAAGAGAGAATTTGAGTTTATTTACTTTGGGAATGGTAGCTAAATAGAAAATATGTAAAACCAAAAGCTATGAACATTTCAACGGTAGGTGATTTGTCCATGATAACCCATTCCACAAACTGACAGATATTGTCCTATAAAAGCTTTTATATTCCATATTTACGCCTCTTACATTGCTGATTTGCATAGCATTGATTTGGGCCTGCAGCATGACTGGCGTATCTGAAGGAATGCTGATGTTGGTTTTGTCTTTGTTCCAGGCCTCTTGATACAGCCTCTGTGGAAGGAAGGGAAACACTATTTTAATTCAGGGTTGAAGGGGTATCTGAAATAGTAAGCCTCTATTATCTGGACAAATGCTTCTATATATGTTTATGATGGCTAAATTTTGTGTGTCACCTTGGCTAGGCCATGGCACTTAAATCTATGGTCAAACATTGTTCTGAATGTTTCTGTGAATGAATTTTTCAGATGAGATTAACATTTATGTTCCTAAATTTTGAGTAAAGCAAAGTATCCTTGTAATGTGGGTAGGCCTCTCCCAATCAATGGATAGATTGACTTTCTAAGCAAGAAGGAATTCTGCCAGCTCCCTGCCTTTGGGCTGGAACCACAACTGTTTCGTGGCTCTTCAGCCTGCTGGCCTACCCTGCAAATTTTAGGCTTGTCAGCCTGCACACTGACATGAGCCACTTTCTCACTCTCTCTCTCACTCTCACACATGCCCCCCCCCCCAACGAGGGTACTTTAGAAGCTCACATAAAATGTGTGTTATGAAAATATGCCTAGATTGCAGAATTCTTTACACCAAAATATACATCTTTTAATGCCATTTCCCGCAAACTTCTTAAAGTATTTTTGCATGTACATACGTGTGCATTTCTATTTGTATGCATATATGTATCTTGGTTCTGTTTGTCTAGAGAATCCTAATATTTTATGGTCCATTTATCATGAAGCATGATGCTACATGTCTTAGTATCAATAGGAATCAAATATTGATTCTCTGAATTGCCATGGAGGAACACTTTTTACTTTAGGGCTTCCAAGTGAGTGGCACATTGACTGCCGTGGGAGTCCCACTCGCACGCACTTTCACTAAGCCGGGCAAGGGTCCGAGAGTCGCTGCCATCTCTAGAATCCTTTGAAGAGAACAGTCTACCTGCTCAGGCTGAGTGGCACTATCTGAAAAGAGAATCTAGAAAAATGAAAGCTTAGTTGTAAGAGGGTTCTTGCCTCACTCATTTGCAGAGAATTGGCTTTCGCCAGGACAACTTCTGGAGTGTCAACGATGCTAGTGAATTTCAAAGCCTCCGGTCGCGTTCTGTAGCGTCTCTCATTCAGGAGGTCCTGAGCTCCCTTCACTCGGCTCATTTCCACGGAGCCTTCCGGCATCCACCCAATGCCACGCAGCCACTCCAGGTCAGCTTTATACACATTCTACAAAGATATGAGACACAGATATTGTTCCAGATGTTAACCATCCCACCCACTAGCTGACAGATAAAGTACATGGGAGATGGTGCTTCCACAAGAGTTAAGACCTGCAATCTTACACAATTCAGGATCTTTAACATTCATGACAAAAGTGCTTTGTAACAGCATAATTATTAATACTGCCCATGAGTAATAATAGTAATAATGCTGTATTCCATGATAAATTATTTGATATTCCAAAAAAGTTTGTCATGGAAACTGTTTAAGGGAAATTTTATTGAATCTTAACCAGTTTGAATCCTGTCATAAGTGACCCAAAGAAATATTATTGCAGCTTTGGATCTAGCATAACAGTGGGAATGATTTTAAAAATACTCAGATGATAGGGGCCAGCACTGTGGTGCAGCAGGTTAAAGCCCCAGCTCGCAGCACTGGCATCCCATATGGGCTCCAGTTTGAGTCTCAGCTGCTCCACTTCTGATCCAGCTCCCTGCTAATGCTACTGGGAAAGCAGTGGAGGATGGTCAAGTAGGGGATATTGGGAAGAAACTCCTGCCACTTGGCTTCAGATTGGCTCAGCTCTGGCAGTTGCAGCCATTTGGGGAGTGAACCAGCAGATGAAAGACCTCTCTGTCTCAATCTCTTTCAAAGATAGCATTATTACTCTTTCCAATAAATGAATCTTTTAAAAATATTTAGATGATATACATTTATCTGAAATATATTTTCATTGTCAGAAGTTTCAATGAAGAAAATAGTTTGTGGGGCTGGCACTGTGGCATAGCGGGTGAAGCCACCACCTGCAGTGCCCACAACCCATATGGGTGCTGATTTGAGTCCCTGCTGCTCCATTTTCCATCCAGCTCTCTGCTATGGCCTGGGAACACAGTAGAAGATGCCCCAAGTCCCTGGGTCCCTGCACCCTCATGGGAGACCCAGAAGAAGCTCCTGGCTCCTGGATCAGCACAATTCTGCCTGTTGCAGCCATCTGGGGAGTGAACAAGCGGATGGAGGACCTCCTTCCTTCCCTCCCTCTCTCTCTTTGCATCTGCCTCTGCCTCTCTGTAACTCTGCTTTTCAAATGAATAAATAAATAAATCTTTAAAAAAAAAACAGTTTGGAATCTAGTCTTAGGGAACAAAGGATGTGACCTCTATTTTCTGTGTCCGGTGACTTAACTCCTAAATATAGGGTTTGTGTTAAACAATGTGAATGTCCTGCCCCCTTCTAGGGTTGTATAGCATACAACCTGTGGTCTGTCCACAAAGGCACTGACTGAACTCTTAACAGACCTTTGTCTTCCCAACCTCCCCTCCCGAGTTCATGTGACTTACATCGCTTTGCAGTTCGTAGGCCTTCTTTGCTTGGATAATGTCATTCTGATCCGGCAAGCATGTCCAGTTATGCAGGTAGTTGCGGTAATCAACATCACTGACCAGAGTCTGACACGTTTTGGCCAGCACGATGCCTAGCATGTCCACTGGACTAGTGAATTTGGTCTTCCACTTCTGGAATTCCTTCTTGTACTCCCTTTCACTTTGAATCTTCCCCGCATGGATGGCGCACATGATCTTGGGATCATCCTCAATGCTCTGAGCTCCAATGTGGTGGCCCTTCTGTTTCTCGTATGCTTCTTTGTATTTGTACTAAAATGCCATAAATACAGTGTTAGAAATCCAGTTCTAGGACCATGCTTATGCTGATAATTACAGACAACTAGAAGTGAGAAGTTCACACTTTAAACATGACATCTCTGAATACTTTTATATTAGCATTTTATACCATAAAAATAACTGTCATGTAATCATGTATCTACCTTAGAGACACCTTTCCCTGCAGAAATTCTAATTCTAAAGTGTATTTTACTTTTCTGTGACAATCAAGGGGAAGGACTTGGAAGGCAAGAAGCGAGAGTAGGGACATATACATGGAAGCAATCAAAGTGTGGTCTACCAACCACACCACACATTGTTCAGCACGGTGGAGACCAAGAGGCGTTCCATGGAGGGCACTCACATCACTGGCGATGTCCCTGGAGGCCTTGGCACTTTTGATGGGAATAGCATCTGCTTTTAGGTCGTAGTCCTTCATCTTTGACTCATCCCATCCCTTGGTGTAAAGTTTCTAGGTGGATGACAATACACAACAGAAAATAAATGTGTTTTAGAAAGCCAATAGGTCAGTTTCAAAACAGAAATGTTAAGCTGGGAAAAAGCATTTGAACTGTTTCTAAAAAGACTTAAAATGACAATCAGGTAATCTCTTACTTGGCTGATATTGGCAGAATTGCTCTTGGCCAACAAGATTTCCGGGGTGTCTGGCATCACATGGATAGAGGTTTTGTCAGCATCCCAAGCTTCTGTGTATAAATGCTGTGGGAGGAGGGAAGGAGAGGCAGGTATAAAACCTTTTGTTAAGGCCACTAACATTGTGGTTATTATCAAATGTAACTCACATTTAACTATAAAGCAGATCCTCTTTAAGGCTTTTTGGAGGTGAGGGGAGCAAAAAGGTAGAATAAACTATGACAACATCTAAACAGGTGTATGATGGTTTCCTAGCTAATATGAAGCAATAGAAGGATCTCAGTTACTATTTTCTTCCAGTGAATCCCAAGCTTACTTGTAGGACCTCCCAAGACAGAGATTGTTTACAGACTGTAATACTGTAGAAATCCCCAGACTTCAGAATCAATCCCAAGGTCAAACCCAGCTACATTTTTTTCAAAGCTGTATGATCATGAGAAAAGTATACAACTCCTCCCACACCTCATTTCTTAGGGATAATCCTATCTTTTTATTGAGTATTTTTGGAAGATTAACCACAATATATGTACAATGGCTGAGTCATAGTAAGTACTCAAGAATTTCTATACTATACTATTTTCTATTGTTATTAATGTGTTGCTGTGACATGCATGGTATAAAATACAGTTTCTAGAGCTTTCTACTCCATACTCTGGAGTTTTCTGAGAGCCAATTTCATATTCTGAGCTGAACACTTGCTCTCATGACGAATAATTTGAAGGTGTCCAGGTAGGTGCAGGAGAACCCAGTTAAGTTCAATTCAACCTAAAATATGAGGATTTAGGGTGTACCTGCTAGATGAGGCATAAACAGACTGTTAGAACTCTCCAGGAAAGAAGCGATCATCTAATAAAACTGAAAATGGAGATAGCAGCTCACATTTAGAAGTGGATTTCCACAGCCTATGGTGGAAGAGCAAACCAAGCAGCTAATCTGAGCTTGTCCTGGCACTGTATCAAACACTGCATGTTTCCCAGTCTTCAGAATGAAGTAGTAAATGGCTTATGTTCCTTAATGGTTGGACAAAGAAACAGAAGGCGTCTCAGTCTGCTCTGCCAGGGAGAAGGTGCAGGTAACACACTTGTGATGTATTCAGGTCGTAGCTCAGGAGGGTGTGTGCACTACTCCAAGGAAATCAGCCCAGGCTTCCACGTGCATGCAGGAATGGGGGAGCATGTGTGGGGAAGAGCGCAGAGGACACCCGATCCAAGCAGATGTCCTGTTGGATGCCCGCAGGCAGATCAGGTCTTTCTCAGAGCACGTTCCGCTTTATGAGTCAGGCTGTGGAAGGTACTACTGTGGCAACAGGAAACGGCTGGAGACTCACCTTGCTCATTGTCAGGGCATTACTCTTGGCCAGAACAATTTCTGGGGTGTCTGTAATGCTTGTGAATTTGAGCTTGTCTGCAGGCTGGCGGTACTTCCTGTCACTCAGGATTTCTCCGGCTCGTTTCACCTTCTCAACCTCTACAGAGCCAATGGGAACCCAGCCAATGCCTCTGAGCCACTCAAGATCAGCCTTGTAAACAGCCTGAAAATGAGATAATGCCAAATATTTATAGACATTACCTAGACAGCCTGGTACCTAAAGTATACAGATGCCATATAATTCTGAATTTTATCTGTGTAAATTTCTAGGAAGACACACAGGAGTGCCTTATGTTGTCCATAATGGCTACTCAAATGCTTTGCCTTAGAAGGTAGTCAATAGGTGTTGTCTGAAAGACTATAATGTCTTTTTAATAATAAGCAATTTCAATGACATAAAACCACTTTAAGGAATGTCTGTCTCCTGAAACAGTGTTTATTCTCTGATGTGACTGCTTACACCTCCTTGTATGGGAATACCAGCCAGTTGTCCGATGTAAAGAAAGCATAAACACTACTGGCTGACCACTTCTTGAGTTCCTATTTTCTGAAGACAACAAAAATGGTATCTTTGTTTTCCCAATTCTCTGTGACTAGAAGGTACATGTATTTTAATCTTAATTATCTCATCCTCAGTCCCTTTTCTTGTGTTCAAATTCCAGTTTAAAAAAAACATTTTATCCTTTTTTTTGCTTTGAATTAAAAATAATTGGCTATAGGAAAATTTTTCTCATAAGTAAGAATAATAATATTTGTTTTCATGGCTTCTCGGAATTTTTTTTAACAATGCTACTACTTTTATCATTCTTTCTTAAGGGACAATTTAGCCAGAACCTGATCAAAACAAGGAGTTACTATACAAGAAAGGTAGTATTTGAGTCTACAAAAGACAATCAACTGGCTGACAACAAAAATGTCTAACATATTTTTAGGAAGTTATTGTTTTCAGTTTCTTAGAAAAACTTCCAAAATATGTATAGTTAATTCTTAACCTTTCATCTCAAGTTATAATCAATACTTCTGTAAGTTAACTAGCAAAAGGATAATGTAATAATTTATCAGGAAATTTAGGTTGTCTTAAACCAAGTATACTTAACATGGTATCAATGAAGTTGTGTAGAAAAACATCCTTATTTTCATTAACTTCTAACTGAAATACAGTATACACAATAGATTATAGCAGTATTAACACACATGATTTTTTCAGCAATAGAAATTACAAATATCTTCATCTACTATGAGAGTTGTTGCTGATATCTTGAAATATTTATGCTAATCACTCTTGGAAATTAAAGTAGATATTATACCCATAGCAAGTTACTACACTCACATTAAGTATTTTTATCTAATGTGTTGATGAAAAAGCAAAAGCATCACATCACATATTTGGCTTCATATTTTCATCACCATATTTTGACATGGTTAATTTCTTTCTTTCTTTCTTTCTTTCTTTCTTTCTTTCTTTTTTTTTTTTTGACAGGCAGAGTGGACAGTGAGATAGAGAGACAGAGAGAAAGGTCTTCCTTTTCCGTTGGTTCACCTCCCAGTGGCCACTGTGGCCGGTGCGCTGCTGCCGGCGCACTGTGTGGATCCGAAGCCCGGAGCCAGGTGCTTCTCCTGGTCTCCCATGTGGGTGCAGGGCCCAAGCACTTGGGCCATCCTCCACTGCCTTCCCGGGCCACAGCAGAGAGCTGGACTGGAAGAGGAGCGACCGGGACAGAATCCGGTGCCCCGACTAGGACTAGAACCTGGTGTGCCGGCGCCGCAGGCGGAGGATTAGCCTATTGAACCGCGGCGCTGGCCCATGGTTAATTTCTTTAAAACCAATATATTTATTCTATGCATTTCATAACATTGTCTGAGAAGGTATATCTATGAATTCTACTGGCCTGCCAAAAGTTTCAGAGCACAAAAAACTTCGAACTTCCTTTTTTAAGCCTTTAAGAATGTGCCTGAATATTAATAGAGCCACTCACATCGCTCTGCAGGTCGTAGGCCTTCCGGGCATGAATCACGTCATTCTGGTCAGGCAGGCAGATCCATTCGTGAAGGGGATGCTTGTAGTCTATGTCGCTTACAAGGATCTGGCACTTCTTGGCCAGCACCACCCCCAGCATGTCCACTGGGCTGCTGAACTTGGTCTTCCACTTCTCAAAGTCCTTCTTGTACTCCCTGTCACTCTGGATCTTGGCCACGTGCATGGACCACATCATCTTGGGGTCATCCTTGATGTTCCGGGCTCCAATGTGGTGGCCAAGCTGCTTGCGGTAGCCTTCCTTGTACTTATACTAAAGAAAGAAAAGGGAGGTGAGTGTAACGAGAACACACGTTATTTCTCTTTATTTTCCTCACTACTATCATGAGGAAGAAAGGTGAATATTATCAACTCCATTTTATACAGTAGGAACCTGAAGCCTAGAAGGCTAAGTGATTTGTCCGAGGTCACGTCAACAAGAGGTGGCAGTGCTGGGCCTGGAATGGAAGGCTTCTCATTCCCAATATTTTTCCCCTTCTCCAAACTACATCACCTGGTTTACATTTGATTGCTTAATAAGTAAAAAGTAAAACATCTTGTACAGTCTAATGAAGCATCCACTTAAAGACATGATTGTTTTTCTAAAAATTCTGGACATTAAGACTAGACTATTGTTCTTTTTATCAGAACCTACAGCAGATATCTTAGTTGAGGGTACATGTCACATTGAAGTTCATGCATCATCAACGAATATTTCACTCACTGGTGTGTCAAAATCATTGAGCTTCCACCATGAGACAGCCATGCCTTGGGGTTAAGGCTCATTCTACTTTTAATATTCAAGGACAGATCATGGGTTCATTTTACCATAAGATAATCATGGTGTGGGCTCTATGGCTTAACCACTGGAAAAAGTTGTGCTATTTAAGGGATGAAGCCTAAGTCTAAGGTCTTTTGGCCTTTCCAAAAGAAGGAAAGCCTGGATTTGGTGTTAAGGAGATGTGGTACAAGATGAGGGATGCGGACACCCTCAGGTGTTTCTGCTGTAAGAAAAGCAGTGGAAGGAGAGAAGCAAGTGGGTACTGAGAAGCAGCTTTGCTTACTCTGCAATCTGTCACTGTGTCCAGTTATGGGCACCTTGGTGAGATGATGGTAAAAAGGATCAAACAAAACTCTGAAATGCATCTGACACCTAATCTTCTTTTAGAAAGGAGGAGGAAGAGGAAAGCACTCACATTTATCTTGGCCAATTTACATGTATTGTCAGTCTCTTTGATTTCACAAATATCTGCATCAACTGCCTCTCAATTGCTGAAGCTCAAAAATATGAACCCATTTTTAGTGTCCACAGAATACTTATTTTTAAAAACAGTTAAGTTCTGTTTGATGACAGGGATAACAGACACAGTATTTTGTGCTTTTTCTTCAACTTGCAACACTGTATATGGGGAAATCTCTAAACAGAATTGAGACTCGTAGGGACTAAATTTCTGGCAAGAAAAACTATGAAAACTGCTATTCGTCAATATCTTTGAATAAGAAACATCTCTTTTAACAACATCTACTCACATCACTGGCTATGTCTCTCGATGCCTTGGCTGCTTGGATGGGAATGGCATCCACACGCAAGTCATAGCCTTCCTTCTTAGACTCTTCCAAAGCCAGTTTATAGAGTTTCTGTGGAAACAAGAATCACAATCCATTTTTTTTTTCATTAAAAATGGTGTCGTCTATTATTCTATTTTAACTGTCCTCATCTAAACTGCCGAAACAACCAACAAAGTACTAGGATGGGGTGATAGATTGTTTTGATTCACAGATGCTAAAGAATTTTAAGGGATCTGTTCTAAACATTGGGATTTTATTTTACAAAAAATTTTATTTTAAAAAAATAGTGGGGGAAAAAAAATCAACATTTGGTTGCCAAAGATTTGCTAAATAAGCATAGGTTAAAAAAACACATCTATTTACTATTGCCATCATAATATAAAAGAAAGAGCACCCTAATACTAAAGCAAGAGAAAGAATTAGGAGAAGCTTAAAAACGGAATAGATCTGGTTTTGTGGAAAAACTCAGTGCATTATCCGTATGTTTTTCTCATTTTGCAGTGGACTGTCTATCATCATGGCCCATGGTCAAATTGTGGATCTGAGTTTCAGGATCAAAATAAAGGTGCCTAGAAAAATGCTTGAAAGTGACACTAAATGATAACTGAGCACTTGAAGTAGCAGAACAACACAGGGCATGGTAACTTATTGGGTTCCAACCCAGTGACTGTCTACTAAACGTCTGATGAGTAAAATGACTTGATCCCCCACCAACTTCTACATAAAGGCTTTAAAAGTATAATTTGTGTTGGCGATTTCTCCCTGAGCATTACAAATTACCTAATGTCCCATTAATAAAGGCTGAACTACTTTGTGGACCTACCACATAGCCAAAAATTCAATCAAAAAGAACTAACTCCTCCTTTGACTATGTTAGTTGGAGCATGTGTGGTAAATTAATCAAAGCAAGTCATTAAAGAGGCAGTTACAGTAGTTGATTGTTGCCCGTTTACTCCAAGAGCAGTTCACTCACATCACTGTAGTTTATTTTGTTGAGCTTGGCTAACATTATTTCTGGTGTATCAGGCATGACATGGATTGTTTTCTTGTCATTTTCCCAGGCTTCAGTATATAAGCGCTGTTTAAAAAAAGAGTGAGGAAATTATTTTAGTAATCACAGAATTTTTCTTTTGATTACATGCCAGTCACTTCTTCTGTATGAAATGTATGATTAAATTTTTAAATGTAGAAATAAAATTACTAAAGATGCATTAAATTCCTACTTTTGTTGCTTGTTAAAAATTCTTATAAATTGAAGAAAATTCTTTGTTAAAGAATTTAACAGTTCTGAAAAGTCTAACTGGGTTGCAACACTTAATATCTGCCTAGGAGGCACTGGCATTGTGGCACAGTGGGTTAAGCCACTATGCACAATGGTGCCATTCCATATCTGAGTGCCGGTTCAAGTTTACGCTGCTCTGTTTTCAATCTAGCTTCCTGCTAATGTACCTGCCTCCTGAATTTTTACAGAAACATCTGTCTAGGAAAGAATTATGAAATGATTATAGCACCTGTTATTTTAACATTAGCTTAATATTTTGATGTGTCACTAAATAATTATAGTAGTAGAGTAGAAAAGTCATTTTAAAAAGTATAATTCTTATAGCAATTTTTAAAATGTAACAAAGTGTCAAAATTTTTTCTATAGTAACTTCTGATATCCAATGGTGAGGATTTAAGACTCACCTTATTCATGTTTATGGCATTGTTCTTGGCTAGCACCTGCTCCAGAGAGTCCGTTACGCTGGTAAATTTCAACGTGTCTGGTCGTGTCCGGTAGATATTATCACTCAGTATCTCTGTGGCCCTCTTGGCTTTGACAACTTCCAAAGAACCAATGGGAACCCAGCCAATGCCTCTCAACCATTCCAGGTCTGACTTATACAGATTCTATAGGTCAACAGACAAGAAACAATTTATTAGTGTTTCAGATTCATGGTTGCCAAATGGGTCATACTAGAGAAATATAAAAGTACTGATAAACAGTTAAAATTCCCAAAATAGTAAATTACTCACTTATAGCATTACTAAACCATAAGCATATTATTTTCTGGCATTTTTTTTTTTTGAATGGAGGATGGTACCAAGAATGATGAAAGCTTTTTTACTTAAGCAAAAACGTGGTCTTAACCCTTGAGAGTATTACATGGTTTTTACATGAGAGCAGTGCTTCACTAGCCTTGGGAAATGTGCTCGGACCAACGCTGTGTGAGTGCTGCAATAACAAAACCTTTGCCTGTGTGGCCATCCTCAAAAATCACAACCTACCAAATGTATAAAGGAAATGTGTTTGGGGAAGATATATAGGTATTTCCTTAATTATTCATTTTATTTTTCTCTCAATAGGACATGCTAAATGTTAATCAGATTTGGGGTTTACAAGACTCTCAGTATTTTCCGGTCTGTAGATATAACATGTAAGCATTTATTCATATAAGGTAGCATAATATATTTTTCTTCTCATTCCCTCTGCACCACATTCCGTTGACACACACACACATTTCTATGTTTTTAGTCAAAAATTTTCTATGTATTTCTGGAGGCTAAGTTGCATCTGATTAAGACAAAGAAGCCCAAGTCTTCAAGGAAGAGATCTACCTGTTTAGAATTCATAATATTTATTTTCTTTTACATATAAACTCTGAGGGAGAGCAAAAATTGTCAAAAAAAATTATAGTGCTCCCCATTGAAAATGCCTTTTAGACAGTCTGTTGTACATTACTTGAAATATACAAACAAGGTCCAGGCCATTGGCCCTAGGAAGAACACGTTGCAACCTGCTATTGACAGGGATACTCACGTCACTCTGGAGGTCATAAGCTTTCCGGGCCTGAATGACATCATTCTGATCAGGCAGGCAGGTCCACTCATGCAGAAGATTTTTGTAGTCCACATCACTGACCAAGGTCTGACATTTCTTGGCCAAAACAATACCGAGCATGTCCACTGGGCTGCTGTACCTTGTCTTGTACTTCTCAAAATCTTTCTTGTACTCACGATCACTCTGCACTTTGGCAATATGGAGGGACCACATCATCTTGGGGTCATCATGTATAGCTCGGGCACCAATGTGGTGGCCCAACTGCTTACGATAAGCTTCTTTGTATTTGTACTGAAAGAGAGAAGCCAGTAAATAAGAGGCACGAGGGTGGCTCCCTGTTCTTACTGCAGTGATGTTTGTGTTATAAATTCTTGAGATAACAGGCAGTTTTCTGTTATCTGTTGGTGTGGTGCTGCACACTGGGGCAAGCTGACTCCCCAAGAAGAGGGTGCTATACTCTTTGGCCCATCTCTACAGAACTTCACAAATGACTCCTTTATATATGGTAAGGTATCCCATGTTGACAACAACTGATAAAAAGTGAACACGGAAAGGGCAAGCCCATCACAGTGGAAATTATGGCAGTATCTCTGAAGTCCTTCACAATAAGCCTGAGAACACATCTGGAACATGTGTTTAGATAACCTGTTAGACTTTTCTTTCTAGGGCAGCCTAAGAACTAATTTCTTCTCCACAAATCATCTAGCAGTTGTGGTTTCAAAATGGACAATCTCTTTGTTTAATGGGTAGATAGTTTTGGTTTTGCAAGAAGAAAAGGTTCTGGAGAGCTGTTGTACAGCAAGGTGATTAAACTCAACATTGCTTAACTACATAGTTAAAAATGGTGAAGATGGTACAATTTATAGTAGGTGAATTTTTTTCACAATTATGAAAAGTAAAGGCCTATAAAAATAGGCAATTTTACTATGTGGGTTAATTTGAAAGATGGCCAGAAATTTGATGTTTTCATTTGTAGGATAAAGAGATACTGATTGTGAGGCCACTACAGGGAGAAGACTTTCAACTTTTGTGCTATCCATTCTTCAAGTAATGAGGGAGAACACAGTTAAATTTGCTTATTTTCTGGCACCTTTGCTTTGAGTGTATCCTAAGGAGAGTTTGTGAGGTTTTATGAGTAGCTAAACATAAGTTCATCTAATCAGAGTCAAGGTTCCTAGTATAGAAAGACCAAAAGAATCCAAGGAACCACAGTGAGTTTAGGTTTTGCCAACAGGATGCTTGTGATCCTTGGGCAAGTTAGCTACTGCCTCAGGCCTCAATTTATTGGTCTATGCAATGAAGGCAGTTAGGGTGGATGATGGCTAAAGGGATTTCCAGCTGTATTCCAAGAACATGATTCCCCTGCAGGTGAATGGCCTGATGGTACCAAATGTTAGGACTTGATCAGTTCTTACGTCACTGGCAATATCCCGGGAGGCCTTGGCAGCCACAATGGGGATGGCGTCACTTCTCAAGTCATAGCCTTCTTTCTTAGCTTCTTCCATGGCCTGACGATAGAAATTCTGAGGAAAGAAACAGCAGTGTTTAGATTTCAAGCTCTCATTCTCTCTAAACATTTTTTAATTTTGTCAAAGGAAGACAACTTTTAGATACAGAATTACACTAGTGTGTTTAGCCTTAAATACATTTAAAAATTTTTTGCTTTCTATTTATCCAAGCTATTTGGTTAAATGTAAATTTCTTATTCAGAAAACTTTTTTTTTTTTTTTTGACAGGCAGAGTGGACAGTGAGAGAGAGAGACGGAGAGAAAGGTCTTCCTTTGCCATTGGTTCACCCTCCAATGGCCGCCGCGGCCGGCGCGCTGCGGCTGGCGCACCGCGCTGATCCGATGGCAGGAGCCAGGTGCTTCTCCTGGTCTCCCATGGGGTGCAGGGCCCAAGCACTTGGGCCATCCTCCACTGCACTCCCTGGCCATAGCAGAGAGCTGGCCTGGAAGAGGGGCAACTGGGACAGAATCCGGCGCCCCGACCGGGACTAGAACCTGGTGTGCTGGCGCTGCTAGGCCTAGGATTAGCCTGTTGAGGCACAGCGCCGGCCTTTATTCAGAAAACTTTAACATCACAACTTCTCTTTATGAAAATTCTTGCCAATTTTATACACTAAATCAATAGTTTTCAAATGTATTAGATTGTGGGCTGGCACTGTGGTAAAGCTGCTGCCTGCAGTGCCAGAATCTCATATAGATGCTGCTCTGAGTCCCAGCTGCTCCGCTTCCAATCCAGCTCTCTGCTATGGGCTGGGAAAGCAGTAGAAGATGACCCAAGTCCTTGGGCCCCTGCATCCATGATGGGGATCCACAAGAAGCTCCTGGCTCCTGGCTTCAGATCAGTGCAGCTCTGGCCATTGAGGCCATCTGGGGAATGAACCAGTGTTTGAGAGACCCCCCCTCCTCTCTCTTTCTCCCTTCCCCTCTCTACCTCTGCTTCTCTGCCTTTCAAATAAAAAAATCAATCTTAGAAAAAATAAACATTCTGAAATAGCTTAAAAAATGTACTAGATTATTCAACACATGCTCTTTTCATGAGACAGCCATAAAATATTGATTTATTTAACTACAGATTTGAATTCAGAACAATTTTACTAGTAGAGAATGTGATTATAAGATTATATAATAAAACTAACAATACTATCACTATAAGCCTGTGTCTATATCAAAATAGGGCTGAACTAGGATGATCCACTGTTTTGAATCTCTCTGTGTTAATATTGATTTGCCCTCTATGCATTTATTTTGTCAACTCCTGGAAATTACAAGACACGAGGAGAAGTAGGAACCAATGGCTTACAAGCCAAAGAGGGAGAACTGACAAAATTCTATTTATTACTTATTTTTTCTGAGAATTCACAGATACTACTATAGTTGAGTTTCTGTAGCAGGACAGATACACACAAGATAACACACAGGTGTTTCATAAGAGTATAGTTTGAGAATCATGCATTGAACAAACTGTATACAAATAGTCTGTAGCTTTTTGTATTTGTGAACCACCTGCAAGAATTTTGACTGATTCCATATCCTCTTACCACAATATAAGTATTTAAATTTACATTTTTATAAATTTTTAAACATAAAAAGTAAAAATTTACTAAGTGTCTCAGTGAGATCTCTGTGACTTATGGGAGTTCATGATGCCTGCCACCTTCATTTGTGTTGTATGTCATCATTTATCAACATTGCAAGAGGTCATTGAAAAAGATTTTGGTAGACACTCATGAAGTCAATTGTCTGGGAGAGTTCTGTGTTTTAATAATCTTAGACTTGCAGCACAGTAACCATAGGGGCAAGTGTGCTTTTTTTCTTCTTTTAAAAATAAAATCTTTATATAATTAGTCAAATATTTTACCATGTTTTGATATTTTAAAATTTATTTTTGTTATTTTGAAAAATTTCAAACCTACAGAAAAGTTAGAAGAATGATACCAGGAACCCCAAACTATCCAATTTATTAATATATTTTCTACATCTGCCTTGTGTCTTCTTTTCTGTTTTCCCCTTATTTTCAATATTTCAACCAACTAAGAGTAAACTGGAGTTATCATTTTCTTTACCCTTACATGCTTCACCACATGTCTCCTAAGAATAAAGACAGTTTTGTGTAACTGCAATATATTTAGCAAATTTAGGATATTTAATATTGATATAATATTACTGTTTAATCCTATCTTTTATTATCTAATAAATAGTGGTTATTCAATTCTTGCCAATTGCATCAATCATGTCCTTTATAGTAATGTTTTTCTTCCCAGGATTCAAGAGCACAAATGGCATTGAGTTGTCTGGTTTCTTTCCTCACCTTTAAACCGGGCTTTTCTTGTTTTAGAGTAAAATGAAAGTGGCTATGAAAGAGGAAGTGTGGTTGTGTTCTTAGCAGCTAAGCTGGAAGAGAGTATTCATGGCAGTCGAAGCTATGTTAACTGAATTCCTCAAACCTACCTATAACCGCATTCCCCCTGGAAACCCTGAGTTACCTCGAGTGAAGCTGAGGTTTGACGGTGGCTTGTCTCTACACCCTGCTACAGAGACGTAGCGCTTAAGTCACTCCACACCTGAATAATTTTATCTCTAGTTTCAGGTTCTCCCTTTCCTCCATTAAGGGACTCTTAGGGTCTGTTAAAGTAGACGCAAAACCAGTGGTAGATAGGCCTGGATAAGGGTTTAGAAATCACTTGTGGTCTTAAGGGGAAAGCAACGAGGATCTACAGATTTGGAGGGCATTACTGGTCAGAGTACTTGTTAAAGCTACAACTTCAATGAAAGGAAGTTTCTTTAGAAGTGTGACAGAAATAGTAAAGACCTCATCAGTTTGTGCCCACACAGAAACGCAAAGTATAAAAATACTGTTTCAGTACTGTATTTTTATACTTTGCGTTTCTGTGTGGGCACAAACTGATGAGGTCTTTACTAATTATATACTGAAGTGATCTTCTGTATATAAAGAGAATTGGAAATGAAAAAAAAAAAAACAACCTGGTGTTAAAATGGAAATGGCATAGAAAATTAATTAATTTGAAAAAAAAATTATGTAGGATCTCTGTCTTTAATGTGCTGTACATTGCTATTTAATGCTATAATTAGTAATCCAATTTTTTAAAAATATCATCCCATGTGGAATCTGTCCTTAATGTGTTTTCTAATGTGCAGTGATGCTATAACTAGTACTGAAACAGTATATTTACACTTTGTGTTTCTTCGTGGGTACAAATTGATGTGATCTTTACTAATTATATACTGAATCGACCTTCTGTATATAAAGATAATTGGAAATGAAAAAAAAAAACCTGGTGTTAAACTGGAAATGGCATAGAAAATTAATTAATTTTTTTAAAGAAATATTATGTAGGATCTCTGTCTTTAATGTGCTGTACACTCTTATTTAATGCTATAGCTAGTACTCCAACAGTATTTTTTTTCACTTCGTGTTGCTATATGGGGGCAAACTGTTGAAATCATTACTTAATATATACTAAACTGATCTTCTGTATATAAAGAGAATTGAAAATGAATCATGATGTGATTGGAAGGGGGGAGGGAGCGGGAAAGGGGAGGGTTGCGGGTGGGAGGGAAGTTTTGGGAGGGGGAAGCCATTGTAACCCATGAGCTGTACTTTGGAAATTTATATTCATTAAATAAAAGTTTAATTAAAAAAAAATAAAATAAAAGCACAACAGCACGCTAAAAGGAAAAAAAAAAAAGAAGTGTGACAGAAATAATTAAAACTAATTTTCTCATTCTTATGTCCCATTCTCTAATGAGATTAAGGAAGAGTATCTGAAGTATAAATATGACTCACAGACATTACTATTTAAATGACTTAGAAGACCTAGAGCGATGCTATTGTGTGTTTATGGTGAGCAATACTGAGGTGTGGAAGTCTATGTCCTTTTCAAGTTGACATTTACAGGAAAAGCTGAAAAAATGAGGGCAGGAGCAGGCATGTAGACCAGTGGTTAAGATGCCTACATCCCATATTGGAGTGCTGGGTTCATTTCCCAGCTCTTCCCCCGACTCCAGCTTCCTGCCTTTGTGCAACCCTAGGAGCCCGTGGTGACGACTCAAGCAGCTGGGTCCCTGCTACCCATGGGTGAGACTGGATTAAATTCCCAACTCCTGGCTTAAGCCCTAGCCCAGCACCAGCCATTGCAGGCATTTGGAGCGTGAACCAGTATGTGGGAGCTTGCCCTCTCTCTCTCTCTCTTCTCTCTGCCTTTCTCTCTGTCTCTACCCTTCTGATTATCAAACAGAAATTTAAAATGTGAATAAATGTAGTATTTTGAGATAAAACTGAAAGGGTACATTTTTTTCTTAAAAATATCTAGAAATGTTTCTTTTGTAACTGGAGAGTCAAATACTTCATCTGTTGTATTTTTCCTTTGAAGAGAAATGCTCAGAAATATCTTTGTTATATCAATGGAAAAAACTGTATTTCAAGTAAAAAGCTTCCTTTTTTCCCCAACATTTGAAAAAGATTGAGTGCTTCAAAGAAGAGAACACACTTAGTTATCATCAAGGCTACATCTTAAAGCTTGTTGGGTAAGTCACTTATCCCAAAGGACTTGAATAAATGAGAAGCTAAGAGACAAAAATCAGATATATTTGTTGTGCTTTGTTTTTACATTTATGGAATGCACCCACGTGGGAGACCCGGAAGAAGCTCCTGGCTTCGGATTGGTGCAGCTTCAGTCGTTGAGGCTATCTGGGGAGTGAACCAGTGGATGGAAGACCTTTCTCTCTGCCTCTGCTTCTCTGTAACTCTGCCTTTCAAATACATAAATAAATCTTTAAAAAAAAAAAAAAACCACTTTCCTCTCGGCAGTCTGGGAAAAAAAGAAATTGCCTTCACTCACCTCAACTCACCTTGACTCTGCTACAAGGAGAGGTTTAGGAGCTTTCCTACAGTCAGGTAGAAACTACTGCTGCCATAGGAAACATTAGTTTCTTGGAAGAAGTTCCATGGCCAAGAAAAAAACTGCTCATTCAATAAGGACAGAAGCCAAGGCCAGTCAAATAGTCATGATCAGACTTACCCTTGACTTACCCTTGATATATTGATTATCAGAGAAAATCAATATATCAAAATCATATCCACTCCATCATGCTTGTCCTGATTATTTGATATAAGCATGTCTGCTCTTTAGGGCTACATTATTATAGGCAAAAGGAATTAATATAGGTAAAATGATAAATTTGGACAAGTCTTAAAGATCAGTTAAATTTTTCAGTAATCTCAAATTGAAGAAAAATCTTCCCTCCTTTATTTTTAAATGAAGACACATGAATGTGTAAGAAATTAATATTCTTCTTGAATCAACCAGTTAAATTCTTGACTTGGGCAAGAGCAATTGTACAAGAAGCTATTTATACAGCACTATTTCTAGACTGCCAAGATTTATGATGACAAGTTTAAGAAGACTGGAGACAGTTCATAAAAGGATGAGTTTTATTGTCCTCAGGCAATTTTGAAATGAGTGAATTTAGGAACTCTCATTTCAGTTCTCATAAATAAACCCCAAGTTATTTTGGGCATATTAAACAAACTTAGTATTCATGGTGAATTATTAGAGTATAAAGGGAAGAAATTAAAGTGTGTTAAGCAACTATTTTGCATCAGATTCCACATTAGGCAATGTTATATATTTTATCTCATTTATTTATCAAAAACATTATTCAAAAAAGGCATTTTTATCTCGTTTTATACATGAGATAACTGAAGAAAAACTCATTGGAGACATTGAATAAGGATTTGAGAAACCCAATCATTTTTAACTACAATTATATAACTCAGTTATTAGTAGTTGACTTTGAGGGATTTTTTCCCTTCTGATGTGGAGACAATTTTATTTATTTATTTACCTTTCTATCTACCTTTTAGATATATATTAATATGTATACTCAAGCTAAGATAAAAAAAGAAAACTCAGCTAGTTGGCATAATGAGGCTTAAAGTTATAACTCTGACATTTCTGCATCAATAAAAATCAATGTGGCCAGAGAGGAAATAAATGGCCTCACCTCACTGTAATTCATTTTATTTTGTCTTGCCAACGTAATTTCAGGTGTATCAGGCATCATATGGATCTGAGTCTTGTCTTTGTCCCAGGCTTCTGTGTATAAGCGCTATGAAAAATAAAAACATTAATGAATTTAGAAAGCAAAGTTTGTTGTAAACAGGAGTTTGCAATCAAGAGATGATAACAGAGCTGAAAGCCAGTTCCCCTGCTATTTGTGTTATGTGCTCTCTGTTAACACTCTTTTTAGCCACTTTGATTTTATAGGATGTTTGTCATAACTAAATATAAATGTATGGTAATATATAAAAATAAATAATATACAGACAAGCAGAATGTGTCTCTGTGTAAGTAACCAGTCACCTTCAAATTAAATGAAAAGCAAGTATTTCTCAATCATACACACATCCATATCTGTATGTGGCTATGTTAACAAATCCTCCCCATGGTTTTCCTTCTTGGATGTTTGTTGTCTAACTACAAACATACTGGATGTGCCATCTCTAGATTTCTTTTGAATAAAAGTTATAGAGATTTGCATCTTGTTATTTCTATGCTTACCTAGATATGTACCCAACATGAAAGATGCCAAATAATATATAATATACTTTCATAAGTTTTAAACAATTTAAACCCCAAATATAGGTGGCCTATTATAAGACACAAAGCAAAAATTCTGCCATAGATTTTTGTAATTCTCAAGTAACTGAATAAGAACTCAACCAATCACTATTATTTTAGATAGCAATTTAATTGCATAAAGAAAAAAGATTACGTTAATCATAGGCATTTTATCTCCTCCTACATAGGGACTCACCTTGTTCATATTGATGGCATTGTTCTTGGCCAGCACCTGTTCCAGAGAATCAGGCACGCTGGTAAACTTGAGCTTGTCTGGAGGCTGGCGGTAGATGTTGTCACTCAGGATCTCTGCTGCTCTCTTGCACTTGACCAAATCCACAGACCCAATGGGGACCCAACCAATGCCTCTCAACCACTGGAGGTCAGATTTATAAATGTTCTGGTGAAAGCAAACAAAATCAAGTATGACTGAAGACCTTATGACACTGGATTTCAAAAATAATAACAAAAAAAAAAAGACTGGAAAATGTTGCATAAACTTCATAGCCATGTCTTTTGAAATATGAAGGCAAAATTGGATATAGTCTCTTGATGTCACGCTGTCTCTCAAAAAAAAGAGGCTTTAAAAATGGGGAGCAAAGAAAGGAAACATCATCCCTCTGAGGGCTGAGGGGTCTATCTAACCCTAGGCCACTGTCTATGTTTTACCAGAATAAGCATGGACACTGCGGATGTTAGGTACTCACATCGCTCTGCAGGTCGTAGGCCTTCCGGGCATGAATCACGTCATTCTGGTCAGGCAGGCAGATCCATTCGTGAAGGGGATGCTTGTAGTCTATGTCGCTTACAAGGATCTGGCACTTCTTGGCCAGCACCACCCCCAGCATGTCCACTGGGCTGCTGAACTTGGTCTTCCACTTCTCAAAGTCCTTCTTGTACTCCCTGTCACTCTGGATCTTGGCCACGTGCATGGACCACATCATCTTGGGGTCATCCTTGATGTTCCGGGCTCCAATGTGGTGGCCGAGCTGCTTGCGGTAACCATCTTTGTATTTGTACTGAAATGAAAGTGGCCATTTCAAAAATAAAAAGTGGGTAAAAAGAGATCAAAATCTCACTGACTTAAACTGCATGATTTTTAAATTAGTAATGCTTGCAGAGAAATAGAATTATCCAATTATCAGTTCATCTTCTCATCCTAAACTCTGATTAGACTTCACAGCAATAGCCTAACGGGAAGACAGGCCAAACTACAAAGTCCTATGGTTTGCAGACACTCAGTGCCTGGAAAGAAAGGCAGTAATATTTTTCACATCAATCAGTCTGTGTATTGCCTTTTCTTTTGCTTGGACCAGTGAAATCAATCAACCCAGAAATCTTACATACAATATTGAGAATGCTACCCCTGAGTCTGTAGATATCCAATCCCCCACCTAACACACCCATCATCCCTCCCACAACTAGCCCTTCTGACTTTTACTGGGTCACTTGACTCCAAAACGGACAGGATCGTGTTTCCCCCCAGCATGTCCTATCTGTCAGAGATAGGTGCATGGGATTCCTGAAGGGAGAAAATGGGCTGAACACTGATCAGAAAGCATTTTGCAGTTGGTAGCAACAAGAACCAATTCTGGATATTTTCTAATTCAGGCAAGCCACTAATATAAATTTACAGAACTCTGAATTCTCCAAAGGACCCACTTCCTCCAGAGATACCCATTCACCATTTTTCTGAGTTTTTTCCCCCACTTTTTCTTTCTTTTGGCTTAAAAACAATTCAAAAGGAAGCTCTTAAAGTAACTTTTCAGTTAGAAACGTGCCAGGGGATTCCAATTCAATCCCATCAAGATGGCATGTAACAATGCCATCTCCCTAGTCAAAGTGATCAATTTCAATTCACAATTGATCATAATGATAGGTCTAAGAGTCAAAGGGATCACATAAACAAGACTAGTGTCTGCTAATACTAACTGATAGAATAAAAAGGGCGAGAACGATCCAACATGGGAAGCAGGATACACAGCAGACTCATAGAATGGCAGATGTCCTAAACAGCACTCTGGCCTCAGAATCAGCCCTTAAGGCATTTGGATCTGGCTAAAAAGCCCATGAGAGTATTTCAGGCATGGAAAGCCAAGACACAAGACACTCTGGCAAAAAAAAAAAACCAACAACAACCTAAATGAAAGATCTCTGCAAGTGAGATCCCAGTGGAAAGAACAGGTCATCAAAAAAGGAGGCACCATTCTCTAAAGGGAGGAGAGAACTTCCACTTTGACTATGACCTTGTCTAAATATGATCAGAGTCGGTGAACTCAAAAGGCTTCCATAGCCTTGGCAACTCATGACTAGAGCCTAGGGAGATTACTGACGCCATAAACAGGAGTGTCAATTTGTTAAGTCAACAACAGGAGTCACTGTGCACTTACTCCTCATGTAGGATCTCTGTCTTTAATATGCTATACATTGTGATTTAATGCTATAACTAGTACTCACACAGTATTTTACACTTTGTGTTTCTATGTAGGTGCAAACTGTTGAAATCTTTACTTAATCTATACTAAATCGATCTTTGGTGTATAAAAATAATTGAAAATGAATCTTGATGTGAATGGAATGGGAGAGGGAGTGGGGAAGGGGAGGGTTGCAGGTGGGAGGGAGTTATGGGGGGGGTCATTGTAATCCACATGCTGTACTTTGGAAAGTTATGTTCATTAAATAAAAGTTAAAAAAATAACTGTACTCTGACTCAATCTTATCAAAATTTAGGGTACCACTTTACCATAGTACCTTGATATTAAAGTCTTTGGAGTTAAATATATGAGTTTTTTCAAATAAAACACATATCTTTGATTTAGGAAAACTGATCAATAAATGTGCCCTAACTGGCAAGCAGATGGATCTTCCTGTTGCAATAATGATCCTGCCTCCCTGGCTTCTCTACCTACATAAATATCCAGGTTTGTACTCACGTCACTGGCGATATCTCTGGAGGCCTTGGCCGCCACAATGGGGATGGCGTCACTCCTCAAGTCATAGCCTTTCTTCTTTGATTCTTCATTGGCCAGTTTATACAGACTCTACAGAAAGAGAGGCAGAGTTAAAGGAAAAGACCAGGCAGCAACAATCTGAAGATATCAAGTGACACACCATATAATTTTAGAAAGGATAAGAACTAGAAACAGTCTAAAT
Organism: Lepus europaeus; assembly: GCF_033115175.1. Taxonomy (NCBI): domain Eukaryota; kingdom Metazoa; phylum Chordata; class Mammalia; order Lagomorpha; family Leporidae; genus Lepus; species Lepus europaeus. Next base: position 93,760,157 of record NC_084827.1, read on the forward strand.
TTCTCACAATAATGGAAACTAAATAAATGCTATTCCTACAAAGAATACTATGCAGCAACAGAACTAAATAGCATATAGCAATGAATATTAATATCGATTGGCATGTTAGTCTATTATGTCATTATGGATTAATATCACTTGCATATTAAGTGAAATACATATCAACACAGACTAATATAATCTAGTAAAACATATCAATAGACAAAACACCAATCTGTATTATGCCACTAAGCAAAAAATGAATGGCAGGACAATATTTAATATAATGTGCACAAATAAAAATATTTTGATTTCATTACCAAAATTTTATGACCACCAGGTAACATGTTCAAAAGCAAAAAAAAAAAAAAATAATAATGAAGTACAACTTAAAACACAATTAACTTGACTATAATCTCCACTTTAAGATTGTAAATTTGAAAGGGACAATGCTGTGGTGCAGGAGGCTAAGCTGCTGTCTGCAGCGCAGGCATCCAGTATCAGTGCCGACTCAATTCCTGGCTGCTCCACTTCCAATCCAGCTCCCTGCTAATGCACCTCAGCAAGCGGCAGCAAATGGCCCAAGTCCTTGGGCCCCTGCACCCATGTGGGAGACCTGGAAGAAGCTCCTGCCTCCTGGCTTTAGGTCAGTCCAACTCTAGTCATTGTGGCTATTTGGAGAGTAAACCAGCAGATGGAAGCTCTTTCTGTCTCTCCCTCTTTCTGTAACTCTGCTTTTCAAGTAAGTAAAAAATAAACCTTTAAAAAAATTCTAAGTTTGAGAGAGCAGGAGTTGTGGTTCAGTAAGTTAAGCCACCAGCTGGGACTCTCAAAGCCATATTGGAGTGCCTGGTTCAAGTCCTACCTTCTATGTACCTCCCATTCAGTTGCCTGCTAATGGGCCTGAGAGGCAACAGATGATGGCCCAGGTATTTGAGTTCCTGTCACCCACATTGGAGACCCAGATGGAGTTCCTGGATCCTAGCTTTGGCCCTTGCCTAACCCTGGCTCTCTCAGGCCTTTGGGAAATGAACCAGTAGATGGAAGATCTCTCTTACTCTCCGCCCTCCCACCCTCTCTGTCAAGTAAACAGATCTTTCAAATAAATCTTTTAAAAATACTCTAAATATTGATTATACCATATTAGTAAAGCACGCATCTGTAAAATTTCATTTTACTATTAAAAAAATCATGATGAGAGAGAACACTTCATCCCTAAGCTCGAGGTTTTCTTTGTATAAAAGAAAGAAGCTTGATTACGTTCCTGGCCTTCCTCTGTCCCTTCAGTCTCTGTGCCCTGGAGAGGTGCACTGATTTACTGATCATCTAATTAGCAGGGATAGAATTAGGGTCGGCCTCTGCTCACCTCCCCATTCTCCCTTTAGGATCAGGCCTGGTGTCCTCTGCCCCTCTGGACTCCAGGAAGCCCCCTCCCTGCCTCGGCTCCAGTCCAGCTCAGCCTGTGCTGGGTGGGGAAACCTAATCCTGAGGTTCGGTTACAGACCCATTTGGCTCTCTTATAATTGCACCCTTTAATCTAACTTTAGTATTAGAAAACACCTGAGATCTTGACTTCTCTTTCTATTCCTTTATTTCCTAATTTTATTCCAGACCCAGGTGGGGAAGAGACACACATGATTTGAGGCCCCTCAGGAAAGGTTGCCAGCTTTTGTGAATACAAATATAGTATATCAAGTTGAACATGAATTTCAGGTAAACAGCAAATACTGTTTTAGTGCAAAGAATGGGCCAGTATTTTATCTGGCAATCCTACCCCTTGAAAATGCCCAAACACTATCCAGTCTCCCTGACCCACACTGGGGTTGGTCACAAACTGGAAAGACAATAGGACTTCAACTTGCCTGAGGAACCCTCTAAAACTAACATTCAACCAGTGCAGAAAGTTTCGATGGACTGCATGCTCATATGAAACAGCCACATGTGCCCTGCGAGGTGAGGCTCGAGGATCTCCATAAAACCAAGTGTAGGAAAACAAACAACATAAGCATAGCACCACAGATTTTCCTCATACCTCACTGTAGTTGATCTTGTTCTGCCTTGCTAGCATGATTTCTGGTGTATCGGGCATTATATGGATTTGAGTTTTATCTTTGTCCCAGGCTTCTGTGTATAAACGCTGTAAAAGAAATAAGTTGATTTAAAACCCTTTGAAATAGGGATTACAAAAAATCTGGAGTTATAATCATAGGGAGTACAAAACTGTGTAGAGATCATATCATCTGGTACAGTTACAAATGCTGCATCACAGAATTATACCACGTACATGACAATATACCCTTCTTTCTCCATGTTATGATCATTGCCATGAATCCCTCTCTTTATGATATTAATATTTCTGTTTAAAAAAATAGCATATATGCATATTTAAATAAAATATTTATTTTATTAATATATGTGAATTAATATAAGTGAATGTGACAAAATGTTAAAATTTTTAAATTTTAAAACTGATAAACAAATGTTAAAAGATAAAAAGGTGAAATAAATTTTAACACTGTATTTTACCCAAAAAAAAAAAAAAGTCATCAGCCACCTAGTTGGAAAAAACAGGCCAGATTTGCATATATATAAGGTATTTCATTGGAAGTTTTAGTCATGTTGTTAGTTATCAAAGTTGAAAGAGCAAATTGCCAATATTATTTAGAAGGTTTCAAGTGTTTGATTTTAAGGTCAACATGACCCCCCGTTGTCATGGATAACTCTGATTCCTGCAAGCATCAATGTGTAATGCCATCTTTGAGCATCTTGGAAAAGCTTGAGGCAGCTGGGGCTCACCTTGTTCATGTTGATGGCATTGTTCTTGGCCAGCACCTGTTCCAGAGAATCAGGCACGCTGGTAAACTTGAACTTGTCTGGAGGCTGGCGATAGATGTTGTCACTCAGGATCTCTGCCGCTCTCTTGCACTTGGCCACCTCCAGAGATCCAATGGGGACCCAACCAATGCCTCTCAGCCACTGGAGGTCGGACTTATAAATATTCTAAGCAGAGAAAAAAGAAACTCTTCATCAAGACCAAGAGATGTAGGTTAAAAATGCAAATAGAATTAAAGTGCAATTCTGTTTTCACAGCAATACAGTTTACTATATTAGGCAGACGGACAGAGGAACAGTGTTCAGAGATGACCCAGAAATGTCTCCTAACCAAATAAAGAATTATCAAACATTTTGGCTTGTTAGGAAAGAAGCGATCCTAGCTAATATCTTATGATTGTTTCAATGATCATTTCCATGTGCACAGGGAAAGAATGCCACTCCAGAGTGGGAGAAACCACACATGGGCCCATACCTGGTCCAACAGTGACCACCAGGAATCAATTTCAGGCCTACACAAATGAAACACTGTGCAGGCATCACAAGCCTCACTTTCTGAAAGCATTGATGCTATGTAGAAATGCCATTAACATCATACTAAATGGAAAAATGGCACACGAAACAATGTGGGTTAATACGTTGGGAGGAGTGGGATTTTCCAGTGATTTGGGTTCTTACTGCAATCTATGTATTTTTTCCTTATATTTCTAAATATTTCTCATGCTCTTTTTAAGGGAACAAAACGAAGCTGACATACACGAATGATGTAGGGCCCCTGTGTCCCCAGGATAGACCTTGGGCAGCTATAACATTGTCCAGGATTCATGGCAATAAGCGACCAAGTCATTGGTCCAGGATCCCAGGCCCTTCCCTACAATTCTCTGGATGGAGGCACAAACTCCTTTCTCGAATCATCCTGCCATGTCTTCATTTCTCACTTTATTTTTAAACATGCTTTTCTGCTAAAGATTTTTATGTGCCCTCAAATATTCACAACTTCCGCAGCAACAGTATTAGACCTCTGCTCAGTTCATTGGTAGAATTTCACCTGTAACAGCTACTAACTGAGAACATCAACTGGCACGTTTCAATCTACATGAAAAGTCTTTTTGGAACTGTCCTGTGTTGACTACTTATTGCCCTCGAAGTCAGAGCAGCAAGAATGAAAGCAATTAACACTTTCCATCTCTGGAATGCTTTTCAACTTTCCAATGCTTCCTACATTATTAAAATCATGTCAGAGTAGAAGGAAGGCAACCAGGAATAGCACCTGACAGACAGATGGCCAGCAGCCCATCAACGTTCTCACTGTTTTTGGGCAGGCCTTTCCTTTTGCAAAACAGAGTCCTGTATGTTGAGAGCAGCTGCTCAGTTTCTAGGAACAGCCACTATTTTATTCTTCAAAGCCCTCTGATACTTAAGAATTCCTTTTAATGTTTACAATATGCATGTTGCAGGAATCATGCTTCTCACTCTCAGATTTCAGATAGAGCATCTGCTCCTGAGTAGCATCAAGCTCTGTCCTTGCCCTACTGCCCCTCCACAAAGAGGACTACATTGCTAAGAGCAAGAAGCATCAACCAAATAGCCAAGTTGCCTGCAGGTACAGCAACATCTTTTGTGTCATAAGAATAACACTTAGTGTTGTGGCAGGCATTAGCATTCAAATAAGTATAACCTTGTTTGTTTGACAAGTAAGTGGAGAAAAAAAAACACACTTCAGAGTAAATTTATTTCAAATAAAATTTGTTGTTTCATTCCTCCTTACAAGGATAAAAGATAATGTCTTTCTCAGGTGGGCCCTGAATTCTAGCATCACTTATTCCAGTTTTTTTTTGTAAGACTAAGTCCAGGTTGTAAACTCCACTTCCTCATAAGGACTCCTAATATATTCAAACTAAAGCAAGAATAGTTCCAATCTCATTTACTGAGCAATAGATCCCAGCATGAATTAGCCAACACGTTGTATATAAAGATTCACTTTTCCTGCTGACGGAGTTTGTAGACTCAAAAGGCTTCCATAGCCTTGGTAGCTCATGACAAGTGCCTCTAGTGATTACTGACACCATAAATCAAAGTGTTAATTAAATCAACGGGAGTCCCTGTGCACTTGCTCCCCATGTAGGACCTCTATCCTTAATGAGTTGTACTATGAGAATTAATGGTAAAACTAGTCTTCAAAGAGTACTTTATACTTTGTGTGTCTTTGTGGGTGCAAACTGTTGAAACCTTTACTTAGTACAGAGTTGATATTCTGTATATAAATATAATTAAAAGTGAATCTGAATGAAGAATGGGGTGGGAGAGGGAGTAGGAGGTGGGATGGGAGCGGGGGTGAGAGGGTGGGTATTGGGGGAAGAACCACTATATTCCTAAAGCTGTACCTATGAAATTGATATTTATTAAATAAAAGCTTTCTAAAAATAAAAAAAAGGAGTTGGCCCATGTTGCTGGCTGAAGGCAGTTGAAGGGGGTTGCGAGCCAAGGAATGCAGCCAGTCTCTAGCGGATATCCCCCGAGGTCTCTCGGAATGTAACTGCTGATATTGTAACTTCAACCTGGTGAGACCTATTTCAGATTCTGACCTCCAGAATTGTAAAACAGTAAAACTGTATGAAGTGATTAAAAAAAAAAAAAAGGAATCACTTTTCCATAGTTAAATGATTTCTGCACACAGCTCCTGTACATTTGCTGTACTCACATCACTCTGCAGGTCGTAGGCCTGCCGGGCGTGTATGACGTCACTCTGGTCAGGCAGGCACGTCCACTGGTGCAGGTAGTTCTTGTAGTCTATGTCACTGACCAACGTCTGGCACTTCTTGGCCAGCACCACCCCCAGCATGTCCACTGGGCTGCTGAACTTGGTCTTCCACTTCTCGAAGTCCTTCTTGTACTCCCTGTCACTCTGGATCTTGGCCACATGCATGGACCACATCATCTTGGGATCATCCTTGATGTCCCGCGCTCCAATGTGGTGGCCGAGCTGCTTGCGGTAACCATCTTTGTATTTGTACTGAAATGAAAATGCACAAATCAGGTTTATATTATAGATCTCTCGGGGCTATAAGTCTGTAAGAATTCTCTCACTTTCATCAAAATTTAATTGGCTTAAGTCCAACTTAAGCCCATATCCTGGCCTTTATCCTAGATGCTTCTAGAGGTGGTAAAATAGATGAAACTAATTTAATTGTGGTATTTATCCCGAATCACCCTTGGCATGATAATAAGGAAGAGTTTGGGAGGTAAGAAGCGCACACAATGGGGAGAGAGATGTCTCCTGTGGCAGTCAGGGAGAGGTCACTTGAACCAAGGAACCTGGTGAATTGGATCTTATAATAAAATCATAAAAGGAAAGGAACATACTTGGTTGTGTGGGTATTTTATAAGCAATACAAGGAGTGACTGGTCCCTACAAGCATGAAGTGCTCTACGGCAAGGACCACTTGTAGCAGCAACAGAGGAGAATTTATTATTTTTATTGGATTAATGCAGTTCAGTGGCAATAGCAAATTTTTTGCATCATTTTGAAAAAGATCATACTAGTAAAGCTTATATAGCAACTCAGATCGTAAGAGCATCCTCCTACTACAGTTATGAGTTCTAGTTTCCCATGGGCCAACAATGCTTTTATTATTCCATGTCCATTGACTTTATCCTGGAATCTGAGCCAAATATGTAAAATCTGTGTTTCCAGTCTCAAAGACTGGAAGTTTATTACCCCTGACCTAAAAAATCTGAAATCTAAAATGCTCCAAAACCTGAAAATTTCTGTGTGCAGACATGGTGCTGCAAGTGGAAACTTCCACACATGACCTCACGAGACAGGTCACAGTCAAACTGCAGGCATGTTAGAAAGGTTATATGTAAAACACCACCGGGCTGTGTGTACAGGGTACATATATGAATTTTATATTTAGACTTGGGTTCCATCACCAAGATATTTCATTATGTACAAGGGATCTTCAAAAAGTTAATGGAAGCAATGGGTGTCGTAGTGCAGCAGGTTAAGTTGCCGCTTGGAATGCCCATATCCCATAATGCAGTGCTGGGTTAAATCTTGGCTCCTCCACTTTCAATCCAGCTTCCTGGTAATGCATCCTGGGAGACAGCAGATAATGGCAGCCCCTGTCACCCATGCGGGAGATCTGAATGGAGTTCTAGGTTCCTGGCTTCTGCCTGCTCCAGCCCTGGTTGCTGGGGGGACATCTGGGGAGTGAGTCAGCTGATGAAAGATCTTACTCTCCCTATTTCAGTCTTTCTCTGTCACCCTTTCATAATGTTTAAAAGACATTTTCATAATGTTTTTTTAAAAGTTCATGGAAAATATGTATTATGAAGAAACTATGAGTGGATTTCAAAACTTTTTTTACATAGAAATAATCTTATCTTTCAATTCCATTTTTCACAAACTATTTGAAGTCCCTTTGTATATGAAAATATTCCAAAATCTGAAAAAATCCAAAGCACTTCTGTGTCCAGCGTTTCAGATATGGGACACTCAACGTGAACAGATGAATCAGCAGGATTCAGTAGGGTACAGAGGAAAGCAATTAGGTCTTCCGGAGTCTCCACTTCCACTATCTGCTGAGTTTAGTTTTGGGCAAATTGCTTAAACAATCCACAACATTTGGGTAATGATGATATGTATATCCAGGGTTATTACAAAGACTAAATGAAATACTGCAATAAACTTTGTAGCACAGAGTTCTCAATGCTGGTTAATATTACTTCATTATATTATTGGCACAAATCTATCTTCTGGAAGAGTCCAAAATATGAGAGTTTTCAAAAACTTTATGGAAATGCATATTTTGCAAAAATTAGGCCATGATTTCAAAAATTTTTGTCCTTAAATTAGTTTATATTTTAATTCCTTTTCTCATGAACTTTCTGAAGTGCCCTCAGACATAATCTAAATCACTACCTTGATAACTAATGTAAGAGAATATATCACCATATTCCGTAAGAGTGGGACTTGATTTTTAAAGCAATAGTCTGTTCCTTAAGACTCCTGGGTCACTAGGAAAAATGATGGTTTAACTCTGAGTGGCATACCCCACACATCCAGGAAATTTGTTAAGGGTGCAGCTTGGGCAGTAGCCATCTCTGGTACTGATCATTGTCTTCATAATCTTACAAGTGAATTGTAATAGCTAATGTCATGTGCACTTTTAATATTGTACATTAAAATGTTCCTAAAAGTCAAGCCATGATTTTCACTGGGAGAACTTTAGTCTATGAGTCACACTTTCTATTAACTTTTCTAACCGCATAGTGATTACTTTTAACATAAGCATCTTCAAAACCTGAGCCCTTCACATAAATGGATCTTTCTCTGTCCTTGATGGACTTTCACTGAAGATGTTCTGTCTTGCAGGTTACAAATCCCTTTTGTAAACACCAAATTTTTCATCTCCCTAAAAACTAGGTTTCTGAAGACTTCCAGACCCGTATATCAGGATAACTTCCACACCAATGCATCAGGTCCCTGAAAGTTCTTTTTAAAGATTTAGTTCAGTGAAAATGTTATATCCCAAGGATCTTGTACAGGGAACAGAACTTACATCACTGGCGATATCTCTGGAGGCCTTGGCCGCGACAATGGGGATGGCGTCACTCCTCAAATCATAGCCTTTCTTCTTTGCTTCTTCATTGGCCAGTTTATACAGACTCTAAATTTGGACCACAAAAATAGTCATATGTTGAAATTAACATCCAAACTAGCAGAATATTGAAATAATTCACTAAATTCCCCACATATAAAGCTGTCTGTGAGAGTCTAACCTCTGAGAATTCTAAGCCTTCTGCATTTTGAGTAAAATGACACTTATGAACAACATTACATCTTTGATTTTTATTTTAGAACTTATGTTGAATTAACTACATATAATATATAGCTATTATATGCTGTTTTTAAATGTTTAGTTAAAATAGTGAATCAAGTTTGAAAAGCACTGGAAAAATTAAGCTGAAACTTATAGACCTATGGTGGGAAAATCCAGAGGAACAGCTGGTCATAGCAATTGATTCAATTCACATTTATTTAGCACTGTATCTGGCACTGTTCTGGGTACTTTGAATCATAGATGAAGATGAGGGGATGGACATTTAGAGCAGTGGTTAAGATGTCACTTGAGATACCTAATCCCATGTCAGGGTGCCTGGATGGGCATACCAGCTCCACTTCCAATTCCAGCCTCCTAATAATGGGTACCCTAGGAGGCAGCAGGCAATTGCTTAAGTACTTAGGTCCCTTCTACCCACATAGGAAATCCCAACTGAGTTCCGGGCTTCCAACTTTAGCCTGATTGAGTTCTACTGTTCCAGATATTTGGGGAGTGAACCATCAGATGGGACATTCTCTCTCTCTCTCTCTCTCTGTCTCTCTGTCTCTCTCTCTGGTCTGTGTGTTTATCTTTCAAATAAATAAAAATAAAAAAAATAAAAGATGAGGATGAGGCCTTTCCCATTTTCAAGGTTTCTAAGAGAACTGATGGAAAAGTTGATAAGCTATGAAATTAACTGCTTAAAAGTCAAACCACAAGAGGTGATTTAAGCCGATTACTAACAAATAGCTCCAGGAAGGAGTAATTTACTCTGAACTGAGAACAAGAGAAGTTCCCGTAGACCGGTGACCTTCTGAGTTGGATTTTCAATGAGGAGTCAGGTTTCCAGAGACTAAGATGGCAGTCAAGGGCAAAGGGAACCACATGGATCAAGGCACCAGGGAGCAAATTCACAGTGGGGAGGCCCAGGGAGAAGCTGGTGCTTAATTTTACAGAAAATGGGGAAACGGCAAAAATCTTTGAAGAAAATAATGACACAGTAAATTTGCACTTTACCTTCCTGTCCTAAATGAGAAGAAAACACAAAATTATTGAACTAAACTGATGGTGAAAAGACAGATAAAGGAGGTCAGGCAGGCTAAATACTCAGGATTTTTCCCAGGGAGTTGAGGAACTAGTAGCTATACAATAGCATCTCTGACCTTTTTCAGCAGACTAAGCTGAGAATTCCAGAAATACTGAGAGGAGGCTTATAGGGGCTCTTTATGTCCTAAAATTCCTGCATATACAGTACATGCTTTTCTGTAATAACTAAGAACCTACAATATGGGTCAAGCTACAAATTTAATCTTTTCTGATTTGAAAGCAGGATTTGATGTTTTTAGTCTGTGGTGACAATTAAGAGCTATATATACAAACATTAAAATTAGAGTCTGCATCTCCAAAATTACTTAAGATAGTGGTTATTCTAACTAAATTCTCTAGGTTATATTCTGCAAAAGACAGATTATAATGCTTACCTAACCGGTGAAATAGTATTTTATGGTTGGCTGGCACAAAGCTGGGAGAAATAACTAATACATCAGCTGAGATAATCTTAGATTTACAAAAATTCCCATAAGCTTAAACCCATAGCTTTAATTGAAAAAGAAACTACATAAACACCCATGTTGGAACTGAGATTTAAATTACCATTTGCATACATTCAGGACAGAGAGAACCTAGCATTAGTCCATGTGCAATGTCTTTAGGTTGACCCCAGTTCCATGTGCACAAGCATTGGCATCACTGCCAGTGAGCCCCGGCAGCACAAGGTATGGAATGTTGGCCAAATGTCCAGAGGAGCAAATATGATAGTCAATGATATTCTATATGGTTTTATAAATACACACACACACACACACACTCTATACCAGTCATTCCTCATGCACAATGTTTTGTTCATTTCTGAGTGTCCTGTTTTCCTGGGGATGGCCAGGAATTGGGGATGTTTGGGCAATCAGAGGAGCTGGCTCTGTCCCTGTAGGTAGGCATAGATATGGACTGCACAACTTCAGAAGTCTATGGATTTGCAGAAAGCATGTCCTGGGTTGGTCCATCTGAAAAGCACTTTCTGATGGAATTCTCCAGAACAAAGGAACTGACTTACGAGATTAGCTCCTTGTCACTGGGAATCCCTAAGCAAAAGCAGTTTAGCAATTTATTGGGTGGACACTCCTGCACTGGAAGGGAGGCTGACTTCCCTAAGCAACTGATTGTGAAATGGGTCGGTGGCCCTTTGTACACTGAAAGGGAAATCGCCTTGCTCACACACACATTGGCAGGCACGTTCATTCTGTCCCTCTTCCTTTCCTTCCTCTCTTTTTCCTTTTTTCTCCCCCTCTCCCTCTGTCATTTTGTGGTACTGTGGTTTCAGTCCTTTACTTTGACCCACTAAATCTCAAGTTTTCAATTCTGCAAATATTTCAACAGCATAATATTTATTTCAATGTCGCCATAAATGGTGTATTTATTGCTCAATTTAAATCCTCATAGGTGGCCTACATATATGATGAAGGGACTAATGAGTAATCTTATATATTAAAAATCTTAAGCCGGCACCGTGGCTCACTTTGCTAATCCTCCACCTGCGTTGCCAGTACCCCGGGGGTTCTAGTCCCGGTTGGGGCTCCGGGTACTAGTCCCGGTTGCTTCTCTTCCAGTCCAGCTCTCTGCTGTGGCCTGGGAAGGCAGTGGAGGATGGCCCAAGTGCTTGGGTCCCTGCACCCACATAGGAGACCGGGAGGAAGTACCCGGCTCCTGGCTTCAGATCGGCGCAGCGCCGGCCATAGCGTCCATTAGAGGAGTGAACCAACGGAAGGAAGAGCTTTCTCTCTGTCTCTCTCTCACTGTCTATAACTCTCTCTCTGTCTCTCTCTCACTGTCTAACTCTGCCTGGAAAAAAAAAATCTTAAATGTTGACCCTACAGTTTGGGAACAATATATCATGTGTGGAAAATGTATTTACCACAGTTAAGCTATAGCATCAAGTGGAGGTACATGTAAAATGCATATTATGGAAAAACTATGCATGAATTTAAAAAATAACTAAGCTTTTAATCCAATTTTTTCATGAATTTTTTGAACTCATTTATTTGGTCTATTGCTAATTTCCTAACTTCAAAAATTAATTTAAAAATGGTATACTTAATTTATGGTTACTGCTTAAATTATTAGTTCTTGTGATTTGTGCTATCTAAACAATAATTCTTACTACTCAAAAGTTTGACATTTATGATGGTGATTGAAATGCAAGAGTTTTTCACATTAGAAAAAACAAAGAACATTCTTTATAAAGCCATTGTTTAAGAGTACATCAGCGGGGCCAGTGCTATGGCATAGTAGGCTAAGCCTTCACCTGCAGCGCCAGCATCCCATAAGGGTACATGCTGGTGCTCTGGATGCTCCTCTTCTGATCTAGCTCTCTGCTGTGCCCTGGGAAAGCAGTAGAGAATGGCCCAAGTGCTTGGGCCACTGCACTCATGTGGGAGACCGAAGAAGCTTCTGGCTCCGGATTGGCCCAGCTCTGGCTGTTGTGGCCATTTGGGAAGTGAACCAGTGGATGAAAGATCTTTCTCTCTGTCTCTCCCTTTCTCTGTCTTTAACTCTACCTCTCAAATAAATAAAAAAATCTTTTACAAAAGTACATCTGTGTGGAATAGATCCTTTGAAATAAGAGAATAATGCAAATGTCAGAGAATTAGCATCTGCTCACCTCACTGTAGTTGATTTTATTCATTTTTGCCAACATAATTTCTGGTGTGTCTGGCATTATATGGATCTGGGTCTTGTCCTTGTCCCATGCTTCTGTATACAAACGCTATCAAAGAAAATATATAAACATTCATCAGGAGAAAGTTTCAGCAAATAAATTAGTAGGCATTTCAGGACCACAAGAATTTGAGAAACAAAGGAAAAGGTTACACATTTTATACACAATAAGTAAAATTTTACACACATCTTTAAGTAATGACTTCACAGTGGAACAGATATGTTCAAGTGCCTACTGATAATCTGAAATGTTAGCAATGTAGAGTAAGAAAAAGCATCTTTTATGCAAAGATAATTTCCCAGTAAACTATGAAACCATGAAACAATACATGAAGTAAATGCTGAAATATGAGTGATACACACACACACACACATCAGATGGAAAGATAGATAGTAACCTTTTTTTTCCTGCCAAGGGCCATTCGGATAACTGTAACATCACTCGTAGGCCATACAAAATTGTCAACTTAAAAATTAACCTGCTATAGATTTAATGAATTGAGTCCCACCTGCAGTTGCCTTGGCAGGGCCAGACCAAATGATTTTGCAGGCCTTCTACGGCCCACAGGCCAGAGTTACCAAGCTGAATGTAAATTGACAATAGACAGAAAGATATGAGGGGTCTTCAAAAACCTCATGGAAAATACACATTATGACAACACTGTGCATGCACAACACTGTGCATGTGTTTAGCTGTCCTCCTATAGGTTCCTATGGACTTTTTCCAGCCACTTCTATTGTATTCAGTACTTTGGGATGGCTCTGTAAACAGATGAAGCCAATAATGTATTAACAGTACCAACTGAGAGAAAGTATGGTTAACTGAGGTTACTAAAAACAAAAAGCAATTCAAATCAATTGGCAATCTACAAAAAGAGTTAAAGATTTTAAAAGCTATTATTAAAATTGCTATATTGGTCTACTATGCTATGTTATATGTGTGTACATATTGTATGTCCACATGGGGAAATTTTATTAAGAGTTTTATTTTAAATGGATTATAGATAAGATTGTCCATAAATTTAAGCTGCTAAAATCAATCAAAGATACATTTTAATTAGTGTGACCTGAATCTGTGTATCATATGTTTTAAACTTGTTGGTAGAAAGAAACTAAAAACATTTTATATGGTTGTGCTTTAGTTTACTGGTTAAACAAACTACACCATGTTAGATATTTAAGAGGTGTTTCCAAATACATGATTCTTAAAATTTATAGAAGGCATTGGACCTTCTGGTAAATGTTTTCTTAAGTTGTTATCTAATGGTTGAAACTGTTTGCTAAGTATTCATGTGATATTGCTATTGTCAGCAAGCGATCTAGGACTTGCTCCCTCATTTCTCTATTCTAAGCCCAACTTGTTCTTTCATTTCTCTATTCTCTTCAAGGTAGGAAACTAATTCTATTATGAAGGAATCTGTAGGATGCACAATTTAATCTTTAGACCTTAAAAAAGAGATGGCTAACATTTTTCTGTAATAGCATAGCCAAAATAAGAACTTAAATAATAATCTCATAGCTAGATTCTCTTTGCCATCAGCAAAGTATACAGTAAGTAGAAAAAAACCTCCCTTTCAGACCAAAGGGAAAGAAAGTTTTAAAGTGAGAATATAATTTTCCTCATGGGCATTGTCTACCTTAGAAAAAAGTACTACAGAACATGCCGGTGACTATAGACTTGTACACTGAAGATTAGAGATGGGACTTGGGCACTCCCTTGACTTGCATCCTCTGGTCTGCTTTAACAAAAACCAGGAGGAAAAGAAAGCTCGGCATCAGAAGCAATGGGTGGCAGGCCTATTAAAGGCTGATCTGTACAGTGATCTGCCCTCAAGGAGACCCAACAGGCCAGTCCACTGCAGTGGCTTTCAATGTGGTAAGCCTGGGCTTCAGCAGAAGTCAGCTTGTGAAGAGCCCTGGCAGCTCTGCCAAGAGGTGGATCACTGGAAATGGACCTGCCCTGGAGTCGAAGGATGCCCAGGTCAGAGCCACAGATCTTATTGGCTCTAAGCTGAAAAGCCCTTCACGCAGCCCAACTTCCAAAGTGACCACTGCAGCTGAGGGGATGGTCAAGTAGGGTCAGCAACATTGCAGGCAGAACTGTAAATTTCTTGTTAGAGATGCCACCTGCCTTTACCTGGCCAGCTCTCCTCCCAGGCCAGCCAAGTAATGAAAGTCAACAGAGTGCCTTCCCCTAGGAGGTTCACACCTCCCTTCGGATATACCCCATGTGAAGAGATAGATAGGTCTGGGCCTCTTAACTTACAAGGCCTAAAGCCCACCAGATTATTATCAAGCCCCTTCTGTCAGGTTCTATTTGCCTCTCAATCAGAAAACTTAATTGTAGCTTAGACAGCACCTTTCTAAGCTCCTCTAATAATGACTCTGTCCTTTGTTCTAGACCCTGTCTAGTGCACTTGGGCCTCATTCCTTTGTAATCATAACCTCTACTCTACCACCAATGGCTCTACTCCAACCTGTGTGTACTGATGGTCCTCTTCCCCACTTAATGCTGTATAATTGTTCAGACCTGGTTAATGCCACTCTTAGGATCACTGGTTACTATCCTCACTCTGTCTTTTAGGACCTTGTCTAAATATGATCAGAGTCGGCAAACTTGGAAGGCTTCCATAGCCTTGGCAACTCATGACGACAGCCTAGGGTGGTTACTGGCGCCATAAACTAGAGTGTCAATTTGTTGGGTCAACAACAGGAGCCACTGTGCACTTGCTCCTCATGTGGGATCTCTGTCCTTAATGTCCTGTACATTTTGATTTAATGCTATAACTAGTACTCAAACAGTATGTTTCACTTTGTGTTTCTATGTGGGTGCAATCTTTATACTAAATTGATCTTCTGTATATAAAGAGAATTGAAAATGAATCTTGATGCAAATGGAAGGGGAGAGGGAGCGGGAGAGGGGAGGGTTGCAGGTGGGAGGGAAGTTATGGGAGGGGGAAGCCATCGTAATCCATAAGCTGTACACTGGAAATTTATATTCATTAAATAAAAGTTAAAAAAAAACCTCATCGAAAATACACATTATGACAACACTGTGCATGAATTTCAAAGCTTTTTGCACCAAAGTGAACTTATTTTTTAGCTGTATTTCTTCATGACTTTTTGAAGTACCCTTGTAGGTAGGTAAATTCTTTTGTTGCTCAATGTCCTATATTTCTCCTCCTAAGGGTAATTCTTGTTTGATTTGATATTAGAAGCCACACACTTCCTTGAATTTTAAAGTCTCACCTTGTTCATGTTGATGGCATTATTCTTAGCCAACACTTGCTCCAGAGAATCAGTCACACTGGTAAATTTGAATTTGTCTGGAGGCTGGCGATAGATTTTATCACTCAAGATTTCAGTTGCCTTTTTGCATTTTTCCACATCTAAAGAGCCAATGGGCACCCAGCCGATGCCTCTCAACCATTGGAGATCTGATTTGTACAAATTCTGTGGACATAAAGAGTCAATACATATTTATTCCCACATTAGAAATGCATTTTCATTTAAAGGATATGAAATCAGGTAAAAGTACTAAAAGTACTCTTGAAAATACAGTTTGGTGAACAGAAAGGGTATCAGACAAGAGTCCAGTTTGGTCTAGAGAGCTAAAGGAACAACATTCACAATGAACGCAGGTACGCTATTTCCATTTGCAACAGTTGTTGAGCTAGTGTTGCCTGTTGTTACCTTCCCCCAGAGGTATTAATTCATTTATTCCCCATCTTTGCATGTCATTATGATCCTCAGTACTCACGTCGCTCTGCAGGTCGTAGGCCTGCCGGGCGTGTATGACGTCACTCTGGTCAGGCAGGCACGTCCACTGGTGCAGGTAGTTCTTGTAGTCTATATCGCTGACCAAGGCCTGGCACTTCTTGGCCAGCACCACTCCCAGCATGTCCACTGGGCTGCTGAACTTGGTCTTCCACTTCTCGAAGTCCTTCTTGTACTCCCTGTCACTCTGGATCTTGGCCACGTGCATGGACCACATCATCTTGGGGTCATCATGTATAGCTCTGGCACCAATGTGATGGCCGAGTTGCTTACGATAGCCTTCTTTGTACTTGAACTAAAAGAAGAAAGAGATTTAGAGTACTAATAACTGAGAATAGAAATTACATATAACTGTAATATGTGTATGTTATTTAGAAAATAAATGAAATATATAATGAAAATAAAATTAGACAATTTTAGCACTCAGAGATGACTTTGTGGCATGTGTCTGAGAAAGAATAAAAATTAAAACAGGAGTTACACTACCAGTGGTTTGCACGTGATCTTTTCCCTTATTATGTATCTCCAGGTCATTAAATATTCTTTATAAACCTGATTTTGATGATACAAGTACTTTAATATATTAGCATAAATTAATACATTTACTCTTTCTCTGATTTTGAATATTTATTTTGATATTATGATGATTACTATCCATATTTTGGAAATATAAGGGAAATATATTTTTTACTTCATCAAAAAGGCAATAAACAATAAAAAGTACTAGGAATATGAGCAAATCCCTTCTTGTGAGGAGAGCAAAGATCTGTAACCAATAACTGAATGCAGAGATAAACATATGGCTCACATAGATGGCTTGAATTTGAATGATGTGCCCTTTTTACTCAGCCCTTGTAGATTCACTGGTTGGGTTTTGAAGGAATCTTACAATGAATATAAAAGAAGTACATCATGTGGAAAGGCCAAAAATGTTATCTGAACAAGGGTCAAGTATCCAGTGCTTTTGTTTAGCAAGAAATGGACCTATTCTGAAATAAATGTTCCTATGGACTCAACCATTACTAGAACTTAGCCTTTGTACTGAAAATTTCATTATCATTATTTTAAACTATTTGCTGAAAAAAACAAACTATTAGGAACAGTTTAAACCTCATAGCTTACCTGCTCTACTACAGATGCAGGGGGAAGAAAAATCTTTGAGCCAAAGCTAAGGCAAAGAGCTTCTCAGGTATACTTACCTCACTTGCAATATCTCTGGAGGCCTTGGCAGCCTTGATAGGAATGGCATCTACACGCATATCATAACCTCTCCTCTTGGTTTCTTCTAGGCCAAGTTTATATAATTTCTGAAATAGACATCAATAATCATGTTTGATTTATAAAGAGCATCATAGGGAAAATCTATCATGCATCACAGACATAATGCTTACCTCACTGCAATTTACTTGGTTTTGTTTAGCTAGTAAAACTTCAGGTGTGTCTGGCATAATGTGGACTGTGGTTTTATCTTTATCCCAAGCTTCTGTATACAGGCGCTAAAATAAATCGGAAGACATTACAATTATAGGCCAATAATGAATACATACAAGAAAATAGTCGGATTCTTAATGAGGAAGATTCTTTCTTGTGAGTTGGTATTTGTGACACTTCTGTTCTAGAAACCTTGTGTCAGTAACACGAGACACAACACTTACTTTAAAAGCACTTTAATAGCAAGCAAAAAAAACTGAAGTTTCTTTTATTAGAATAGATATTAGTTTTCCATAAACAGAAGAAAAATGAATACCTCCTCAAGCAAAGAAAGGACTTACATGGTTCATATTGGTAGCATTGTTTTTTGCCAAAACCATTGGTATGGAGTCCATGAGACTGGAAAACTTGAATTTATCAGGGTGCTGCCGGTAGACATGGTCACTCAAAATCTGGGCTGCTCTTTTGTTCTTCTCATCCTCAACAGAACCAGTAGGTATCCAGCCAATGCCTTTTAGCCAGTGAAGATCAGACTTGTACAAATTCTGAAATTGGAAGTGACAGATCACTGAATGTAAAGAAATAAAAGCTTATATTATATAGATATTATACCTCTTAATGCCTGAATTCTTGGGAAATTTTAAATTTTTGATATGAATTTTAATCAATAAAATATTCAGATTAGAAATATAGAAAACATTTTAAACAGGAGTATACAAAGAACAATTCTTAAACCACCCAGATCAAGAGAGACTTCCACCAAGACAATGGGGGCTTTGCTGGCTCTTTCTTGGTGGGATGATGGTGGCTCCAGATGTCTGGGTAATTGCATAGAGCTTGGGCATTATTCCAGGGGAGAGAAACTCAGTTGTTTAAATTCAGCTCCTCTCACATTAGAGAATTTTATACTAAGGAAAACAGATGCAATCTTTTACTGAGCAAAGAAAAACTTGAGACTGACATCACTCTGAAGATCATAGGCATGTCGAGCATGGGTGACGTCATTCTGGTCAGGCAGGCACGTCCACCGGTGCAGGTAGTTCTTGTAGTCTATATCACTGACCAATGTCTGGCACTTCTTGGCCAGCACCACCCCCAGCATGTCCACTGGGCTGCTGAACTTGGTCTTCCACTTCTCAAAGTCCTTCTTGTACTCCCTGTCACTCTGGATCTTGGCCACGTGCATGGACCACATCATCTTGGGGTCATCCTTGATGTTCCGGGCTCCAATGTGGTGGCCAAGCTGTTTGCGAAAGCCTTCTTTGTACTTGTACTAAAGGGAAAAAAAAGTGTCTTATTTATTCCTTTCAAAAATCAGCTTAGTTTCCCATCTTTGTGGCAAATTACAAACACATTAACTCTAAATATTTTTCTAAGCCTACTGAGAGACATGGATTGATTTTTTGATAAGAAAGATTAAAGGCTAAGGTCAGGTACAAATTCCATACATAACAAATGCATCCTTGATCTTATCCTCATACCATACTGCATGTCTAGGATCACTTCACTCTGTTTTAACTTGCTACCCCTTAGAAGGCTTTATTCAGTTTTAAATGAAATTGAGACTGCTTGGCTGGGATAAATTGCAATCAAATCAATAGCCACAGGGGACAAAGTCTTACTTCACTGGCAATTTCCCGGGATGCTTTGGCTGCTTTAATTGGTATGGCGTCAACTGGAAGATCATAACCTTTTTTCTTCAGCTCCTCATAACCCATTCGGTAGAGTTTCTGTTAAGAGATGAAGAAAATCACTTTGGGGAAACAGTTCTACACAAATAACTGCAGAATAATGAATCCAATGCACTACATATTTTAAGCGTCCATGAGAACAGTAACTGTACTGTACACCACTCAAACATGATTGGAAGTTATGCTCATTGATTGCTAATGGTCCTGTTTTAAATTTTAAGGCTCTTCAATTACCTAGATCTACAAAATTAAATGTCAATGCTTCCCAAATACCTGTGAGAATGAGGCAGAAACATATTGATAGAGAAATGGAATGTCATTTGAGTGCTGTTTTCCAGTTAATGTTATTTCATTAGAAGTTTTGATTAGAAAAAATAATGTCTTCCCATCTAACTCCTCTAGTGGGGACAAATCATGTCTAAGGGGCTGTCTCTGAAATGGAGCTAATACACTGTGAGATAGTGTCTGTCTTATAATATAGGATCATGCAAAGCAGGATCCACATCTTACAGGGAAAATACAGAGTCTTTCATAATTTTTAAAATTTGAAGTTTTTTGAAGAAAGTCCAAATATTAAGAAAGTATAAGTGCAATAATTTATTTCATCACATTTGTTAACATAATAACTGGGAATACTTTTTAAGTGCTTTAAGAGCTGATGTTTTATTATTTTCTAGGTTATTTATTTGAAAGGCAGAGTGACAAAGTGACAGAGAGAGAGAATTAGAGAGAGAGAATGAGAGAGCAAGAGATCTTCCATCCTCTCATTCACTTCCAAAATGACCACTAAAGTTGGGGCTGGGCCAGGCCAAAGCCAGGAGCCTAGAACTCCATCAATGTTTCCCACATTGGTGGCAGGGACTCGGGTACTTGAGCCATCATCTTCTGCTTCCCAGGCATAATGTCAAGCAGCTGGATTAGAAGTGGAGGAGCCAGGAGTCAAACTAGGGCTCCTATCTGGGATGTAGTGTCACCAACAGGGGCTTATCCCACTGTAGCACACCTCCAACCCCAATTGGGAAATATAAGTTACACATATTTTTATGCAGAAATCAGATTATTTAAAATGCCCATTAATCTTGAACTTATATTTTAGTCTTTGTGGCAGTACTCTAATATATTCTTGAATGCTAAGGTCATTCTATTAGTTTACAGTTTGCTTTAAAGATTTAATTTTTACATCTATAAATTTAAGGAGATGTTATTATGATAATAAAAATGAAAATGAAAATTTCCTGTGTGGTTTTATGTGCTCATTCATTCAAAATTTCACTGGGTATCTACTAGAGTCAGGTACAAAACACTGCAGATCCAACAAAAATGGTCTTTTCCTACAAGGTGTACCTATTCACATAGGGGACAGTGCTATAAACCATTGCTTTATGACCATGGGTAGAACAATGATATGCAACAGATGGAGAATACAGAACCTCAACTAACCTGAGGTAAAGAGTACCAACATTCTGATGTTCAATCTAAAAGCCACTAAATAAAGAGTCTAAGCCACATGTATTTTATTATTGAAAATAATTCAGGGATTCAAAAGAACTTCCAAACAACTTTACCAACCTAAAGTAATAAAAATGAATTTTCTTTTCTTTTCTTTCCTTTCCTTTCCTTTTTTTTTTTTTTTTTTTTTTGATAGGTAGAGTTACAGACAGTGAGAAAGACAGAGAGAAAAGTCTCCCTTCCATTGGTTCACTCCCCAAATAGCCACCATGGCCAGCGCTGTGCCAATCTGAAACCAGGAGCCAGGTGCTTCCTCCTGGTCTCCCATGTGGGTGCAGGGCCCAAGCACTTGGGCCATCCTCCACTGCCTTCCCGGGCCACAGCAGAGAGCTGGACTGGAAGAGGAGCAACTGAGACTAGAACCCAGTGCCCATATGGAATGCCTGCGCTGCAGGTGGAGGATTAACCAAGTGAGCCACGGTGCCGGCAGATAAAAATGAATTTTCTAATAACACATGCAGAATTTAGAAACTTACATCACTTGTATTGATTAAGTTTGCTTTAGCCAAAATAATGTCAGGTGTATCAGGCATGATGTGGACTTGAGTCTTGTCCTTGTCCCATGCTTCTCTATAAAGTCTCTAAAAGGAGAAATAAGAATTTTTCAGTGGTGTTGCTAGATGAGTGAATGACATAATTGACTTCAAACAAGATTACTGAATTTATCTGAATTACTCTGAATGAAATACTACAACTGGTAACAGAAGCAGACGACATCATCAGAAAGTAGATGCAGTGTTTGTTGACTTATCTGGGGCATAATTACCTTTTAAGAAAGATTATGGATAACTTTTTCAGAGTTACAGATAATCCTGCCTATATGAAATAAACAAAGGTGATAAGTGCCTTTGCCAATATTTTCAAATGGAAAAGATGCCTTTCCATCTTTGGTGTGGTAAAATTCCCCTTCAATGTTTAATTAGGAGATGGCCCTCAGCTTATCAAAAGATGACATTCAAAGTATGCTTAGAAATCTGGGAGTTTCATTTCCTTTGTATCTTATTTATAGTTGTATCTCATAACTATTTGAAACATTAGGATTTTCAGAAGATTTATGTTTGAGAATTTATAAAAAAATACTTCAAATATCTCCAAATCATCCTTATGTCTGTCAACAAAAGAGACCCCAAACAAAAGAAATCACATTAATTAATAAAATTAAGGGGTGAAAATTCAATGAAAAACAGGATGTTTACAACGAGTCAGATAATCTTCCTGCAAAATATTTATCCATTACAGGAGAGAATATGGTAACTTGACAGTGGAGAATAACAGTTTTTCAGCCTCATAACTATGGGTTGTGCTGGATGGTTTTTTGTTGCGACAGACTACCTTGTGCACTGTGGTATATGTAGCAACATCCCTGGCTTCCATCCACTAGATGCCAGTAGCATGCCACCCTCAAGTTGTGATGACCAAACTGTTTCTAGATGTGACCAAATGTCCCCTCTGGGGGCAGAATTTTCCCTGTCTGAGAATTATAAAGCTAAGTCATTTATTCAATGGCATGTGCCACTTTCATCCAGGGAATGCAGAGAAAATGGAAATATTATTTGTGCTAGGTTAGATGTATTGGTCTAATCAAAAGTAGAGACAGGCTCAAGGCTCCAGATGGCCCAGGTTCTGCCTGGATTCTTGATTTAGGGTTTTTCTTCTGGTCACCTTTTTAAGTCCAAGCTTTTGCTCTTGTTTTATGGAGACAAAAGAAACTCAGATTCCCAAAAGGGTAAGGTATTTTGCATAAATTTGTTGCTTTATTAGGCAGCATATTGAATTCAAACTTTCATAGCAAAACCAAAACAAAATAAACATTTATGATGAAGCTGACAGCCCAGCATTCACTATAAACTTTGGAAAACAGCACTGCAAAAAGTATCTGAGGGTTGATTAGGAAAATAAGCGATCTAATTTATCAATGCTTAGTATAAGTCAATTATGGACTTATTTATTAAAAACTCCCAATATATATGATGTATATAAAAATATAGCATTTTATAAGCAACATACATGTTGAGGTGCTCCAAAGAACCTCATGGCTATTATTACATATATCCATTTAAATTTTCTTACCAGTTTCAGAATCTCAGTGCACATAATTATACTTTGTTTAATATTCAGGAAGTAGGATTAGTCATCCTTCCATTCTTTGCACAGAATCACTCTACATTACCATCTTTTATTTATTTCATTCAATAAATATGTATTGAGTGCCTATTTTATGCCAGGTATTAGAGTCAGTGTTAGAGAAGAACTTAAGTTGAAGATGGAATATTACTTCTTTACTGTGAAATAGTATTATCATGTTATCTTTATTCTGATAAGCTGAATGATTTATCATCATTCAGCAGTAAATACCTTCTTCCTAATATTTCCACTGTGCCTATGTAAAGCATTCGCTATCTCTCCTTCTTACACACTCTACCACAACAAAAAATCTGGGTCTTTAATGTACTCAAATTTTTAAGGAAAAAACTATGCTCCTCAATTTTCTCATCACCCTCTGGCTAAGTAAATGACTAAGTGTTGGGTGACAAAAATGGACACTCATTTTCATATCATTTAGTGTCGGGTAGTTGAAATCCAGATGGAGGAACTCAATGTAAAATATTCTGCTGTGTTGATACAATGCTTTGCCATTCTATCCCTTTATTAAGCACATGTGATTGAGAAGCTACCAGGTAGGTAGCAGGCACTACATGGTTTTTATTAATCTCTAAAGAGTTACTTACATCACTCCTATTTTTGGCATTTGTCTTTGCGAGAACTATGTCCATGGCATCAGGAATGCTGGTGAACTTGTTTGTGTCTGGAGGCTGACGATATTTCTTCTCACTGAGGATTTCTGAAGCCCTCTTGTTCTTTTCTGCTTCCAAAGAACCCAAGGGACTCCATCCTATGCCTCTCAGCCACTCAAGGTCAGACTTATACATATTCTGAGAAAGGACAAAGTAAGCCATCAAAATTCCATTGTAACTTGGACCCTTGACTCTTGATTCTGTGCATTTCAAGAGAGATGTATTTTAAATTTTCAATATAACTTTTTTTAGTTTCTGCTTCTGTGACTAAATGGCTACTCATAGGAAATAAGAAATAATACACAACTATGTAACTTAATAGAAACTGACCTCACTTTGTAGTTCATAAGCTTTTTTAGCATGAATAACGTCACTCTGGTCAGGCAGGCACGTCCACTGGTGCAGGTAGTTCTTGTAGTCTATATCGCTGACCAAGGCCTGGCACTTCTTGGCCAGCACCACTCCCAGCATGTCCACTGGGCTGCTGAACTTGGTCTTCCACTTCTCAAAGTCCTTTTTGTATTCTCTCTCACTCTGCATTTTGGCAACATTCATGGACAACACAAGCTTTGGGTCATCTTGCAAACTCCGGAATCCAACATGGTGGCCAAGTTGCTTCCGGTAGCCTTGTTTATATTTAAACTGAAGTCAGAGGAAACAGAGTTCTTTTATTAACATGAAAAAGTTCAAGTTAAGTTTTCTGTTTGTTTTCCAAAATTGAAATGAGAGAAGGGGTTGTTGATGCTAACTTAGTAAGAAATGTTTACTTTCTTAAACCAGCTAGTCTTGTGGAAATAGAGGCTTCCAATGGAACCTTGAGTCTCAAGAGAGGTTTTGAAGAAAAATTAATTCCTACTAGAGGCAGATATATGTATTTGGATGTGCTATACTTTGTATATGTTGACTTTAGCTTATTTTTAATAAATTTCTTATGCTATCCTTATGAGAGTAATATTTTATGGGAAAAATATGGGCTAAATTAAAAGTTATGAAGACATGATTTGGTGAACAGGCTAATAGTGTAGATTAATTTATTAAACAGCAAAATATTTAGTAGGTTGCCAAAAGGCTATATCAAATGAGGAATCCTCAACAAGTTGGTGGAAAATAAAAAGTTTATTTTTGTCCAAAAAATTTGTAGTCCATGCACCATTTTTTCATAGTATGCCATTTCAATGAATTTTTTGAAGAGCCCTTCAAATTTGTCCTATTAAAATCCTTTTCTTGTACCTCAACATGAATAAAAACAGCTAAGTATTTTAGGTCAGAAAAAGAATTGCACAAGATGACAACGTATTAACAACATGGGTCAAAATGAACTATATTATTTTAAGAGAATAAAATTAAGTTCCAGTATTTAGATTTAATTGGGAAAGGTTATATTATTATATCAAAATCACAAAAGTGATCATAATAATGATAGTAATTAGATGAGAGGTATAGAACACATTATAGCTCATATAAACACACAATATTTAATATTTTTATAATATAATAGCATCTTAGTATAATGGATCTAAGAGGTCTTTTGACCCAACCCATATCCAGGAAGCCTCTTTGTTGACATTTGAACAGTAAGAAAGAGTGAATTCTGGGTCAACTAAGGGGATATGAGAAGAAAGGTAAAATGTACCTATAAAAATAGTTACTAATATTAAGTTATTTGATCCAATAAAAACACATCATTATAGAAGTCAGACTAGTACTTACATCACTAGCAATGTCTCTTGAAGCTTTGGCTAGCTGGACGGAAATTGCATCAACTGGGAGATCATAGCCTTTCTTCAAAGCTTCTTCCCATCCAAGTTTATAGAATTTCTGAGAATTAAAGAAATTCCTTAAATTATTCTGTTTATATTAAAGTTTCTAACAGATTATAAACAAAGGTGTATGTAGAGTAGATATCAGATTCTGACATCATCTACCCTCTCTCCAAAGATATGGGTAAACAAAACTAAACTAAACAACAAAGAAAGGTGTTTAATAGAGTAGAAGAAGCGCTGTTTTAGTATCATATGTCTCAATTTATTTTTCTGACTCACCCTGGATATCTATTTGAGCACAAACTCTATTACTCAGAAAATATACGGTCATATCATGTTTACTGGGCCCCCTTCTTCCTGCTCTTAAGTAGTCTGGGGTTCACTGCTTCAAACACAGGTAATCACATAATTGAGAAAAAAAATCAGGCCACAGAATTTTAACCATCTATGTGTCAAAAGTAGTAGATGATGATATGCCTTTTTCAAATTGCAATAAATGGGCTAAATTTTCAGAGTCAAACTCACTGAATGAATGTAGATGTGTTAAAATTGGGTAATAATAACAGCTAATAGTTGTTCAGTAATTTCTATGTACCAGGCATTGTGCTGAGAACTTTACATAAAATTTCTCATTTGGTCCTCATAGTAATCCAGTGTCTTAGGCAATGTTATAGATAATTCTATAGTCCTACTTTTAAGGATGAAGAAACTGGGGTAAGTGATTTTCCAAATAGCATACAACTAAATGCCAAAGCCATAACTCAGATCAGGTTTGTTTGACATAATTCTTTTCTTTCAACAATTACTGATTGATTTGCTAACTTGTGCCAAGCACAATAAACACAGAGATAAACAAAACAGAGACAGTATCTGCCTCTATTGAGCATACAGAATAGCAGAAACCCTTGCTCTTAACCGATGTATTTTGCAACATCTCTAGGCTGACCAGTCTCAGTCATTCACTTCTATTGCTTCAGCATTTATGTCACTTAATTACTATTACACCATTTTATAAGCTCAATAAATTTCAAGACAAAACATTGGAAATTTTTATACATCCTTACCTGACTAAATAGGGTTTGATTCTGCTTAGCTTGTAAAATATCTGGTGTATCAGGCATCACATGAATCTTTGTTTTATCTTTATTCCAGTCAATGGTGTATAAATGCTAGGAAGTGGGAGAAAAGAGATTTGAAATTTTAATAACTGTTTAGGACAAATAGGAGAGAAGAGGTAATGAGAGACTACTTGAATGCTTTTAATTTGAAGTAGTAAAGAGTGACAAAGTCAGCATATGATTCAGAAAAGATGCTAAAATAAACTCAGATTTTAAAAGATAATCTCTTAAAAGTTTTTAATCACCTAAAATGGATTGAAAGTGCCTAGTATATAGTCATTTAAAATGTAGGTAATTTCTAACACAGAAGAACAAGGGAAATAAAAACATGAAGAAAATATAGTAGGGGAATGTTCTGGAATTGTTTGCCACTGCCAAGGAGTGGTGGAGCTGGATTAAATTTCTCAAACAAGAGCCAGAGCCTGCTAGCCTTTCCTCACTTGGGAGCTGTGTAGGACAACTGTTCTCTCTACCTTGTTCATAGTGTGTGCATTCTGCTTGGCAAGCACCATGTCCATGGAGTCAGTCAACTTCTTAAACTGGAAGTTGCTAGGGTGCTGGCGGTATTTCTGATCACTGGCATATTCAGTTGCTTTCTTGGCCTTCTCCACGTCTAGGGAACCAGCTGGACTCCAGCCAAGTCCTTTGTACCATTCATTATAGTCCTGTTTATATTCATTCTATAAAGAAAAGAGGCAAATTCACCTGATCAATTTAGACACAAAATTATGGAATATAAAGCTGTGCTATCTCTTCCCTTGCAAAGGATCCAATCATCATCCAAACAGAAAACAGCCTTACATCACTCTGGATGCGATTCATATTCCTGCTCAGTTCAAGGCTCATTGCATCTGGGAGAAGGATGTACTTGTGGATCAGGTGCTTGTAGTTAGTGTTTGTGATGTTGGCTTGGGCATCCTTGGCGGCTGTGACACTGAGCATGTCTGCAGGGGTGTGGTAGCTGGTCTTGGTCTTCTCATAGTTTTTCTTGTACTCCCGATCAGATTGCATCTTAGCCACTTGCATGGAATGGACTAATTTGGGATCATCTTCAAGACTGCGGAAGCCAACCATTTTTCCCTTCTGCTTTTCATAATTGTACTTGTATTTATACTGTGCAGAAAAGATGAATGTGAATGAGGAGCAATTCTCTTGGCTCAAAATCATTCTAGTATCAATATTCTACAGTTCAAAAAAACTGTGTAGCACGCTACATTCATAAAACACATTTCCACACTTATCTATGTCACTTGCTACTCACAACTCTATTTTGTGATGAAGATAGCAAAGTTCTTTTTTATGCCCCATTTTTTTCTTTTTGACATGCAGAGTTAGACAGTGAGAGAAAGAGAGAGACAGGGAGAAAGGTCTTCCTTCCATTGGTTCACCCCCCAAATGGCTGCTACAGCCGGCGCGCTGCACCGATCCGGAGCCAGGAGCCAGGTGCTTCCTCCTGGTCTCCAATACGAGTGCAGGGCCCAAGGACTTGGGCCATCCTCCACTGCCTTCCCAGGCCACAGCAGAGAGCTGGACTGGAAGAGGAGCAACGGGGACAGAATCTGGTGCTCCAACTGGGGCTAGAACCCGGGGTGCCTGCACCGCA
Source organism: Lepus europaeus (assembly GCF_033115175.1). NCBI lineage: Eukaryota > Metazoa > Chordata > Mammalia > Lagomorpha > Leporidae > Lepus > Lepus europaeus. The sequence continues at coordinate 93,788,251 of NC_084827.1, forward strand.
GGCGAAGGATTAGCCTAGTGAGCCGTACACGCTGGCCTTTTTGCCCAATTTTTATAGATGAGTAGGCTCAGACTTGGAGAAGTGAATGACTTGCTAGAGCCATAAGGATTAGGACCCTGACCTTGTCATGATGCACCACAGTAACTTATACACATATTCTGGTGTTGACATATTAATAAATAATACAGAAAATGAGAAAGAAGCAGAATATTCCAAGCAGTTTATTGCTGCCTTAAGAAATCATCCATCCAGCCATTCACCAATAAGAATTGGTTCGATTATGAAGCACAGAGTATAATGTTTGAGTAGTTTTGTATTTATGGAGCTCTTTTTGAGACTTTCTAAACCAGTCGAATGGGAAAAATGTTTACTATTTATCACCTCAATTTCCATATGGGGAGACCCTGATATGTGTAGAAAGCTTTTTATTCTGTGCATCTCCTTGTGGAGTTCAGTGTATAAGTTAAAGAGCAGGAGCCAGGAGAGCCAAATTACTGCATTATGAAAGAGGGAGACGAATTTGGCATTTTCAGGACAACAGAAGGTGTGAGATGGGGTAGATATGTAGGGAAAATGAAAAACAGAAGAGGAAAGAGAAAGTGCAACTGGGGCTAGCCAAGGAAAGAGTGCTCTAAAATGCGTTCCTCCTCCTACTCTCATTCAATGCTCCTCGCAAATGGATTTCTCGTGAAAATAACTAAATGAAAGAACTGAGTTTCACAGAGGTGAAACGCTTTGACAGTGCTGTGCCGGTACAACAGCTGTGGAGAGGGAGGAAGCCCTAATTTGTAGGGTGTGCCAGTTTCTGTGGTGTAAATACTACTACCATGGCTGATGTCAAGCTACCAATGGTTTAACAACTGCTTTGCAAAACTCTTGATTATTTAGTAATCATCTGTCATCAGCCCAAACGATTGGCCCTTGCAACACACCGATGCTTGGGACAGCCTGTTGGGAAGTCAGGCCCTAAGAGGCAGAAGGCCTGAACACAGCCTTTCACAAGGAAAACTTGATGAAGGGCTTTGGATTTCTGCAAGGCATTATTTTGGTGACAGAGTTCAAAGCACAATCACCCACTCTCCTAACTTGGAGAGCTGACATCTATGAGGATCATAATATGGGTGGCATTCTTCTTTTTTCAGAAATATCAAAGGAAACACACAAATAAGGCTTTAAAAATCCACAGAACAAAGTGAGGCTACTGTTTGCAGATATGCTCCTTCCCACCCCCCATTTTATCCACTACTGTTTCCAGCCTTTTTTATTTCGGTTACATAGAAACCCCAACAGGTGACCTCTCCCCTTTGGACTTACATCACTTGCAATGTCTCTTGAAGCCTTGGCCGCTTTGATGGGAATTGCATCAGTTCGGAGGTCATAGCCTTTCTTTTTCGCCTCTTCCATGGAAAGTTTGTAGAGTTTCTGTAAACAGAAGCAAAGGAAATGATTTGCTTCTAAATAGGAAAACCTAGATTTGTTGTATAGTTTCTCAAAAAAATTATTTGAGAAGGGACTTGAAAGAGGTAAGGAGGGGAAGGGAGAGGGGAGGAGAGACAAGCTCCTAGCCACTGATTCACTCCCCAGAGGTCCACAGGTGATGAAGCCTGGTACTTATACAGGTCTCCCATGCGGATGGCAGCCATTCACCCGAGCTATCTATCTGACCATCAGCACTGACTCCCAGGGTCTGCATTAGCAGGAAGCTAGAATCAAGAGCCTGAACTAGTAGGAAACTCAGGTACTCTGATGTAGGATGCAGGAATCCTAAACAGTGTTCCAATCTACACTGTGACATCATTTTTATCTTTAAGCAAAATGTTGTCTTGGTAGTTCAACAGCTGAATGTTCTCACAAGCAATCTGTGTTTGAAAAAAAAAACTGTTACAAACTCAAACATATTTTCAAGTAATCACCAGAAAAAAAATTATTGATCTTTATTAAGTTGCAAATATGTGTTAAAGATGTGAAAATTCAGCAGGTCCTTATCTGATGCATTTTATCAAATAGGAGTTAAAAGAAGACTACAAAACAGTTACATTGTTACATCAAAAAATACTGTTTTATAATCAACTTTTACTTATATAAGGATTTTACAATTTTTAAGAAATGCCAGCAAATCAAAAAACCTATGGAATTCAAACAATGGAAAGAAGAAACAACTGGTAGGATTAAAGGATTTCCTGCAAGTGTGGTTAGGATGAGAAAGGAAATGAAAAAAAGCATCAGTGTGTTTTCTAACAAGTGTTGCACATTCCTGTGATGGAGCTCACTCCAAATTCTTCAAAATGTTCCTCTTTCCTTTCCACTTAACCCTTCCCTTAGCTTCCCTTAGCTCACAAACATGGTGAAGGGCTCTCTAAGAATGAGGTCCCGGAACTCTCTTCTTCCCTTTTCTCCCTCCCTGGCTCCTAAGCCCTCTCCTCCTGCCACATCTCTTAGTTTGATAAGGAGTACTCATCCCTAGAACAAGATCCAATTACCTTTCAAATTCCCAACTGCTTCACCCAATCCGCGTTAGCAGGCCTGTCCAACTCTTAGCAAAGCAAGATTAGAGAAAGAAAATTCTTGGGGCTGGCGCTGTGGCACACTAGGTTAAGCCTCTGCCTGCAGTTCCAGCATCCCATATGGGCGCTGATTAGAGTCCCAGCTGCTCCACTTCTGATTCGGCTTCCTGCTAATTAATGCACCCATGTGGGAGACACGAAAGAAGCTTCTGCCTCCAGATTGGCCCAGCTGAGGCTGTTGTGGCCTTTTAGAGCATGAACCAATGGACGGAAGATCTCTCCCTCCCTCTCTGTCTATAGCTCTACCTCTCAAATAAATGAATAAATCTTAAAAGAGAAAAAAAGAAAATTCTCTTTTGTAGATTTTTACTATCACTTAAAAAATATTCACTCTCATAATTGAGAGAAACAATTAGTTTACTGGTTTAGATAAGCTGGAAAGAGAGGTAACAGGGCAGCGATACTCACATCACTCATGTTAATTGCATTTGCCTTTGCCAGGACAATCTGGGGGATATCCGGCATGATGTGGACTTTAGTCTTGTCAGCCTCCCATGCTTGTTTGTAGAGGTGCTAGGGAAAAAGTACATGAATTATGTCTAAAAAATCTTAAAATGAGCTCACTGAACACACACAAACATATAAATATAAATATGACTATTACGGGTATTTTAATTAGCTAGACTTTTAAAAATATGAATAGAGAAAGTGTTCATTCAAACAACACAGTGGAGAGGATGTGAGTGAGCTATAAAGATGTTCTCTCCCTCCTATAACTTGGGGAGAGCATCTCCTTCCTCAGTTTTCCCTGCATCTTAAAACACACATAGAAATGATGCCAAATAATGCATCTTGCTTTGTTACTAAATATTTTGGACACTTTTGAACCTTCTCAAAATAATTTACTTTATTCATTTAAAGAGCTGCATTCCATTAGGAGGTATAATCTAAAAGATTTAACCGATTCTACATTGATGGACATTTAATTTGTGGTTTGCAGTCTTTTCCCACTATAGGTAACAATGCTGGGATTTTTATGGGAATGTGGAGATGCCCCACCCACATCCCCATTTAAGGAAGAACTTCTGTCTATCCCAGCTTTTCATAGACAGCTTCTAGCTGTCAACTCCAGGGTTTGCTGTCTCACTCAGGAGGATGCCCTTCCTGGATGGCCACAATCAAAGACTCACCAGCGTGGCGGTACAAAGTTTTGCCCATTTAAGTCCAATGCAGGACACCTCCAACAGGTGACACTCAGGAACCCTCCGTGGGATTGTTCAAGGCTTTGTTGGACCTACATCACAGTACGACCTCTCCCTCTGCCCGGCCCTCCTTCCCATAGGTACTGGTCCCTACAAATGCCCTGATCCCCAAATTCTGTCTAGCATCTCCTTTCAGAGAGTCTAACCTACAAGAGTGCTTTACTCTCGCCAGGTGAAGTAGACCTCAACCATGTTCTATAACTGTGTTAGCAAAACCTGGACATTAAATATTAAGAGACAGCTGGATTCTCTCTGATGCACATGAAACACTACATTGCTGAGACTCACTTCATTCATAATTTTTGCATTATTCTGGGCCAAAACCATGTTCATTGAATCCATCAGTGTGGAATACTTCAAAGTGTCTGGATGCTGGCGGTACTTCTTTTCACTGATAATCTCCATGGCTTTCTTATTTTTCTCAGCTTCCAGAGAGCCCAGAGGGAGCCACCCAATGCCCTTCATGAAGTCAGCATAGTCAGCTTTGTACTGATTCTGCAAAAGAGGAAAACTTCAATAAGAAGAAATCAAGCCTTTCCCAAAAATTACAAGCGTGTGTTTAATATTCCCTAACCCTCACTCTAGGCTTCAACCAATGGCATCTTCAACTTTAACCATTTTTATTCTCCAATTTCTATCTTTTCCACATTTCCTTGCATGAGAAATTAAAAGTATACAAAATATTGTTGTGATTGTGCTTCCTTGATATCTTCATAACAAAAAAGTGCTAAGACATAGATTCATCTGCCATGTGACTATAGCTCCTTGATTATGATGACTTTTCTTACCAAAATTCTCAAATTTCCTTTATTAATAGATGACTTATGGGAATCTCATTTCTCTTTTTCCACTGTCTTTGATCACTCCTCACTGTTAAAACTTCCTCTGACATGCCAGAAACCTCACTAATGCTTTGTGCAAATTTCATTTTTCCCCTTCAGCTTTGGCATCACCACTGTAACTGTGCCATGGCTGTTTTCACTTGGGAACTTGTGTTCTCCTTCGCAGTTAATAGCTGGGCTTCTATGTTCACAAAGAGAATATGATGTAGTTTGCTTTGGGTTTGTAATTTAAATTCAGTTCCTCGGGCCACCAAATTGTTCCTTAGCTGAATTCTTGACTATATCTCTGCCTTCATCTTCCCTATATTCATTCCAAAAGATTCCCCAGCCGTGCCATTCTCAATATCTTCATCCAGACTACAGGGAATTGCAAAGTTGGAAGTAGAGGAAGGAAAGTTGGTTGGGAGTGAGGGAATAGAGCTATCACATCATCTAATTTCCTTTCTTTCTTTTTCATTCCTCTGTCTGGAGCCTTTTATCCTTTTGATCCTCTTTGTCAGATATGTTTCCTTCAACAAATTCTTTCTGCAACCAAATTTCATTTAGTATTGCTGAATTCAGACTTTAATAATGTTCACAGCAACCATCCTGGAATATAAGACTTTAGTGTGTAGAACTGACCTCTTTTAGTTAAAAGAAATGGATTCAATCTAAGTTAAAACATTTCACTGGAAAAATGCACATGAATTTCTTTCAAGATTTGCAAAATGGCATTACTTATTACAATTCGCTCATTCTCCAGAATAAAAGCTCTGTAAAGGGTGTGGCTTTTACATACATCACTTTGAATCTGCATCATATTTTTGGCCAACTCAAAGCCCATGGCATCAGGAAGCATGTTGTAGGTATGGATCACATTCCTGTAGTTGGCGTTGGTGGCCACCTCCTGGGACTTCTTGGCTGCTACCACACTGAGCATGTCCACGGGGGTGTGGAAGGATGTCTTGGATTTCTCATAGGCCTTCTTGTATTCCCGGTCTGACTGCATCTTGGCCACCTGCATGAAGTGCACCAACTTGGGGTCGTCTTCCAGGCTACGGAATCCAATATGCTTTCCTTTGGCTTGCTCATACGCTTGCTTGTATTTGTACTGTGGGCAGAAGAGAAAGCATTGTGATGAAACAGTGAAGGAGAGAGGACAAAGTGTCATCCCCAGGGTGCCCTTAGCTTTGTCACAGGTGAAGGATTTTTAAACTACTCTAGAATTACATAGAAGGGAGCTCATGGGGGGCCCAGAGCAAAGTTGTTTTACTTCAAATTTCTTCCCAGACTGAGACCACGGAAAGAAAGGGACTCAGAGTTCATCAAAGTGATGTGTAGATAAGTTGGTTTGGGATTGTTTAGAAAGCATAGTTTCTCATTCAGCTGTCTAATAAACAGAAAAGGCTGCTGCATGATTTCTCACATGTATTATTATTATTATTATTATTATTTTTTTGACAGGCAAGAGAGAGACAGAGAGAAAGGTCTTCCTTTGCCATTGGTTCACCCTCCAATGGCCACTGTGGCCGGAGCACCGCGCTGATCCGAAGCCAGGAGCCAGGTGCTTATCCTGGTCTCCCATGGGGTTCAGGACCCAAGCACTTGGGCCATCCTCCACTGCCTTCCCAGGCCACAGCAGAGAGCTGGCCTGGAAGAGGGGCAACCGGGACAGAATCCGGCGCCCCAACCGGGACTAGAATCCGGTGTGCCGGCGCCGCTAGGCGGAGGATTAGCCTGTTGAGCCAAGGCGCCGGCCTATCTCACATGTATTTTTAAAGTCAGGAAAGAGCCTGGCCATGGTTTCCTGGGTAAAACATGTAGGTTGCATCCTTATGTCTGCTTAGAATTATCTATAAATGAGTCAGATACTCCAGGAGCTACTTATTTATAACAAGACTCTTTAAAATTTTTAATTTATTTATTTGAGATAGAGAGACCCATCTGCTGGTTCACTCCCCAAATGCCTGTAGTGGTCAAAACTGGGAGCCAGGAACTCAATCCAGATCTCTCATGGGGGTGGTAGGAGCCCAATTGTTTGAGACATCATGACTGCCTTCCAGGGACTACATTAAGCTGCAATCAAGCTTATTGGAGCTAGGAATGCAACTCGGGCACTCTGAAAAAGGACACAGGCATCTTAACCTCTTAGCCAAATGCCTGCCCCATTTTTTATGTTAAATAATGAACAAAAGGGAGGTATCTTGTATGTTACGTGGGATGGTGTTCCCACTGACACTCAATGGAGCTGACTGCAGCTCCTCAGAACACACAAGCTTGGCTCATTCGTTCTCACTTCTTCAGCCTGAAGAAGGCCCCGTGGAAGCACTTACATCACTGGCAATGTCTCTAGAAGCTTTGGCAGCCTTTATGGAGATGGCATCAGGCCTCAGATCGTAGCCCTTCTTCTTCTCCTCTTCCCATCCAGCTCTGTACAGTTTCTAAACGATGAGATACAAACACAACCAACTTGTTGTTATTTGGGTGAGAATGCAGATCCTGATTTCAAAGTGGTTGACAAGCAAATGAATGTTCCCCGAGTCCTACAGAAGCTTCCAGCTTCTCTCTCCACACTTATGGCTGTTATTCTATACTTACATCACTCATGGTGATTTGGTTTACTCTGGAGAGCAGGATATCTGGAGTATCGGGCATGACGTGTATGGTGGTCTTGTCTTTGTTCCATTTCTCAGTGTACAGCCTCTGCAATGAGAAGGTGAGGTACATGATCTTACAGCAGGATAAGAGGGCAAGAAGTGGGCCGGAGTGACCTGAATACACAATGGAAAAAAGTCATCAAAGGAACCCTCATCTACTGAAGCAACAGATGACATCTTGCCCCAGCCTTGTTGGATCCTTAATACGACACTGAGAGATAGCCTAAGGAGCAAAATGACAGTGAGAGAAAGAAAGAGAGGAAGACAGGCAGAGAGGAACAGAGAGAATGGGAGACAGCAACACAGATGGAAGCCTAGACAGAGTTGCTCTCCCACCACCACTACAACCATTAGAAAGAAAACAACTCCTGAATATTGTAGAGGTCCTGCCAGGCTCCATGGCCCGAGGACCATGTGAGTTCTCGGAGGCCAACAGCCAAGCTCTCACCTTGTCCATATTCAGTTTGTTAGTCTTGTTAAGCGCCTGCTCCATGGTGTCCATGGCGTATGTGAACTTCAGCTTCTCAGGGTGCTGGCGGTACCTCTTCTCACTGAGAATCTCTCCTGCTTTCTTTGCCTTCTCCACCTCCAGGGACTGTATTGGGATCCAGCCAATCCCTTTCATCCAGCTGGTGAAGTCAGATTTATAGAGGTTCTTTACAACAAAAAGGAGACATTGTTATTTCAGAAAGAGTCCCTAGCATCGAGAAGCCAAAAGGGGAGGGGGGATAACCTGCTATTTACTCCCACCATCTTTTAGGGAATAAAAGAATTATAAAAATCATTGCATTCATTGTGATTTTTAAGAGGAAATCCCGACTCAACAATTCCTTTAAAAATTTAACTTTCCTGAGGAAAAGAAAGGAAAAGTTTACAGATTTTGCACTGGAAATTATATATCATCTATTTAAGCCTCTTAATTTTTCATAGGTATATCATGTGTTGGGCCTAATATCCAAGGTTTTAAATATAATTATAGGGGCTGGCACCGTGGCTCAGTAGGTTAATCCTCCACCTGCGGCTCTGGAATCCCATATGGGCGCTGGTTCTAGTCCTGGCTGCTCTTCTTCCAATCTGGCTCTCTGCTATGGCCTGGGAGGGCAGTGGAAGATGGCCCAAGTCCTAGGGCCCCTGCACTCACATGGGAGACCCAGAGGAGGCATCTGGTTTCTCGCTCAGATCGGCACAGCTCTGGCCACTACAGCCATTAGGGGAGTGAACCAGTGGATGGAAGACCTTTCTCTCTGTCTCTCCCTCTCACTGTAACTCTACCACTCAAATAAATAAATAAAATCCTTAAAAAAATAAATGTAGTTATAAAAGCATCAGCAAAGCTACCTATATAGTTCAGATGAGTGAACCCTAGAACTCCAGGTTCTGGAGGAGAGCTGTAATTACAGTGAGCCCAGCTAGGGGTAGGATGGAGTGTTTCCTGCTCTTCCTTCCCACCCACAAGAAAGGGATCCCTCACGGTGCTGCCAGCTGCTGCCTGGGACCTACATCGCTCTGGATCTGCATGGCGTTCCTGGAGTGCTCCACAGGCAAGGCATCCGGCAGGAGAGTGTAGTTGTGGAAGGGCTGTTTGTAGTTGGCGTTGGTTGCAACCTCCTGAGACTTCTTGGCAGCGGTCACACTGAGCATATCCAAAGGTGTGTGGTACCTGGTCTTGCTGGCTTCATAGCCCTTTTTGTACTCGCGATCTGACTGTATTTTGGCCACATTCATGTAGTGAACCAGTTTAGGATCATCCTGAAGACTGAGAAATCCAATTTGCTTGCCTTTGGCTTTTTCATAGGCCTCCTTATATTTGTACTATTGGAAAGAAAAGGGTAGATAGACTTTTTAGGGTAGAAGTTTGAGATAGATAATTTATATAACAGAGTGAGCAAAATAAAAAAATTCAGTGTGTGTCTATGCAACATCTAGGCTTTTAAAAACACTTTAAAATAAACAACTAGCAAAATACTTCTGGTGAATGGTCTTTATATCTGCTCTGGTGATAATTAAGAATAGAATAATTTGTAGTTTAAATCTAGATTGTTCATAAGTAGATTCTTTGAATATATTCAAAGGTTACTGAAAAGTTTATTTATTGAGCACCTGATATATTAGCTTTTTTCTATTTTTTATTTACATTATCTAATAAACTTTGCATAATCATGAGTAAATTTTTAACACACTTTAATATAAATTGGTGTATAAGATTTGAAATGAATGAGTTTTTAGTCTGTCAGGTTATTACATCAATTCGGATAGAAAATATATAACTTAATTCATAGAAAAGTAATTAATTATCTACATCCTCTTTTTCAGGGACTGGCATGTTGTGGTAAAAAAGGATAAAGCTACTGCTTATGATGCCCATATTAGAGTGCCAGTTTGAGTCCTGGCTGCTCCACTTCTGATCCAGCTTCCTGTTAATGCACCTGGGAAGGCAGTGGATGATGGCCCCTGCTACCCATGTGGAGACCCAGATGGAATTTCTGGCCTCTGGGTTCAGCCTGGGCCAGCCCTGGCCATTGTGGCCATTTGGGGAGTGAACCAGCAGATAGAAGTGCTCTCTTTCTCTTGGTCTCACTCTCTGTCTCTGTGACTCTGTGCCTTTCAAATAAATAAATCTTTTTTAAAAATTCTCTTCTATGGGGCCAGCATAGTGCTGCAGCAGGTTGAGCTGCCACTTGGGATGCTGCTCTGCTTCTAGTCCAACTCCCTACTAATGTGCCTGAGAAGGCAGCAGAACACAGCCCAAGCATGTGGACTTCTACCACCCACATGAGAGACCTGGTTGGAGCTCCTGACTCCTGGATTCAGCCTGGGCCAGCACTGGCCATTGTGGCCATTTGGGAAGTGAACTAGTGGACAGATGAGCTTATGCTCTCTCCCTCTCTGCCTTTCAAATAAATAAATCTTTAAAGAAAATGTAATGTAAAATTCTTTAATGTAAAATTAATGTAAATTCTTTAATGTAAAATTCTCCCTAGTTTTCCATATTTTACCAGAGCTTTTCTTTGTAGAAGTTATAAAATTTAAACTCTATATATTTTAAAAATACTTGGAGACTTTTGTTTGTTTTTTTATTTTGTTTATTTTTAATTTTTTTTTGTTTTGGAGACTTTTTAATTTAGTGATATTTTTGTATGCCAATACTTTTTTTTGATAAAATCCAAATCAAAAGTAGTTTTTAAGTTCATAGCAATTATACTGAGAGTTCCAAATATTATAGTTTTTAAATGATTTTTTGTACACTGTATTGAGTTTTAAAGGCTTTAAGTGAACTTACATTCAAAAAATCCAGTCTTTTCCTATTATAGTTTATTTTTCTGCTTATGTGGATCATATGGTCCTATGCACCATATACATATTTTAAAAGTATACACAGATGTAGTTCACTGCTTTCAAATTAGACTTACGTCACTAGCAATATTCCTTGAACTCTTCGCAGCAACAATGGGAATGGCATCTGGTCTCAAATCATAGCCCTTAGCAAGGGTTTTCTTCCAGTCTGCTTTATAGTGAGCCTTCAAAAACAGGAAATGTTCTTTTATTATTTGACATCATTAAAAAAGAAGGGGCTGGCATTGTGGCACAGTGGGTAAGGCTGCTGCCTGCAATGCTGGCATCCCATATGGGTGCCGGTACAATTCCCAGTTGTTCCACTTCCAAACCAGCTCCCTGCTAACGTGCCTGGGAAAGCAGTGGAAGATGGCCCAAGTCCTTGGGCCCCCGTACCCACATGGGAGACTCAGAAGACACTCCTGGTTCCTGGCTTCAGTCTGGTCCAGCCCAGACCTTTATGACCATTTTGGGAATGAACCAGTGGCTGGGTGGAAGATCTCTTTCCCACTCTGTCTCCCCCTCTCTAACTCTGCCTTTCAAACAAGTAAAAAATAAATCTTTAAAAAAGAGAAAGGAAAAATGATACAAAAAATGTTTCTTATAGAACATGTCATAACATATCCCTCTCTATTAAAACAATGCATAAAATCAGAACTACTGGCTCATCCCTTTGGTATCTATCAGATTCTTTTTAAAAAATATCAGAAAATTGTATATGCAGTATAATATAAACTGAGTGAAAAATGTATATGATTGCATAACAAAGAAACAGAGAGGTAAAGCTTCAAAAGTGAAATAATAAATTTCATTCTTCATAATTTCCTCATTTTTAACTTTTCTATAATACACATTTCTCTAATACACAATTTTTGAAATTTTTTTGTAATGAACATATCAAACCTATAGAAAGATATGAACACCACAATAAAAAAATTTGGATGTGGTATTTACCACCCAGCTTTATTTATCATAATTCTTAAACATTACTTATAAAATTTTTAAAGTGAAACTAATAGCATAAAAATGAGTACCCAAAAATGTATATGTGGGGTCAAAATAGGACCTAAAAATGTTGGGAAGAATGACTAAGTCATCTTTTAAGAATAAACAATTTGATCCAGATTTGATAATGTTTCAAAATTACAATTTAGTACTTTTTAAGGGAATCAATTCACAATCTTGGATTTAAAAATCATCACCAATCGGGTGTCTACACTACCAAAGAGAGATCATTTATACTTAAAAAAACAAGTTTCTGAAGAAAATTATGCTTTTTTGAGAAGTGTTAAAAAACAACAGAAACAAAAAGTTGTGTAAAGCAATAGTTATCCTTACTACTGACAATATTCTCCTGGATTTTCTGATCTTGTTTATCTCATTTTGTTCCACTTTTTACAAAATATGACACAACCTACTGTGACTACAACCCACTAAAAAGTCAGAGCCCACCAGCTGTTCAAGTTTGCATTAAGCAGAATTTTATGGTGGCCGCTCATTTCACGTTGCATCATGAGGGTCTAACAGGGAGACTCACGGGAGCCATCCTCAGTTTGCTCCACTCACACGGGAAGCTGACAGGTGCATGTACACCGCTACAGGCTGGCACTGGCCGGATACTCACATCACTTATGTTGAGGGCGTTGACTCTGGCTTGAATGAATTGAGGCACTTCAGGGTCCATGGTGTACTTGTGTTTCACTTTCTCCCCCTCCACCTTGTAGTTCAACTGTAAACAAAAGAGGCAGCACACCAGTACCGTTAGCTGGCCTAGTGTGAGCTTCATCAAACACCCAGTCCTAGAATAAGGAGGTAATCACTTGAGTTTTCCATATCCCAGTGACACAGGAGGGGCTTCTAGTAAACACAGCCATGTCCTCACTCCACCAGAGTTTGCTGGGCAGCACTGGGGGCCAGGCAGGCTGCTACATTCTGTGAGTGACAGTGAAAAGGGCAGCTCTACCCTCTTGGAGCTTATAGTCAAGGAGAAAGACAAGAAATGTATATGCTACCCACTATTTGTGATGACATTCACGATGTGTTATAAACAGAATAATTGCAGCAGTGAAATAAGTTTGATCACTAGAGGCTCTCTCGAGGGTAACATTTATGTTCAACCTTGGAGAAGTGGGAGAGGTCCAGGCGGGGGTAGAGCCTTCAGGTCCCTGAGGCTGAAAATGATGAGGCTGCCTTGAGGGACTGGAGAGGTGGGAGGGAGGGGGAGGAGAAGGGAGGCAAAATCACTTCCCAATCCCACCACTGGCTGAGCAGAAGGAAAGCAACCCCCACAGCACAGGAGTCTCACAAGTCATGGCCATCAGAGCGCTCCCCCTGACCTGCTCCAAGCACCCGCATCTCCTGCAGCCCCAGCATGGACGCTGCTGCCAGCACACACCAGCGTCCGCCACCGATTCTGTTTGGAGACCACCTCTATGCCCATCACACATGTGCACACAGCGACCCCTGGGGCACTCCGCCAGTTGGTGCTGAGACACCCTGGTTGCCAGATTAACTTCGAGGATGCCTAGATTACAATTGAAACGTTAATTACACTTTTTAAAGTGAAACCCACAGGTTCTAGGATGTCAACGCTGGGCTTCGGGGGAAGATCAGTTCACAAACTTGTGCCTTCTACATGGGGTCAGACTGTGTATTTAGAGGAGGCTGAGGAGAATACTCCCCAAAACAGATCCTCAGACAGGCACCAGGGTGGGGTGCATGATAGTATTCGCTGAACAAACGAATTGATTAGCCAATCCTAAATGGTTGAACATGTAAGCTGTTGGCAATATTTTGGTCTCATAAAGTACTTGGTAATAAGAAAAAATGGGCCACCAGTCATCCATATGAACACAGAAGCCAGGAGGAACTAGGATTGGCAACAGCTGAAAGAAGCATGCCAACATAGTGACAGAGAGCCAGCTAGCAAGTTGACTCAGCAACGCGCTGCATTTGGGATACACGCAGGGAGGGGTCGCTGCTGGCCGCCAAGTTTGCGACTGGAGAAACTGGGTAGATAACTGGTGGCATTCACCGGGATGAGGAGCACTTAATACAGTGAGCGGGCAGTTTTCCTAGCTAACTGAAAAAATGCCATGAGAAGTAACTCCTACCTCAGCATAAAATAAAAGAATTTTGACCGCTTACTACCACTACAATAGAATTAATCTTTAAGCAGGAGAGAAAGAAACTATCCTGAAAAATAAAATCCAGACAATTCTCAAATCTGAGACTAGCAAAGTGCTCCCGTTCTTCTACAATCGGAGGTGAAAAACAGAGGAAGCCTGCCTTCCTTTGCTGTTCTGCTTATTTCTCTCTCTCTGGCAGAGGCATTTCAGCAGAACTCTGAAGCTACCAAATGAGACGAGGCGCTGAGCATCGTCATCAGCCTCTGACTGCGGAAGAAGGGTCTTGTTCTCAGAAATGAGACCTCAGATGGTTGCAAATAAACCACTCCTCTCCTCCCCAGAGACCTTATTCAAAGAGCGCCTCTCAGAACAGGGGTTAGGGACATTCTGCCCATTCCCTGTATCGCCAGGGAGAACTAATGAAATGCAGAGCACTAAATAGCTTGTTTTGCAGTTCAGACAGATGATAACAGTAATAATGTCATTTCACTTGAACAATGGGTAGAGTGTGCTTACAACTCACATTCAGAAAATACAGCAAATTTGAAACCACCTCTCCCTGTTTTCCCTATGTTCAAGTTCCAAGTTGCTTTGAAAGCACAATTTTCTTATACTGGTGAAAGCAGTTCATTTTCTAACATTGATGCATCCTCACGTATTGAATTAGGAAGGTGAGTGGCGTGATCACAAGGGAGTTCTCATGGACAAATCCATTGGAAGGGAAACCACTTACATCACTCAGTTGCTTTGTGTTATGCTGCGCCAAAACCATGCCCATGGAATCAGGCACACTTGTGAACTTGATGGTGTCTGGATGCTGTCGATATTTCTTCTCATTTAATGCATCGCCTGCCTTCTTGACCTTCTCAACCTCCAGAGAACCAATGGGGATCCATCCAATGCCCTTGAAGAAGTTGTTATACTCATCCTTATACACATTCTGTAAAAGAGTAAACTCAATTGAAGAGGTGTGCAAGAGAATATTCAAGGGCTGTTTCTGAGATCAGCAATTCTGTCCAAGGGAAACAATGGGCAACTCTTTTCAGCATGCTTGCACCTGACTGTCTGCCAGAGTTCATTACCTGGACTTTGGGAATAAGAAAAAGGCAGTTCTGTTGTCAGGTGCATTACACAACACAGAAGGGAATTTAGCTCACACATTTCCACAGGTACTGCTTAAAAAAAAAGTGGACTCTTTTGACAATAAATTGGACTTTCCTTTTGATTTCATTGAAGACTCCAAAACTCTGAATTTCACCCATATTGTTCACTTAAAGCTACTCCTGATCTCAGGGGGAGCGATTTTCATTTAGCACCAAATGAATACCATGTCCTCCCTTCAGAGAGGACAATTCTTAGAGAAACCCAGCTCCTGCAGAAGGAAGTGCCCTGAATGCTAAACATCTCCCAGTGCAGTTCCCCATCAATCAGGCTGTGAGCACCAAACCTTTCCTGAACGTTTTAGACGACACATTACTTAGATTTATATGGGTGACAGTGTGACTTGAAGTCACACTGCAAAAGAAAAAAATAAATAAAAACTTCCTGAATTCAGAAAAAAAGGAGTTCTCCTATTTTGCATATATGTTCACATAACTGTCACCATTAAAGCAGCCCCACAAGCAGCACTTATTTCTCCTTGTTGAGAATCAAGGTAGCTTACACAGTTAGTGGAACACGGTTTAATCTTTCATCCATAAATTAATAAAGACAATGTCAGTGATTATGATAAGTACAGCGAGCTTGCCTACCATGCCTTTTGGCCATCTTTCAATAGTGGATGTTTATTCTAATGCACGTTTTTCAACCATCTCACTGCATTCAGAATTCTCATAACACAGAGAGATGATCATCTTTTAAGGACCAACACCTCGGTGCGTTGTGTTATGTGTACTTACATCACTCTGAATTTGATTCACATTCTTCGCGTGCTCGAGACTCACGGCATCAGGAAGGTATGTGTAGTGATGGATTGGCTGTTTGTAGTTGACATTGGTGGCCACATCCTGGGCCATCTTTGCAGCTGTAATGCTAACCATGTCTCTGGGGGTATGGTAGCTGGTTTTGGTGTTCTCATAGTTCTTTTTGTATTCACGATCGGACTGCATCTTTGCCACATTCATGTAATGGACCAGCTTGGGATCATCCTGGAGGCTTCTGAAACCCACGTGCTTTCCTTTTGCCTTCTCATAAGCTTCCTTGTATTTATACTGCAGAGACAGAATCCTGTGAGCAAAGCCCTCGCCACTGCTAACATTGAGAGCAACAATTCTATTAACGCAGAAAGGTTCTCAGAACTACTGTGACTTTCTAAAAGAGTATACCAGAAATGCAAACCATGTCCCCTTCCAGAAAGCATGGAGTGAAAATATTTATTTCAAACACTGCTGGGTTTCATTGAAGTATCCTAATAAATACTAGGCCAGTTTCTTTTCTTTGCTGAGTCCTACAGATGATTTATTTGTGCAACTTAAAATCAACTAAATTTTACCACTTAATATGAACATAGCACACACCAAATATAAGATCTGTTTTTCTTGGTGTCATAAGGATATGACTTTTCCTAATCCCATGTGTAATTTCCTATCAACTAACTAGCTGAGCCTTCACCCATCCCAGGTTTCAGCAGCTGCTCTCCAAGCTTCCTGCTGGAGCACCTGCAACCAAGTTAAGAAGCAAGAGCAAGGGCAGGGACTGCTCTGGGCTTTCTTGTCAGTAAAAACAGAACCACAAAAGCTCTGCTGTCCAATATCTTGCAGTGCTGGATCAGGAATGAAAAGACTGAGCTACCCTGCAGTAGGCCAATACTTCAGTTTTTATGCAAGAAAATTTAAGTGTACTTAAACCCTGCAAGACACTCAGCTTGCGTAGTTGAAGCATCAATTCATGAACAGGGATTTAACAATTGAAAGGATTATCAATCAATTTCTAGGCACGATAGAAAGAACACTGTGTAAGCGCTTTAAAAAAGGGATTAACTATTCTTTCACTTTCTCCTTAAATGAGTGTTTTGCATAGTAACATACATTACATGCAAACCTCTGAGGAAGACTTCAGTACTATCCCGAGAAGGAAAACTGTAGAATTCTTAACACGCTTATCTCCAATGTGGTCTGAAGACATGGTTAGTTGATTTTTCACTTTTCTCAAACCAAGATTGTAGCCCCCTGGAGTAGTATGTAACTAAGAACTCTGCAAAGCATGCATGCTTTTTCAAATTTTTTTTTCAAAGATAAGAAGTGTAAGTGCACCTTTTTTTTTTTTTAAATCACAGATGAAATGGGCATCAATTTACAGGAATCAAAATTCTATTTTTAACATAGATTTTTCCCACTTGGTTTATAATAATTTGCACACTTTGTAGAACATCTTTCCAATTGTCTTAATATAATTATAACAGAGGCAGTCATTTGAATCTAATGTGTTAGTGTCAGGGTGTTGGCACTGCAAATAAATGTGGGCTGTCAGGGAAATGTGTCAGTGAAGGTAATTTGGGCTATGAATCAAGAGAGAAAGCCGCTGTCAGATTTATGACAGCTCTACCAAGTGGGGTCAACTGAAAAGAATCACAGAAATTTGAAAGAGTGACAGGTTTTCAAAACAATAATGCATGGAGAATTGGAATGCCATTAATTCAATCAGGCATCAATTTGAACAAGCACATATTTGATTACTTTTTAAAAAGGCAATCACCCAGATTTCACCTAAAATGTTTACTCACGTCGCTGGCAATGTTTCTTGATGACTTGGCCGCAGTGATGGGAATAGCATCGCCCAGCACATTGTTGCCCTTGGCTATTAAATCATGCCAGTCCCGTTTGTAGCAGACCTGGGATGGAAAAACCAAAACTGTGTCAGCATGTTGGGTACTGATCAGAAAAAGTGATTCCTCGACTGCTGGGATTAATTCCTTCTTTTCCAGATATAAGCTGAAGAAATCCCCTCTGGCACATGCTATTCTAGGAAATCACATTAGCAAACTCGTACTATGTACATCACATGCAATGACTGGACTCTGCACTGACTGTTCACCCAAATCTGGTTCGGGTACATACTGAAGGTAGATACTGAAGAGGGCCAACTAGAGAAAATAAAGTTATTCAGTCTTGTGAAAGGAAAGTCAGGAGAGAACCTGGTGGTCACCTTTAAATTTTTAGGTCTGTTTAAAAAAGGAAAAATGAAGAGAATTTCATTTATTTTTACTTTTCTGGAGGATAATAACCACCCCCATGTGCAAAACTAGGAAAACTTAGTATAAGTATTAGCAGAAGAGATGGTGAGCTCAACATAAAGAATACTGTTCCTTTTAGAGCTGTCCTATGCTTCAAAGGGCCGAAGAGGTGAAGAACCATCCTCATGGGATACTGGCGATGGGGGGCTATGCAAGAAGTTGAGCACAATAATTGTGAAGGCACCATCCTACTCTAGGCATCCATTCTGTTATGTCACGTCTGGATTCCCCACAGCATCAGAAGACTTACATCACTTAAATTGTAAGCATTGCACTTGGCCTGGAGGAACTGAGGAAGATCAGGACTCATGGTATATTTGTGTTTTACATCTTCTCCTTTAGCTTTGTACAAGATCTGCAACACACAGTCACAAACATAAAGCTCATTACAAAGAGTACAAACAGAAAAATTCATTGATTGCCCGCTTATAGGAATTACTCCTAGCATAATGCCCCACTGTCTCAATTGCTAAAAACCATCAAAGGCATCCCTCCTCTTTTTTTTTTTTTTTTTTAATTAAAGAGCATTTTTCTTATCTTCACTAAGACCTGAGAACTTTGTGTGTTAAAAAAAGAGAGTAAACATCCTTAAGAAAATAGAAATCTTTGACTCCTGGAGATGAACAGAAAGTACCTTCAAAGGTGAAATCCCAATATGAGTAACAGGAGTCACTGAAGCCAGACCAATTCAAGCCTAGAGTTGACCCTGCTAAAAGTTTTAGGCATTTTTGTTTATTTGGTTGGTTGGTTGTACTCCTTTTGTTTTGCTTTTCATTTATTTATTTAGATTATGTGTATAATCTAGTCAGAAATTTCATAGTCAGAAAATAGAATGAGTTTTTAATTTCTACTAAAAACTGCCCAATTATAATTGTATCAGTAAAAGCCTACAATATTTTTATGCCTTATCCATACATTAACCAAGTATATTTAAAACGTTTACCATTTTATGTTGACTTTATTTTCTTATTTTTGACAATTACATTTACTTTTCATTGAACATCAAAGTATATGACATAGAAATCTTATCTTCCTCTTGGTAATGGAAAAATTGCTTAATTTAAAAACTAAGATAGAGGGCCGGCACCGTGGCACAGTGGGTTAAAGTCCTGTTCTGAGGCGCCGGCATCCCATATGGACACCGATTCTAGTCCCAGCTGCTTCTTTTCCAATCCAGCTCTCTGCTGTGGCCTGGGAAAGCAGTAAAAATGGCCCAAGTCCTTAGGCCCCTGCACCAATGTGGGAGACCAGGAAGAAGATCCTGGCTCCTGCCTTTGGATTGGCGCAGCTCTGGCTGTTCCAGCAGATGGAAGACCTCTCTCTCTCTCTCTCTCTCTCTCTCTCTCTCTCTCTACCTCTCTGTAACTCTCTCTTTCAAATAAATAAAATAAATCTTTAAAAAAAATAAAATGGAACCAGAATCACAGACTTTCAATCTGTTAATTATCCATCACATGTATTCTGATTTCCTAAGCATGTCCATGTAGAATATTCTATGTAAAATGTTGTATAGGTTTCACAAGCACAGTATAAAGATCTAGTAACTAATTAATATTTGAATACTAAATAATTTCTGGTAGGAATCCAAGAGTTCTCTTTCATTCCTCAATGACTTTAGAAACCATATCTAAGCATTCACAGAATTTCATGGGTTCTACTTTCTAAATATCTCTTTGTTTTTCATTGCTATTGCTTTAGTTTAAGTTCAGTGGAGCCTTCCTTGGGGTATCTACAACAGTTTTCTGGTTCACTTTCTCGTCTCTTGTCCCTCGCCTCCATACATGGTCTTCATGCTTTTTACCAGAGCTATATTTTACAACACAGACCTGATAATGTGACTCCATGGATTAAAAACCTTCAACATCTCCATTACTTAACCCATAGTGTCCAGACTCTACAAGTTAGCATACAAGACCCTCAACAACTAGGCAAAAACAAAAACAAAAACACTCCTGAACTCATTCTTCTCTGTTGTCACATTGTTCCTTTCGCCAGGAATGTGCCACTCCCTTATTGGCCAGGCAGCTCTCACTCCCTGTGCTCCCTTTCAAATGGCGCATTCTTCTCTCTGGAGAGCAACAGTCTGTCTACATTACATCTTGGTCTTAAGCGCGTGTCCTACACTGTTAATTCTTAGGCCCCTTTATCCTTGTCTATTTCATGTTTATACCACCAACACACCATGTAGTGCCGGGCACATGGGAGCTCTTCAAAAACATCAGTAACTAAATTAATCAGTGCTTTGGATGTTCCTTATACACCCAACTTTCCTTTAGAAA
The DNA here is from genome assembly GCF_033115175.1 of Lepus europaeus. Classification (NCBI taxonomy): domain Eukaryota; kingdom Metazoa; phylum Chordata; class Mammalia; order Lagomorpha; family Leporidae; genus Lepus; species Lepus europaeus. The sequence continues at coordinate 93,808,466 of NC_084827.1, forward strand.
CTTTGACTTCAGACAAAGCACAAATGCTGCTCATGGACATGCAGGCAAACAATACTAATTCCCACTAGTCTAAAAGTCTCCTTGTCTGTGCTGAACTCTGTGAGGAAAAACCATATATTCACTTGTATTATTTCTCTGTGTTACTGCTTTACATGTGAAAAATAAATGACAATTTAATATAGAATTTAATATGATTAATTAGCCACAAAAAGTGTCTGAAATTTAAGCTGAAGTTCTGTGGGTATGTTTATGTAATACTAGAATAGAAATTCTTAGACTGTGTCAAATTTATCCAATATCACAGTATATTACAGGCAATTAAAAAAGTTTTAAAAATTAAAAAGCAAGATAAAAGGAAAAGACAATGTTAGTGCTCAAACTAAAAATAACTATAATTTTAAAATTAAATATTCAAACTAATAAAGGTAAAATGAAAAGATATGGGCTCAGAAGAATAAAAATGCTGAGCTGATATTTACTTTAAAAAATTAAAAAAAGCTGCCCTCGCCACCCCCACCCCTTGGGTCGCACTCACATCACTGATTTGCTGTGTGTTCTGTTTTGCCTGGACCATAACTGGGGAGTCCACAATGCTGGTAAATTTGAGGGTGTCCGGATGCTGTCTGTACTTCTTTTCATTCAGGGCATCGCCCGCCTTTTTAACTTTCTCCACATCGAGGCTGCCAATAGGTATCCAGCCGATGCCTTTCATCCAGGTGTTGTAGTCTTCCTTATAGACATTCTACAGCAAGAGCAGAACAGAGGAGTGAGGGCCCCAGGCAGTGCTTTCTTTCATGACAGGCTGAGAACTTACAGGGGGATTTGCTGGGAGGTGACTGGCACTCACATCACTCTGTATATGCATCATGTTTTTGGACAGCTCCAGGTCCATGGCATCAGGCAGGTAGGTGTAATGATGGAGAGAATGCTTATAGTTGACATTGCTGGCAACATCTTGAGCTTTCTTCGCTGCCACGATGTTGAACATATCATGGGGTGTATTGTATTTGGTCTTTGTCTTCTCGTAATCTTTTTTGTACTCCCGGTCTGATTGTATCTTGGCCACATTCATATAATGAACCAGTTTAGGATCATCCTGGAGGCTTTGGAAGCCAACCATTTTCCCCTTAGCTTTCTCATAATCTTTTTTGTATTGAACCTATTGGAAACAAAGGTGGACATCTTTTTAAATGTACTTTTGAAGATTTTACTGAACAAGGGGCCACATTTGAAGTACTTGAATATAGCAGATATTTCTTGACTTCAATAACCAAACAATTAGTTATTCACCTGTAAATACAGTTGCCCCTCAGTATTCATGGGAAATTAATTCCAGGACCTTCCCAGGACACCAAAATCTGTGGATGCTCATGTCTCTTATATAAAATGGCACAGTATTTACAAACAACCTATGTGATCCTCCCACATACTTTACTTCTAGATTCCTTATAATACCTAATACAGTGTAAAAAGCTATTTTAGTTGTGATGCTATACTGTTTAGGGAATAATGACAAAAAAATTTCTGTACATGTTTAGTATAGAGGCAATTTTTAAAAAATGTTTTTTATATTCAGGTGAATTTTCAGAGGCAGAACCAGCAGAAACAAAAGCCAACTGTACATTTAAATATAATCTGGTAAGATAAAATGCTATGTAGAATTCATTTGGATTGTCTGTAGCTGCTTCTGCCCACCCAAGCAAGGTTGAGATGGAGACATTAGCATAGCTCCTAACAGTGACAATATAAAACTCTCTTTTGTTTATTTTCACCTAGACACTGGTGGAAAACGTGGAAATAGAAATGTTTCATAATCTCTGGAAGAGCTCTAAGTAACTGGCTATTTGATTAGTTACAGGATTTTACTACTAGAACTGGGTATTCAAGGGACACTCGGAGCCAGAAATGGGAAAACCTTAATTTGAACTGCATAATAAAATGGGGGTGGGTGGGTGTTGAGCTTCCTTGGTGAGAACAAGAGAGGACCTTGGGAATCAGAAACTGATGTGAAGAAAAGTTTGTGGAGTGTCGGGTGGTAGGTAGCTAGAAGAGAGCACTGAGAAAGGGAGTCCATGAGAAATTCTGGATGGGGGGGCTCTTCAGGACGAGGACATGTGGTATTCAATTGCAGTGTATTTACATTTGTGCAATGTAAACTTCATTTCAGACAACCAGCAAAGTGTTGCTTGGGATTTTCTGGGAGATCAAAAGAAAGGGCTGTGTTTTATATCAGGGTCAGGCAGAGCAGAAAGAAGTAGATCCATAGGAGGAGGGCCCAGGAGAACACAAGGAAAACTACAGTATGCAAACCAGAAACCAGAGGTGGTCAGAGGAAACAAAAAGTTCAGGTACTGGCAGAGGTGGTGGTGGGATTTCACTTCCTACAGGCCAACAAGTGGGAGCTTGAGCCATTGTATTTGAATCTCACAGAGCAAAGTGATTTCAGTGCACATTTAGGTTAATGTGAAATAGAATAAGAAAGAAAATCGTTAACTTGAAAGGAAGCTACTGTCTACTAGTGGCTGTGAAACTTGTGCCAATTCACCAGTCTGTAAAAGTAATCAAGGAAAGTGAAGAAAGGGAAAGGGGAAATTCTCACAGATTCAGGAAGTTCTGAGATGCAATTTCACCATCAGGAGCCGACCGTGACTTTAGTAGGTCATTTCTTTATTTTCACAAGTAATGTGGATTTGTGAGGCCACATAGATGAGAATTTTAAATTAAGGGATATAGTTCGAACTCATCAATGAAAGGTTATAAGAGGGATCTTCACAAGTATATGCAAAAATGCATAATTTGAAAAAACTCTACATGGTCTTAGATTTTTTTTTTTTCACCAAAAATAAACTTCTCTTTTAATTCTGTTTTTCACATACTATCTGAAGTACACTTGCACAAATTCTTTTCCCTGAGGAAAATTCAGATCTGTTTAGGGATCTTTCATTCCTGAATAGTTCTCAACCAGACTTGCTTCCAGTAGGGGACCGCAGTAGATACGGCAACTTTGGAGCAATCCATCAGTCCCCAAGGCCACTCGCCCATGCTTCCTAATCCCCTGGGTGTGATGCCATGGGAGGACTTACATCACTCGCAGCCTGCCTGGCAGCTTTGGCAGCTTTGATGGGAATTGCATCGGTTCTCAGGTCATATCCCTTCTTGCTTAAATCCTTTAAGTCTGCCTTGTATATATTCTGGAAGAAAAACATCATGTAACTGAGAGGCCCGGGGTGGTAAAGGCTGAACATGTACACCAGGGTCGGAGTCTACACACGCACCTCACTGATATTGTAGGCATTGACTTTTGCCTGAATGAATTGTGGCAGGTCCGCTGGCAGATTGTACTTGTGAAGGATTTCCTCCCCTTTGGCTTTGTAAGCGATCTGGAAGAGGGGGGAATACATACATAAAACATTTAATGTCACAGGAACAATATTGGGGTGAGTCATATTGCACACAGGTGGCTTTGGAGAAGACATTGTCGGTACCATCCCCACTCATCTGCAAATATCCACAGCCTTCAAGGCAGTTACATAGGGTCTTGTTGTAGTGCTGGTTCAGTCTCAGTAAAGATCCCTGGGTATGTGGAGTAGGAAGTGCTTGGCCTAAATGAGGGCACCTGGTGGAAACTAACTCAAGGAGGTAAGTCAACCAACATGTTAGCCTGCACACACTTTCCTGAGTACAGGAAAGGCTAAATCAGGTGGAATCCACCAACCACTTTTGCTATATTTTATGGACAATTAAAGGGACTTTGGGTGGTTTTGACTATATATGACTTTTGTCTTAGCTCTGACTTAAACGGTAAATTTTTCATTTGATGTAGTATTTCTATGTATGCATTCTTCCTGGTCTCTCCAAGAAATAGGCTTGTAGCTTTTCTTCTCACTTGGAGAAGTCTCTCTCACATTTTCCATGGAACGTAGTGTCAAATGGCCCAAAGAACAGACAAGTACAATATATGTGACACTCTGAAGACACAAACAAGGTGTGCTGTGTTAATAAACAGCCCAGAAGGATGCAGCTACTCCCGTAATCGAGGCTCTTCAGCTGCACAACAGCTGCAGGTGATCTGTCATTTGAAATACAAATGTATTGGCATGAGTAAGCATTAATCACAATATCACTAGGATTAACACTTACATCACTCCTCTGGGCCTGGTTAATCTTAGACTGCACTATGATCGGGGCGTCTTCGATTGAGGTGAACTTTAGCGTGTCTGGATGTTGGCGGTATTTTTTCTGTTTGGTGAATCAAAAAGAGAAAACACATCAGTTTTTGCTAAAGGCTAGTACGTCAAAATCCTTGCTCTTAATTGAGAAAGATGGATTTTTTTTTCTGATACTAAGATATAAAAATACTAGATTCTTTGCTGGTTTTGGGAAAAATGAATACAAGACATTTTTTTTTAAGGCACTGTTTTAAAAATCAGTTTAACTTTGGATGGTCTGGGGTACAGGGCAATACAACCCAGGAGCCAGACTTCTACTACTCCCTTCAATCTGAGGTTCCAGAGTGCACTAGTGATTGACAAAAGCCGGTAGGGAGATTGGGCTGTCTTTCACGACACCAGCAAGTTCTCAGGAATCTCTTTCTTCCTGTCACTCTGTCAGCGATTGAAGCCTCTAAGACAACAGTTATTGGTTATTATCAAGAGTCAGAGGACATCTGTGTTGTAAGCTGTGAGGTGGGAGTTACACAGACTGCCACTGAAGTGCTGAAGAGGCACAGGAGGGGAGGCACACTGGGGAGGTGTCCCAACATGGAGCCGGCAACTTCTAGCTACTCTTATTCTTACATTCTTCCCTTTCAATTTTCCCTATCCCCTTCCTTTGTGAAATTACACATGCCACTTTTGCAGGTTTTCAACTTCAGACTTCTGAAAACCACCAACCCACAAGAACTTTCCATAAAAGATCTGAATGAATAAGACGGATTTTGTCAAAAATGAGCAGAAGCACCACATAACAACAGAAGCTCGAGGGTGGAAGACAACCTCCACTGACACCTCTGCCCTGGATGGTGTTCACCTAACAACAGGGGCAAATGTCAGCTGTGGGCAGGGGCAGGGCAGACGAACCTGGGGTTTCAGAACCTCAAGACCATCACTGCTTTTTCTTAGATTGAATAATAATGTATACAATACTTTAAAACCGTTAGAATTTGACATAGGATAAAGTTCTCCAAAGAAGATTCTTCTAACTGTTGCATTATTATAACCACTCAAAATTGGAACTAATTTACATTTCCACTAACCAGTAAAGAGATAATCAAAATATGGTCTATCCATATAAAGGAATAATAAAAAGGAATGAACTATAAGCACATGAAGAAAAAACATAGGAAGAAAAAACATGCAAAGTGAAAACAAGTCAGATACAAAAGGAATTTCTAGAAAAGGTAAAAATTTAGAGACAGAAAGCAGATCACTGGTTGCCTGGGGTTCAAGATGGGGACAGGAAATTTGGAAGGAAATTTTGAGTTTTTAGCAGCATTTAAAAATTTAGTTGTGATGATGACTGCAAAATTACATGGATTGATTAAAATGTATCAAGGTATACATTTCATATTTTATGAAATGTGAATTATACCTCCAGAGTGTTTCATGAATGACCAACATAAAGGATTTTGATGAGGGACAAGGGCGTGTTGTTCTACATGGCTCATCCATGCATGTAGTAAGCGTTTTCCCTCAGCAACAGTGATCACAACATGAAGCAGTAAGAGAGGCACTTTGCATGGCACAGGGGTTCTTAGCATGACCCCCATGTGACTCTCTGACACACCCAGCAGCTTTACCTCATTAAGGATGTCTGAAGCTCGCTTTGCCTTTTCCATTTCTAAGGACCCAAAAGGCACCCAGCCACAGCCTTTCATCCAGCTGTTGTAGTCAGCTTTGTATTCAACCTAAAACACCAGGAGAAAGATTACATTGGTCTGCTTGCTGTCATCCTTATTACATGATATCATTAACCTTCTACCCAAAATGATGCATGTTTTTGTATTTTTCTCACCAGCTTTCCTCCTCAATACATGAAGTTTTTAAACATTTCTTTGGTAAGAGTTTAACAGTTTTTGTTTTCTTCTAACTGGCATATGTTCCATTTCATCCTTATTGCCAATTTAATGGAAATATGTGGAAGCCTAATTTCAGTTTGGAAAATATTCAGTTAGATTCCAAATAAAGTGAAATTGTTATGTTTAAATAATTAAATGTGAGATGATTGCTCCCTGGTACCCTAAGTATTATGTTTCTATGGTCAAATTAGGACTTATGGCCACACTGAAGGCTTTGTTCATTTTCTAATGAGACTTCATAGTAGTTATTTGTGCTAAGTGTTCACACACATTGCCCTTTCTGTGTACTGGTCAACTTAAGAGTGTTTCTCTATTGGCTAATGTACAACTTTTAATAGTTTTAACTACTAAATTACTTAAGGGAGCAGTTATTATTTGGAACTAGTCTTATTTGGGAGACAGATCTGTAACACTACTAAGATAATGAGCTACTCTTACTGTCTGGCCATAGGTAGTACCTGACATGTATACTCTAGATAGAAGAAAGCATTTGTCATCATTTTGTGAAGCTTACAATCCCTTTGGGATAAGAAATATAAAAAAATTAAATCAATCACAAATAAGCTAACAATGCATAAAATAGAATTATTAGTGGGGAGATGTAAAACTGTGCAGCTGGGATGTAAAACAGTAGGGTGGTATCTCAAAAAATTAAACTAGAATGGCCATATAATCCAACAATTCAACTTCTGGGATAAAAGAACTGAAAACTAGATCTTGAAGAGGCATTCATAGACCTACGTTCACAGCAGCATTATTTCGCATAGCTAAAATGTAGAAGCAATCCAAATGCCTCCCAGCAGATGGATAAGCAAAATGTAGTATATACACACAATGGAATATTATCCAGCATTGAAAAGGAAGACAATTTTGACACATGCAACAACATGGATAAATCTTGAGGAGATTATGCTAAGTGAAATAAGACAGTCATAAAAGGACAAAAATCATGCATGGTTCCATATATGTGAGCTATCTAAGTAGTTAAAATCAAAGACAGCAGAATAGCAGTCACCATGCTAGGGTAAGGAGGAAATGAGGGATTATTGTTTAATGAATATAGAGAATCAGTTTTGCAAGATGAAAAGGTTTTGGGGATTGGTTGTAGAGCAATGTGAATATATTTAATACTACTAAACTATACCATTAAAAATGATCAAGATGGTAAATTTACGATATGTGTATTTTACTACACTGAAAACACCAGACTTTTTAGTATAAAGTATTCAACAGCGCAGCTCAGCCCGTTTTTCTAAAGTTTAGGTCAGCAGAAGAAGCCATTATAAAGATCTTTGCTTTCGATGATATTTTCCTTTTCATGCAAAATAGAAGTTTTGGTATAAAGCTATTGATAATGATGGCAGTGATAACAACAGTGAAGGTTTATTGAGAATTCAGCAGGGCCTGGTGCCAAATTAAGTATTTTACATGCATTTAAATCCTTGCAATAATTCTTTTTGTTTTCTCCCAGTTGTACAGAGGAGGATTCTAGACTGAGCAGTGCTGGTAACGTTCCCAGAGCGAAACAGTGGTGAGTGCAGGCCAGTCCCGAGTCTTGTAACCTTGAAGGGCATGCTTCTCTAGGACCGCGGGCTTAATATTCCCAACACAGAGGACAAGGCAGAGACCCCCCAGAAGCACTAAAAATATCACCCAGTTGAGGAGTCCTTTTCTGTTGTCACCTTCCAAAGAGGGAAAACCTAGTTACTCACATCACTCTGCAGTGCATAGGCCTTCTTGGCCAGGTCCACATTGACGCTGTCGGGAGGGTAGCTGTAATTGTGTAAGATATGCTTATAGTCCACATCACTGGCAATCTCCTGAGATTTCTTGGCTTGAGTGACTTGGAGCATATCAAGAGGCGCTGTGTAGATGGTTTTTGATTTTTCATAGTCTTTACGATATTCACGCTGTGAATAAGAATGATCACTTATTACCATAAATCCTCAATACATTTCTAGAATCACAGATATCTCTTATAAGCAGCACATACTGGTTAGAGAAACATCTGAATTACAGTTATTCTGCTCCTAAATTTATTCACATGTCATGCCTTGTTGAAATTCCCTGGAAAATTGTATAGGGGCAAATCTCTTTTTAGATCAAAGAGCAACTCTTGAGAGTCACAGCTGACACCTGGAATGGGCCCAGCTTCAGCTTCAGGCAGGAATTATTTTATTCTAAAACAGGATTTCTCAGGGACCACTAACAAGCATTACTCCTATTAATGTAGCCCAAACTTTGAAGAGTTTGCCAGTAAAGAAACATTTTTTTTTAACTAATGAAAAAAAGTCACATGGTAGTCATTTCACTTCATAGCTAGGATTTTATAAAATGATGGCTCTCTAGAGTCAGTTTTAAAGGGAAAGTTGTTGGTTTTCCAACCTATTACATTCCTAACATTTGAGAAACCCCACTGAGAATTGCAAAGGTTTTCTTGTACCAAGTTTAATTTTAGTAACAATTTAAAAGAAGCTTCAGATTGTAGCAGTTAAAAGACCTCAAAGGAGAAAAGGTTGTGAAATTGAGCCATTAAAGTAACCTTGGCCCTTACGGGCAGTGTTCTCTTAAAGCAAATGGCTGCCCAGCCTCAGGAGGCAACTTCATCGGCAGATTTTCTGCATGGTTGGGAGGGCTGCTAATTAGGTCAAATTCCCAGCTTCATCACATCCACTCACCAGTTACCTTAACAGAAAGAAAAATTCTGACCCACTGTCTTAGAATAATTCTACACCCATCCTGTCACTGTACAATCACACATGCACCAAAGACAATGACCCATCTAGCAAGTACTGATGTGATTTACACACCTTCTGTAGCGATTTTCTTAGGGAACTTGATCTTCCTTCTCCTATTTTATAGGCAATTACTTCCACTGAATAAATTTATCACTTCATTGTAAAATCTAGACCTTGGCTTTATGACAATAAAATATGAAAGCTTTCTAAGGATATACAAGACAATTTAAAAACAGTTTGTCTTTATGAGAGAGAAATTGATGAAACAGAACAGTCATTGGTGTGCAGAAATGTTTTTGACTAAATTGGTTCAACTCCTTTGTTCATGTTCATGCCAACTCATGCATACCAGCCCATATAAAATATTGTGGATGATTCAAACAGCTTTAAAAACCATTTTTAAAGTCTATGCATGGGGTTATAACTGTGGTGTAGTGGGATAAGCCTCTGCCTGTGGCATATGGGCACCAATTCATGTCCTGGCTGCTCCACTTCCCATCCAGCTCTCTGCTATGGCCTAGGAAAGCAATTGAAGATGGCCCAAGTGCGTGGGCCCCTGCACCTGTGTGGGAGACCTGGAAGAAACTCCAGCTCCTGGCTCTGGATGTTGCAGCCATCTGGGAAGTGAAGCAGGAGATGGAAGACCTGTTTCTCTGTCTCTCCCTCTCTCTGTAACTCTGCCTTTCAAATAAATAAATAAAATCTTTTTAAAAAAGGTCTATGAATGTTCTATACCTGCAGTTTAGCACTTAGCTTTCATTTGGCTTCTAAAAATCAATCAGCAGAGATTTTTTATTTATTATGTGCCTAGTGTTCTAATGGATTAAGTGATAGGATGAAAAAAATAAAATGACCAAGGCCAAAAAAAGTAAAATGATCTTTACCCACTGTGGCATAGTGGGTAAAGACACCACCTGCAGTGCAAGTATCCCATATGGGCGCTGGTTTGAGTCCCAGCTGCTCCATTTCTCTACTATGGCCTGGGAAAGCAGTAGAGGATGGCCCAAGTCCTTGGGCCCCTGCACCCACGTAGGAGACCAGAAGAAGCTTGTGGCTCCTGGCTTCTAATCTGCGCACTCTGGCCATTGTAGCCATCTGGGCAGTGAACCAGCAAATTGAAGACCTCTCTCTCCCTACCTCTGCCTCTCTGTAACTCTGCCTTTCAAATAATTAAATGAAATTTTTTTTAAAAAGTGGAAACCTAAATTTAAAAAATAAAATAATAAAATGATTAAGATATAGGTATTGTCCATAGGGAGTATAACTTTCTTGAGTTGACAAGGGAAAAGCAAACAAGATAGTATTAAGCATGTGACCACTATTTACTGACATAATTTAATGTGAAGTGATTAAAGAAAAGTACTGAATTGGATGTTTTAAAGTGCTGCAAAACAACATAGTAAATGCAAAATGAGTTTTTAAAAGGCATTACAAATCATATGAACACAGTTAAAAAAAAATTTTTTTTTGGACAGGCAGAGTTAGAGAGAGAGAGAGAGAAAGGTCTTCCTTTGCCGTTGGTTCACCCCCCCAGATGGCCGCTAAGGCCAGCGCGCTGCACCGATCCAAAGCCAGGAGCCAGGTGCTTCCTCCTGGTCTCCCATGCGGGTGCAGGGCCCAAGCACTTGGGCCATCCTCCACTGCACTCCCTGGCCACAGCAGAGAGCTGGACTGGAAGAGGAGCAACTGGGACAGAATCTGGCGCCCCGACCGGACTAGAACCCAGTGTGCCGGCGCTGCAAGGCGGAGGATTAGCCTAGTGAGCCACGGCGCTGGCCCACAGTTAAAATTAAATGATCCAAAAACCCTTCCTCTTTCATCATGAACAATGAATACAAGAGATCTTCAAAAAGTTTTTGGAAGTGCTTATTATGAAAATCTATGCATTGATTTCAAAATGTTCTGCACTAAAATGAACTTAACTCCACTTTTCCAAGGACTTTTTGAAGTAGTCCCATATTTGTACGCTATGTTGAACATTATTACCACTTTTAAGAGATTCTCTAAACATTTTTAAACACAACATATGCTATAATATGCAAAAATAGATGTTGATCTTTCCACAGTGAGAACTGTAACTGGAAGATGATAGATGGCCCGAAGGGAATCCATGAATTCCCTGAAGTTCAGGCAAAAAGCATGTTCACTTTTTAAGATAGATGGTCAGAGGGGCTCATGATCAATGGAATATTTTTCTTGGACTGAGATCAAAATTAAGAAAGTCAATACAGAGCAACAATAAATACACTTTTTTTTTTAATCTGTGACTTGTGATTTTCTTCTAAAATATACAGTTTTAAAATTATTTTAAGTCATTTTTCAATTAGAAGAAAATATGAAAACATCTGGTACAATCTTCCAAGAGGTTTTGAGAACTACAATCAATATTCTATTAAATATTAACTGATATATTTTTCAAGTAAAATGACTGTTAAGTACAAATCAGTTCTTTGTCTCCCCAAGTGTGAGAGGTACAAGAATCTGGGGACTCATTCTGCTTCTAAAGTTCTCCCTAGCAGTCTGCTGTACACATGAGAGAAATGAAAATATGAAATATGAAATTCTGTTGCAGATGGCTACTCTTGGCAATCTCCTGATAACAAGACAGCTTCACCAAGACACTCACGTCACTCTGGTTTTTGGCCGTCTTCAAGGAGTGCAGCATCTTGGGGTCATCATTAATGCTGAGGGCTCCGATCATTTTCCCTTTGCTCTTTTCATAGTCCTTCTTATACAACACCTGCAGGGACAGCACAGTGTAAGACTGCCAGGCACCCCTCACCAGGACACACCCCTGAGGCTGCCCTGCCCAGACCCAGAGGCCACACTCACATCACTGATGTTCCTGCTGTTGGCTTTGGCTGCCAGCAGGGGGATGGCGTCCACTTTAATGTCAAACTTCTTAGCTTTGCTCTTCTCCCAGTCGTGCTTATAGATATTCTGCAGAGGAAAATTTTAACCAAAGAGTCATGGAAACATCAAACACAGATTAATTCAGTATAAACTTTAAAATGGATTAAAAATTTTTAAGTATAGACTTAATTCATCCATAAATATCATAATTACCAAATGCTAGTATAACTACTATTATCATCCAGCTTCTTTCTCCTTACCACTAAGTATAAAATATTCTTTTCGAAGTTCTGTGACACTTGTCAAGCCTACGCTATCCTGATGTATAAAGGATAAGATAAAGCGACAACCACTTCAAGGTGAAACATGACCTTTCCATGGAGAGGTTTTGTAAAACTCTAGACCTTAGCAGAGGGGTAATAGACAGAATGCTTCCCATGGCCTAGACACAGGGAAAAGGAAATCTAGTAGCTAAATAAGAGTAAGAAGAGCATTTGGGTCTTAGAGGCTCTAACTTTCACTCTGGTCACAATCTCAGTAGATGTTCATTTGCACAATTCCCAAGTCAATCTTTTCAAATGCTCTAACATCTGCTCTGTATATGCCCACCAAACAAAGGTTTCTTGCCTTTGGTACTTACATCACTCAGGTTATAGGCATTCACTCTATGTTGGATAAACTCTGGAGCATCTGCCGGGACATGGCACTTGAACTTCTCATCTTTGTGCTTTGCTTTGTAATTCAGCTGAAAAACAAAATAGAGAACATTTAAAAAGTCAGGGCAGGAACTTCCTTGAGCTTATGTAGGGAGAGTTTATATAGCTAAGTGATTGGTACCCTTCTCAGAAAAATTCCTCAAGGAGATATTCAAGTCTCCCATAGGATCTGAACTCTTGCTCCCTCTTCTAGGGACTGTAGTATAATCCATATAATTGTCATTTTGTGAATGCTGGTTTGGTAAATGAGGGCATTTCAAAAAGTTCATGGAAAAATGGAATTAAAGATAATGCTCATTGTCCATGAAATTTTGAAATTCACAGATCTGATTCACACTGCTGTGTCTGGAGGGCAAGAAAACCCAAAAAACTTTATATGAATTCTATGATCAGAGCACTAAAAAAAAAATAATTACAAATGTTAGTACAGCTGAAAAGTTATATAAAATTTTATTAAACATAAGACTTGGAATTTTTAAAAAGGTAACGTCAAATGAAAGGAAGGGAGTGAAAGAATGAACAAGGCTATTGAATTTTCGACCTCCAGGCAAAATGCATAAGATTGAGAAGAACTGTGCAATAAGCACTTCCGAGACAGAGCCTACATGTAGCCTAGCCAGTCCAAAAAGAATGTTGGTGACTGGGTATCACCTATGGCACTGTTTTGGCAGCTTGCTAATGCAGCTGAGTCAGTATTGTTGGTATTTAGCTGTTTTTTTTAAACATTTATTAATTATTTTATTTGAAAGGCAGAGTGACAGAAAAATCTTCCATCTGCTGGTTCACTCCCCAAATGACTGCAACAGCTGTGGCTGGACCAGGCCAAAGAGAGAAACCAGGAACTCCATCCAAATCTCCCACATGGCTGGTAAGAACCCAAGTATTTAAGTCATCAAATGCTGCCTTCCAAATGCATTAGCAGGAAGCTAGATAGAAATTAGAGTCAGAACTTCATCCCAGGCACTCTGATATGGAATGCAGATGTTCCAAGTGATAGGCTAACAATCTGCTGTGCCACAACTCTCTCCCCTGTTTACCTATTCTTTGTTGGTACACACAATATGAACATGCTAAGAAAAGTTGCCTATGAATTGATATCACTTCTAGGTTACAGGGCCACCATTCTCTTCTTTATCAATTTCTTATCAGCTAATTTGTGCTACCAAAACACATTTTATAGGGGCACCAACTATGTCTTTCATTTTGCTATCATGAGAAGGGTATGCTACTCTTCAGGACTTACTTGTGTTAGCTATTCAAAACGTCTATCGATCACAGCATCAGTACCACCTAGCCACTTATTAGAAAATCAGAATGTTGGGTTCCCCCAGATCTACTGAATCAGAATCTGCATTTTAGCAGAGTCACCAGACAATTGCATGAATGGGAATGCTTGAGAAGCACAGCTGCTCTTCCCCTGATCTCCCTGTGGTTGGATCATTCCTGCTCTAGGCTGTCCATGATCATCCATCTCTCTCTGATGTCATCATGTTTTAATTCTGTGGCATCATGCTATATTAGTGTCCTTCTTATTGCCTGATGTATTTCTTTTTACTTTGCTTTATCTTTTTGCAAGATCTTTGTTAGCAAACTTAAGGGTAGGAAATGCTTGACTTGTTACCTAATGATTTTGGTGTCACTGTTAAATTGGCATGAATTTTTAGTGTGTATGTGACAGATTTTAATGAGTAAGGTATTATCATTAATGATTGTGAGTTGTTACTTTTATTGTTTTCTATCCCTACTTTCCTCAGCTCACAATTCAATCTAGCATCTTTATTGCACTTTATTAAACATATCTAGAAAAATGACATCATTGACATGAGATGAGTCCATGAAGAGTAAGAATGCATATGCTCATATTTTAAACAAGCCAAGTACTCTGGGTCACCCACACTTGCACAAATCAGGTCACTTACATCACTAAGTTGTTTTGTGTTGAGCTGGGCTTGCAATAGTACAGGAGTATCCGTGACCGCTGTGAATTTGGTCTTATCTGGATGAACTTTGTAGGTGTGCTGGAAAAGAAGATGTTCTTTAGTGAAGTTTCATAATGTATCTTTATATTCTTGTTCAAATAAACCATAACATATAAAAAGGTTTCAGCATAAAATAGTTTATTTTGTTCTTGAAAGCTTGGTTGGTATGTTTTTACTTCCTGTTTCTCTTTCCTGCCCTCCTCCCTCCTCTTCCTCTGTCTTCTGAGGTTATCTCTGGTCTCCTGTAGCAACTAAGCATCCAGATTCTTCTTCTCCTACTCAGGTCCTGTGCTTGGTATTCAATCTAAACTGTGCTTAGGCTTATGAGCCCTACAGAATCTATCCCTTCCTTTATGTCCTAATATTTCCCCTCTTATGAATATTCCCTTCCCCTATATGGTTCATTCATTTCATCCTTTCAATTCCTTAAACATCAAAGCTTATTCTTTTCTGAGACTCTTCTTCCTGATGCTCTTGCCATCATCTTGGCATGGCTGGACCCTCCTATTTCAGGCCTTCCTTGATCATTCATTCTAAGGTGCCATCTAATCACTCTCTTGCATGTCACTTTTTGTTTATTCTGTATTATCATCCTATAATACTTTTCTTTTTTAAAATCTTTTTAATTTATTTGACAGGTAGAGTTATAGACAGTGAGAGAGAGAGACAGAGAGAAAGGTCTTCCTTCCATTGGTTCACTCCCCAAATGGCCACTACAGCCAGCGCTGTGCTGATCTGAAGCCAGGAGCTTCCTTCTGGTCTCCCATGTGGGTTCAGGGACCTAAGCACTTGGGCCATCCTCCACTGCCCTCCCGGGCCACAGCAGAGAACTGGACTGGAAGAGGAGCAACCAGGAATAGAACCCGGCGCCTATATGGGATGCTGGCACCACAGGTGGAGGATTAACCAAGTGAACCACGGCACCAGCCCCCCTATAGTACTTTTCTTATCATTGCCTCATATATTCTCTGTTTATGTGCTCCCCTTCTTTGCTCTAATGGAGACTCCAGAAGAGACTGTTTACCTCCTCCCTCCACTTTTTCAGCACCAAGGACAGTGCTTGGCACATGCTACCTTCCATATCAATTTGTTGAATGATGATCACCCATCTTTCACAAACCTGTGTTGTCTTCCTTTTGCCCTGAATTCAGGTATATATAAATCAATAAAGATTTATAAAACTTGAAATTATATAATAATGAATAGGCTTCTTCATAGTAATGTCAGTGTCCCCAAAATGCAAAGTCTTAAAATTTAATATCTCCTGCTAACCACTAGACATTAGCTTTTAAATTACTGTGAAATTTACCACTAGATGTCACAAGAATCTCAAACCCAATTTCAAGAATGCAAGGCAGCTGACTTACATCTTTACATTGGTCTAGCTTCTTGATTGCTTCATATTCTTGTGTTATTGTCTGAGGGAAATAGCACTTCCCTTTATCTTCTTCATATTCTGCTTTGTAACTTTTCTATAATGTGGAAGAACAAAGATCATGAAGTTAGTGGTCCCAAGCAATGTCACTGAAAGGCATGAATAATTATCTTCAAACTTACGTCACTGTTTTGAGCTGCAACTTTCATGCAGTGTGTATGATATGGGTCCTCAAAGCTGCCTACATAATGTCCCAAAATATTCTTTACATATAAGTCTTTATATTTAGCCTGAAAAAGAAAATACACATAATTCAAGTTAGCAGTTATGTGTCACACAGAAGGAAGGCTCTCCAATCCCCAAGATAACCCTAGCCTTTCGAACCTCACTGAAGTTCTTCAGCTGAGTGTCCAGTTGGTATTTAGGGGTCTCACAATAGTTCATGCTCTTTGCCTTTGTCTTCTCATAGTTTTCTTTGTACAATCTCTGCCAAAGGAAAGAGAAAATGAAACAAAGAAAATGAGAGAAAAATAAATCTCATGGGATAAAAGCATTTTGTCTATATGAGAAGTTCCTCAAAAAGTTCATAGAAAATGCATAATGTAAAAGCCTATGCATGAATTTCAAAAATTTTTACACTGAAATAAATATTTTTTAATTCAATTTTCCATGAATTTTTTGGCAGTGCCACCATATGTTAACCAAAGGGGCACAATTCATATTTTCCCTATACCTATTTTCTACCCTGCAGAAAAACAGCAGGGATGTGGTTGAGGCTCCTGTCTTATATAATCTTGGCTGCTGACAGTCATAAATATGTTTATGTTATTTGTGCTCATATTTCTCAGAGCAAATTAGAACACACCAGTGTTGTTGTTTAAGAAGTTCCTGTCTTAAAATAATTCTTTCACTTGAATGTATTTGAAGGAAAATGAATTTCTTCAGTACTTGGTGGAAAATCAGGTATAAGGTGGACCTTAGATATCTAGGCACCACTCTAGAGAAGTGGTTATTTCAGTACGAGGTAAAGACATATTTTACAATACCTTTGTACGCTGGCTTTTACCATCAAAGCATACACATTTTCTTAATATATGAAAGATGCTTTTTCTGTTTTATTATACATATATCTAATACCCTCTTTAATTTTGTGAATAGAAAAAAATACACTCAAACACAGGTATACTTCTAACTGATACAGAGCTGATACAGTGATGGGCAATATTTCCTTTCATAAAGGAATTAAAAAAGCAAGTTTGGTAAAGAGTTTTATTGTATCTTTAGTAAGTACTTTATAGTTTTTAAAATGAGTTCAGTATTTTATAAGATTTTTAAACAAAATTCTTTGCTTTTGATCTTAGACTTTATCTAATTTTACCTACTTTATTTCTGTTTAATCTGATTTTTCTCACTTCTTGCTTTTTATTTGCAAACCATCTTAATCAGTTCAGGCATGAATGAATGAATAAATATATTGTATATTGTACATATTATAATATTGAACCCATTTCTAGGGAAAGCAGTAAAGAAAGTCATATTGCAAGTTTGTTTCTCTTCCTAATGAAACAAGGAACATTAAGGAGATGAAGTAACTTCACTGTTGTCCCTGGTAAGAACGAGAGAGCTCATCTTCCTGTACTACCTTTGGTACTACCTGGGCTTTCACAATGGATTTGCCACCTGAACTCTCGGAGTTCAGTCAGGTTTACAGCCATCCAAGATTATATTACACAGCATGCATGGCCACATCTGAAGATAAGGATGGTTCACTAAGACACTCACGTCACTCTGGTTTTTGGCCGTCTTCAAGGAGTGCAGCATCTTGGGGTCATCGTTAATGCTGAGGGCTCCGATCATTTTCCCTTTGCTCTTTTCATAGTCCTTCTTGTACATCACCTGCAGGGACAGCACAGTGTAAGACTGCCAGGCACCCCTCACCAGGACACACCCCTGAGGCTGCCCTGCCCAGACCCAGAGGCCACACTCACATCACTGACGTTCCTGCTGTTGGCTTTGGCTGCCAGCAGGGGGATGGCGTCCACTTTAATGTCAAACTTCTTAGCTTTGCTCTTCTCCCAGTCGTGCTTATAGGCATTCTGGACAGGAAAATTCAATAAAGAAATTGGCAAAGGCGATACACATGTCATCACATTTCAAGACTGAAGAGTAACCAACTACCTTGCCTTGATACAAAATAAATGCATCTTTTCCATTGTCTTGGAAATTATGTGCACTTTAGGTACTTCTCAAATTGGAACTTGTAGTTTTCCAAGATCAGACTTCTCTATTCTCTTTTAGAATTTTTCATCAAATTAACTAACTTCCTAATATCTGATTCCTAACAGAATATTTTTGGAGTTGTAAAAATATTCTGCGGTTAAAAGTAGCTCATTTTTTATGATAGAAAGGCATCATTTTATTTGATCTCTAAGTCCTCTGCAAAGGTTATCTTATGCATCATTACAATACTCAGTGATGCTAGATCAACTGATTAGTCATTTCTAAAGCTTATGAAGAAATTGAGACACCTATTCTCCAGGGTAATTTGACTTTTCTATAAAATTATGTTCAGAAAATGAAAGATAGCAACAAGTGAGTGCTTGGTCTTCTGCCCTTTAAATATGCTATAGATTCATTAGTTCACTTTCTCCTTTGTGTAGAAATAACTATTTGTGAGAAATTGGGATACTACAGGTCTGGAGGATAAATAAAACTAAACTTTAACAAAAGGTCCTGAAAGAAAATTAATTATTGTATGGCATAAATGAATGTATGACTAAAAAACCTAACATTAAGATTTTCAGTTAATCCTATACGACTGGTGGCATTTTGAGTGTTGGTTAACAAGTGTTTAGTTTGTGAAACTATTTAGAAGATGGCTACACACATTTTATAAGGTGAATTCAGAGACATAGGAACTTGATACAAAGGTTAACTGTTCTTCCCATCTTTAACATTGAAATATTCATTGAAATGCAATGACACTATTTCAAGATAAAAGCCAAGTTTGCCAGTGTATGACATGGCCCATTGCAGAAGGCACTTACATCACTCAGATTATAGGCGTTGACTCTGTGCTGGATAAAGGCAGGAGTATCTGGTGGTATATGGCACTTGAACTTTTCACTTTCATGTTTTGCTTTATAATTTAGCTGAGAGAGAGAAACACACACAACAATTAATATAGCAGATGAAGTGCTCCAGAATATACACACTCTTGTGTGGTACATTTTCCAGAAATTTATTTGGGAGAGAGAAATTCCATGTACTACACACTTGCTCTGGGCCAGGGTATATTCTGTGCACATAGCTCCTGTCACTTAATCTTCAAAATAGTTACTAATTAAAAAAGAGAAATGTGAGGCAAACGTAGATAAGCTAATTTGGCTACCAGGTCAAGATTAATTTGAATTCAATGGCTGGAATTTGAACCCAGTTTTGTCTGATACTAGAATTGATGTTCTTCCCAGGACTTTCAGCCACATTTGCTTCCTTCACAGAATCATTTTATTGTTAAGTGTTGTCTACCCAAGAAGATTCAAGGCCACCAAATGGGAAAATACTTTAGATAATTACAAATATATACAAGTCAAACTTGTTAAAGGCTACATGATCTTATTCATAAGTGAGACAAGTCATTGGATGCTGTTTGTAGAGTTATGAAACGTTGTCACTCATAACTGGATTTCCCAAATATTTAGAGAGACTTACATCACTCAGTTGTTTGGAATTGACTTGGGCTTGCAGCATAACAGGAGAGTCCGTAACTTGAGTGAATTTTGTCTTATCTGGGTGGACTTTGTAGGTGTGCTGTGGGGGAGCAAAAAAATTTTTTTTGGTTGTCAATTCCAAGCAAGAGTAAAATCCCATCTCCTTACAAAGAAAAGAAACTCATGGTTAATGAAGCATTCACTGTTTTTTTTTTTTTCCTGACTGCAATTTCTCTGACTGATGTTCTTACATCTGCCTGCGAAACATTCCTGTATCTCCAGAATCCCAATAACTCTTCTTAGGAAAGATGAGCTAGAATTGGCTCTTGAAACATGGGGATGCCAACAGAAACAAACAGCTTATCTACTGCAAAATAGATTCTGTTTCTTGCTATTTCCTAGCATACATTTATTTCTGAAAGAGTCAGAATGTCAAAGCCATCCTGACCACAGGGTGCTCCAGCAGGCAGTTACATTCAAAGTTCATCTTACAGACTCACATCTTTACACTGATCCAGTTTCTTGATTGCTTCGTATTCCTGAGTTATGGTCTGGGGGAAGAAGCCTTTGCCTCTGTCCTCTTCATACTCCGCCTTGTAGTTTTTCTTTGAGGAGAAGGAATCAGACATAAGGACACAATCATTGGATTCATGTTCCCAAAATGTGTTATTGGGAAAGTCCAGCAATTGTCTTAGAACTTACATCACTGTTTTGAGCTGTGACTTTCATGCAGTGTGAATGATAGGGATCCTCAAAGCTGCCTACATAATGTCCCAAAATGTTCTTTAAGTAGGAATCTTTATATTTAGTCTGAAAGACAAAACATTTTCCACTTATTAACTGGTACAATGATGGGTATTTTTTTCTTTCTTTAAAAGCAGTGATGGTAGAATTGCTTACATCACTACTGAAGTTCTGAAGAACTGTATCAAGTTTAAATTTGGGGGTTTCACAGTAATTTATGCTCTTCGCTTTTGTCTTTTCATAGTTTTCCTTGTATAGTTTCTGCCAAAGGAAAAAAAAATCAGTTAAAGTAGATTCCTGTCACTCCCACACTGATTATAACACTCGTATTTTCCGACACTAAACAAAAGAAGAAGAAAAGATATCACCTGTCAACTGTCTGAAAAACCCACAATCAACGTTAGGGCACCATGAGTCATAAGCCTTTTCTGTTAGCAGTTATTGTAAAGCCTAAGTTTTTGACATTCTCAAAAAATTAAAAAACCAATATGCCACCCTTGAGCAAGCCCATTGTTGTGAATTTCTGTATTGTGGCCTCTTCTCTCTCTCAGCGATGGTTTTACAACAAACATGGAGCTTCGGCAACAGCAGGTTGCTTTATTAATAAACCTTCATGAAAAAGTTATCATAACATGAGGGATACATCACATTTCTTCTTCCCTGTACCAAGGGAAGAATCTTTTATGATACAAACAATTAGCATTTAAAAATACAGTGTATGTGAGAACTTGAACTGTAAGTTACCACAAACGTCTCTGTGAGGGTTTATCTTTAGAACAGCCACAGTTGTTTGTTGGTTTTAATCATGGAGGTTTTCAAAACATCAGTGATGCTATTTATTTTTAATATATCTATATTCCTGTTTTCATTAACAAAGTGCACTTGAACCTGAGCTTTGGTAGTTTTGGTAAGGATATCCTTCATTTAGAAGGCAGATGGCAGATCTATCTATTTGGATAGATCCATTTACACCCTCTCACTTGCCACATCACCCCACCCACTCCTTAATCCATGCATTCATTTCCTACAAGACTGCCTGAATTCAAGGGACAAAGAGAAGACAGCTAACCCACACAGAGAGCTACCTACCATCTCTGAGTACTGGGAAGGGTTAACACAAGCCTAAACATAAGGAACAAACTCAAATGATCACATTTCTCGTTATGTGATCTGTCTCATTCTCATAGTCTCACACGTATGTATGTGTAGGTGTGTATATATACATATATACACACACATGGTCTTGGACTATTAGTTTTTCCTTTTTGATCGACATGTAATAATTGTATATATTTATGGGGTAAAATGTGTTGTTTTAAGTCACATATACATTGTATAGTGATGAACTCAAAATAATTAGTACATCTGGGCTGTAAGTCTTTTCATGCCAGGCCAATCTCCTTTTTCTAATCTACTTTAAATTTCATAGCTTGGTCAGGCTTGTAACAATCCCACAAGTATCTTTCAGAGTCTGTCTTTGTCAAGATCACATGGAGGCCCAGGTACCCCAGTCTCCCAAGTAAATGAGGAATCCCTTGTTCAGCAACGAAATCCACAAGCCTGCAGAAATTGAGGCAGATGATGCTCACAGGCACTCATGCCTTCCTGTGTTTAAGTAATTCCACCAAACAGCTCTCCAGAGCTTCCGTGTATTTGCAAAGTTATATGCACATTTAGTCATTGCAAAAGGAAAAAAAATTCATGTTTTGTAGCTGAGACTCAGAAAACACTTTTTGACAGGAAGCTACTTACATCACTTAGGGCATCTCCTGCTGCCTTCAGCTGCCTGAGCAGTGGATTCTCTGAAGCAGGAAGTACATTATAGTCTGCTTTTCCTTTATTCTTTTCATAGTCTTCTTTGTATTTCACCTTTTGGAGAGAAATAAAAGAAGAAAGTAACTCTACGAGTTATTTTTGCCCTTGTCTCAATTGTGGCTATTATGACATAGTTCTACAAACCAATTTTCTCTTTAGGATAGTGGCAGCGTGACATTTTATAAACAAAATATTCATAGTAACTCATAACAGCAGCAGAGAAACTGCATGCATTTCTAGGATCCTTTTACTTCCCATTCATTTATGCACTCAAAAATATTCATAGGGCCTTGGTTATGTGCCTGGCTCTCAGACAGAAACAAGAAAGAACACATGATCCTTGGCCTCAGGGAGAGAGTGTCACATAAATCATGGGAGAGAGAAGGATACATGAACAGTGACAGCAGCTCGCATCCCAGGTGCCCGCTGCTCTGAACCTTCACTCCACTCTTAACCTGCGGCTGCCTGTCTGTCAACACATTTCTGAAATAAGCCAAAAGCATCACAGCTCTACCCTTGGGAGTCTCACCTGCGACACTGTGCAGCACACACAGCTTTAACGCACGAGCAGGAGGAAGGGGGGGAGGAGGCAAAGGAGCTGGGGTGGGATGAAGAGAGGCACACTTACCTTCTCCTTCCACAGTTCCCACTTTGCCCTTTAATGTCAGCTGTGGCAGAAGCGGTACGTTGTGGGGAGGTAGAGTCCAAAACCCATTAGGAGTGTACCATGGGACAGGAACAAGAAACTAATCCTGAATCTGACCAGGAGCCCCAGTGTAGGCCACTTATTCAGGATGTACAACCACAGACGTTCAAGGAACTCCTAAGTAATTTACCAACATTAAAGGACCTCAGAAAACAGTCAGTTTGGTCTCCCACGGCAGGAGACACACAACTGAAACACACATGCACCAAGCCCAAAGCCTTCACAGAGCAGCACGTGGGCTACTTTGCGGGAAGGGAAGACTTGGGTTTCCTTTCTGCCTAAGAAAAGTAGAAATTCCTTCAAAAAATGGAAACAACCAGAGACTTTTCAAACCCTACTCTCTTCCTACCTGCCTCTGAGATGCCCAGCCTGCCCCCCAGGTGTAGGGAGGAGCTGTTGGGGCTTGTGGCAAAGCCAGCCTCTCCTCTTACGCGTGGGATCCCTTCCCCTTCTCCCACTCAAGGACAGCACCCCAGCCTCCCTGTCAAGCATCACTCAATTTTCCCTCTCTACTGGATTTTTTTCCTCATCGGTATAGACACATGGTAGCTTTGTCTCCTATCTTTAAAAATCCCTCTTCAGCCAATCCATCAGCAAATCAGGTAGACTCTTCTTTCAAAATACTGCTGTGCTACCTCTACTGCTCCAAGACATTGCTGAATTGCACCTGGGATGTAATCACCTTGTTTTTCTGGCAGAGCCAAGGCCAGTATTAGAAGCCAGTGTGTTTGGTTTCGAAGTTTATGCTTTCTCTAGTCCCCATCCCCCTTTAGAATGTCAAGAAGTCCGAGTATTTACTGAAGATACTCTATATATCCAAAGATTATGTGTCTCACTTCTGATCATGTCTTGCACTGCTCAGTGAGAAAATAATACAAATAATGACAGCTTTGAGTGTGGGAGAGCCATAAGCATTACGTTAGGCTGCCAATTGTCTTTCTGCTGGGGGAAGTCCTACTAGCTAAGATTATAGCCTTTTTTACTTCTGGATACAAAAATGCATTTAACTCTATGAAATGTTGAAGATGATAATCGGGTGTTTAATGTTCATACATGACAAAGCTTCTTAAAAAACTGAGTGGCCATAATTCCAAAGCCCTTTGTCATTGTTCATATTGTTGTTTTTATCTTATCTTTCTTCAAATGCCTGAGATCCAGTGGTCCCTACCTTGGTGGGTCTGTACAAACAAGTGCCAGAATTTTAAGAGATTTATCTCGATGGCGTCAGTGTAGACAAACGGGAAAATGTCCTCATACCTTGCTAGCTGCCACCCCAGCTTGCTTATTCACTTTATACTCTGGTGTTTCAGTCTGCATGAAGTAAATCTGGTCTTTCATGCTCTCAAAATCTTCCTGGTATTTTCTCTGTAAGACATTAAACAGGTTAGAGAAGTGTGATAGAAACAAACTGTGCACAGGCTTACAAGGGAGGACACTGGGCATTTGGAGAAAATACCAGAAGCCACCATCTCCCCTGATGTAGGCAGGTCAGCTTATATTACAGAATATAATATATATAACTATGTATTAGAATCTAATATATTTTCACATTTATAATCTATTATATAATTAAGTATAATCATATAATACACAAATAATTATATAATTATATATCAATTATATAATAATTAATATAATTATATTATGTATAATTATATTTTAATTATATATTCAGTTTAATATTATTATATATTATATAATATATTCTGTAATATAATATATAATAATATATAAATATATATAAACTTTGGTGGTTGGGGCCGGTGCTGTAGAATAACAGGCAAAGCTGCCACCTGTAGTCCTGGCACCCCATATAGGTGCCGGTTCGAGTCCTGGCTGCTCCACTTCTGATCCAGCTCTGCTATCATCTGGAAAAGCAGCAGAAGATGGCCCAAGTACTTGGGCCCCTTCACCCACGTGGGAGACCCAGAAGCAGCTCCAGGCTTCTGGCTTCAGATCGGCCCAGCTCTGGCCATTGCGGCCATCTGGGGAGTGAACCAGTGGATAGAAGACCTCTCTGTCTCTCTCTGCCTCTGCTTCTGTAATTCTGCCTTTCAAATAAATAAATAAATCCTTTAAAAAAAAAAGGTTGGTGGTGCCTGCACAAACATGATTAATCACAGGGATTTGGAACAATTAGAATGGACTGACAGAATAATTAAAATGGTCTTTCTTGGTTACCAAGAAGAGCTCTTATAGGTGAGGAACAGAGAACTTAGGAGAAAAGAAGTAATTATACTATGTCTTCTAGTGAGGAGAAACTCAATCAATCACTTCCACAAATGTGCATTTTAGTTCCCCAGCAAACAGTAGATTAAAAAGAGCTCCTTTAATTTTGCAGCCCATACGAGGGTCTACTTGCAATGTTATTCCCATACAAATTGAGGTCAAAATGATGGAAATCTGTCAAAATAATATTTCTCGAAAGGAAGAGAGTTTGTGGGATTCCTAATAGGAACTCTAGCCCAGGTGCCACCCATGAGAGGAGGAGTCCCACGTGTTCAGTTCCACTGCAGATGTCGGCAGCAGCAAGAAGTCACAAGAAAAGGGGCTCCATCCCCAACCTCCGCTGTCTGCTCCTACTCACAGTGCTGATGTTATCAGCGTTCATTCTGGCAGTTGCAATTTCAAAGCAAGGTGTCTCACTCCATTTGCCTTTGATTTTATTTTCATAGTCTTCTTTGTATTTTTGCTAGGGAAAAAAAAATAAGAAGATGATAAGCAAAACCAGGTATTAACAAATAAGACAGAAAAATAAGAAATGGTGATGAACTTTTCAAAATATCCTGACTTGGTTGTTCTTGGGTCCTTAATAGATGTCTTCAATAAATATTCCAGGGTAGGGTGGATTTAACCAACAAGAAATGTTGGCGAGTGGGTATAAATAGAAAATGGGAAAGAAAGTCCTACTTTTCCCCTTACTGAGTTTAGGGACTTAATTCATTTAGAAATTTAGGTATTTGTTTATTTAATATTTATTTGAGAAGTAGTTGTGAGGGGCAAAGACAGGTGGTTTTACAGAAGTTCCCTCATGTTTGAGTAAAACTCAGAAGTCATCCTGTATTTATATTTTGGTTACAAGAAAACTTATCAACCTGAGATTTCCATATCAAATGAACTCCATTTCTAAGCCTTTCCAAAAGCCCTAGTTATGCAGAAAACAACCATCACCATAAAATCCACTTGGTGGGCCAATGAATAAGACTTTTTCATTCATATTTTTACAAATGTAAGAACTCTTGTTTATGGCGTCAGTAATGGCGTCATAAACAAGAGTGTCAAATTGTTAAATCAACAACAGGAGTCACTGTGTACTTATGTCTCATATGGGATCTGTCCTTAATGTGTTGTCCAATGTGAAGTGATGCTATAACTAGTACTAAAACAGTATTTTTACACTTTGTGTTTCTGTGTGGGTGCAAACTGATGAAATCTTTACTTAGTATACACTGAATCGATCTTCTGTATATAAAGATAATTGAAAATGAAAAAAAAAACTGGTGTTAAATTGGAAATTGCATAGAAAATTAATCAATTTTTAAAAATATCATGTAGGATATCTGTCTTTAATGTGCTGTACACTGTTATTTAATGCTATAACTAGTACTCCAACAGTATTTTTTCAGTTTGTGTTGCTATGTGGGGGCAAGCTGTTGAAATCTTTACTTTATATATACTAAACTGATCTTCTGTATATAAAGAGAATTGAAAATGAATCTTGATGTGAATGGAAGGGGAGAGGGAGCAGGAAAGGGGAGGGTTGCGGGTGGGAGGGAAGTTATGGGAGGGGGGAAGCCATTGTAATCCATAAGCTGTACTTTGGAAATTTATATTCATTAAATAAATGTTAAAAAAAATGTAAGAACTCAAAAGTAGAACTGCCCCATCTTACTCCCAGTACTACCCCACTTAAATCCCAGGCTGTGAGTTCCTGGAGGACAGGTGTTACATCTTCAGTTTCATATCCTCTGAATCTAACACAAAATACAGCATGTGGTAGTTACCTCATGAATGTTTGTTCAACTATACTAACCTAAAGTGAGACCAAGACAAGTGGCTTTGAACTACCTTGGCCTAAATGTTCTTGGAGTAGAAATAGCCTAACCCAACCTCAAACCTGGGCCTGTTAGTGACATCCAGAGCTGAGTTAGAGTCAAGTCCCCTCCACGACTCAGTGAAATGTTAGCAGACTTTAATGACATACACCCTTCCAGAAAAAAAGAAGCTGCTTTCTGGCATTCTTTTAATAGAAAAGTACCAACGATGAATGATGCGCAGAATCAACGAACCCGAGTTAAAAGAAGCTCAGTCCTCTTGAAGACCTATTTATATTCTTCTCAGAGGGTAAATACAGCAATTAATAGCCAACTGGTTTCCATAGCTAAACATTTTAGAGCCTTGGGTTTGGAAGCTCTGGGCCTAAGACTTCACTCCTAAAGGTATGACTTGGCCTCTCCAAGTTTCAGTTTTCTCAATCACAAGTGCTGGCAATAATATTTATGGAAGACTGATGGAAAAATTAAATAAGATCATACACTAAAGAGTGTTTTATTACTTGTACAATGCTAGACAAATGCTAGACAACTATAATAAACATTGTTATAATGAAAAGAACTCTGAAGAAAAGAAACTTGTGTGTGTACAAGAAAGACAATTCTTCAAAGGAAATATTTGCTAAGATTTGTATTAATATACCTACCCTCCTCTTTTGAAGCTTTAAAGAACTGAAGTCAATAAAATTGATTTTGTATTTGCTGAGAGCATCTATAGAAGTGTCTCTAATCTTGTTGTGATGCAGGCAACTCTTCAATAATCTGAGAAAACTATGAAATGCCCATAAACACAACTTCAAAGGTTGTTGATGTACACATACTTGGAGTTAAGATCTAACCTACAATTTTTGGAGAGTTACTATCCTTCCCCCTGCTTGTTGCCAAAAGAGGAGCAGTTGGGCCCAGGCATATCAAACCTGACATGCAGAGAAGTTTGTCATGCATTTTAGATTTGAGAAGTAGCAGTTACAAGGGGGCCTCATGGAAATATATTTTATGAAAGCACTATGTTTGAATCTCAAAATTTTTTCACAAAAGTAAGTTCACCTTTTAATTTTACCTTTCTATGAACTTTTCAAAGTACCCTTGATTTTTTTAAAGATTTATTTTATTTATTTGAAAGATGGAGTTACAGAAAGAGGTAGAGACAGAGAGAGAGAGAAGTCTTCCATCCACTGGTTCACTCCCCAATTGGCCGCAATGGCTAGAGCTGCGCTGATCCAAAGCCAGGAGCCAGGAGCTTCTTCCGGGTCTCCCACATGGGTGCAGGGTCCCAAGGACTTGGGCCATGTCCTACTGCTTTCCCAAGCCATAGCAGAAAGCTGGATCAGAAGAAGAGCAGCCGGGACTAGAACCAGCGCACATATGGGATGCTGGTGCTTCAGGCCAGGGTGCTAACCCGCTAGGCCACAGCGCCGACTCCTGAACTATTATTTTAAAAATAGGTATTGTGTATAAAGATCTGTTAGGGGAAACTGAATAATAGATTCTCACAATGAGGAATAAATGTCTAATTTTTAAAAAAGTTTTTACAATGAAACACAAGGGGTGGGCATTTGGCATAGCAGTTAAGATGCTTTGGAACACCTGCAACCCATATCAAAGCCCACAGGTTCAAGTCCTAACTCCATTTCTGATTCTAGGTTCCTGCTAATGTGCACCATTGTAGGCAGCAGGTGATGGCTCAAGTACTTGGGTTCCTGTCCCCCATGTGGAAGAACCAGAGGGAGTTCTGGGCTCCTGGTTTCAGCCTGGCTGTTGGGCATTTGGTAAGTAAACCAATGGAAGGGAGAGCTCTGTCTCTTTCTCTTAAAGAAAATAAATTAAAAACAAGAGGCAAAGCAAGAATTTAGGACCAGTCAGCCCCCTTAACCAACATCTTTCCTCTTTTTTCACCTGTCATGAACCCTAAGTTGTTATTTCCTCCTTCTGACCGCCAGCTGCAGTAAATCAGGTAGAGACAGATCTCTCCATCTCAGTGATCCCTCCTGGGGCTATGCCCAAATCTGGGAAGATGTGCACTACACAGGAGGGCCTGCAGTGTGTTAACTGTTGAGGAAACATTATGACCTTTCCCTTCATTTTCAGGTAGGAGAGAAGCTGAGTAAAGTCGTGGTTGGAGTAGTCTGTGAGGGGCCCTCTCTGCCAGCCAAAGGGGCCTCACTCTGCATGTTTGGCATGTTGTGTGACACAAGGAGATGAGACCCTCCTATCCAAAACCCAACCTCCCCCAACCCCCAACTCCAAGGATTGTCCCTAACACTTCTCTCTCATCCCGTTGCATTTTGAGTTGGCAAAACAGTCCTGGAGAAAAGAATCAATTTTACTTTCTCCAGGTTTTTTTTTTTTAATCTGTTAGTTTAATAGAAGAAAGCACATTGGGTCCATGACAAGTTCTGGGACACCCTCTGTGGTAAGAGGCTGACCACATGTTCACAGAAAAAGATTGCTCTCCCAAACCATAGCCCCTCCTCCCCAGAAGACAGATCCACAAATGAGGCACCCTTATATCCTGTCTTAATATATGGCTTCCTTTTCTACTTTCCACATTTGCAGCTGCCATTTTTATGAGGTCATCAAATGGAAAGGAATAAGAAGTTAGTTACGCACACTTTTTTCTTTATTTTTGAGTGGCTCAACAATGGCTGTATTCATAGAGCTATCCTTTCAAGGGTGGAAGGCGTCCCAACTGGTATTTTTATTGCCCATAGTGGGCCCAGGGCTGCCTTTCTGAATTAATCAGATCTCTTCTGGTGAACTCAATGGGAGTCTTCCTAATTCTGTGTGGTAGAAGAGTTTCCATGGTTTCAGAGAACCAGAGCCCAGCATCTTCATGCTGTAGAAAAATGTGTCACTGAAGGACTTTTTTGAAAAAAAAAAAAAAAAACACACAATTCTAGAATCCAGCTGGGTATCAACCAGAAATTCCAACATCAATCTTGTGTTTTTCTGATTATGAATCTAGAGGGAACTAAAGAGGCAGGCATAGAGAAATGAAAGGGACTTCCCAGTGCTGTACACAGAACTGATCAGAGCAAAGGGACTTCCCAGTGCTGCACACAGAACTGATCAGAGCATGCAGTTTCCTCGCCTAGTTTCCTTGCCTGCTTATAGGAACACCTCTGCTTGCATATCAGTCTCTGATAGAGCTACGGAATGCAGCAGAGCCAGTAGAAGATGCTGCCATATAGCTGGTGACTTTGGCCAAAGACAAAGCTGAGAGACTCGATTCTGACACGTGGAATAAGGAAGGCTGGTGAACAGAACACAGCATTAATATAATCATGGCAAAGATGTGGTTGTTACCATCTGAATTGGAAGGGAGACATAATTCAACAAAGAAATACCATGAGTATAAATGCATAAGGGTGAGTGGATAAAGCACATTTTTACCTATTTTGGAAGGAAAGAGGATATGATGATACTGAAATAAGGATCAAAGTATCTTGACAGAGGGAAAGATATCAGAAGGAAAGAGGCCTACAGATAAGTCACTCTTGGCAGCCCATGCCTCCCTTGTTGGATGGATGCTATTAATCACAAGCATTTCTCCTCAACTTGACTATTATTTTGAATGTACAATGATCTTTAAGAACTTGAAAATCTGGACAAGACTAGGATGTAAAATGTCAACATGGCCAAATCTGGTAATCTTCATCTATAGCCATCTATCTCTTAGCCCATGATTATTCTACTAGGGCAAATCCAAGTCTAGCAATGCTTTCAAAGTACTGACATGGCCATTTCTTCCAAGGAGCATGGGGCAGTCCAACAGACATAAAATGCAAGTCAGTTTAGTAAGACATTTTTAAATGTAAAAATAGTGCAAAATTACCTTAAAAATATTTTCTACTTAACCCAGTGCATCCAAAATGTTATCATTCCAACATGTAATCAATATAAAACTAATGAGCTCGGCCGGCGCCGCGGCTCACTAGGCTAATCCTCCGCCTTGCGGCGCCGGCACACCGGGTTCTAGTCCCGGTCGGGGCACCGATCCTGTCCCGGTTGCCCCTCTTCCAGGCCAGCTCTCTGCTGTGGCCAGGGAGTGCAGTGGAGGATGGCCCAAGTCCTTGGGCCCTGCACCCCATGGGAGACCAGGAGAAGCACCTGGCTCCTGCCATCGGATCAGCGCGGTGCGCCGGCCGCAGCGCGCCTACCGCGGCGGCCATTGGAGGGTGAACCAACGGCAAAGGAAGACCTTTCTCTCTGTCTCTCTCTCTCACTGTCCACTCTGCCTGTCAAAAAGTAAAAAAAAAAAAAAAAAAAAAAAAAAAAACTAATGAGCTCTTTCATATTCTTTTTTCATAGCAAAGGTTCAAGATCCAGTCTATTTCTCATTTATAGGACTCCGTGTAATAGAATGGGTGTGTCTCCTCAGACTTCATGTGTTGAAGCCCTAACACCCAAAGTGATGGTGTTTGGAGGTGGTGCCTTTCAGAAGTAATTGGGTTTCAGCGAGGTCATGAGGGTGGCACGCTTGTGCTGTGGTCAGTGCTCTTATCAAAGAAGAAGAAGAGTTGAAACTTGCTCTCTGCCGCTACCATGCAAGGACACAAGAAGGCAGCTGTCTGCAAGCCTGGAAGGGGTCCTTCAGAAGAACTGACTCCTTCATCTTGGACTTCCAGGCTCCAGAACTTTGAAAAATAAATGCTATTACTTAAATCACCCCGTGTATTTTGTTGTAGGTGCCCAAACTGACTACTACTCACCTTGTCATAGTCACATTACACACACTCAATCATCACACTTAGCTAGTGGTTACCATATTGAAATGTACAGCTCTAAACTAACTTGCAAACCTGAATTAGTGGAGAGAATGACTATAGAGGGGCTTGAAATAGATTTTTAAAAATCAGTTTCATCTACAGAAAGAGTTAAAGATTTTTTTTTTTTTTTTGACAGGCAGAGTGGACAGTGAGAGAGAGAGACAGAGAGAAAGGTCTTCCTTTTGCCGTTGGTTCACCCTCCAATGGCCGCCGCGGTAGGCGCGCTGCGGCCGGCGCACCGCGCTGTTCCGATGGCAGGAGCCAGGTGCTTCTCCTGGTCTCCCATGGGGTGCAGGGCCCAAGGACTTGGGCCATCCTCCACTGCACTCCCTAGCCACAGCAGAGAGCTGGCCTGGAAGAGGGGCAACCGGGACAGGATCGGTGCCCCGACCGGGACTAGAACCCGGTGTGCCGGCGCCGCAAAGCGAGAGTTAAAGATTTTAAAAGCTATTATAAAAATTGCTACATTGGTCTATTATGTTATGTTATATGTGTGTACATATTATATGTCCACATGGGAAAATTTTATTAAGAATTTTATTTTAATTGGCTTATAGATAAGATTGTCCATAAATTTATTTTTTTTGACAGGCAGAGTGGACAGTAGAGGGAGACGAGAGAAAGGTCTTCCTTTTTGCCGTTGGTTCACCCTCCAATGGCTGCCGCGGTAGGCGCGCTGCAGCCGGCGCACCGCGCTGTTCCGATGGCAGGAGCCAGGTGCTTATCCTGGTCTCCCATGCGGGTGCAGGGCCCAAGCACTTGGGCCATCCTCCACTGCACTCCCTGGCCACAGCAGAGAGCTGGCCTGGAAGAGGGGCAACCGGGATTGTCCATAAATTTAAGCTGCTAAAATTAATCAAAGATACATTTTAATTCGTGTGACCTGAATCTCTGTATCATACGTTTTATAATTGCTGGTAGAAAGAAACTAAAAACATTTTATATGGTTGTGCTTAAGTTTACTGGTTAAACAAACTACACCATGTTAGATATTTAAGCGGTGTTTCCAAATACATGATTCTTAAAATTTATAGAAGGCATTGGACCTTCTTGTAAATGTTTTCATAAGTTGTTATCTAATGGTTGAAACTGTTTGCTAAGTATTCATGTAATATTGCTATTGTCAGCAAGTGATCTAGGACTTGCTCCCTCATTTCTCTATTCTAAGCCCAACTTGTTCTTTCATTTCTCTATTCTCTTCAAGGTAGGAAACTAATTCTATTATGAAGGAATCTGTAGGATGCACAATTTAATCTCTAGACCTTACAAAAGAGATGGCTAACATTTATCTGTAATAGCATAGCCAAAATAAGAGCTTAAATTATAATCTCATAGCTAGATTTACTTCGCCATCAGCGAAGTAAACAGTAAGTAGAAAAAACCTCCCTTTCAGACCAAAGGGAAAGAAAGTTTTAAAGTGAGAATATAATTTTCCTCATGGGCATTGTCTACCTTAGAAAAAGTACTACAGAACATGCCGGTGACTATAGACTTGTAGTTCAGGCCACTGAAGATTAGAGATGGGACATGGGCACTCCCTTGACTTGCATCTTCTGGTCTGCTTTAACACAAACCAGGAGGAAAAGAAAGCTAGGCATCAAAAGCAATGTACAGTGATCTGCCCTCAAGGAGACCCAACAGGCCAGTCCACTGCAGTGGCTTTCAATGTGGTAAGCCTGGGCTTCAGCAGAAGTCAACTTGTGAAGAGCCCTGGCAGCTCTGCCAAGAGTTGGATCACTGGAAATGGACCTGCCCTGGAGTCGAAGGATGCCCAGGTCAGAGCCACAGATCTTATTGGCTCTAAGCTGAAAAGCCCTTCACTCAGCCCAACTTCCAAAGTGACCACTGCAGCCGAGGGGATGGCCAAGTAGGGTCAGCAACATTGCAGGCAGAACTGTAAATTTCTTGTTAGAGATGCCACCTGCCTTTACCTGGCCAGCTCTCCTCCCAGGCCAGCTAAGTAATGAAAGTCAACAGAGTGCCTTCCCCTAGGAGGTTCACACCTCCCTTAGGATGTGCCCCATGTGCAAAGATAGATAGGTCTGGGCCTCTTAACTTACAAGGCCTAAAGCCCAACAGATTATTGTCAAGCCCCTTCTGTCAGGTTCTATTTGCCTCTCAATCAGAAAACTTAATTGTAGCTTAGACAGCACCTTTATTAGCTCCTCTAATAATGACTCTGTCCTTTGTTCTAGACCCTGTCTAGCGCACTTGGGCCTCATTCCTTTATAATCATAACCTCTACTCTACCACCAATGGCTCTACTCCCAACCTGTGTGTACTGATGGTCCTCTTCCCCACTTAATGCTGTATAATTGTTCAGACCTGGTTAATGCCACTCTTAGGATCATTGGTTACTATCCTCACTCTGTCTTTTAGGACCTTGTCTAAATATGATCAGAGCTGGCGAACTTGGAAGGCTTCCATAGCCTTGGCAACTCATGACGAGAGCCTAGGGTGGTTATTGGCACCATAAACTAGAGTGTCGAGTGTCAATTTGTTGGGTCAACAGGAGCCACTGTACACTTGCTCCTCATGTGGGATCTCTGTCCTTAATGTGTTGTTCATTGTGATTTAATGCTATAACTAGTACTCAAACAGTATGTTTCACTTTGTGTTTCTATGTGGGTGCAAACTGTTGAAATCTTGACTTAATATATACTAAATTGATTCTGTATATAAAGATAATTGAAAATGTATCTTGATATGAATGGGATAGGAGAGGGAGCGGGAGATGGGAGGGTTGTGGGTGGAAGGGAAGTTATGGGGTGGGGGGGCCACTGTAATCCAAAAGCTGGACTTTGGAAATTTATATTCATTAAATAAAAGTTTAAAAAAAACTTTTAAAAATCAGTTTCAAGCACCCACACTGCATACTCAGCTGAGATGAAAGATTGTTTCCTTAGTGTAGATATCTTTTATAATATGCTTCAAATGAAAACTAAAAATAGACTTGTTTCTTTTTAAGTGACTACTTGAAAATATCTTTTTCTTTTTATTCCAAAAACACAAATTGTCTTTTTCCTGAATCTTTTTTAAAATATCCATACTTTCACTAGACTATCTTTTTCTGCACAGTTCTAAAGTTAATTTCTGCTTCACCCCAGGCAACATTTCAGGTTGGTGGTATTCCTGCTAGTGAAGTTTTATCATATTTACTAGCTATTTTATCCAAAAAGCCCCTAGTTACACAGTTAGGCAATCTGCAATACTGGACAAATGCATCCCTAAATAGACTTCATGATTCATATTTTTTTCTTCTCTGTCCTCTACTAGACAAATCATTTCCTTCAAAATATTTAGACAAGACAGAAATATTGAAGTTCCATCAAAATTGAAGCAGTTGAGACTGAACTCCAAGAGAGTGCAAAGGAAGGTTTAAAAGCAGCACTAGCCCAAGAGAAAGTGGCCTGTTCTGGAGCCATTTAAAACAGGAATTTTTCATAGGCCTATTCATCTGTTGCACATTTGTCTCTCTGCATTCCTTGTCAGGGCTGCATTCCTCGGAGTTAGTTTGCCAACCTAAATATAGGCAAACCAAGCTCTTGGCTGGGGCCTTAAAAGTTATGAGGTGCACTGCCCACTGTTGTCAACTAGGCCGTGTTCAGGAGCCCACTCATGCATTCTTACTTTTGAGCACATGAAACTCTATGGGATCTTCACACTGAATTAAACCAGATCCCTGTGGGAGCATGTGGTTGCATGATTACTCTATTACTGCATATTATTTCCATAAGGAGAAATGTCAAGTGGCATTATAAAATGGGTCTGTTTTCAAAACGTGACTTTATAAAATGGGTCTGTTTTCAAGATGTGACTTTCACGTTTGTCAATTACTGATTCATCAAGTTAGCTAAACATTTGTTAGTTCATCATGATCATCCATTTAGCTTTTTTGGGGGGAGGTGGTCACATGTAAAAATTCTGAGTGTGCTTCATTTCTAGGTTTACCTTTATGAAACAGAGTTTTGAAAGGAGACGGTGTCCTGGCTCTACTTACCTTGCTCACTTGATTGGTTACTTTCTTGGCAAATTCTATATCTGGAGGATCGGCTAGAGATGTGAACTGAGCCTGCTGTTCAGCGTGACCCTTTTTGTAGGCAATCTGACAAAACAAAAGAAAAGGGTGTCTGTGAGTCATAGACAATTACTCTATTTCTCATGTTCCATTGGTTTGCATTTTAATAAATATATATATTCATCTTCATTTGAAGTCTTAAATTTTAGTGTACTATGTTGTCATGATTTGTCCTTAGAGATGTTACATGTCCTTGCTCTCAGTATTGCTGGTCATTTTTATTTCTTTGAATCTTCCCCTTTCTCTAGGGCTCCATGGCCTGGTTCTGTTTCCTTCCATTTGTTTCCATACTGTGACTTGTGATTCTTTGGCCCCTATCACTTTAAAGTAATCATGAATATTGAATCATGAATAATCATGCAATTATTCTGTCTTAACCAGTATGTTCAACTCAAAACTCTTGTCTTTTTATCACATTTCCTTAACAAATCCCCATCTTTGGATGAACTCAACCACCTACTTCCTCTGTTCTTATTCCTGGGATGCTGAGTGCTACTAAAGAAATTCACACAACTCTTTGAATTGGGCTATGATAACGTGACTAACAGGGTAAAGAGGAAGAGGGTACAAGAGAGTGAATCTCTGAACCAAGCATTTAGCCTGGGGCTAGGGGGCTAGCATTGTGGTGCAGTGAGCTACACTGCTGCTTGAAATGCTGGCATCCTATATCACAGTGCCAGTTTGAGTCCTGGCTGTTCTACTTCTGATCCACTAACTAGCTCTCCACTAACACATTTGATAAGGCCATGGAAGATGGTCCAAGTACCTGTGTCACCTAGGCGGAAGACCCAGATGGAGCTCTGGGCTCCTGGCTTCGGACTGCACCAGCCTGTCATTGTAGCCATTTGGAGAATGGACTAGGATGAGGAAGACATTCTCTCTCTCCATTCTCTCTTTCTCTCTCTTTCTATCACTCAGCCTTTCAGGTCAATAAATAAATGTTTTTTAAAAAAGAAAAGAATCTGTGTGCCTACTCAGTGGTATGTTTTGTGAGCAACTTGCTTGGGACTATGTACTCAACACTCTGACATTATGGTACCCAATTGCCACTTGTTTTCAATGAAGCTTGAACATTCTATTATATGTCTCTGTTCAGTCTCTACTCTCAGGGCTACTCTAAGGCCCCCACACTGTTCTTCAGTCTCCCAAACAACTCTCAGGTTCCATTTTTATAGAGTAAAGAAAGACCAGATGCTTATCTTTCCCCATACTCATCCCTGCCTCTCCCACCCCTGTCCTAATCCAGAGGGAGACAGGGCATGACTCCTGTGCCCCGAATGCTACTCCCTCCAGGCTCCCTTTGTACCTGGCTCTATTAGTCACTCCCTTTTTTTCCCTCACATCTTCAATCTGCTTTATTTTTTTCCCTTCCTTTGGCCTCTATCACTTTAAAGTAATCATGAATCATACAATCCCTTCATTCTTGCTCTCCTTTTTTCTTCATTACTGACTCCTCATTTTCATCCAAAAATCTTGACCTCTACCTCAAGTAATGCAGGATAATTTAGAGATTCCCCAGGCACACAAAGCCCTCAGGTGCTTCAGGAACTCATCCATGCCCTTCCTTCTCCATGGAGTACCCCAACTCTACATTTTCCCCATCTCTCTGCAAACTTCTACTCCTTCTTCATGTCTTGGGATGAGTGACACTAAGCCATCCCTGACTTTGAGGCAGACAAAGTGTCAAACTCAATTTGATCATGATTTCTTTTTAAGAAGTTACCAGGGGCTAGTGCTGTGATGTAGGAGGCTAAGCCTCTCTCTACCTGTGGTGCCAGCATCCCATATTGGCACTGGCTTGTATTCTGGATGCTTTTTTTTTTTTGACAGGCAGAGTGGACAGTGAGAGAGACAGACAGACAGAAAGGTCTTCCTTTTGCCGTTGGTTTACCCTCCAATGGCTGCCGCGGTTGGCGTGCTGCGGCCGGCACACCCCGCTGATCCGAAGCCAGGAGCCAGGTGCTTATCCTGGTCTCCCATGCAGGTGCAGGGCCCAAGGGCTTGGGCCATCCTCCACTGAATTCCTGGGCCACAGCAGAGAGCAGGACTGGAAGAGGGGCAACCGGGACAGAATCCGGCGCCCCGACCGGGACTAGAACCTGGTGTGCCGGCGCAGCAGGCGGAGGAATTAGCCTAGTGAGCCGCGGTGCCAGCCTGTTTTTCTTCTGATCTAGCTCTCTGTTTATGGCCTGGGAAAGCAGTGGAAGATGGTCCAGATGTTTGGACCCCTGTACCTATGTGGGAGACAGAAGAAATTCCTGGCTTCAGATTGGCCCAGCTCTAGCCATTGCAGACATTTGAGAGGAGTGAACCAGAGGATGGAACATCTTTCTCTCTGTCTTTTCCTCTGTCTGTAACTCTACCTCTCAAATAAGCAAATAATTTTTTTTTAAAGTTACCAGATGACATTGTAACTGGTTGCTTACATGTCTGTACCTCCTTGGACTGTAGGCCCTGAGATGGCAGAGGACATGGACTCTCTTTGGGAACCTTTGTAATCTATATAGTTCCTTATTATAATGAGGAGTCAATGACTGATTTCTGGATGTGTGTCTTCCCAGTAAGGCCATAGGGAAAACTGAAGAGAATTATCCTCCCAACTCTTCCACTATGCAACTGGAAGAGTTCTATGACTGGATTTCCTTCCACATGGCAGCATTCTTATTTATAAAATAAAGGAATTGGATAGTTTCAGGATCCCAACCATCTTCAACCAAGTACAGCAATATCTTATCCTAATAATTGCTACCTAAACCCTATAACAAAAGATTTCTGAACTTTAAATCAATCAGGATTTAAAAAAAAACTTTAAAATCTATTTATGGAAATCCCACTGCTTACTTTCTTTTAAATAAGTGAAGACTTTACTTTAGGTGTAAGGCATTGGGATTTTCCATGGTTGGTTAAGTCTATAGAGAGAAAGCAACATTCAAGCAGGAGAAGTGCTTATTAAATATGACACCCTGTCAAGAAATTTCAGAGAAATCAAATCTAGGAAATCCTCCTTTCTCAAGAACCTTGTTCAGAATTCTGTCTAGCTAGAATTCTGGACTCTGGATCAGCTTACAGTATTTAGTCTCTACTTAGATAATGAGGAAGACATGATGGCCAGAGTTGAGAGGTTCCAGAAAAATGGTACAGGAAAGAAGAGGGAACCTCTAAACTCAAGCTCTTCACTTGAAATCTCAGGGTCTACCCAGTAATGTGCTGTGGGAACAACAGCTTGCTTAGGCACTGGAGAAATTCAACAGTATTAATAGGCATGCTGGTAATGTGACACTTTGTGCTGACTCAGTCTATATTAAAAATAAAAGCTGTATCTTAATTGCCAAATCTTTGAAAGGAAAGAAGGAGAAGATTTTACTTCTTTATGTTTATTCTCCTTCATTACATTTTCATTTGTGAGATCTCAAAAAAGATGTGGCCAACTTTAATCATTCAAAGTCCCTAGCACTGGAGTTGCATAGAGATAATCCTTCATCTCTCCATTTTATGGGCAAAGGGAGGTATCAAGAGATTAAGTGTCTTCTTGGAAGCTTCTCCCTGGACTCATATGACAGCATTTTCTGGTTCCCTTTCAACTTCTCTGTGTTCCCTTATCCTTTTCCTGGATCCTCTCCAGATGTCCTCAGTGTGGTGCCCTCCAGCTCCCTGCCCTTGATCCTTCTGCCTCCCCTGAACACTCTCCTATCTTCAGCTATCACTTTTGTTCTGATCTCACAACTATGTAATGGTGCTAAATTTCCAAACTAGCCATAGAAAGCCTTGATCTGAATATTCCTTTTATTATCTCAAGTTTACTTCTCTCTCCACTAACACATCTCTACCCTTATTCACCCAAACCATCAGTCTGTGGACAGAAGCTCATCCATGGATCCTTTCTCTCCTTCATCTCTCAAATCTGATGTCATTAACGCTTGTTGATACTTGTTACCTTCAGATTCTTTTCTGCCACTCCTTTGCCCATCATCTCTCAGATCCATGTATCACTAAAATACACTTCTACAAATTATCACAATTCCCAGTTTTTCCTAGTCCCAATCTATCATCTTTCCCCAAATTTCTTCAGGGTCTATATTGTCATGTTGTTTTCTTCTCCAGAGTCTTAGGACACCTTTTATTGCCTGCCATATCATGTCAAAGCTATTATGTCCAGTTCAAGGTCCTGCTGCTCCCAAGCTAGACACTCATCTCAATCATTTTCTTTTCCCCTACAAGTTCAGACTCATTTCACCTCTTTTCCTTTGCTTCCATGCTCCCTCAACTTAAAATGCCTTTCTTCTTCACCACCATCCATCCCCTCCTTGTTTCCTTCTCTGATTACTCACGTGTTCTTTCTCCTGGCAAATATTAGACTGTGTTTAGTTGTGTTTCATTTCCAATTTTTTCCTTGTTGTTAAACACATAATATTTTCAAGTTATCAGCCTGATTACATACTTTCAGGAGAAAGGATGAAAACTTCTTGTAGTGCTTTTATATCCTTTAAGATATGCGTTTATAATGGACTTGCAATAAGTTATCACTCACTGATAAAGGTTATATGCCAGTACAATGAATTCATGAAATAAGGACCCAAAAAGCTAATATTGAAAGAAAACCATAAGGTATCTGCACAGCAAAGTTGGCACCATGTACCAGACAACTTCATAATCTTGCTATATCTTCTTTATTTCCTAACTTAACCCATAGAAGATAGGATGCTATACTTTTAATCAATTACATGGAAAGTGGAATGGAAAATGTGTCCATTAAATTTCTAAGTGATAACAAGTGAAAGGTAATAAAAGTTAGCCTCAAAATTTGGAGACATCATCAAATAAGTGTATATAATTTCAGTTCAAGACTAGCTGAGACCCTAGGATCCTATGGAAGTAAATCTCAGTAAGTCTTAATTGGCTTGTCAAGTCTATATTAATCATCAAGAGGTTCCAGGGATCTAGCTACAACAGAATGCCAAATAACATGTTGCTTCATACTACAGTGTTCTGATAAAAACTATAGTGGTAGCCTTCGCATTTTCGGCATGGCATCCAACAAATCCAGCAATTGAGACATAAAATACCTCAAAATTACAGGAAGTTTGAGGCCCAACCTGCTGCTGTTGTGGCTGCTTTCCACCCAAGCATTCTATTGGGCCTTTTAAGTTCCCCTAATGTACAGTTTTCAGGGTTTGGGATACCAAAATTCTAGCAAAGGGGACTACTGTTGTTTTTTTTTTTGCAAACTCTGAAATCTCCTCTCTGTACCCTGACACTAAGAGCTTTTTTGTAATAATTGCACAAACACTTTTTGACAGTATTCTAGTCAGCTATCCTGAACACAAAAGGGATACATCACAATTCAGACTTGGTGATCCGGAGAGCAAAGCAAGATTCTTTAATAATGTTGT
Source organism: Lepus europaeus (assembly GCF_033115175.1). Taxonomy (NCBI): domain Eukaryota; kingdom Metazoa; phylum Chordata; class Mammalia; order Lagomorpha; family Leporidae; genus Lepus; species Lepus europaeus. The sequence continues at coordinate 93,849,467 of NC_084827.1, forward strand.
ATGAATAGTAGATTTGGAAAGGTAGCTGTGATTCCAGTAGGTACTTTTAAAAATTGCCACTCCATTGTCAAAGAACTTCATCCAGAGCCAAGGGCAAAGGAGAACACAGGCTCCATTGGGAACACTGGCCTTGGGACCATAATTCTGGACTCTGCCACTCACTCTCTGCATGACCTTAGACTCAGGGTCATCACCTGAGGAGAGGGGGTGGAGCTAAGTTGTATCTAATATAAAGCATAAATTATATGTAACTTAAATTAGACATCATCATTATAATATTTCTAGGTACTCTCCTCTGCATTTTGAAATCTGGTCTCTTTAAAAGTAGAGTTGCAATGAACATGTGGTCAGAATACTGAATTCTAGCTTTCCTGACTCCACCTTCCTAAAAGCTACTGATTGCACTTACATCACTGAGCGCTTTCTGGGCTTGGGCGACCCTCCTCAGTTCCGGGCTGTCATTGTACGGGTAAAACAAACTTTTGTCTGCTTCCCAGTCTTCAGTGTAAAGTTTCTAAATTGGAAAAGAAGGAAAAGGTATGAGAAGGTGAGATCACGTTTACATGAGATACAGAGCTTTTATCTCATGCATTCACAGCAAAACGAACCAAGGGCAAGGTTTCAGAAAAGGTAAATAAAATTCACAGATTAACTTCCCCTTGCTCTCCATCCAAGTCATTTTATTAATAACTTCTCTGGCTTCTCCTAATAAATCTCATTCTGGGTGGGGAAGATGTGTTTTATGTCCTCTCTGTTACTTAACCTGCCTCCTACAACAAGTGCTAACATGGCTTGAGGAGCCAGGAGGCAGCTCACACAGTTTCTGTCACAAAAATAAACCTGTCGTAAGAGTGACAACACGGTCTACAGAGGTACTATGTGGCTCTCTTGGCTGTTTCCCAGGTGTATCTTCATCATCCCCATTCACTTCCCACTGGGTTGCTCAAGTTCCCAAAGGACTGTCTCCAGTCCACTGTCCCAGAGTTCTCTCAGCCCCTCTTTGCCAAGCTCCTTTTTCCTACATTCCCTCATATCTAAAGATTACGCACAAAAAAGATTGGGGGACTGTATTCTGGATTACCATGCATTTACTAGGTACTGCTCTAGTGTATTTGGTAGGATGACACAGGAAGACTCAAGTGGAGATGGAGGGGCTGGTAGGGCAGGGCTGGTTAGGCTGCCTCTTGTGACACCAACATCCCATGTAGTGACCTTTCAGGTTCTGGCTATTCCACTTCTGATCCAGCTTCCTGCTAACGCACCCGGGAAGACAGCAGAAAATGGCCTGCGTACTTGGGCACCTGCCACCCATGAGGGAGATCTGGAGGGAATTCTTGGCTCCTAGTTTTGGTCTAGCCCAGAGTTGGCTGTTGTGGCCATTTGAGGAGTAAACCAGTAGATGAAAGATATTTCTCTTTCTGTCACTCTTCCTTTCAAATAAATATAAAAAACAAAAATAAGACCAAGCACTGGTGATGGAGCAGGGGCCCTTACCTTACTGAACATGGCTGTGTTCTTAATGGCCTGGACAAGTTCAGGGGCATCAGGGGGAAGCAGGTACTTATCCTTGGTGTCTTCCCAGTTCTGCTTGTATAAAACCTAGATAGAAACAGCAGAGTGTCAATGGCTTGATGCTTCACCCAAGGGCATGAGGATTTAAAGAAAAAAGGTAGAGTCACAGAGGTGTCCTCACATGAAGGCTGCTGACATGTTACCGGAACACTGACCATGTCAACATCCTGTAACACTTTTCCTGCCTTAGTGTTGACTTGAAAATTCTCATGTTTTGAACTAAATCATGATTCTGATTCTCCATAGATCCCTTCCACAGATTGCAACCAGTCATTGGCTCAATTTGGCTGGCAGACATGTTTCTCTTGACTTGCATGGTATTTAAATTTATTTGGTTGCCTACACTTGAAATTTGAAAATTTCTTATAAAAATCCAGCTCCTGGGGCCAGCACTGTGGCGCAGTGGGTTAAAGCCCTGGCCTGCAGTGCTGGCATCCCATATGGGCACCGGTTCTAGTCCCAGCTGCTCCTCTTCCCATCCAGCTCTCTGCTATGGCCTGGGATGGCAGTAGAAGATGGCCCAAGTCCTTGGGCCCCTGCACCCACATGGGAGACCCAGAAGAAGCTCCTGGCTCCTGGCTTCAGATCGGTGCAGCTCCAGCTGTTGTGGCCATCTGGGGAGTGAACCATCAGATAGAAGATCCCTCTCTCTCTCTCTCTCTCTCTACCTCTTTCTCTACCTCTCTACCTCTCTCTGTAATTCTGTCTTTCAAATAAATAAAATAAATCTTTAAAAAAAAAAAACTAGCTTCTGACTGCTTTTAAAAAGAAATAAGAGACTCCAGTGACATGAGACTGTTCTCTGCAGCGACTACCTGGTGCTGAGTCCCAGCTGCATCTTTGGGCAGGGCATGGACTCTCTAATCCACCCATAGCTTCTGTGGGCACCACCTTGGTCGTCTGTGTAGCCTTCCTGGTGCATGTGGGCATTGCATTCACACTGCCTATAGGACTTCTGAGCAGGATCAGGCCTGCCTGGTTTTTTTGCCTCTTAGACAAGGCAGAAGCAATGCATATACTGTTTCATATTCCAGTCATCCCCACCTTGTCCTTACCTTACTGACTTGCTGCGACACTTTCTTTGCATGTTCAATATCTTTTGCTTTTTCATCTACGTGACAAATAGTTTTAGCAACATCGCCATCCATTCGATACTTAACCTACAAAAGAAATGCATAATCGGAGTTCATGACAGGCATAAATATGTAGTATTAAAGAGCATTAAATCCAATGACTAAAAATTTGCATCATAAAGCAAACTCTCTTCATTTTAGCTAGAAAATGGCAATCTTCAAAGATCCTTGGAGCACCCATATCTACAGCTCATCTGCTTTCCTGGCTAAGCATCTAGCTGGTGGCTGCTTCTTGGCCTCACCATCCTCCAATATGGAGGACCACACTGACTGAGTTGGAGCATCCATCTCACAGTTTCCACTCAAAGTAAATTGTTAAGCCACACCTTTAGAAGTCTCTCTGGGTTCACATTTACAGCAATATAACTGTGACCAGAGCTTGCTCTGCATTTCTGGAATAACTCACAATAATTTCATTCCTTTCTCCCTACAAATACTTAGAGCTCTCCTCCCGCCGTGACCACATATTCTTGAAACGTCTTTCTCCTTTTCCTGTGATGCAGCCCTGTGATGCAGCCCACCTCACTGAGTTGATCTTGTACTTTCTTGATTCTGCGAAGTTCCGGGGTATCGGATGTGCTGGCATATGGCTGTCCTTTTGCTTTCTCATAATTCTCCTTGTATTTATTCTGAAAAGGATATCAGATGTTAGCCTAAAACCTGACAAATAGCAGCAGGAATTTCAGGCAACACACTCATCCCTATCTAATTAAAAATAAAGAAACTCCAAGTTACAATTGTCAGCTATGACAGCTTTCTTTTTGTTCCCTTCCCTGACTCTTAAGAACACTGGAACAGATTTGTTAATTGCTCTTCCTAAACAATTGGATCCTGGAGACAGCAGAAACTCTTCACAGCTTATTTTATTGAAAGTGTCCTAGAATGATTCTCTTCAGGGTTTTTTTTGTCTAAATTCATATATGTGTCTGTGTGTGTATCACCTGAGTTTCAATTGTTTTATAAAACATAGAACTTGAGTCTGTAAAGATCTGATTGCTAATATAATACAAAAATACTCATTCAGAAGTTGCAGCTAACCCTCAGTGGTTTAAGTAGCTGGGACACTGGCTGAATTAATGGAAACTCTGAATTAGGGACTATTGTGTAACAGAATTCAATATTATTATTTCTGGTAAATATACAAGAAATTCTTGCTTTAACAATAATGTGCATAACTTATCATCATTAAAACTTCAAAGGCAGTGGAGTGGTTAACAATTTAAATTACACTACTTGTTACCAACCACTTTGAAACTATCAGAGACCTTTGCCAGTATTTTGTTCAGAATATCCAAAATTCTAGGATCATAGGGTCTGAATTAATGAGATTTTTGGCAATAAATTGGCAAAAAATTTCTTTGTGGAATATTGCAGTGGTAAAGGAGGAATTAAAATCTTGTTTTAGAAACCTAAGTCTTAGATCATTCAAGAATCTACAAAAGAAATTAACCTAAGAATGTGAAGCAGTTAACACTTAACCAAAAGTGAGTATTCATCAGCCAATCACAACAGGATGCCTTTGATATAAACTTCAGTCCTAGATAATCCAGCATTCTTCTATATTTCATTTCTTAAACCTCCAGAGGAAGTGCAGTCAAGCCACCAAGTCAGACCTCAGCCCACCACGGACAGTTAACAAATTAGATCCATCTCTCTGGGCAGCTTTTCCAACTCCTTCTGCACAGGCTCCAGCCCCAGAACAATTTAACCAGAATGACCTGAGCAGGCTGTTTCAAAGGTCCCAAAGGAGTCGCTGTGTGGTCCCAGTTAAAAACTCTTGTGCTAGGACACAAACATTCTGGTCCTTAATTCCAAAGAGTTTAGTCTGCCCTTAGTTTTCTAAGCTACATGTTCCTCACTATTCTAACCTCTTAAAGTTCTTCTTATACACATTTAGCTTGTCTATTTAAGAGGCTCTGAGTAGACATTGTAGCACAGTGGGTTAAGCCACCACTTGGGATGCCCACATCTCATATCAGAGTGCTGATTCAAGTCCTGGCTCCTCTGCTTCCCACCTAGCTTCCTGCCCATGAGCCTGGGAAGGCAGCAGAAGGTGGTCCAAGTACTGGGGTTCCTAACACCCACATGGGGTTTCAGGCTACCGGCTTCAGCCTGGTTTTAGCCCTGGCTGCCGCAGGCATTCGGGAAATGAGCCAGCAAGTGGAGGAGCTTGCATTTGTGTTCTTTCTCTCTCCCTCTTCCCCTCTCCCTGCCCTCCCCCTTTCAAATAAGTAATAAGAGCCAGCATTGTGTCATAACAGGTAAAGCCGCCATCTGTGACACTAGTATCCCATATAAGCACCGATTCATGTCCTGGCTGCTTTGCTTGCAATCCAGCTCCTTGCTAACGGCCTGGAAAAAGCAGAAGATGGCCCAAGTGCTGTACCCCTGCTACCTACATGGGAGACCTGGAAGATGCTCCTGGCTCAGCCCTGGTGTTTGAGGCAATCTGGGGTGTGAAACAACAAATGGAAGATCTCCTTCTGTCTCTCCCTTTCTCTCTCTGTAACTCCGACTTTCTAATAAATAAATCTTTAAAAAGGTAAAAAGAGGCTCTTCTGCTCAGAAATAGTGTAAAAAGTTGTTTCGATGAGCTAACATCAAATCTATATTTATGATTTCATCATTCTAGATTGGCTAACTCAGAGTGATTAAATACTAATAAATGTTTTATAACTGACCATTTTGCAGGAATAATTTCAATAAGGAAGCTTTCCCTGATGCTGCAATGGTACAGATGAATTACATGAAAGGAAAATCCAAGAGTCATAATAAAGAGCTTATATTACTGCAAAGTACACTCTGTTTTCATACAAAGCTAAAAAAAAACCAGAATCTAGCCATCATCCCAAACAGACTAATAATTTCTCAATAATAAACCCAGGTTGTCAGAAGTTGTTTTGAACTTACTGAGCTAAAAAGATCCTGCATTTTCTGACTGTGTGCAATGTAGGGGGTCATGAACTTTGAAGAATCCACTTTCCTCCGGATGACCTTCTTCCTTTCCACCGGCTTTGCCGGTGCTGGCTCCGCCAGCGCTGGTTTGGAAGTTTCCGATTGCCCATAGTCAGATGTGGTCCTTGTTGTCGTAGTTTCATAGATTTCTGTTATCGTCTGAAATTTTCACACACAGTTAATATTGTAATGCAAGAAAAAAAAAACTGTGGGACCATGATCCTAATATACATTATTCTAGTTCTGAGTCAGATTTACATTCCTGGTGTTACTTCTCCATATCCCAAACAGGCCAAAGCAAGAAACCACACACCATCTCCACATAAAGGTCATCAGGTTACATAAATCTGAACATTGATTCTCAGAGATAGTATAGAGTGAAATGGTTACTTCTGTTAATTTGCAACACAGCCTAAACATTACATTTACAAAAAGCCACTCAAACACTTCAAGGTAGTACAAAAATCAGAAATAATATATTCTCCAACATTTGAAAATCTTCTTAAGTTGTCTGGGTGAAGTAAAAGCAAATTTGGAATTTGGGGTTGAAAGATTAAGAGAAAGCAATAAAGCTCAAATTGATGACTTTAATATTAACTTTTAAATAATCAAGAAAAAATGAGTTGCTTGTTCTGTAGGCATTCTCCACTGTAGTATGAGACAAAGAATAACAGACTGAAAAAACAAAAATCACTACAATATTATAAGTGACTACCATTCTCTAGACTTAGTTAAAAACTAATGTAAAATTAATGCCCTTAACACTAATAAATGGTTGAGTGGACAAGACTAATGATGACAACGTAATGGGGAATTATTCTCACAACAGTCTTGTGTATGTAGTAGGTGGAAAATTCCCATTTCTGACAATAGCTATTCCAGAAGAAAAGAAGACTTAATATTTGAGTCTAGACCAAGGTTAAAAATACCGCATGCTGGGGTGGGCATTTGGTGCTGCAGTGCAGACACCACTGGGAGACCCACATTCTATATTAGAGCACCTGACTTTGAGTTCTGATTCTGCTCAAGACTCCAGCTTCCTACTACCACACATCCTGGGAGGCAGCAAGTGATGGCTCAAGTAGTTGGGTCTTTGCCAGACACATGGGAGACCCAGATTGAACTTCCAGCTCCTGGCTTTGGCCTGGCAGAGCCCTAGCTGTTGCAGGTGTCTAGGGAGTGAACCAGCAGATGGGAGCTTGTTCTTTCTCTGCCTTTCAAATAAATAACTTGTAAATGGAAATAAAAAGCACTGCATGTAAGAAAAGAAGATAATGGGGGCCAGCGTCGTGGTGCGAGTAAAGCCACCACCATGCTGGCATTCCATGTGAGTACTGGTTTGTGTCCCAGCTGCTCCATTTCTAATCCGGCTCCCTGCTAGTAGCCTGGGAAAGGCAGTGGAAGGTAGTTCAGGTCTCTGAGAGAATTGTATACTTATCAAAGTGCCTGTTCAAGTGCTGGTTACTCTGCTTCCAATTCAGCTTCCTGCTAATGCACCTGGGAAGCATCACATGATAGCTTATGTGCCTAGGCTGCTGGTGCCCATGTAGAAGATTGAATGGATTTCTGGGCTCCTGGCCTCAGCCTGGTCCAGCCCTGGTTGTTCTGGGCATTTGAGGAGTGAAGCAGTGGATGGAAATCTGTGTGTGTGTGTGTTGCTCTGCCTCTCAAGTAAATGAAAATAGTATTTTTAATTTTGAAAATGAAAGATAGGCAGCCAAGTCTTCAACTCCTCTCACAATATCATTTCATTCACAGCTAATATCATCTGTATTAAAGGGGGAGTTCTAATGTCAATAATGAAAAAAAAATTTAACAAGGAAATTGTACATCCATGAAAACTCCCCTTAGTGTTGCTGTCTGCCGATTACTGTTAATGCATGGATTACTGTGAGAAACTAACCAATTGAGAGCAAATACAGATGTTAGCTTCATGCAGTTGCAGGCTGTGGGTGCAGGCTTCAGAATTAGCTGTCTATATCCCAATTCATCACACTCCAAGAGAAGCCACTCCATGCAGAAAATGAAGCATTAGTGATGGATTTCACCTAGGGAGACAGGGCTTGTGGGAGTTCCAACTTGGAATATTTATGGACATGGCTTTCTCAGAATTCTCAAGTGTTAAAATCTGAGTAGCAATTCATTGTGTCATCAGGGCCAAAGCCTGAGAGCCACCATGCTAGGGGCAAAGACAGGACTCCACAATGAAACAGCTGGTCCCTAAGCCAATCAGAAGGCCTAGGCCATCCCTCCTGCTGCAGTGGGAGAATAAGAACAGCCACTGATGTTACTCTTATTAGCATTGTCTACACAGAAAATGACACGTGATCAACAGGAGAGACCACGCCCTGCCATCTTGGATATATCAACAGTGAGACCGCCCATCGACAGGTAATATTTGTTCTTTTATCACCAGTGTCTGGGCATAGATAGGTGAGTGACTCTCACTCAGAAAATGCTTTTTTTGCCATCTCTGTGGCCCCAGGAAGTCTGAGAGAGGAGAAGTTCCCTTGAGCTTCAATGAGAACACAGTTCATGCAGGTGTGGCTGGGCCTTACCTCTCCTGGCACCTCTTCATAAACTGTCTCCTCCGTGTAGTACTGTGAATAGAGCAGAGGCAGCGGCCTGAGAACCAGAGAAAAACCAGCTCCCTCTGCCTCTGCTGCACCACTGAGGTCCCTTCTCTAGCTCTGCTGGCTTGGAATAGCTACAGGAAAGGCGGAAGTGAGGGAGCCTGCACTTTCACCACGTGGAGCTTAAGAAAGCTAAAATGAGCATTATTAGACTGGGCAAAGAGATGCAGAGAGACGAGCAAGGTGTCGCGGGCTGCTATCCAATCAGGGGAAGCCATTTTACTGGGTCAAGAACAGTGTTCCGAGTGTGTGGTTGGACAAGGAGGAGCTTCAATAAGACTCACTGTTTGCTAACAGCAAAACAGAAACCCCAGTGTAAACAAAATGTTTCAATGGATTTTATCATGGAAATCATAAGATCCAAAAGCATACACACATCTCAATTATTTCTCTACTCCTCTGCATATTAAAGAACAAGAATTTCTTCCATAGTCCTGGATGAGTCCTTTTCAAGTGTAATGGCCCCAAACGGGTGCTAAGATGAAACTCGGTAGACACCAAGGGAAGAAGGAAGCCGGTGAGAAGACTCCACCATGTAACATGGAGAAGCAAGGCTGCTACTTACTGCTGAAGGCTCCAAGATGCCTGCAGCCAGGATCTGAGACAGAGTCTACTTTTGTTCTACGTCTGACATCACCAGCAATAAATAGATGCACACAGAAACTGGCTGACATTTTGTTTCAGATGCGTAAGGGGAGTGGAATTCTGCCCCAACCATATCTCGCTCTGCAGGGCACAGAGAAGGAAAGGCTCCTGCAGGCCAAGGCACACAACAAAAGGGATAAAAACGAAACGCTCAGCTCATTTTCTCAGTCCACAAAATGCATCTCATTGCATGTTTTGTTTTTTCTTATCTGTGCCAACAGAACATTTTCTAAAAGGAAGGAAAATGCTGAGAGTCAAGATGTCCCTCAATGGCCTTCCTTCTGCCCTCGGTGCAGCAGACCACGGCCCAGTTGTGTCACTGCTGACAATAGGCCACCTGTTCTATTCCCCTGTTAAAGTTGTCTAGTGTCCCTCATTTGTGTCTTCGTGTTCTTGTGCTACTTTAAAGTCTCTTTTTTTTCCTGCATGTCCTTACACATAACAACAGAAATCATGAGTTCTTCAGGATAGAGAATTGTTCTTTTATATTTGTCATTTCAGCACGGAGGATATTAGGAAACTGTTTGATACTAACACTACTTGGAGTCATTCCTCTCGTCACACGAAACATCAGTGACCAAAATGAATGATTCGTAACTATTTTGGATTTTCTTAGCACCCAAGTAAAAGCTGTATTTCAGGAGCCATTCAATTTCACCATTGCTGGGCTCTCACAACTGGTAAATATGTCTTAGAAATAAGCTTACAAAACCAGCAACATTATCCAAATGGTTGGCATTCACTTGTATGCCAAATCTCACTTCTTTTTTTTCAGAGCTGTGCCACTAATTAGATCCTTGCTTCTTTCTCTTTCTTTCCAAGTTTAAGTTTGAGTAAAGAGTGACAGAATACATTTCAGATGGCCAAGCTCCCTATGAAATATATTTTTAAAGCTAGATTCTTTCTGTGTTCTAAACTCTTCCCCAACCATTTTCTCGTCTGCCTCATCTCACTGTCATGATCTTTTTTAAGGTCAAAAAGATCTCGGTTCAGCACTGTCTGGTAGGTAGCCTATTAGTTTAGCACCTGCTGGCCAGAAGCAGAAACAATAATGAGAGTAAAATGGCAAGGATAGGATGCCCAAAAAAGCACCTTCCGTTTTTATGACACCTAGTTAAATCCATCAAGTCTAGCACTAAGGATAATATCCAGGGAAAACGAACACAACTATTTTAAGGAAGACAAAGGACATTTAAGTTGGAAGCTTAGATTGTTCCTGGTATTATCGTCATTGGGAAGACAATTTAATTTACAATTGTGTGTTAGAACCTATTAGTCTGACCTTTTGGAACGGAAGTAAAATGCTCACTAGTGGTAATATTGAAGATGGAGGATCTCACCATCTACATTTAAACCAGAGAGATTGATTGTTATATTGTATGAAACTCATTCTTTATGACGAGTGCATGTTATCCATACCCTTCACTAACAACAGCAATTTTATTTGTAGAATAAAATAGAATTTTATTCATCTAGATGTAAATTGATCAATAATATAATTTTCCTGAGACTAATCTTGATACTTTCATCTGGAATTTATTCCGAGTAGCTCTAGTCATTAATTTCCGTCTTTTGAAAAAGCACAGATTTTCAACCACTTCCAAGAGTCCCAGGTTTTCATGTTTATATATTCATAATTAATTGGTCCTTTTTAAGTACTCTCAGATTCATGGCAATGTATCTATGCAGATTGTAGTCCCAAGTGATTAGATTTTATTTCTACAATGTGAAGTGAAGGAAAAATTGCAATATGATAAAAACAAAATGATATAAACTAAATATAAAATAAGTAACAAGGTTGTAAAATGTGTCAGATATCTACTAATAATCTGGAGGAACTATTTCAAGCTAAAGTGGTCTTTGTTCTTATTTAAAATCCAAAAGCAAACACTAGTCTTGCTCTCTCGGGTGAATGTAATGGCGTAGCTGGGAGAGTGTGGTCCCAACTGTCACGTATGACCTTCATGAGTTTATTTATGCATGAGTGTTTGTCTGTGTACATGCATGCACATATACATGTATAATGCCTCATATATGTAGATAACCTCCTATGTGTGATTATTCTGAATAACGAACCCACATTGCCCTATGGATAATCAACAAGTTGAAGCCGAGAGTAAGCAGTAGCTTTTTCTTGTTACTATGCTGAGAAACAGCCCGCTGTTCAGACTGTTCCCTTCATCACCTCTGTCCCTTTGATCAGTGAGATTGCAAAGTGGGGAGTAAAGCAGTTTTAGATCACAAAACCCACCTATACTTTGTGGGGTTTTCTCTTTCGAGAGTTTAAAGAAAAGCAAAAGTAGGAAACAATGATATTTCCTCTCAGTTCTAGATCTCACATAATTATAGTGAAACTGAACGTAAAATATGCCTTTCTTAGGCTTTCCTGATGACTCTTTGTGGAATAGATGATGTATTTTGCGAATGATTACTTCACCTACATGACTTTGATTGTCACTACATAAAACACTTAGCTGTCAACTGTTTTATTTAAATCTTACCTCCACCACCTCCTCATATTCTTCATCATCTGCCATTTTCCCAGAGTAGTAGTGGCACCTACAAACTTCTCATATGCCATACAAATGAAAATACATTAGAATCTATCCCCAATACAGAAATTGTCTTATAGCATTATAAAAACAAATAAAAACTAGTCTATTCTAAATATTTATATATTTTTGCAGGCCTAGGAAGATTTTTAAAATATAGGTCCATACAATGAAGCCTCATAACTCTTTCTCCTTATTGCATCAATAATGGGTTAAGTAAAGCTACTTCTATGTGAACAATTTAGTTAAAGCTGTAAAAGCAAATTGAGCTAAGGAAATGAAGGATTTGGGACTCAAGGAAGAGAGAATTTAAACTTGCAAACACTTGAGAAAAAAGAAACATTTTTCAGGCAAAAATTTTACCGAAAAGGAGGTCAGCTTGGTTTTTAGAAGCTAGAACTTATCACACCAAATTTAGTTTTCTATACTGCTCTAATTCACTGTCCGTAACATATCTTATGATTCAAACCACAGCACATGAAAAGAAATCTGCTGATAAATTCTCAATGAAAAAGAGCAACCTCAAGGCAACAGGCTTATTTTCTTCCCGAACACCATTGGCTTGTATGAATTTTTCTCTCTCTGTAGCGCTTGTCCAAACCTGAAAAGTAACAAGGCTTTAGAGCATTGCTTGAAGAACATGTAAGACTGTAGGTCTTGGCCCGCGCTTCTAATTCGGGAAGTAACGACAGGCCCTCTCAAGGCCTTCGCCGTTGACACCAGGCAATGGGACGCTGGCTACCAGCGGATGACGACTCGGAGCAGCTGTCCCTTCACCCAGAGATGTTTGCCATGTAAACCAATCCCCCGCAGTGGCTGGTTTTGTTAAGCTAGCGAAACTGCCACTCCTTCGGAGGCACATGAAGCCCAGTGGAACAGGATAAATATAGAGGCATAGAAAATATAGATCTCTTTCTTACTAATACATCTAGGGGGGAAAAAACTGAAGGCAAGAAATTAAAAAAAGAGAGAGAGAGACAAGACAGCCAACTTGGCTGAGCCATAAATCGGTTAGTGTAGGACTTGATCCTCATCACACACTCTGCAAGTCAGAATTAGTAGGCTCTGGGGGAGCAGTGGGGTTACAGACTTTGCTAGCCACCATTTCCATCACCACGTTCCCCCGTTATGACCCAAAACTCTGAAAAATACTTCAGGGAAAATGGTGGGCGGTCTCCTGAAAGAACATGACAGAAACAGGCAGAAGCTGGCCTTACCTTCAATCTACCAAACAAATTTCCTCAGCAGCAAAGCCTCTCCCACCTCTCCCCTCCTGAGCACCCCAGGCAAGAGCTGAGAGCCAGCGTGGTGCCTGGTCTCTGAATTATCACGTGACCGGAGCAGCCAATCACAGCTTGCCTTGCTCAAATTTCAGAAGCTAAATATACTGAGTGATCTTCTGAAAACCACCTGTTCATCAATTCCACTAAAGGATAAAGGGTAACAAATTGCTTGCTTAGAACTATTGAAATGCAGCGGAATTTTACCTAACTTCCAGGCTCTGAGGTTCAAATTCAGGGTTAATTTCTCATTTACTGTGGCTCTGTTCAATCCCATACACATGCAAAAGAATTTAGGAGAAAACAACCATGACTTTGAGAGGCTTTGGCCCTCCCATAACTGTTTTCTTTGCGTCCTTTGCCCAGTCTTCACGGAGGCACCCATTCTCACCCTCTCAAGGTGACCTGGTAAACGTTCTCACCTGCACAAAGCTCCCCAGCTGAGCTACAGGTTAGTGACCTGTGTTGATACTGAGAGAAGCTGAGGAATTAAGATCTAGAACACACTAGATTGGCAATATCAATTTTTAAAAATGTGATGACTGAAGTTGTAGGTGTAAATATTTGATGAGACACTAGGTAAGGTATCCACAAGGTGTAGAGAGATTGGGCTCCTGATTTTCCTATTCCCGAACCATGGAGTCATTCAAAAATCACTGCCCTCATTGAAATCCTCACATTCATTGCCTTCAGCCTCCCAAGGTAAGGCCAGCTGCTAGGCATTCGCATCCATCTTCTGTGGGCCTGGGTTACTAGAATTCCATTAAATCTGATGACTCTTGGATCCTAGAAGCAAAGTATGAATGCAGCACAAAAAGACTCAATTTCTGAGCAGCAAAAGCAGATAAAACGGAAACCAGTAAATGACCAGGAGGAAATACTGCCCTGTGAGGCAAGTCAGAATTTAAAACTTATTTTGTAAAAATTATCACAATTTCCATATTACAGAGGTACTACAAAATGTACATGGGAAATGTGTATCCTCAAAAAACTGCATGGATTTCAAAAGTGTTTTAAACTACAGTAAACTTTTAACTCAGTTTTGTCAGGAACTTCTTGAAGTACCTTCATAACTCTCACCCTTGTGCTTTCTTTGCCCCTGAACTATTTTTAAAATTTAAAATCTAATTTTGTCTATAGGTCTCTGTGTCCTGACACAGGGCATCAGAAATCACAAGCTGTTGCAGGACAAAGAACTGTTCTTTCTCTGGGTTGTTCCTGAATCCAGACAAAACCCTCTGGGCCACTCACATCTTGATGGGGATTTGAAACTAAACATAGCATAAAAGTTCTAGTTAAATCTTGGGAACTAATCTTATGCCTCAAACATATGTACCTCTCCCCTTTCCATGATTCCTGTAGGGGTAAATGAAATTCAACATCATTTTGTCACCTTCACTGCTCATGTGTGTTCTCACAGGTCTATGACTAAGGGATATTTGTGTAATGTGAGATCATTCACTAGGTAGCTGCAACCTAAAAGAATTGGGATTTATGTTTCATTACATGATTTAAAAGGTGTTGTTAAACTGAAAAATCAGACAGGGCAGGGCTCTTTTTAAAGAAGCATAGTATAAAATTATATAAGGTAAAAAATAAGCATAAACCTTAAAGGTAGTCAATGTTAAGTCTCAGTTTTTTTTTCAAAAAGTTTTATTTCTTTGTTTCTGTTTATTTGGAACACAGAACAACAGAGTGAGAGGCCTTTCTTCTGCTGGTTCTCTCCCACAAATGCCCATAACAGGTAGGGCTGGGCCAGGCCAAAGTCAGGAGACTGGAACCCCATCCAGGTCCTCCATGGGACTGGCAAGGACCCAAGTACTTGAGCCATCACCTGCTGCCTCCCAGGGTGCTCATTAGCAGGAAGCTGGATTACAAGTGGAGTGGGGACTTGAACCCAGACACTCTGATATGGGATGCAGGTATCCCAAATGGCATCTGAGGGGTGTGCCACAACACCCACCCCTCAAACAGTTTCAATGTAGATACTGACATAAATTTATACTTAACAATATATGATAGGCATCTTTTATGAAACTTCATAGATATATCTTCATTTAATTTTGGAAAATATATTGAAATTTAGAACGTAATTTGTTTAATCATTACTTCATACACACTTAGGTTGTCTCAAGTTTTTTGCTATGACAAAATAAAACAATGCAAAACACAAAGTAAGCATCTCTACACATTATCTTTGGATACTTGTATGAAATTTAAGAAATTTCTAAAATTACTGAGGCGGATATAATACATACAGTTTGAAAATCGATAGGTTGTCAAGTTGCTATCCAAAGTCCTAGTACTAATGTACATTTCACTAGTAGAGACTGAGAGTTCCTGTGTGCACACATCTGAGTAACCTTAGGGACAATCAGCCTTGGAAAGTCTGCACAATCTGATGGGAAAATATTCACTCTTCTGTTGTGGGATGATACGTGGCCCCTGGGAACTCACTGTTGGACCCCTGTGCCACTCCCACCCCGCAGTGGGGTAGGGTTAGGAGGTGGAAAGGTGGAAGGATGGAAGCCCATGCATGGGGTTAGTGCCCCTACCAAAGCGGCCCCAGAGAGCTGCTTTGCCCACTGTCTGCCACGTGAGGTTATGAGAAGATGGCAATCTGCCATCCTCGTCGGAGTCTCACAGACTATGAGCAGGCTAGCACCTGACTTCCAGCCTTCAGAACTACTAGAAGTCAATTTCTGAAGTCCACATTCTGGTGCAGCAGGTTAAGCTACCCTTGCGATGTCAGCATCCCATATTGGAGTGCTGGTTTGAGTCCCAGCTGCTCAACTTCCAATCCAGTTCCCTGCTATTGTGCCTGGGATGATGCCAAGAGATGATGGCCTGAATCCTTGGGTCCCTGCCACCCATATGGGAGACCAGGATGTAGTTCCAGACTCCTGGCTTCAGAATGGCCCAGCCCTGACTGTTGCAGCAGCCTTTAGGAGGGTGAAACAATGGAAAATCTGTCTCTCCCTCTCTGTCACTCTTCCAAATAAATAAAATTTTACTTAAATTTCTAACACTTATAAACCTTACAAGTTATAGTATTTCTATTATAGGAGACCTGAAAGACTGAGATACCCTTCATCCATTACTTTTGAAAACACTACGGAAATAAAAAAATGGACTTGGGGCCGGTGCTGTAGTGTAGCAAGTAAAGCCGCCACCTGCAGCACCGGCATCCTGTATGGGCACCAGTTCGAGTACCGGCTGCTCCACTTCCAGTCCAGCTCTCTGCTATGGCCTCAGAAAGCAGTAGAAGATGGCCCAAATCCTTGGGCACCTGCACCTGCATGGGAGACCCAGAGGAAGCTCTTGGCTCCTGGCTTCCAATCAGCTCCAGGCAATACAGCCATCTGGAGAGTGAAACATCGGATAGAAGACCTCTCTCTCTCTCTCTCTCTCTCTCTCTCTGCCTCTGCTTCTCTCTTTTAAAAATAAAATAAAAAGACGGACTTGAGACGAACTGATAGTGAAAGGCACGTCTTAGGACAGGATCTAGAAGTTAGGGGGCCAGGAATGAGTTCACAAGAAAAGACCGTGGCTAGACTCCTTGAGATCAATCCCTTCTAAAATAAAGTGGCAAAGACGCGTCTAAATTGGCTTGCTGTTCGTAATCTGCAAAGCACACAAGTACTGAGAGTCATGGCAGAGCAGATCATGTTCTTACCAACCACAGTACACAGGAAAACGTGCACCAGCAAACAACTTACACTTTCCCCCAGTCACCTCAAGAAAAACACTGCCACCTTCTTTTTTAAAGTTTTATTTTATTTATTTGAAAAGTCAGAGTTACAAATAAAGATGGAGAGAGAGAGAGAGAGAGAGAGAGAGAGAGAGAGAGAGAGAGAGAGATCTTTCATTTGTTGGTTCATTCGAGGGCATTTGGCCACAATAGCAAGAGCTGTGCCAAACTGAAACCAGGAGCCAGGAGCCAGGAGCTTATCCCAGGTCTCCCACATGGGTGCAGGGGCCCCAGTACTTGGACCATCTTCCACTGCTTTCCCAGGCACAAATGCAGGGAGTTGGATCAGAAATGAAGTAGCCAGGACTCAAGCCAGCATCCATATGGGTTGCTGGTATCGCAGGTGGCGGCTTTACCCACCACGCCACAGTGAGTGGTTGCTTATTAAGTTCTGCAGCTGCTAGTCTGGAGCAATACTCTAACTACGGATGAAAGCTCAACTTCATTTTCCTGGTCTATCTGCAATCTTTACTGTGGAACAAGAATAAACCAACACTCTGATTTATTCATAGATTCTTATCACATGCCTTTCACATAGCAAGTACTCAACAAGTATTAGCTATTCTTTTATTGCTATTTACCTTTTTTTTTTTTTTTTACATTTTATTGGATTTTTCCCTCTTTGGCATTAAGTTGAAATATCAAAATGTCATGATGCTTCTGAAATCAGATAGTAGTTAGTCTAAGAATTCATGAATAAATAAGGATTTGATTACAAAACAAAGAAAGGGACAGTTGGGTGCCAAGAGTAGAACTTCAGACGACGCTTTTCTGAATATCAAAGTATAGAAAGAAGCACCGTGCCGGGAGACCAGGAGAGATTTGATGGGGGAGAGGACATGGTAACACAGATTTTGCTGTTGAATTTGATTTCATTTATTATTTTGTACTTTTTTTTTTTTTGACAGGCAGAGTGGACAGTGAGAGAGAGAGAGACAGAGAGAAAGGTCTTCCTTTTGCCGTTGGTTCACCCTCCAATGGCCACCGCGCTGCGGCCAGCGCACCGCGCTGATCCGATGGCAGGAGCCAGGAGCTTATCCTGGTCTCCCATGGGGTGCAGGGCCCAAGCACTTGGGCCATCCTCCACTGCACTCCCTGGCCACAGCAGAGAGCTGGCCTGGAAGAGAGGCAACCGGGACAGAATCCGGCTCCCCGACTGAGACTAGAACCTGGTGTGCCAGCGCCGCTAGGCAGAGGATTAGCCTAGTGAGCCGCGGCGCCAGCCGA
Source organism: Lepus europaeus (assembly GCF_033115175.1). Lineage (NCBI taxonomy): Eukaryota > Metazoa > Chordata > Mammalia > Lagomorpha > Leporidae > Lepus > Lepus europaeus. The sequence goes on from NC_084827.1 coordinate 93,867,215, forward strand.
TTTCATTTATTATTTTGATCAGAGTTTAGATGCACATCACTTCACAAATGGCTTTACAAGGCTTGGTATGAAGTCAGTGTCCTCTGCTGCTGCTTTTCCTCCTGGTCCCCTCTCTTGAGTCATCACTTTATCTCCTTCAGCTGAATCTCGTTTCACACCTGTGCAGGTAGCAGCCATGTTTACTGCTCTTTCCTGACTTCGAAGTCATAGGTGTCATCTGCTAAGTTCCTACCTGGGATAATGAGACTTAAAAAAAAAAAAAAACAATAACTAAAGATTTACTTTTTTATTAGGACTAGCGCTGTGGTGAATGGGTTAAAGCCCTGGCCTGAAGCACCCGCAACCCATATGGGCACTGGTTCTAGTCCTGGCTGCTCCACTTCCAATCCAGCTCTCTGCTATGGCCTGGGAAAGCAGTAGAAGATGGTCCAAGTGCTTGGGCCCCTGCACCCATGTGGAAGAAGAAGCTCTTGGCTCCAGATCAGTGTAGCTTCAGCCGTTGAGGACATCTAGGGAGTGAACCAGCAGATGGAAAACCTCTCTGTCTGTCTCTACCTCTCTCTGTAACTGTTTCAAATAAATAAATCTTTAAAAAAAGATTTATTTGAGAGGCAGAGTTACAAAGAGTGGTCTTGCATCTGCTGGTTCACTCCCCAAATGACCACAACAGCCAGAGCTGAGCTGATCCAAAGCCAGGAGTTTCTTCTGGGTCTCCCACATGGGTGCAGGGGCCCAAGCACTTGGGCCATCTTCCCCTGCTTTTCCAGGTGCATTAGCATGGAGCTGCATCATAAGTAGAACAGCCGACTCAAACAGGTGCCCATATGGGATGCCGGCGCTGCAGACGGAAGTTTAACCTAGGACTCCACAGCCCCGATCCCTTTAGTTCTCTTTCATACACATCCTCACTCTCACTAGATTCAAGCCTCACCTCCTACCATTCTACCCTCCCAGTGAAGTTCTATGTATGTAATTCAGAATTCAATGCTCCCATCGTTATAATTAGCAAAAGCCTAATCACAACTGAATCCAGGTATTGTTTCTCTTTTCTTGCACAATGGTTTGTTTTTCTGAGAGCTGATATTTCTACCTATCTCTTGTTTTCTCCCTTAGCTTAATTTTTCTATACAAGCAGTATCCAAAACTTTCTGCAATATTGGAAATATTCTATGCCAGCACTATCCAGTATGGCAGCTGATGAACCCGTCAGGCTATTGAACATTTACAATGTGGTTAATGGGATTGTTGAATTAATTTTTAACTTAGACTTTGACACGTGGGTCTGGTGGTATGGTGTCAGGCAGCACAATTCTAGTGATCTGTCACTAACTACTCAGACTTTTTATCTAAATCTACTCTTGGTGTTTTTAAAACATGAAGTTGCATTCTGCCTTTTCCTCTTCTTAAATCTCCTGGGGAGCCTTTTGTTCCAGATGAACCAGTCTACACTGCTGCTGCTCAGTCTCTTTTTGATCCCCTGCATCATGTTCATCCTCGGGATTTTCCCCTTCTGTCTTCTGAATTAGATCTTGGGTTTCCTAGGTGCCCTGTCTTATCCTTGCTTAACTTCTCTGTTTTGATAGAAAACATCCTCTAGTAGTTTTCTCAGAAAGGATACATGGAAGGCAACATTGTGATATTTGCTGTGTCTGAACAAAAATATTCTATCTTCTCATTTGAGCAGTATTTGGGTATAGATTCATGTGCACTGAATTTTTTTAAGTGTTTGTTTATTTGAAAGGCAGAGTGATGCAGGGAGAGGGGAACAGAGATTTTCTATCTGCTGGTTCACTCCTCAAATGCCTGCTATAGCCAGGGCTGGGCCAGGCTGAAGCCAGGAGCCAGGAATTCCATCTACATCTCCAAGGACCCAGGTACTTGAGCCACTCTACTACCTCCCACAGTACACATTAATAGGAAACTAGATTGGAAGCTGAGATAGGGTTCAATTCCAGGCATTCCTAAATGGGATGTGGGTGTCCCAAGAGACAGCCCAAGTCACCAAGCCGCAATAACCACCCCACCAAGACCATTTTGAAGTCACTGTTCCATTATCATCTACCAACCAGTGCTTCTAGGGAAAACTCTGAAGCTGTCCTGATGTTTCTTGTGTAACCCTTTGATTTAATTTCCCTGAAACTTGTAAGCGTCCATAAATCTAGTGTTTTAAAAGACTTGGTCCACACGTGGGTCTATTGTTACCCCTTGCTCACGGCACTCGGTGGTCCCTTTTGATCTGGATGTGTAAGTGCTGGGAAACTGTCCTGAATTATGTTCATAATCTCCTCTCCTGTCTTTCAGGGACCCTCAGTATCCAGCTGCTCCACCTTCAGGGCTGACCCTCTAATTTTCCTTTCTTCTTTTTGATTTGTTCAGGAGTTGCTCTTCTTCTTGGGAAGAGTGTCTCATCTTTAGTTTCCAATCCTTCCATTTTCTGCCATTATGTTTTTAATTTCAAGTTTTGTATTATATGAACATTCCTTTAGTTAAAAAATTATGCCGGTGCCATGGCTCAATTGGCTAATCCTCTGCCTTGCGGTGCCGGCACACCGGGTTCTAGTCCCGGTTGGGGCGCCAGATTCTGTCCCGGTTGCCCCTCTTCCAGGCCAGCTCTCTGCTGTGGCCAGGGAGTGCAGTGGAGGATGGCCCAAGTGCTTGGGCCCTGCACCCCATCAGATCAGCGCGGTGCGCCGGCCGCAGCGTGCCGGCCACGGCGGCCACTGGAGGGTGAACCAACGGCAAAGGAAGATCTTTCTCTCTCTCTCACTGTCCACTCTGCCTGTCAAAAATAAAAAATAAGTAAAAAATAAAAAATAAAATAAAAAATTATATAAAGGGGAACATTCCTCTTGAAGTATGTTTTTCATATGCAATATTTTATCTTCCTGAGAATATTAATGGTAGGGTATTATTAAAAGTTTTCTCTTATTTTTAAAAAATATTTATTTAACAGGGTTACAAAGAGAGATGGAAAGAGAAAGAGAGAAAGAGATCCTCCATCTGTTGCTTCACTCCCCAGATGGTCCCAACAGCCAGGTCTGAGCCAGATCTGAGCCAGGCTGGAGCCAGTAGCTTCCTCTGGGTGTCCCACGTTGGTGGCAGGGGCCCAAATAGTTGGGCCATCTTCAACTGCTTTCCTGAGCCATTAGCAGAAGCTGGATCAGAAATGGAGTGACCTGTACAACTGGCACCAATGTGGGATGCTGGCACAACAGTCAGTGGCTTAACCCACTGTGCCACCTTGCAAGCCCGGTGGGTGGGGCCTCTTAAAGATGAGTTTCCCATAAGATGACCAGCCTGAACCATTTCTTTGGAGGACTCTTGGTGTCAGAGTATTTAGTTATTTCCTCTGGCTACTTGGTCTCCCCCAGTGAAAGGTCTCCTGCCGAGTGCTGTCAATAGCAGAAGAGACAAAGAGGGTGTCAAACCCACTATGGAATTAGGCCCTTTACCCTCATTCTCTGGGCAGCGATGGTGGTGGCCTCAATGGTGCCTGAGAGCTCCCAGTCTAGGGACCCTCCCGCCCTCTACCTGAATAGTAAGTCTGCCACTGTCTGCTGTGGGCAGGAGCAGACACCCACCGCCTCTGCACAGCACAAAGAGGAGGTGGGAATCCAGCCACACCTATCAACATTTCAGCCACTGCTCCTGCTTTGGGCCCATTCCTCCTCTTCCTCTTCCAGGTACATCTGGTGCTACTCTCTTATCTTGGAGGATTCTGTGAAGTAACCCGATTTGCTTCTCAGTGTTGGATTAGGATGACATTGTTCTCAGTTTTACCAAACTGGTCACACTCATGATTCCTTGGTCTTTCCTCCCATTCTTTTTGTCTCTCAGTTTTTGTCAAAATAGCCAGTCATTAACATTTTAGAGGAGTTTTACAAAAAGGTAATGAATAAACATGTGTAGAACCCATTATCTTAGTAGAATGGATCTTTTAAAACGATACAAAGGAATTTCAAAAAGCTCAAAATGGAATTAAAAGTTTAGGAGGGAACATTTGGCCTAGCAATTAAGACACTATTTGGGTCATTCACATCCCGTGTCAGGGGGCCTAGGTTGAGTGCTGGACCCACTGCTGACTCCAGCTTCCTGTGGGTGCATAAATTGGGAGGCTGCAGTGAGGGCCCACGTGGTTGAGTTCCTGCCATCCCTGTGGGACACCTGGACTGAGTTCCCAGCTCCCAGCTTCAACCAGCACAGCCCAAACACAGTGGACATTTGGGGAGTGAGCCAGTGGTCTGGGACATCTTACTTTGTCATCTGTCACTCTCTTTCTAGAAGAGAAATAAAGGCAACTTTATTTTGCAGAAGAATTTGAAATCTGTACATGCGAGTGGGTCTTCAAAGAATTCATGAAAAATGAATATTATGGAAAACAATACATGGATTTCAAATTTTTTTTCCAAAATAAAGTTATCTTTTAGTTCCATTTTCTCATACCCAGTACCCTGTATACCTCATTGGATTTTTACAAACTAGCACCTAGATAAATAAACACAACATTGACAGCACCCTAGAAGTCTTAGCTGTGTTCCTTCCCACTCTTTACCTCTGCCAATGATGGCAGGGACCTGACTTTTAATACCATCAGCTAATGTTGTCTGTTACTGAAGTTTATATAAATGTAATCATTTTATGCATTTTCCCACTGTTCTGCTCAATGTTTTTGAGACATATCCTAATTTTGCAAATTTATCTTTACCTATTCAGTATATTTATTCTTATCACGCTATAATGTCTATTGAAGTAGAATCTATAGGTTGTGCAATCCTAATCTGACAATTTGAAAATCTGAAATATATATGCAAATATTAGGTTCTGTGGCTTAGTTTGAAAATTAAACTGACAACAGATTAACAAGATAAAGTCATAACAATTATATTCTGACATTTACACTATACCTTCACATGTCAGAAATGAAGACCAAAAGAGGTAGATAGACCAGAGAATTTAAATATCATTTAAGGTATACATGTTTGTACACATATCTTTACATTGTATTTGAAAAGCAGAGAAGAGACAGAGACCTTCCATCCTCTGATTTACTCCCCAAAGGCCTGCAATAGCCAGGGCTGGACAGATCAAACCAGGAGCTAGGAACACAATCTGGGTCTCTTTCATGGGTGGCACAGACAAAAATTCTTGAGCCACCACCTGTTGCCTTCCAAGGGAATGCATTAGCAGGAAACTGGGTTGGAAGTGGAGTGCCTGGGACTCAAACCAGCACTCTGAAATGTAATGCAACATCCCAAGCAGCAACTTAACCACCAAGCCAAATGCCTGCCCCATATATCATTTTTTTAAAGATTTTATTTATTTATTTATTTGAGAGGTAGAGTTACAGTGAGAGGGAGAGACAGAGAGAAAGGTCTTCCTTCTGTTGGTTCACTCCCCAATTGGCCGCAATGGCTAGAGCTGCGCCAATCTGAAGCCAGGATCCAGGTGCTTCTTACCAGTCTCCCATGTGGGTGCAGGGGCCCAAGGACTTGGGCCATCTTCTACTGCTTTCCCAGGCCGCAGCAGAGAGCTGGATGGGAAGAAGAACAGCCAGGACTAAAACTGGCACCCATATGGGATGCCAGCGCCGCAGGCAGAGGATTAACCTACTGTGCCATGGCGCCAGCCCTCCCATATATCATTTAAGAAAAATAAATTTTGGAGGTACAACAAGACAAAGGAAAGATGTGTTTAGCTAGGAGTAGCAAACTGTGGTAAATAGATTAGAAAATATATGGAGGAACAAATGGAAGATAAGGGTCATTTCAGTGGGCAAGTTTGTATAAATTCATCTCAGCACTGAGTCCCCCATCTCCAGTGATAATACTGTTCTCGTTTTGGTCCAATAAATTTTTCATGAAAAAATTATGTTTCCATTTCCGGTAGGAAAGAGTTGTTCAGAGAGCCCTTTCTGTATTTGCTTTTTCTCAATTACTCACAGTCCAAAAGAACCCACATTCCAGAGTGGCATATTTTGTGGTGGCAATTCTGATTCTATTCCGGTACTGGTAGACAATTAAATAACCAAAGTATGTGAGTGGAAGTATAGGTTATAAAGTATGCTATTTTTAATGCCAGTTGTTTTGCAAAGTGTTGCTACCAATTTTCATTCTTTTCAGTCACACATGGTCCAAAACTGGCCACCTTGTAAGATTAGGCTTTTCAAGGTTTGTTTATCTGATGGGTATGTTTAAATATGATCTTGGGGTTTTACTTTGCATTTCCATTTCAACTAGTCAGGTTGACTGAAACATTGTTATGCATCATAGTACTTAATTATCAAGCTCCACAAAAATTATTAGGTTTTTTTTTTAAAAGATTTTATTAATTTATTTGACAGGTAGAGTTACAGACAGAGAAACAGAGAGAAAGGTCTTTCTTCCATTGGTTCACTCCCCAAATGGCCACAACAGCCGAGCTGCGCCGATCTGAAGCCAGGAGCCAGAAGCCAGGAGCTTCTTCCTGGTTTCCCATGCAGGTGCAGCAGCGCAGGGACTTAGGCCATCTTCTACTGCTTTCCCAGGCCATTGCAGAGAGCTGGATAGGAAGAGGAGCAGCCGGTACTAGAACCGGTGCCCGTATGGGATGCTAGCGCCACAGGCAGAGGATTAACCCACTGCGCCACCACACTGGCCCCTCTGTTAGGTTTTTTTTTAAGAATTGCATTGAGCTTATAGATTTGCTTTGCAAGAATCAATAATTTCACAGTGTGATATTCCCAGGCAGATCCTTTTTTCCATATTCACCAGTGAAGTTTTATGATTTTCTTTAAATAGATATTGCATATAGATATTAAATTGTAAAAGTGTAATCCTAGGTATTTTAAGACATTTATTGTTATTGTGAATGAGGTTATGTAGAATTTCTAGCAGGCATTATTGATTAAACTCCTTGCTATTACTGATATTTAATTTATTGTTATTAACTTTTTGGTAAAATTCATCAGGCATGTGAGAAAGACCAAACATTCAACATGTTGATAAATGTCAGTCACTTTGATTCCAAAGCATGTTGCTAGTGTTTTAATTGAAATTTGAACAGGATTTTGATGGGTAGAGATGAAAGAAGAGAACTTTAGGATTAGTGTATGGCATGAACAGTGTACAGGTGGAAGGTATGGGGCGTGTATGGGGAATGAAGGCTCATCTAGATAAACTGAAGGTGACTGTAGAGAGGAAGGCGGCCACATAGAAGATATGTGATACAGGACCCTAAATGTCCAGATGGACAGTAGAAACTTATGTACTGGGGCCAGTGCTGTGGTGTAGAAGGTTAAGCCTCCACTGGTAGTGTCAGCATCCCATATGGGCACCAGTTCGAGTCCCAGCTGCTCCACTTCCAATCCAGCTTGCTGTTAATGCACCTACGAAAGCAGCAGAACATGGCCCAAGTACTTGGGCTCCTGCATCCACGTGGGAGACCTGGAAGAAGCTCCTGGCTCCTGGCTTCAGCTTAGGTCCAACCCTGGCCATCGCAGCCATTTGGGGAGTGAACCAGCAGAAGGAATCTCAATCTCAAGCTCAATCTCTCTCAGCCTCTAGCTCTCCTTTTCTGTAACTCTTTCAAATAAGTAAATCTTTTTTTTTTTTTTTTGACAGGCAGAGTGGACAGTGAGAGAGAGACAGAGAGAAAGGTCTTCCTTCCGTTGGTTCACTCTCCAATGGCCGCCGCGGTAGGCGCGCTGTGGCCGGCACACCGCGCTGATCCGATGGCAGGAGCCAGGTGCTTCTCCTGGTCTCCCATGGGGTGCAGGGCCCAAGCACTTGGGCCATCCTCCACTGCACTCCCTGGCCACAGCAGAGAGCTGGCCTGGAAGAGGGGCAACCGGGACAGGATCGGTGCCCCGACCGGGACTAGAACCCGGTGTGCTGGTGCTGCAAGGCGGAGGATTAGCCTAGTGAACCGCGGCACTGGCCCCAAATAAGTAAATCTTTTTTTAAAAAAAGGGGGGGGGGGATATTATATTTGACATTGTTACATTACTATTCTGTCTTCATGAGGCAGAACTTGAAGTCAATCAGACATTAGCAAAAATATGACTACATCACAAACACATAAGCATAGTAATTGAGCATATTCAGTGCAGATTCAGTAACACAGCACTGACATTGAAAACAGCTTTCTGAAAGTATTAAACCCCCCAGTGTTACCTGCACTTCAGAGCCCATGATGAACAGTGTCACCAGTGCTGCCCACTTGTCCTTCTAAGTACTCCTACCTCCTCCTACTGAAGTTCCTTAAAGGAGACCCAGTAGAAATACACCAACATAGAAGGAAGAATTTTTAAAATACTACATTTACCCTCTGACCCAGACCTATCTCTAGGTTCCTTTTCTTCTGTTCTTGATTTTTCATGGGACTTGCACTTACCTCTGTCCTCTAAGTGAGCTCTTTCCTTAGGTTTTATTGTTAGGAGAGTCTGGACTTTAAAAGAGTGTCACCTAAGAGAGCGGCAAGATGGCAGAATAGGAAGGGAGCACACTGATAGTCCAGGAAGACACAGTTTAAATAAAAGTGGAGATACTGCAGGGTCAAGGAAGAGTAGGGGAAGAAACAGCAGAGGAAACTCTTCCGGAACTAGTGATTCACAGTGGACCTGCGTGGAGAGCGTGCAAGCCCAAGTTCGGGGCACCAGCGGCAGAATCAACACACCAGCGCTGGAACGCGAGATGAGCCGAACATCAATAGCCCGAGACACCAGCGGGCAAGCGGAAAGAGGAGACTAGAGGGAACAAGGCTTGAAACTCTGTGGGGAAAAGTTCACCAGGCTAACTAGAAGAGAGAGAGGAAAAAAAAAAAGTGACCGATACGAACACGAGTTTCTCTCCGCTCACAAAGGAAGCAAGACAAAGAGCAGGCGCCATTTTGGACATACGTCATAAGCAGGGCGACCTCAGGTCTGCACCGGCCCTGAGCCTAGCAGAAAAACCTGACTCTGGGGGGAGGGGTGAAATAACAGGAGATTAGCATCTAACTTGGCAACCCAGTGGGAGACTGCAGGAGAATTGGAGCCCACACTGAGGGCAGCAGAGATTCCCTGTGTGGTCCTTGGGAAAGAGCTTCTGATCTCTGGCTCCTGTGGGTATATCATTCGCCTGCTAACTACCTCCAATTACGTTCAGCTCTGCAAGAAAGGAAGAGAAAGAAAGAAAAAAGAGAGAGAAAAGAGAGAAAAGAGAGAAAGAGAGAAAGAAAGAAAGAAAGTCTTTTGTTATCCACAGTTATATATGATTTGCTGCTCATAAAACTAAAGCGTTGTTGGTTCTGTGTTTAGCTGTCCTCCTATAGGTTCCTATGGACTTTTTCCAGCCACTTCTATTGTATTCAGTACTTTGGGATGGCTCTGTAAACAGATGAAGCCAATAATGTATTAACAGTACCAACTGAGAGAAAGTATGGTTAACTGAGGTTACTAAAAACAAAAAGCAATTCAAATCAATTGGCAATCTACAAAAAGAGTTAAAGATTTTAAAAGCTACTATTAAAATTGCTATATTGGTCTATTATGCTATGTTATATGTGTGTACATATTGTATGTCCACATGGGGAAATTTTATTAATAGTTTTATTTTAATTGGCTTATAGATAAGATTGTCCATAAATTTAAGCTGCTAAAATCAATCAAAGATACATTTTAATTTGTGTGACTGAATCTGTGTATCATATGTTTTAAACTTGTTGGTAGAAAGAAACCAAAAACATTTTATATGGTTTTGCTTAAGTTGAATGGTTAAACAAACTATACCATTTTAGATTTTTTTTTTTTTTACAGGCAGAGTGGACAGTGAGAGAGAGAGACAGAGAGAAAGGTCTTCCTTTTGCCGTTGGTTCACCCTCCAATGGCCGCCGCGGCTAGCGTGCTGCGGCCGGCGCACCGCGCTGATCCGATGGCAGGAGCCAGGTGCTTCTCCTGGTCTCCCATGGGGTGCAGGGCCCAAGCACTTGGGCCATCCTCCACTACACTCCCTGGCCACAGCAGAGAGCTGGCCTGGAAGAGGGGCAACCGGGACAGGAACGGTTCCCCGACCGGGACTAGAACCTGGTGTGCCGGCGCCGCAAGGCAGAGGATTAGCCTAGTGAGCCGTGGCGCCGGCCATGTTAGATATTTAAGAGGTGTTTCCAAATACATGATTCTTAAAATTTATAGAAGGCATTGGACCTTCTGGTAAATGTTTTCTTAAGTTGTTATCTAATGGTTGAAACGGTTTGCTAAGTATTCATGTGATATGACTATTGTCAGCAAGCGATCTAGGACTTGCTCCCTCATTTCTCTATTCTAAGTCCAACTTGTTCTTTCATTTCTCTATTCTCTTCAAGGTAGGAAACTAATTCTATTATAAAGGAAAATGTAGGATGCACAATTTAATCTTTAGACCTTATAAAAGAGATGGCTAACATTTTTCTGTAATAACATAGCCAAAATAAGAGCTTAAATCATAATCTCATAGCTAGATTCACTTCGCCATCAGCGAAGTAAACAGTAAGTAGAAAAAACCTCCCTTTCAGACCAAAGGGAAAGAAAGTTTTAAAGTGAGAATATAATTTTCCTCATGGGCATTGTCTACCTTAGAAAAACTACTACAGAACATGCCGGTGACTATAGACTTGTACACTGAAGATTAGAGATGGGACTTGGGCACTCCCTTGACTTGCATCCTCTGGTCTGCTTTAACACAAACCAGGAGGAAAAGAAAGCTCGGCATCAGAAGCAATGGGTGGCAGGCCTATTAATGGCTGATCTGTACAGTGATCTGCCCTCAAGCAGACCCAACAGGCCAGTCCACTGCAGTGGCTTTCAATGTGGTAAGCCTGGGCTTCAGCAGAAGTCAACTTGTGAAGAGCCCTGGCAGCTCTGCCAAGAGGTGGATCACTGGAAATGGACCTGCCCTGGAGTCGAAGGATGCCCAGGTCAGAGCCACAGATCTTATTGGCTCTAAGCTGAAAAGCCCTTCACTCAGCCCAACTTCCAAAGTGACCACTGCACCCGAGGGGATGGCCAAGTAGGGTCAGCAACATTGCAGGCAGAACTGTAAATTTCTTGTTAGAGATGCCCCCTGCCTTTACCTGGCCAGCTCTCCTCCCAGGCCAGCTAAGTAATGAAAGTCAACAGAGTGCCTTCCCCTAGGAGGTTCACACCTCCCTTAGGATGTGCCCCATGTGAAGAGATAGATAGGTCTGGGCCTCTTAACTCACAAGGCCTAAAGCCCACCAGATTATTATCAAGCCCCTTCTATCAGGTTCCATTTGCCTCTCAATCAGAAAACTTAATTGTAGCTTAGACAGCACCTTTCTTAGCTCCTCTAATAATGACTCTGTCCTTTGTCCTAGACCTGTCTGGCGCACTTGGGCCTCATTCCTTTGTAATCATAACCTCTACTCTACCTCCAATGGCTCTACTCCCAACCTGTGTGTACTAATGGTCCTCTTCCTCACTTAATGCTGTATAATTGTTCAGACCTGGTAAATGCCACTCTTAGGATCATTGGTTACTATCCTCACTCTGTCTTTTATGACCTTGTCTAAATATGATCAGAGTCGGCGAACTTGGAAGGCTTCCATGGCCTTGGGAACTCATGACGAGAGCCTAGGGTGGTTATTGGCACCATAAACTAGAGTGTTGAGTGTCAATTTGTTGGGTCAACAACAGGAGCCACTGTACACTTGATCCTCATGTGGGATCTCTGTCCTTAATTGCTGTTCATTGTGATTTAATGCTATAACTAGTACTCAAACAGTATGTTTCACTTTGTGTTTCTATGTGGGTGCAAACTGTTGAAATCTTTATACTAAATTGATCTTCTGTATATAAAGAGAATTGAAAATGAATCTTGATGTGAATAGAAGGCGAGAGGGAGCGGGAGATGGGAGGGTTGTGGGTGGGAGGGAAGTTATGGGAGGGGAAGCCATTGTAATCCATAAGCTGTACGCTGGAAATTTATATTAATTAAATAAAAGTTAAAAAAAAAAAACAGTGTCTCCTGATCTCTGCACTGAAATCACCACAGCCAAGGTTTTGCTGTGTTTTGCTTCTACTCTCCCCCTCTCCAACAGCCCCCAACTGATCTTTCAACCCACAATCCACAGCTATGTAATTGTTGTAGAGTAATCTGTCAGAATTTACCATAACTTCCTGCCCATCACCAACCAGACTTCATGCCTGATGGGTTTCAAAAAATGCCAGCCATCTCTCTCTCTCTCCCTGTTTCTCCCTCTACCTCTGAGTTTCAAATAAATAAATCAATCTTAAAAGGGGGGGGGGGGACAGTGCTGTGGGGCAGTGGATTAATTTGCCATCTGCAGAGCCAGCATCCCATGTGGGTGCTGATTCCAGTCCCAGCTGCTCCACTTTCCCAATCCAGCTCATTGATAATGGCCTGAGAAAGCAGCAGAAAATGGCCCAAGTGCTTGGTCCTCTGCAACCCATGTGGAAGACCCAGAAGAAGCTCCTGCCTCTTGGGTTTGGCCTGGCCTAATCCTGGCTGTTGAGGCTCTATGGAGGCTGTCTGTGTTCCACCATAGGTGGAAGATCTTTCTTTGTCTCTCCCTAACTCTTTCAAATAAATTTTTTAAAAAATATGTCTGCTTTGAATTCCACCTTGGAATTCCTAAAAACCACATGCTCCACTGAACAGTATCTTCCACATCCATTACCGCTGTCCCATAGCATAGGTTTCATGAACTGCTACCCTGACACTCCTCCAGAGTGGCAACTCCAGACCTGCCCTGGTCTCAACCCAAATCCTCAGGGCTGGCCCAGAACAGAACTGGCACCTAGGACTTGGAAGAGAGGCCCAGATTACCAACCTACCTACTCTGACCAACATGCCATTTACTTTACTACTAACGGTGTTCATCTTGGAATTCTGAGACTCATTTTCCTCATCTGTAGAATGAGTGAGCTGTATGACCCTATCCGGTCTGTCATTGCATGAATATCTCCCCATGGGCGAAGTTGAGAACTTGACCTCTCCAGCCTCCTGGGCTGCTGAGTGACAGCCGCCACAGCTCATCCTCCATAAATAGATGTTCCAAATCTTGGTCTCAGGATGAATTTATAGCTGACCATTGACACTTAGTAACTTTCAAACAAGACCAGTTTGACCTCCAAGAAAAAGATATTGTACACTGCTTTTAAATCATTATTCTGCAAAGCAATGGCATGTGTTTTATTTAAAAATACGAATGACAGTCTAGATTTTTATTTTCTTTTTTTTTTGTTTTTTTTTTTAGATTTATTTATTTTTTAAATTTTTTTAAACTTTTATTTAATGAATATAAATTTCCAGTGTACAGCTTATGGATTACAATGGCTTCCCCCTCCCATGACTTCCCTCCCACCCGCAACCCTCCCCTGTCCTGCTCCCTCTCCCCTTCCATTCACATCAAGATTCATTTTCAATTCTCTTTATATACAGAAGATCAATTTAGTATAAAGATTTCAACAGTTTGCACCCACATAGAAACACAAAGTGAAACATACTGTTTGAGTACTAGTTATAGCATTAAATCAAAATGTACAGCACATTAAGGACAGAGATCCCACATGAGGAGCAAGTGCACAGTGGCTCTTGTTGTTGACCCAACAAATTGACACTCTAGTTTATGGCGCCAGTAACCACCCTAGGCTCTCGTCATGAGTTGCCAAGGCTATGGAGGCCTTCCAAGTTTGCCAACTCTGATCATATTTAGACAAGGTCATAAAAGACAGAGTGAGGATAGTAACCAATGATTCTAAGAGTGGCATTGACCAGGTTTGAACAATTATACAGCATTAAGTGGGGAAGAGGACCATCAGTACACACAGGTTGGGAGTAGAGCCATTGGTGGTAGAGTAGAGTTTATGTAATCATAGATTTTTATTTTCTAAAATGTGTTTAAAGCTAATAAGTACTTAGTGAGCAATTTCTTTGGACAGGATAATATCCAAGAGGAATTTCAATGAAACTTAGAGCTATACCTGGAGGCATTGGGGTTAATGACTTTTTACCTTAAAAAAACTAAAACAAAAACACAAAAACTATTTGTTTGCTTTTGATTTCTATGAAAGCAGTAACATCTTCTCAATGTGATTAGTAAATTTCTTGATTGGCCACAGATGTGACTCCCGGGAGCTTAATTAGGAGCACAAACATTTTATTTCTGTTATTTTGCTTAACTACAACTGTTATCAAGAGAAATAGCCCAACTGATTAAACAATGAAGTACAGTCTGTAGAACTGGGAGCAACCAAAAGTAAGATGCAAATCTAGTTTAGACACCCAGGAAAATTACAACTTCCAGGAAGAGGGTTTGCTATGGACTTCATGTTTGTGTCCTCCCAAAATTCTAGTTACAACCTAAGCCCCAGAGGGATGGTGTTAGGAGATGGATCCTTTGAGAGGTAACAAGGTTCAGATAAATTTGTTATGGTGGAGCCTGCATGATGGAATGGGTGTCTTCTCAGATGAGAGAGAGACCAGAGCTTGCTGTCTCTGTCACACAAAGACACAGGATGACTGTCCACACATCAGGCACATCAGGCAGAGGGACCAAGTAGTGTTTCTCAGCTCACTCATCAATACAGTTTCTCCACTGGTCTCCTCATTGGCTGGCTTCCCACCCATTCCCCGTCAGCTGTTACAGTTTCCCAGCAATACAGTGTGTGAGTTCCTCTAGACTGTAGAGCTTTGCCGGCAACATCTCTATCACAGCTTTGTTTCTCACTGTATCCTTCCAGACCTACCAGCCTTGGCTTTGAGATTTCTTATGTTCCTAAACTCTCCAAGATGAATTCCTCTTCTATAAACTAGAAACAGATCCAAGAGTGCTTCGAGAAGTTCATAGAATAATAGAATTAAAAGACAAGGCAAAGTGTCCACGAGCTTTCAGAAGCCCCCTCTTCCTTGCTTTGTCCATCACCTAGACTGATTGAGGCTCAAGTGAGAAAATATGTGTAACTAAGTTTGTGAGGACAAATACAAGATAGTGTTGTTAAACAATTGTAATCATTACACTAGCCAAGATTCAGACAGCACTAACTTTTTGCCAGCCTCTAAGATTTTAACATGTATTATTTCATTTAACCCCTCTTAACACATAAGATACTACAATTTCCCTCTTCTTATGTAAGAGGAAACTGAGGCACACAGTTGTTTAAAAAAAAAAAAAAACTTGCTCATGGTCACAGAAGCTGTAAGCGATGGATCTGGTTCTGGTTTTCTTTTTTCTTTTCTTTTTTTTTTTTTTTTTAAAGATTTATTATTTGTTTATTTGAAAGACACAGTTACAAAGAGGCAGAGAGAGAGAGAGAGAGAGTTCTTCCATCCGCTGGTTCACTCCCCAGATGGCCACAATGGCTGGAGCTGTGCTGATCTGAAGCCAGGAGCCAGGGGTTTCTTCTGGGTCTCCCACACAGGTGCAGTGGGCCATCTTCCACTGCTTTCCCAGGCCATAGCAGAGAGCCAGATCAGAAGTGGAACAGCTGGGTCTTGAACTGGCGCCCATATGGGATGCTGGCACTGAAGGCGGTGGTTTCACCTGCTACGCCACAATGCCGGTCCCTGGATCTGGTTTTCAAACTTAGTGTCACTTAGGAGCCTCAACTTATAAGCCCTGTGTGCTACTGCCTCAAAGGCAGGTCTGTGACCATGTATATGCGGTAGCATACAAAGGGCCTAACATGTCCTAGAGTGGGACATTCCTCTAGCCTATCCATCCATCCACCAAGTCACTGTTCATCCAACCACTACCCTCCACAGGGGACCTGCTATGGTCTGAATGTTTGTGTCCCTCTTTCCCCAAATTTATATGTTGGAACCCAACCCCATGTGAAGGTATTTGGAGATGGAGGGGCTTGGGGTGGGTTAGGTCATGAGGGCAGAACTGTCCCAAGTGGGATGAGGGCCCTTATAAAGGAGCCTTGTGAGAAATCCTTCATGTCTTCCACCAGCACAGGTTACATCAACAAGACAGCTGTCTGTGAACCAGGAAGCCAGTCTTCTGTGGACACCCAACTTGCCAGCACCTTGATCTTGGATCTCCCAGCCTTGGGAACTTGAGAAATTAGTTTCTGCTGTTTATAAGTTATCCAGCCTGTGGCACTATTTTACAGCAGCCCAGAGACACCAAGAAAGGGCCAGAGTGGCAAATGTCCTTATGCCTGTACCAGAGCACCTGAATGTGGGTCACTTGGCTCTGCAAAGACTCTGACAGTGTGAGCCTGGGCAAATCACCTCCAAGCTTTGTGCTTTGGCTTCCTTATCTGCACAGAAAGGACGACATGTGTACCTGCCTCAGTTTTTGTTTAGGTCCCTCAGGCGCTTGGCAATCAGGAAGCCCCTAGGGAAGATCCCCAGCAATAAAGAAACCATTAGTAGATGGGAAAGCCCCAAGCCAGCAGTAATCTGCCTCCCAGATTATAATCCACGTCACAGGACTCATCAACGTGCCAGCTGTCCTGCTTGCCCACTGCTCCCTTGCACTGTGTTTTAATAACTAACTCTGCTCACCCTGACTGCTGGTGAGTCCCCTCACCATCGATGATGCCAGCCTCAATTGGTCACCTCCTGTCACGGTTTTGTGCAGATTAAACCAGAAGATTCATGCCAGGAGCTTAGCCCAGTCTCGAAAACACCAGGAGTGCTCAATAGGTAATAGGTGCTGGTTATCATTTTTCTGGGGGCAGGAGCAAGGGTTCAGGCAAAGCTGTCCCTTGCCGTCAAAATGTGGAGAGCAGATGAGAGGAGCCCCAGGGCCTCACGAGAACAACTCGCAGCACTTAGGAAACTGTTTGGCGCCCTGAGCACTCTCTGGGTCACTGGACAGGAGCAAGCAGGCTTAAGGCCTGGGTAAGCAGAGTGTTGTCCACAGAGCTCACTGCTGCAAATAGCAGCCACCTGTGGCCAAGAGCGGATGGGAGGCAGAGAGGCGGGGACAGCCAGTTACAGCTCTGAGTCAGGGGCATGAGGCGGTGATGCAGGCCAAGCCAGAACGAAGGCCGCTGCGTGTGCTGGCTGGCCCAGCGGTGAAAGGGAAGGAACGGGGCACATTTCAGTAACAAGTGGCTTCTTCCCAAGTGGGGGCTGTGCTATCCGTGGGGAGCCCAGGCCCTGGGTCCAAACTCACTGTCAAAAAGGGTCTTGGGTATGGATGCCTGCAGTTACAGGAAAGAGCTACACAAACACTGACTGGGATAAACCCACGGGATTCTTACAAATCTCCATGCATCTGAGGGCTTAGAGCTCGGATCCTGCTTCGGAGAGCACACCATGAACTCATCTTTCTAAAGTAGACTCTGTCACTGCCTCTTGAAGCACATCATTATATTGTGTGCTGTGTTTGTGTCATGAACTGGTCAACGTAAAACTTTTAAAGTCTCTCACAATTGAATTCTGCTAATTTTGCTATGGCATTTTAAAAAAAGACTTATTTATTTGAAAGGCAGAGTTACAGAGAAGCAGAGGGAGGGAGAGAGAGAGAGACAGAGAGAGACAGAGAGAGAGAGAGGTCTTCCATCCACTGGTTCACTCCCCAGTTGGCCGCAACAGCCAGAGCTGTGCCAATCCGAAGCCAGGAGCATTTTCCTTGGTCTCCCACGTAGGTGCAAGAGCCCAAGGACTTGGGTCATCTTCTACTGCTTTCCCAGGCCACAGCAGAGAGCTGGATCGGAAGTGGAGCAGCCAGGTCTCGAACTGGCGCCCATATGGGATGCTGGCACTGCAGGCTGCAGCTCTACTCACTACACCACAGTGTCGGCCCCCTTGCTATAGCATTTTAAAAATATTTTAATATTCTTTCTCCTAAGTTTTCTGATCAATTTTTCAAACTGACCTCAGGGTATTGTATGTTGAGTTGTCCCCCCGCCCCCAACCTAACCACCACAATCTCAGAATGGGCTTTTATTTGGAAATAAAATGGCTAAAGATGTCATCAGTTAGCTGAGGGGACTCTTACCCAGTACGACTGGCACCATTGGAAGATGAGAATCCCGGGAAGAGACAGAGACGTAGCACTGGGGACAGTCCCAGGACCTTGAAGGCAGACTGCAGCAATGTATCTATGAGCCGAGGAACACCAAGGAGTACCCACGCACCAGCAGGAAGAGGCCAGGAGGAGTCTCCCTACAGGTTTCAGAGGGAGCCTGGCCCTGCGAACACCTGGACTTCAGACTTCTACCCTGCAGAACTGTGACGGTCAATTTCTGTAGTGAGCCACCCAGTTTGTGCTATTTGGTCACAGCAGCCCTAAGAGCTCGATTAACAGGGTTACTTTTCCCTGTTTTTATAACTTTGGTTAGATGGCCCAGGCACCTGTTACAACCAGGTCTCCTGACCTATATGCTTCTTGCCCTTTACCAGGCCATGAACAGGAGCGGTGTTTATGCATCTGTAGCTCAGCCCATACTAGTTACTCCCTAAATGCATATTTGATGAATGGATGGATCTCAAAGAGACACCTTGGTTGCCTGTCACCTCTGGCCTGCAGCCCCCAGAATATTGAACTACTTCCCAACTTACTAGGTAAGCAAAGGTGCCAGGGGTGAGAAACTAGCAGAGTGGCAAATGGACTAGACATATTATGAAGCCTGAGGTACTGAGCTGGCCACACAGCCATGGCCTCAGGGTTGCCCCTGACCTCTGAGCAGCCTTAAGCTATGCCTTTGGTTTGTTGGGTTTTCTAAAGGTAAGTTATAGGCAATTGAGTTTTCTTACTGCTTTGCCTGGAAAATTACCTATGGTTAAAAATGAGTAACACTTCAGTGTTGTTCAATAAAAAGTACAAGAGGCCATTGTTTTAGACCAACTCCCAGCACTGGGCTCCAACAGACCAGGCTAAAAGTCAAAATGGAGTCACTCACACTAAATAGTTCCACACCACCAAGTTAATAGTAAGCTTAACTAAGATAAGATAAGCTTAACTAAATAAGATAAAGTTTTTCTGACATCTCATGAAATCAGATTAGAGCAATAGTAGCCAGCTCTCCCAAACAGGCCAGTTTTGATTGGCATGATAATGAGGTTCCCTCGGCTTGATCCCTACACTGAAGAAGTCACCTGAAATAACTGGATGTTAACTAATCCCTTCTCTTCTGAGTGTTCTGTCTCCCTGTCCCTACCTCACAAGGAGACGAAATTTGAAAAGATAAACATAACTTTTGTCCTTTTGTTTCTGCTTTCTTCATCTTATGTCTATAAAACCAACCTCTTCTGCTCAGCCCATTGGAACATTTAATCTATTTTTATAGAAAGAAATATTGCCCAATTCTAAAATCAATCATAAAGCCAGCCAAGTTTGTTAAGCTAGACACAGAGAGAAGAGCCTGTGAAGACAGAGAACACAGCCATTACAAGCCACAAGAGAGGCCGCAAATGAAACACAGGAGACCGGTAAGCTAACTGGTTGTAATTTTGTCCTTTGATGGTGTTAAATGCACATTCGGATGTTAAAAGCTGTAATCCAGATACAGGTTCTCCTCTGTGTACTCCATGCACATCTGGGTACACACATACACTCATTTACCTGTTGGGTGGGTGTGGGTTAAAATTTCTGATATTTGTATTAACATGGTTTATATATATAAATACAATTGGGCTAGTACAAATAATTATTGTATTTGCAACCATTTGCTTGAAAATCATGTTATGATTAAATATGCCAGTTATGGTAAGATGACATATAATAAAAGGAGAAAGGAATAACCAAACAAAAATCTCCTCATTAAGTTTGTGTTTTCAGAAGTATCAGACATTTAAAAGTCTCCAAAATGTCTAACTTCAAAGAGACCCAATTTTTGCCTACGAGAAAAGTTGTATTTTGTTATTTATCCTTAAATGCAAATTGAGTTATTTCTAACAGAGAACCGTCGTGACTTGAACACTGGAACCACCCAGTCAACCAGACAGCTGCCCAGAGAATCATATGGAAGAGGGCTTGACGACGTGCTCACCATCTGTTTCCCAACTTGCCTGAGAAAAGGTGCAGAAAATCCCGTTCTAGCCAGCCTGTAAGCGAGTCATCCAAAAGAGAAACACATCCTGCCACTCCCAAACTGACCACACCACAGTGAACACACCTCGTGTTCAATGATCAGAATCTCTTTTGTCTCCTCTGGTTTGAACAACATGATGCCAAAACACCTAAAGAACTCTGACCCATCCAGATGCAGTCTTCTGGACACAGTGTCTTAGATGTCACACTTGATTACTCCAGAAATTTCCTTTCTCTGAATTAATGCTCAAACCTCTCTCCCTGCTAAGCATTATGAATTTCAGTGACTTCTAAGAGGGTCAACCAAATTGATTTAAACTGGGGGCATGGGGGCAGGCACCTGGCCTAGTGGTTAAGATGCCCACACCTCACATCACAGTATCTGGGATGGGTTCTAGCTCCTAACCTCAACATCCTGCTAATGTAGACCTGGGAGGCAGAGATGTTGGCTCAAGCAATGGAGTTCCTGCTACTCATGTGAGACCTTGATTGAGTTCCTGGCTGCCAGGTTTGGCCTCAGCCATTATGGGCATATGGAGAGTGAACCAATGGTTAGAAGCACCCATCTTGTTCTAGTCCTTTCTCAGTCTCTGTCTCCTTACTTCTCAAACAAGTGATTAAATAAATGACACTGGGGGCATGTTCTTTAAAAACATCTAATGATATAGACCTGACATAAACACTTAAAAATAGGCTTTCCTAAAATTTTTCTGATCATGATCTGGAACCCCAGTGATTTTAAAGAATTCCCCAGGGGCCAGCACTGTGGCACAGGGGGTTAAAGCCCAGCCTGTAGCACCAGCATCCCTTATGGGCACTGGTTTGCATCCTGGCTGCTTACTTCCAATCCAGCTCCCTGCTAATGTGCCTGGGAAAGCAGTCCTTGGGCCCCTGCACCCACATGGGAGACCTGGAAGGAGCTCCTGGCTTCAGATCCGCTCAGCTTCAGACATTGTGGCCATTTGAGGGAGTGAACCAGTGGATGCAAGACCTCTCTCTTTGTCTCTACCTCTCTGTAACTCTGTCTTCCAAATAAATAAAATAAATCTTAAAAAAAAAAAAAGAGCAGCTCCATAAAGCTAGATTTTGTTAAAAAAGAAAAAAGAAAGAAAGAAAGAAAGAGAAAATGAAAAAAGGATTCCCCTGGGAGTTACCCCATTTTTCTCCTCTCCCCTTTTTATACACACTGGGATTTTTCTTCTGAAAAATTGAAGCACAATTTCATTTTTCTATTTGAATTCAGTCTCGCAGGCACTCAGTAAATAGTTAAGTAATTACCTGAAAGAGTCAAAATATATGTGCTTGGTGAATTCTGGGTTAGCGGATAGCAAATTATGTCACTGCTTATTAATGCAGGACAGACCAAAAAGACCTCTCCGAGTTCACTGTGGAGTGGCGCAGGGTGGGTGACCTCGCTCTCGACAGGGCTGTTGAGTATTTCACACAGTATGGGCTATGCCTCCTGGGGAAGAGAGAGGAAGCCAAGAGGTCTTGAGGTCTCTTCCTGACCTTTAACTGCTTCAGCGTCAACAAGGAAACCAAACAGGAATCCAACAGCACCCCAATCCAACATGGTAGAAACCACCAAGGCCCTGTGGCTATCTGGGAGAAAGGAGATTGGGGTTCAAAAGTTCTGGTTTGCCTCAGGGCAAACCAGCAAGGCTGAAGTTCTCCTTTCCCTGTTTGCTGGCCCAGTGTCCAGCAGTCATTACAATTTTGCAATTTTTAAAAATCAAATAAAAACCACACACACACACACCCACACACCCAGATCTCATTCATGCAAAGGATACCTGTGGTCATATGAACCAAGCTTTGACTGGAGACATTGAGTAGACCAGCAGGGATGATGCTGCCCCATGAATCAAAGCATTTGTCCAGCAAATATTTATCAAATGCCAGACCTATGCGTGGAACCATTTGCAATGGTCACTAAAATCCCCTGCCCTTACAGCCTAGTGGAGGAGGCTGAAAATATGCTTGTGACAGATAAATATTCCAATAGGAGAGGGGCAGGCTGTCTGAGACAGCCAAGGTAGAGTCAGTGCTCAGTGCTACATGAAGTGAGAGGGAGCCCTGGGAAAGAGGGACACTTCTAGGCAGAGGAAACAGCAAACGCACAGTCCTGAGGGAAGACTGTGTTAGACTAACGCAAGTAGAAAAGAAACCAAGGAGGCTGGAAGAGAGACAAGGAACATTAGCAGGAAATCTTAGCTACCAGGCTAACCACCAGCCCTTGGACTTTTTTTTCATCTTGGTCCAAGTTCAGGTAAAATGAGGGATAACAGTTGATCCAAGGAAATAGCTGAACAATGTTGATCATTTTGTTTGCTCTTTGTTTTGGGTTATTTAATCCAGCCCCATGCTTGCCCTTTATTTACTTATTAATTTATGTTATTATTTCTTTAATTTGCTTTTGAGCACTTGAACTTTCCCAGGCCCCTTCTGGAAAGTAAGCATCCATTTGTACCAGCCCAGGCCGCCCATGCCATACCACCACTACCTAGGGAGAAACCTGAGGCCAGGAGACTGGTGGCTTTGGCTTCCTGCTTGCTTTCAAAGGTTTTACTGAAAGAACAACTTTGAAAAATAATATGGGAACAATTTCTGAACAACATAGGATTACTTAGCTTCGCAAATATTTTTAAAGTAAGCTGAGAAGCAAATCATAGGCACTGACATCAATTGTCTCTGTGTCTAGGGAAAAAGAAAATGTGGGGGAAAACAGGGTTTGTCCTCATTCTTTTTAAAATGTATTTATTTGACAGGCAGAGACATGGGGTGGTGGGGGGTGTGAGAGAGAGAGAGAGAGAGAGAGAGAGAGAGAGAATCTTCTATCAGCTGGTTTACCCCCCTAATGGCTGTAAAGCCAGAGTTGGGCCAGGCTGAAGCCAGGAGCCAGAAGTTTCTTCCGGGTCTCCCACATGGGTGCAGGGACTCAAAAATTTGGCCCATCTTTCCACTGCTCATTAGCAGAGAGTTGGGTCAGAAGTGGAGCAGCCTGGACTCAAACCTACACCCATATGGGATGCCAGCACCACAGGTGGAGGCTTAACCTTCTATTTCACAGCGCTGGCCCCTATCTCCTCATTCTAATAGTGAATTCTGAGCTTGAAAACACAAAAGAAACTGGAGGGCATTCCCTGTACAGCCTCTTTGCTTCTGTCATTGACTTCACAAGATCTCCAAAGAACTTGTCTCCCAGCTCATCTGAAGGCAAGGATATGGGAGGAGCAAGGTTGTTTATTTGTTTTGTTTTGTTTTTAATCTATTACACATAGACTGAAATAAAGTTCTGAGAACTGATGTAAAACATTTGGTTGAAATCCAGTCTCCTCCCATTGGCCCTCTTCCTGCCCCTCCAGGCCCGCCCCTCCCCCAGTGACTGTGCACCAGTGCCCTTGGCCTTCTGGCCACAAGCTCTGGGCTTCACACCTGCTCAGCTCATTGCCCAGGACACTTTTGCCCCAGGGACTTACTGGACTCTTTGTGTCCTGAAGCTCTCTGCTCAAGCAGTGCTTCCTCTACGCCTACCATGGCACCACTCTCCATCCCACTGAGTCCTTTCCTGGCACTCACCACTGTCTGACCTTGCGCCCTGTATGTCTGTTGGTTTCTGATGTGTCTCCCTCCTCAGAGCACAGACACCTAGGGCAGGGACCTCAGAGGCTTGTTTCCTGCTGTGAAATGGTTCTTGGCAGGTGAAAGATCCAAAATAAACTTGAATGAGTGAGAATAAGAATCAAAAGTGCTATGTAGCCTAACACACTAGCAATTACTCTATTTCAAGTATGCATTTTAGACTCGAGGAAAATGAGGCTCAGCGAATTGAGTGGTTTTCCCTAAAGGTACACAGCCATTTGGCAGCAGAGCCCAGGCCTGGAAGTTCAGGCACCCTGAGTTGAGCATCCTGGCATAGCCGATTAAGCCACTGCTTACGATGCTGCCAGTCCGAGTCCTGGCTGCTCCATTTTTGATCAAGTTCCCTGCTAATGCATTTGGGAAGGCAGTAGAAGAGGGCTCAAGTGCTTAGGCCGCTGAACTCATGTGGCAAACCCAGATGGAACTTCAGGCTCAGGGTTTGACCTTGGCTCAGCCACCAGATATTGTGGCCATTTGGGGAGTGTCACTTTTTGGTCACTCTGCATTTCAAGTAAATAAATTTTTAAAAAGGAAGAACGTCAGGGGTCCACTCTCAGCTCCTTTAGTGCACTCTCACCTTCTTTTGTTTCTAATAAGCCACAAGGGAAATCTCAAGTAAATAATATTGAATAAGTAATTTCCTACCTCCATGTTCCAAGATTAAGCCAAGGAAAAAAGTTAAGAGCCACAGTAAACATTGAATGCTAATGCCCGCAAGGCAGGAATTTTAGCCAAATTTGACAGACATGGGGCATTAGAGAAGAGAGGGAAGGGTGCTCGGTGAAGGTTGTCCAACCAGTAAGCTATGGCCCTGACACAGGGGCTCTTTCTCCTCGATGCACCACTGGTCTCCATGTTCCTGTACCAGACTCCAGGTCTCCCTCTGGGTGTCCCCATCCTTGGCAGATGACCTGCTATCTCTCAGATTCTTAGTGAATCACTCAGTGGTCCCTCATTGGCTTCGGGGCAACAGCCCTACCTTGATTCATAGCTTGGGGTATGTGTGGTAGGAACTGAGAGGAGCATTCGGGCCTGGGAGGAACTTTGTGGAATGTTAGTGCATGTGCATACCACTCTCTGAGGGTTCCATGGACTGAGACAAACTCAAAGGCCACCCCCTCATGCCTTCTTATACATGAACTCAGGCAACAGAGTCTGAGAATGTTCCCAGGTAGAGATCACTGGGCAAAAACATCTTTCAAATTAACAAGCCCAGACAGCACCTAGCTAGGGTAGTTGTAAAGCAGCATGCTCAAGCACTAGAGTAGAGTCTGGCTCTGTCTTTTCTCCTTCCTTTCCCCAACACCACCAAGTAGGCCACCTTGGGGTTAGCCGCCAATTAGACAAGTTGAGGGGACCTCAGCCTCTCCCGTGGTGTTCCCAACTCCTAGACATCTTGAAATACTACACTAACTGTGTTACCTTGTGTTGAGACATTTTGCTAATTATTACTTCCTAAAGTCACTATTTATCATGGGTCCTGAGGATAACTTTTTTATCTCCATATCCCAAATAAGCTCAATTTGAGTTTTTAAGAAAAACAGATAAACTAGCTAACCAGGAGTTTTTATTTGCTTTTCCAAGATAACTTCTACATATTTCTCATTTTATAGCTCTCCCTATGAAATATAATTTTTCTAAACAAATGATTTTGAAAGGCAGAGATCCAAATGCCCACAAGGGACAGGGATGCCATATACAAGAGATAGAAACTCATTCCAGGTCTCCCATGTGGTCTCGAGCTTGACCTGATGCATTGCAGGATGCACATTAGCAGGAGCTAGAGGCAGGGACATTGTTGTAGCACAATAGGTTAAGCTACCACCCAACATGCTGGCATGCTATGCTAGAGTGCCAGTTCAATTCCTAGCTGCTCTACTTCCAATCCAGCTCCCTACTAATGTGCCTGGGAAAGTTGCAGAAGATGGCCCAAGTGTTTGGTTTCCTGACACCCACATGGGAGACCAAGATGGAGTTCTAGGCTCCTGGATTTGGCCTGGCCCAACCTAGCCATTGTGGCCATTTGGGGGTGAACAAGTGAATGAAGATTTACCTGTCTCTCTGCTTTTAAAAAAATATTTGAGAGGCAGAGTTATAGACAGAGAGTGAGAGAGACAGAGAGTGAGGTCTTTCAAATGCTGGTTCACTCCCCGAATGGCCACAGTGGCCAGAGCTAGGCCAATCCAAGGCCAGGAGCCAGGAGCTTCTTCCAAGGGCCCAAGCACTTGAGCCATCTTCCACTGCTTTCCCAGGCCATTAGCAGAGAGCTGGTTCAAAAGAGGAGCAGCTGGAATACAAACTGGTGCCCTATGGGATGCCGGTGCCACAGTACCAACCCCTAAATCAATAAATCTTAGAGAGAGAGAGAGAGATTGAGTGAGCCACAACCTGTACTAAATCAAGGCACTACAAGGTGGGATGCAGGTGTCCTAACTAGAGTCTTAACTGTTGGCTAAATATCTACTCTTTGGGGGACATTTTAAAAAACACATTACTACAGGTTACAAGCTTGGAAGGCAATGTCAAAGTATCTTCAAAACACAGGAAGCTAACTGAAAGTCTCGTTTTCTAAAATAGCCAAATAAATCCCTCCATTTGCCTAAAACTCTTAGAGCCTAGACTCAATTTGCACCTGGGGGCTAATGTGAAGACCTGTTGACTTTCAAGGAGCAGGAAAACATATCATTGCTATTGAGAATCTTCTGTGTAATCTTCCTAGTGTTGCTTAACTTTCCTGAGTCTCACAATCCTTATTAAAATAGTATCTACAATTCAGGGTTCCTGTTACCATTAAACTATAAAATGCACATAATGTACTTATCGTAGTCTCTCATACACAGTAAATATCCAAGGAAACATCATCATTGTGATTTTTATTAGAAATTACTACTGCAAAAAGAGGCCTTAGGAATATTATGGGCTGTCCGTCCTGGACATGCCACATTCTCAAGGCTAAAATACTGCAGACATTCCACGGTCATCGATGCTCTCCTTGTTGTGACTGGGGTGTCATCCGTGCTGGCCCAGGGTTCATGAAAAGTTGAATCAAAACACTTTCTGGAACACCTAATATTTTCCACTCTTGTTGCTCAAAGTATGGGCAATGGACCAACAGCATTGGCCTCACCTGAGAGCTTGTTAGAAACTCAGCCCTGGGGTGAGGGTGGGCAGCAGCCCCACCTTAGATTCAGAACTCAGGGTGTGTATGGCAAGAGAATATGAGAGTTGTCATGTTTGCGCCCAGTTTATTTTCTACGTGAGCAGCAGGGATATTATGTTCACCCTTAAAATATTCCAGCCCTTTCACCTCAGCCACACTCCTACTAACTTGGGCTCTCCAAGTGCTCTGGAATAGTGAATGTAAAACCAAGGTTGTTTTTACGGTGGTATTTGATAAGCCAAAGGAAAATGGGTCTCTTATTGTATAGGGGAAGCTTGTACTTTAATTTAGATGAACCACAAAAGCATCTCTCTATCAAGGTCTTCAGAAAGTTAACTTAACATCCTTCCAGGATCTATCACAGCATCTGACATTCAGTAGATGCCCCAAATATAATTGATATACTAATTAACACTTTGTATTTTTCCTAGTCTCTAAAAGATTAGTCACACAACTGTTCCTGGAATTCTGGGGCATTCACAATGTTTCTTTAGGTAAGATATGTGTAACAGCAACATACTAAAAAACTTTGCCTTAAAATTCTCATGTAAAAGAAATCTGGAAAAAAAGGAGTCTCAGGCTACTTGTAAACACCGTTAATGGCCCAGGCTCCTACTTTTCTTATGTATAAACTTCAACGAGTAGTGCTCATTCTCCAATGACCTCCCAGTTGAGGACAGCCACCAGTACACAGCCATCCTGTGTTAGCTTTCCAGCACGATAACACTTAAGCCAAGCTACTTAGGAAGGAAAGAGGTTTATTTTGACTCACAATTTTGAAGGTTCACAGTCCAAGGTTGGGTTAGGCTGCACTGGTTCAGCATCTGGGGAGTCAGAGAACGGCAACCATTGAACATGAGCAGAGGACTGATCTCCTGGGAAGTCAGGAAGCAGAGAGTGTAAGAGGCCCCATGCAATTCAGGCTTAATATAACCAGCCTCTCTCAAGACTCACCTTCCAAGAGGCCCTAATGACCTAAAGACCTCCCACTCAGCCCACCTCCTAGAGACTATAATTGGATTGAATCTCCATCTGTAATCCATTAACCATTAGGATAAGACTTTGAGGATTGAGCCTTTGAGACATGGGCCTTTGGGAGACACCAAAACTATATTCAAATTATGGCACACCCCATGTGTGTTCCAGGTAGCAGGAAAAAGAGGAGGAAGTGGACATGCACAAACATTTTGCCTATGTCTCACAGGCCAGAACCAAGCTATATGGTCACACTTGATGGCAAAGAATGTTGGAAAATGTCCTTTAAAAAAAAGTTACGTGAAAGGCAGGGGTGCAGAGAGAGAGGGAGGGACAGAGAAAACTTCCATTCACAGTTTCACTCCCCAGATGGCTGCCATGGCCAGAACTGGACCAGGCCAAAGGCAGAAGCCAGGAACTTCATCCAGGTCTCCCACTTGGGTGTAGGGGCCCAAGCACTTGGGCCATCTTCCGCTGCTTTCCCAGGCACATTAGCAGGGGGCTGGATAGGAAGTGAGTAGCCAGGACTTGAACCTGCACCTATATGGGATGCCGGTGTCACGGGCAGTGGACATGCCTGCTCTGCCACAACACCAGCCCTGAAAACGTCTTTAATCCTGAGCAGGGTTGGGTTACTAAGGTTGCTAAGGAGCTACTAAGGTGGAAGAGAAGAATATGCACTGGAGTAGGCAACTAGCAGTGTCTTTCCCAATCTGGACTCTCCATCCCACTGAATCTACTGTCCACTCACTTTCATATGGCCTGTGCTACCAGGAGGCTCATCTGCTCACTGTCTCCACACAGGGCACTTTTTGCCCTTGCTCATGGTGTTGTCCTGGCTCAAAGTGCCTCCCAGCTCCTTCCCATGACTCTCCCCATCCCCAGAGATTCATGATGTCATTTTATAAGAAATGTTGCTCCTTACGTAGTTAACTTTATTTTTGAAAATCTACCTCCAAAAAATGATAGCAAGAGCCTATTAACCTGGGACTGGTTTTGTTCTTAATCAAGTTCCTGACAGAGCAAGTTCCTCTGATTGTGGGTATTCCATATGAAGTTTGGTGATCATTGAGAGTGATAGATTACAGCTGGACTCAGAGGTTAAAGGTGTAGATAGTGATTTCAGCCTGTTAAAGTCCTCTGCTCCTACTCGTGGAAACACGGAACTTTACCACTTCCAACCCTCTTTGGAGTACAAATAGCTAAGCTAAAGGAAATATGGAGAAGATGTAGGAGCAGCAAAAATTACATAAACTCCACAAAGGATGTTTTAAAACATGTTTATAAACTCCAGTTGTAGATGAAATCTACAGTTCGTGGGTAGTTTTTAGTCTCTGGTTAACTTCACAATACTTACTGAAGTTGTTAGAATCAGAGGCTAGAAAAGGCCTGAGGAACCCATAATAAAGTTGTACCTTCCCATTGCACAGATGGGCAAATTGAGATAAACTGCGCCTAGAGAGGAAAAGTTTTGGCTAACACAGAGCCAGTGCTAGGGGACTCTTTCTCCAGATCCGTTCCAGGTTCCTTCCCACTGCACCACATCACCATCTTAGAGTCTTCTGCTTGCTTCTCCAAGACAATGAGTCCCTCTCTTGGATGACTGGGTTATCCATGGCTCCGCCCTGACTCCCCCCCTCCGCCTCCTTGTTAACAGCCCAGACACAGACTCTCCAATTGAGCAAGGTGAGGCCAGGGAAGTTACGTGCTTAACTCATCCAGTTCTCTGAGGGTAATTTAGAAATGGGAACTCCAATAGTGAACCAGTGGATGGAAGATCTCGGTCTCTCAAAAAAATGAATGAATGAATGAATGAATGAAGGCAAAGGCTTCCAAGCCTTCTTTCAAAAGAAGAAAAAGAAAAAGGAAAAAAAGAAATGGGGACCAAAAATCTTGGCTTCGCCTCCCTTTCCTGTCCACGCATGGATGCTGAGGAACTCTGTCAACACTGAAGCCAACATGCCATGGTCACTGCCATATCACATTTATGTTTGGAGCTGGCCATTGCTTTGTTTTTCTTTCCTTAGCTCTGTCCACAGACTAAATAGAGAAGTGACATCAAACAGTTGAGCAAACACAGCTGTCCAGAGCCACCCCAGTGCATGCTGGGAAAGCAGTTGGTGCTCCTCCAGCAACACCGAGGAGCTGACCCACACTGAAAGGTCATTGGCTACCAGACGCCAGCTTGCGCTGAGGTGCCTGAGACGTGATAGTTGTTTGGTGCCCATGGATACCAGTTTTACACTTCAGTGTGCTTGTTTCTTCTGAGGCTACCATGGACTATTTCGACTACCAGCACATGCTAGTTATTGAGTGCTTGTGGCGTGAACAGCCAAGGGAATGTGTCCATCCTCAAGAAGCTAGCAAGTGGCGGGCATTTGGCCTAATTCAGCCTAGCACGTAAGCTGCCCATCAGGACGATGGGTCCCACGTCAGAGGGCCTGGTTTTGATATCTGGCTCCTGACTCTGGCTTCCCTGGGAGACAGCAGTGATGTCTCATGTTGTTGGTTTCCTGCCACCCATGTGGGAGATCTGCATTAATTCCTGGGTCTTGGCTTCAACCTGGCCTTGTCCTGTGTATTGTCAGCATTTAGGAATTGAACCAGGAGATGGTAGTGTGCTTTCTCTCAATCTCTCTCAAATAAATTCATTAAATAAAAAACACTTTACTGAAGGAGAAGGAGAAGAAGGGGATGGAGAGAGAAAGGAGAAGGTACAGGAGAAGGGGAGGGTGAGGGGAGAGGGAGCAGTAACAAGCAAAGGACTACCTGTGTTGGGAAATGGGGTTCATTTCATTCTGGCTCATCAACCCTGGCCTCACAATGGCCCTTGAAGCTTCACATGTCACACAAACCTACTAGGCATTCCCCACCTGGACCAGGGAGGGTGTGGCACCTTCAAGAGGCAGAGGACGTGTGAGGGAGGTGGTATTGGCCTCAGTCCCTGAGCCTCCTGTCTCTAACCTGTTCTTCTTTCCATAGGGTCACACGGGCTGAAATATCAGCCAAGACAGAAACCTCGCTGCCATAAATGCAGCTAACTACAGAACACTGTAGGTACTCAAAAATGCTCGCTCTGAAAGACTACAAAAGGACCCCAACCAGAGTCTTCACTGTGCCATGGAATTTACTGGAGGGCATACAGACTTCTATGTCTTCTCATCCAATCTCCCTGTCCTGTACACCGTGTTCCTACCAGAAACTGTGTTACCACCTGCTTGAACCATTCAGATCTAGGATGCCTCCATTTTGTGCAGCAGATTTATTAACAAGGCCCTGGTTGGGTTCTGTAGTTCTTTAATTAGCAATCTTGGAGGCTCTGGTAAGAAAGGAAATACAGAATTGGAACCTGTGGTCGTCTAACTTCAACAACAAGGAGTCACCTACGGCTGTTCAGCAGAGGCGTTTCCACCTTGGGATCACTTGGGGAGTTTGTTAGTCACCTCGCTATGATGGCTGACAGGAAATGAAGCCTTGTCCAAGAATCAGGCCTCACTTTCTACAAAAGGGGGTTACAGCCCAGGTCTTTAAAGAAACTGCCCCCCCGCCCCCATATCAGAATCCTCTACGAAGATCCTCTACCCTCTTCCTTCTCTAGGTGGAACTGGCTGGTCTTTCCTTCACATTCCCAGCACGGCTGTGAACATTTTTTCCTAACACAACAGTGTTTCACTTGGTGCTACACCAGAGCTCTCCAGTGCTGATTGCACTGAAAGTCGGTTGTCCTTTAAACCCTACCACTGCTTGTTTCAGTGACTCTCTAAAAAGTAAAAACCTGAAAAGCCATTTTAGCTATTAAACCACATTATTAAGCTATAGAAAGTCAAAATAGTTTTGTGATATTGTGTGATGACTCACAACATAACTGGATAAAAATAGAGGCTAAAATAGAAATGAAAAAAATCAGCATTTCTAATGATACTAAGAAAGATCATTCAATAATAGTGTCAGGACCAAGCCAATTGGAAAAAAATATATAGTCTTAGATTACTATCTTATTTCTTACAAGAAAACTAACTCCAGATGACTCAAAGATGTAAGCACAACATAATGAAGCCATGAAAGTACTAGAAGGAAATATTCTTGGGATGAGGAATTACTTTTTTAGACACAATAAAACACAGAAATCAAAGAGAACATTGCAAAATTTACATTAACTTTGCACTATAAGTACCATAAACAGGAATGGACTTCTGGCCTAGTGGTGAAGACACCTGTGTCCCACACTGGTTTCAGTACCTGACTCCACATCTGATTCCAGCTTCCTGCCAATGCAGATCCAATGCAGATTGGGTTCCTGCCCCCTACATGGGAGACATGGATTGAGTTTCCAGCTCCCAGCTTCTGCCTGATCCAGTCCTGGCTGTTACAAGTATTTGGAAAGTGAGCAACCAGATGATAGCTATGTCTGTAGGTCTCCCTCAAATAGATTAAGTTTTTAATTTTTTTAAAAAAAGAAATAGCAATTTAATTAAAAATTTAAATTTTTAAATACCATAAATAAAATTAAAAGAAACATACTGCGAGAAAATAAATTGCAATACTTATGAGAATGGGATTCATTTCTCTTTTATCAAAAAACACTTTAATAGCAATTTGAAAAAAGAATTCTCTTTTAAAAAATATTTATTCATTCACTTGAAAGGCAGAGTTACAGAGAGGCTCACTGGTTCACTCCTCAAATGGCTGCAATGGCTAGAGCTGAGATGATCAGAAGCCAGGGGCCAGGAGTTTCCTTCGGGCCTCCCATGTTGGCACAGGGGTCCAAGCACCTAGGCCATCTTCTACTGCTTTCCCAGGCCATAACAGAAAGCTGGATCAGAACTGGAGCAACTGGGACTCAAACTGGCACCCAAATGGAATGCCGGCACTACAGGCAGTGGCTTTACCTGCCACACCACAGCGCTGGCCCCAGGAATTCATTTTTTTTAAATGAGGAAAGGCAACAAGTAGGCAGCTCAGAGGGAAAAAAGGGCCAATAAACTGATGAAAAGATTTTTTAATCTCATATCTAATTTAAAAATGCAACTTCAAACAATAAAATGCCATTTTTCATCAATGCTTGGCTGTTAAGTCATCTGATAATACCCAGAAGAGTTGGAAACAGACAGTCAACACTTTCTGGAGAGCAATTTATTTATGTTTTTAAAAATATAAACTGAACACACCCTTTGGCCTAGCAACTCCATTTCTAGAATTTTTGTTTTTAGAAATACTTTCATGAGTACACAAAAATATCTTCAGCAATATTTGTAATGGAGAGATGGTGGCAATAGGGAAAAGTAAATAACATAAATGTCTATCAATAAAAAATTGAGCTAACAAATTCAGACAACTCTAACATGGAATCGATATAGTTATTGAATAGGCTAGGCCTTTATGGATGAATATAAAAAAGATATCTAGGTATAGAAAGTGAAAAACACAAGATATAGAAATATGTATATAATGTGTGCCTATTTATGTAAAACATGTATGTGTTTGCCTATTTGTAGAAATTTCTGAAAGAAGACTGTTAGCAATAGTTACTATTTAATTAAAGTTTAAAATACATACAAGTAATACTGTATTTCATTGATGGCACATGAAATTGACATTAAATAATGTGATTGTGGTTTAGGGGAAAGGAGTAGAATGAAATTGGAGAGGGCCACATAAGAATCTTCAAAGATTTTAGGTTTTATTTTATGAAGAATATATCTTTGGGGCTGGTGCTATATAGCACAGTGGGTTAAGTCTCCACCTGCAATGCCACTAATCCAATCAGGCATAATCCAAAGATAAAAGCCACCACAGTGAAAAGACAAAGAAACCTATGACCATCTCCAAAAATGCCAAATAACAAACGTACTAATTTAAGAAACAAGAATAAGGAAGACAACATGACACCCCAAAAGAACACACTTCAATACTAGATTGTGAAGATGATAAGATTGAAGAAATGCCAGAAATGGAATACAAAAAATTGATTACAGGATTATCTGGAAGTAATCAGAAGCAAATGCACAAACTAATGAATCCACAAGTGACATGAAAGAAAATTTCTCCCATGAAATTGAGATCTAAAAAATAAATCAAAATGAAATCTTGGACATGAACAATTCAATAGAACAAATGATAAATGCAGTTAAGGAAAGCCTTAATAACAGAATCAGTAAATCAGAAGAAAACATGTGACATAGAAGACAAAACACAGGAAATTAATAGTAAGACCAAAACAAGAAGAAATTAGAAAACTAAAAAACACCATTGTTAATCTATAGGATACTATCAAATGACCCAAAATATGGGTTCTAGGAGTTCCTGAAGGCATGGAAAAAGTGAAAGGATTAAAAGGTCTTTTTAATGAAATAATAACAGAAAATTTCCCCAATTTGGAGAAAGAAAGGGGCATCCAAGTACAGGAAGCACATGGAACTTCTAATGGGCATGATCAGAAAAGATCTTCACCAAGACACATTGCAGTCAAATTCCCCACAGTAAAATATAAAGAAAAGATTCTAAGATGTACACAGGAGAAATGCCAGATTACTTTCAGAGGATCTACCAGACTCACAGCAGACTTCTCATCAGAAACCCTTTAGGCTACAAGAAAATTGGGAGATATATTCCAAGTCTTAAGAGAAAAGAACTGTCAACCCAGAATATTATACCCTGCAAAGCTCTCACTTATGAATGAAGGTGAAATAAAGACCTTTCATGACAAACAGAAACTGAAAGAATTAGTCACTACCCATCCAGCCCTTCAGAAGATGCTTAAGGATATGCTGCACACAGAAACACAGAAGCATGGTCATCACTATGAAAGAAGGTAAAGGAAGGAAATCTCCCAAGAAAAGTACAAAGAAAATTCAAAGTACAAAAATAGGAATATTTATGGAAAAATGGCAGGGCAAAGTCGTTACTTATCAATAGTCACCTTGAATGTAAATGGCCTTAACTCTACTGTTAATGCACTGGCCTGAAGCACCGGCATCCCATATGGGTGCTGGTTCAAGACCCAGTTGCTCCACTCCCCATCCAGCTCTCTGCTATGGCATGGGAAAGCAGTAGAAGATGGCCCAAGTCCTTGGGCCCTTGCACCCACGTGGGAGACTCAGAAGAAGCTCCTGGTTCCTGGCTTTGGATAGGTGCAGCTCCAGCTGTTGCAGCCAATTGGGGAGTGAACCATCGGTTGGAAGACCTCTCTCTCTCTCTCTCTCTCTCTCTCTCTCTCTTTCTCTCTCTCTCTCTCTCTCCCCCTCTCCTCTCTCTGTGTAACTCTGACTTTCAAATAAATAAATAAATCTTTTTTTAAAAAGACACAAACTGGCTGAATGGATTACAAAACAAAACCCATTTATTTGTTGCCTACAATAAAGACATCTCACCAACAAAGATGCATCCAGACTGAAAGTGAAAGGACAGAAAAAGATATTCCATGCCAACAGAAACCAAGAGAGCTGGTGTAGCCATCCTCATATCAGACAAAATAGACTTTAACACAAAAACGGTTAAAGCAGCCAAAGAAGAGCAATATATAATGTTAAATGGATCAATTCAAGGAAAAGGTAACTATTATAAAAGTATATATGCCTAATTACAGGGCATTGGCTATTTAAAAGAAATGTTAAAGGATCTAAAGAGACATAGACTCAAATACAATAGTAATGGGGGATTTCGATATTCCACTTTCAGCAATGGACAGATCAACCAGACAGAAAATCATTAAGGAAATAGCAGAGTTAATCAACACTATAGACCAAAGGGACCTAATAGATAGCTATTGAATTTTTCAGCCTACAATTGCAGAATACACATTCTTCTCAGCAGTGCATGGAACTTTCTATAGGACGGACCACATGCTAAGCCATAAAGCAAGTCTCAGCAGATTCGAAAAAACT
The DNA here is from genome assembly GCF_033115175.1 of Lepus europaeus. NCBI lineage: Eukaryota > Metazoa > Chordata > Mammalia > Lagomorpha > Leporidae > Lepus > Lepus europaeus. The sequence continues at coordinate 93,902,840 of NC_084827.1, forward strand.
GATATCATATCATGCATCTTCTCAGACCACAATGGAATAAAACTGGAAATTAGCAATTCAAGAATCTGAAGAACATATGCAAACACATGGAGACTGAACAACGTGCTCCTGAATGAACAGTGGGTCATAGAAGGATCAAAAGAGAAATAAAAAAAATTTCTGAAACAAATATGACAATAAAACATACCAAAATTTATGGAATACATAAAAAGCAGTGTTAAGAGAAAAGTTTATAGTAATTGGTGCTTATATCAAGAAATTGGAAAGGCACCAAATAAATGAACTATCAATGCATCAGAAGGATCTAGAAAAAAACAACAAACCAAACTCAAAACTAGGAGGAGAAAAGAAAGAATTAAAATTAGAGAAGAAATTAACAAAATTGAAACAAAAAAATACAAAAGATCAGCAAAACAAAGAGATTTTTTTGAAAAAAATAACCAAAATTGACACACCATTGGCCCAACTAACCAAAAAAAAAAAAATGAGAGAGAAGACTGAAATAAATAAAATTAGAGATGAAAAAGGAAATGTAAGAAAAAACACCACAGAAATTAAAAAAAAATCATCATGAATTACTACAAAGAGCTGTATGCCAGCACAAAGGAAAACCTAGAAGAAATGGGTAGATTCCTGGACACATGCAACATACCTAAATTGAGCCATGAAGACATAGGGAACCTAAACAGACCCATTACCAACACAGAAATTGAATCAATAATAAAAACCCTCCCAACAAAGAAAAGCCCAAGATCAGAAGGCTTCACTGCTGAATTCTACCAGACATTTAAAGAAGAACTAAGTCCAATTCTTCTCAAGTTATTCAAAACAATTGAAAGGGAGGGAATGCTACCACATTCTCTCTATGAAGCAAACATCACCTTAATTCCTAAACCTGGAAAAGATGCAACAGAGAAGGAGAACTATAGATGAATTTCCCTAATGAACAGAGACACAAAAACTCTCAACAAAATTATACCCAAATAATTCAACAACACATCAAAAAGATCACCCACCCAGACTAAGTGGGATATATCCCTGTTACGCAAGGACAGTTCAACATTCACAGATCAATCAATGTGATACATCACATTAACAAACTGCAGAACAAAAACCATATGATTATCTCAATAGATGCAGAGAAAGCATTTGATAAAATACAACACTCTTTAATGATGAAAACTCTAAGCAAATTGGGAATGAAAACATTCCTCAACACAATCAAGGTAATTTATGACAAATGCAAGGTCAGCATCCTATTGATTGGGAAAAGTTGGAAGCATTCCCACAAAGATTTGGAACCAGACAAATATGCCCAGTCTCATCATTGCTATTCATTAAAGTCCTAGAAGTTTTAGCCAGAGCAATTAGGCAAGAAAAAGAAATCAAAGGAATACAAACTGTGAAGGAGAAAGTCAAATTATCCCTATTTTTAGATGACATGATTCTATATACATGGGATCCAAAATACTCCACTAAGAAACTATTGGAAGGCTGGTGCCGTGGCTTAACAGGCTAATCCTCCACCTTGCGGCGCCGGCACACGGGGTTCTAGTCCTGGTTGGGGCGCCGGATTCTATCCCGGTTGCCCCTCTTCCAGGCCAGCTCTCCTATGGCCCGGGAAGGCAGTGGAGGATGGCCCAAGTGCTTGGGCCCTGCACCCGCAAGGGAGACCGCGAGAAATGCCTGGCTCTTGGCTTCGGATCAGCACGATGTGCCGGCCGCAGCGGCCCTTGGAGGGTGAACCAACAGCAAAAAGGAAGACCTTTCTCTCTGTCTCTCTCTCACTATCCACTCTGCCTGTCACAAAAAAAAAAAAAAAAGAAAGAAAGAAAGAAAGAAAGAAACTATTGGAACTCATAGAAGAGTTTGGTAAAGTAGCAGGATATAAAATTGATATGCAAAAATCAACAGCCTTCGTATACACAGACAATGCCATAGCTGAGAAGTAATTTCTAACATCAATCCCATTCTCAATATCTACAAAAACAATCAAATACCTTGGAATAAATTTAACCAAGGATGTCAATGGTCTCTACGATGAGAATACAAAACATTAAAGAAAGAAATAGAAGATACAAAAAAATGGAAAAATCTTCCATGTCTGTGGATTAGAAGATTCTATATTATCACAATGTCTATTCTTCCAAAAGCAATTTACAGATTCAGTGTGAAACCAATCAAAATACCAAAGACATTCTTCCCAGATATATAAAAAATGATGCTGAACCTCATATGGAAACACAGGAGACCTTGAGTAGCTAAAGCAATCTTACACAACAAAAACAAAGCTGGAGGCATCATAATACCAGACTTTAAGACATAACAAGGCAGTTATAATCACAACAGCCTGGTACTGGTACAAAAACAGATGGACAGACCAATGGAACAGAATAGAAATGTCAGAAACCAATTCAAGCATTTACAACCAACTTATATTTGATCAAGGAGCTAAAACAAATCCCTGGAGCCAAGACAGTCTCTTCAACAAATGCTGCTGGGAAATGGGTTTCCATATGCGGAAGTACGAAGCAGGACCCCTACCTTACACCTTACAAAAATCTATTCAAAATAGATTAAAGACCAAAATCTATAACCTGATGTCATCAAATTATTAGAGAACATTGGGGAAGCCCTGCAAGATATTGGCACAGGTAAAGAGTTCTTGAAAAAGACCCCAGAGGCCAAGGGAGTCAAGGCCAAAATTAACAAATGGGATTACATCAAATTGAGAAGCTTGTGTACTGCAAGAGAAACACTCAGGAAAGTGAGGAGGCAACTGATAGAATGGGAGAAACTATTTGCAAATAATGCAACTGATAAAGGATTAATAACAAGAATATATATAAAGATATCAAGAAGCTCAGTAATAACAAAACAACCAGTGAAGTAATGGGCAAAGGACTTAAACAGACATTTTTTAAAAGAGAAAATCCAAATGGCAGACAGACACATGAATTCTGGATCACTAGCTGTCAGAGAAATGCAATCAAAACCACAATGAAGTTTCACCTAACCCCAATTAGAATGGCTTTCATACAGAAATCAACAAACAACAAACGCTGGCAAGGATGTGGGGAAAAAGGTACCCTAAACCAGTGTTGGTTGGAAAGTAAACTGGTAAAATGACTATGGAAGACAGTTTGGAGATACCTCATAAATCTGAATACAGACCTACCATATGACTGAGCCATCCCACTCCTGGGAATTTACCCAAGGGAAAGGAAATCAGCAAACAAAAGAGCTTGTGCACCCCTATGTTTATTGCAACTCAATTCACGATAGCTAGACATGGAATCAACCTGAATGCCCATCAAGTGAAGACTGGATAAAGAAATTATGAGATATGTACCCTATGGAATACTACACAGAGGTTAAAGAAAATAAAATCTGCTCATTTGCAACAAAATGATGAATCTGGAAAACATCATACTTAGTGAAATAAGCCAGTCCCAAAGGGGCAAATACAATATGTTCCCCTGATCTGTGATAACTAATAGAGCAGCTAAAAGGAAATCTTCAGAAATGAAATTGACACTTTGAGAAGCAATGACTTGAACAGTCCTTGATTCAACTCAAGGAACAGTTTTTTTTTCTCTTCTTCATACTGTTTCTTGAACTCTTTACTTAACACAGAGTTAATCATATGTGTATAAAACCAATTGAAAATAGATCTCAGTAAAAATTAAGAATAGGAATAAGAGAGGGAGGAGGAAGTTTGTAACTATAAAGCTGTATAGTTCTGCATACATTCCTACAGACTTACTTCTAAGGGTAAGTCCCAAATTCCATTAAGCTGGGTGGTAAAAATGTCATCTTAAGTGCTAAAGTGACCATATTAAGTGTTAAAGTGATCATATAGATAGTATTAAATGTTAAAGGGATCATATAAATAAGATCAAGTGTCTGATAATAATAGATAGAATTAAAAAGGAGAGAGTGTTCCAACATGAGAAGCCATTCACTCAGCAGACTCATAGAATTACAATCACTTTAAATAGCACTCTGATCTCAAAATCAGCCCTTAAAACATTCTGGTCTGGCTGAAAAGCCCATAACAGCATTTCAGGCATTTAAAACCAAGACACTGTGGCAAAAAAATGTCCTACATGAAGGATTGCTATGAGAGAGACCCCAGTGGAAAGAAGTGGCCATCAAAGAAGGATGCACTTTTCTCTGAAGGGAGGAGAGAACTTCTACTTTGCTTATGGCCTTGTCTAAATACTGACAGATTGTGGATTCAAAAGGCTTCCATAGCCATGGAAGTTCATGTTTAGAGCCTTGGGTGATCACTGACATCATACATAAGAGTGTTAATGGTTAAATTAATAATAGGAGTCACTATACACTTACTTCCCGTGCAGGGCTTCTATCCTCAATGAGTTTTATTATGAGAATTAACTGTAAAACTTGTTCTCAAACAGTTTTGCGTGTGTGTGTGTGTGTGCAAACTGTTGAAATCTTTACTTAGTACGGAGTTGATCTTCTGTTTGTTAAGTTAATTGAAAATGAATGGGACTGAAATGGGAGAGGGAGGAGGATATGGGCTGTCAGTGGGGGTGGGAGGGTGGGTATGGTGGGAAGAATCACTATATTCCCAAAGTTGTACTTATGAAATTTGTACTCATTAAATAAAGGCTTCTTTGTGAAAACAAAAAAGAAAACGAATCTTAATGGAGAATGGGACTGGAATGGGAAAGGGAGGAGTAAGGGTGGGAGGACAGGTATGGTGGGGAGAATCACTATATTTCTAAAGTTGTACTTATGAAATTTGTACTCACTAAATAAAAGGTTTCTTTGGGGAAAAAGAAATGCTAAAGATGGACTGAAGTTGTGGCAAAACAGGTGAGGCTACTGGCTACAATGCTGGCATCCCATGTGGGCCCTAGTTTGAGTCCTGGCTGCTCCATTGCTGATCCAGCTTCCTGCTAATGCACCTGGGAAAGCAGCAGAAAATAGCCCAAGTCTTTGGATCCCTACAGCCACATGGGAGACCTGAGTGAAGCACCTCTTTCCCGGCTTTGGCCTGGCCCAGCCCTGACCATTGTGTTTATTTGGAGAGGGAACCAGTGGATGGAAGATAATTTCTCTCTCTCTCTCTCTCTCTCTCTCTCTCTTGCTCTCTCCTTCTATCTCTATAAGTCTACCTTTCAAATAAATATATAAACCTTAAAATTAAAAAAATAATATATCTTTGCAAATATTTGAAGGAAAGGAACAAATGAAAAAGAGACTCTTGACTGTAGCCTCCATAAAATCTCTTAAAATAACCAGTGATACAATGGTGACTCACTTGTTTTTTTAAATGTGAAATCCCACAGTGAAAAGGAATTAACTTTTCCTTAGAGAAACTGGATCTACTCAGTGGGAGATTCCTGTACTCATCTTTCTTGCTTACCAGATTTTTCTATGAATACAGCCTGAGAAAAACAGCTGTGCTTTGGGGAAGTGTCTGTTGTCCAACAGCAGCTGATGTTTGGTGAAGTTACCAGTTTTCTTAGTGCTGGGGAGCCGCTGTGAGCATCTCACCTCCCTTGGGCCCTTGGAAATCTCTGCTAAAGTTTGCCAAGTCATGGGTTCCCAACAAAAGACAGACAGTCCATGAGAGTTGGGGTGTGTGTGAGGGTTGGGAAGAAGTGTCTTTGTTTTCTGGAGATGCAAGATTTGCATTTGTTCTTTCGGAGCTGTGGCCTAGGGTCTGGGACCTGCTCTACAGAATTCTCCCTTCAATATTCAAAACTGCTTTCTGCTCAGACTTTCCTGCTGTGCAGAATGATTGGGAACCTACCGCACAGATTGTTCCCTAGGAGCTGAAGAGAGGGCTTGGGACCTGGCAGCCTTGCCCTTTTGTGCCCCAAATCAGGAACTCCGAGTACAAGAGATAAGGGTTCTGGGTGATGACGGGAACAGCAGTCAAAAGTGAGTGGGAGGCAGTTCTTGCTTTGGATACCATAGTAAAGCAACCTACCCTCACACACGGCACACATTTTACCCTCCTAATATTAAAACCCTGCTTTCAATATATATGTAATGAATTTTTTTCCCAAGCACTGTGCCATGGGTACAAAGGGGACTATTATCTAGTGAATGGCACACATCTCAAAATCACTTTTCAGGGCCAAAGTTATTTCAGTAGATAAGCTCGCTGGCTAGTTCCAACATCCCAGGTGGGATGAATGCTTGCTGCAAATCAGCTGAGGGACATTTTATAGGAGAGAGATCAAAATCAAAACAGATATCAAAATGCATTGAGATCGGAGGAATAAATTCTAGTGTTCTCCAGCACAGTAGGGTGACTGTGGTTTCCAGGCAACTTATTATAGAAAGAACTAGAAGACAGGAAGAAGCCAGGTTCCTACCCAGTGCCTTGGATGCAGTACTAGAGCCCATCAGGTCCTGTGTCCCATGGTCTCCTCCCCTCCCTCACTTAGCTCACAGTTTCCTTGCCCTGCTTTATGATTGCAAATCAACCTCTTATTAAAACTAGCTCACGAAATTGAAGGAGTGGGGCGGCCGGCTCTAGAGAGTCCCTGGACACAGACTCATGGGGTAATTTTTTTCTCCTAAAGATAATTTTTTTTATTTTTTTAACTTTTATTTAATTAATATAAATTTCCAAAGTCCAGCTTTTGGATTACAGTGGCTTCCCCCTCCCATAACTTCCCTCCCACCCGCAACCCTCCCCTCTCCCGCTCCCTCTCCCTTTCCATTCACATCAAAATTCATTTTCAATACTCTTTATATACAGAAGATCAATTTAGTATATATTAAGTCAAGATTTCAACAGTTTGCACCCACATAGAAACACAAAGTGAAACATACTGTTTGAGTTCTAGTTATAGCATTAAATCACAATGCACAGCACATTAAGGACAGAGATCCCACATGAGGAGCAAGTGCACAGTGACTCCTGTTGTTGACCCAACAAATTGACTCTCTAGTTTATGGCGCCAGTAACCACCCTAGGCTCTCGTCATGAGTTGCCAAGGCTATGGAAGCCTTCCAAGTTCGCCGACTCTGATCATATTTAGACAAGGCCATAAAAGACAGAGTGAGGATAGTAACCAATGATCCTAAGAGTGGCATTTACCAGGTTTGAACAATTATACAGCATTAAGTGGGGAAGAGGACCATCAGTACACACAGGTTGGGAGTAGAGCCATGGGTGGTAGAGTAGAGGTTATGATTACAAAGGAATGAGGCCCAAGTGCGCTAGACAGGGTCTAGAACAAAGGACAGAGTCATTATTAGAGGAGCTAAGAAAGGTGCTGTCTAAGCTACAATTAAGTTTTCTGATTGAGAGGCAAATAGAACCTGACAGAAGGGGCTTGATAATAATCTGGTGGGCTTTAGGCCTTGTAAGTTAAGAGGCCCAGACCTATCTATCTCTTCACATGGGGTACATCCTAAGGGAGGTGTGAACCTCCTAGGGGAAGGCACTCTGTTGACTTTCATTACTTAGCTGGCCTGGGAGGAGAGCTGGCCAGATAAAGGTAGATAATTTTTTTTAAAAAGATTTATTTGAAAGTTACACACACACACACACACACACAAAGGGAGAGAGAGAGAGAGAGAGAGAGAGAGAGAGAGAGATCCTCTACCCACTGGTTCACTCTCCAGATGGCTGCAATGGCCAGAGCTGGGCCAATCCAAAGCCAGGAACCAGGAGCTTCTTCCGGGTCTCCCACATGCATGCAGGGGCCCCAGGACTTGGGCCATCTCCTCCTGTTTTCCAAGGCCATAGCAGAGAGCTGGATTGGAAGTAGAGCAGCCACTGGACTCAAACTGGCACCCATATGGGATGCTGGCGCCGCAGGTGGCAGCTTTACCCACTATGCCATAGAGCCAGCCCCGTAAAGATAACATCTGATGTTCTGTCTTTTCTTGAGGGGTTTCTTTTCCAGGAAACCTAGGCTGGGAACAAAAATAACCACCACCTGCATATAGCCCCAGACTGGAGCCCACTCCGCTATCTTCAAATTCCCCTAAAGAACAGGATATTGCCGACCAGGGCCACAAGCACGGCAAACTGATCAGGAACCTGCAAACGAGCTGAACACACACCTCTCAATGCAGACTTCTGTCCATAAGAACCTTCATTCCTAAACTCCTCAGGGAACCTGAGAATTTGATAGCTGCCTGATATCTTTCTTTGTGTTTTGCAATAAATATCTACTTTCTTCCACCACCTGGTGGCAGTGATGGGCTTGTTGTGCATGGGGTGAGTGGACCCAGTTTTGGGGTTCCATGACAACTCCTCCAGTTTTGTGGGTGTTCCATAGCAAGGAGTTTCAAGGTCCCCAACACGTGGAAATGATAAATTTTCAAGGAGATGGAAATGCTAATTACCCTGATTTGATCATTATACATTACATATATGTATGAAATGATCACATTGTACCCCATTAACTTGTACAATAAAATGAAAAAGCATGACAACTTAAAAGTCTGCATTACATACTAGTCTAATTCGAATGTGTCACTCAAAGTTCAACTTGAAATTTAATTACAATATGATAGTGTTGAGAGGTGGGGCCTTTGGGAGGTATTAAGGCATTCATATGGGGTTAGGCAGGGAGTCAGTCAGAGAACAATGAACTGGAAGGTTTCCCACAGTCTGTACCTCTAGCCCTGCACCGTAACGCCACTGCCTTGCAATTCAGCACACCCACTTTCCTGTGACACACTTGAAGGCGCCATGATGGACACATGTGAACTGAGCTCCATCTGGAGATGCCATGAAAACTTTCCCAGAAGACATCACTCGCACAGAAGCCCTCCCAAACTCCACCACATTTGTATATTCAACCACCCCATACAGAAGTCCACTGGACTAGAGAGGCTCAGCAGAGCTCACTCACTCTCCCTTCCCCTTCCTCAGAGGCTCTGCGGAGTTTACTTTCTCTCTCTCTCTCTCTCTCTCCCTGGCCATCTACAAGGAGCATCTCTCCTTAAGGTGTTGCCTACACTTGCGCTTGAATGTGTACTCACTCTCTCAAAATAAATCCTGCTTCCATTTTTGTACTTTACTTATATCCTTGCTTTGAATTTTTATCTTAGGCAGGGGATAGAGCCTGGAATAAAACAACAGGGAAGCCCAGCTCCACAAGGCATGAGGGTGGAGCCTTCATGCAAGAGATCAGCGCCCTAATAAAGCGGCCAGAGGGACCAACCCCTCACCAGCCAGGACCCTGATCTTCAACTTCCCAGCCTCCAAAAAGTGTGAGCAACTAATTTCTATTGTTTAAAGAACTGCCCAGTCTTTGATAGTCTGTGACAGCAGCCCGAATAGACCAAGACACACGCACTGCCACTAACAAATTCCCAGGGACAAATGCACTTCTCTGAGACCTCCCCTTGTGTCTGGATGCCCCCATTCTGAGACTCAGTGCCTGCAGAAGCCTCCAGAGCAACGCCTGTGCTGTGTGCTTACAGGGATGTCCACCTTGTTCTCAGGCCAGGGGCCTTCCTCACCCATCCCTGGCACTGTAAGTGCCCCTGCCATTCCAAATGTAGGTGCATGGAATTGCAGAGTTACCCTGTCCGCCTGACCAATGGGCAAAGCAAGATTCTCTAAGACTTCTTCCTCCATAATATTATAATTATTATATAATATTACCTAATATCTACCATGCTCAATACCCACCTTGTCCAGCAGATTTATCAGCCACATGTGATTACTGAGCACTTGAAATGCAGCTGATTAAGATGGAGATGTACTCTAAATGTAACACACATGATGGATTTTGAAGTCTGAGTTAAAAAAAAAAACTGTAAAATACCTCGATTTTTTTTATGGATTATGTTACAATGAGTTACTTCTTGGCCATACTGTGTACATACAATATATTATTAAAATTAACTATTTCTTTATACATGTTTTCTTGTGTCTACTAAACAACTGAAAACTGCAGATGTGTCTCACGTATTTCCAATGGACAGTGTTGCTCTGGGCACATTCATTCACTCACCCTTCACATAGCTATTGAGTGCCTACCAGGGTTCAGATATGAAACCGAATGCATGGGAGGGGGTGCTCACAGAATAAGCAAGGCCTTTGCTCCCTCGGAGACAGACAAGAAAGAAGGCAAACATAATAATCAGCAAACAAGCTAGGTGTGATGAAGAAACAGTAATGTTGCAATAAATCATAGCAAGGGTCACAGAGTGAGCACTATTGATCTAGAGTGGCCAGTGAAGGTGACACAAGCTGTGACACTGGTGTTGAGGCCCGACAGCGAGAGGATCCGGACCTCTGAAGGCTGGGAGGAGGGGGACTCGCGAAGGGAGAGGCTCATGTGCAGCCCTTGAGGCCAGGAACTCAGCCAGCGATGGGGCCAGAGGATACCCCGCAAGGCTGTTCAGGGAAGCAGAGTTGGCTCAGGCAGGCCTGACAGGGCTAGGGAGGGGCTCAGGTTTTACTCCATGTAGAATGGAAAGCCTAAGGAAAGATTTCAGCAGGACGGTGGCTTTTTAAAAACCTTTTTTTATATTTTAAACAGTTTCTTCTGGTAATTGTGAAAAAAATGGAAGAGAAGATTGAAAACAGAGAAACTGCTTGAGAGGCGATTGCAGCTGCCCAGGCTGGAGGGAGGCGTTGGCAGACAGAGCTCCCTGGAGAGAGTCTCACCTGTCCCGCCTTCTGGCCTCAAACACAGCAGAATGCAAATACGTTAGTGACTGAAGGAAGCCCAGCTCCCTCCCTAGTATTTCTGAAGAGCTCCAGGAAGGAACTCACATTTTCCTGGTCCTATCCTTGCTCCTGGGTCCTGCTCTAGACTCTATTTTTGATCCCCTGTCAATGCTCAGGTGGCTGCCTCAGGTTTCTCTGAACATGACCCACCCTGCGGTTCCTAAGGCAGTGCTAAAACAAGTCTAAGGAAGTAGCAAGGCTCCAGTGAAGACATGGGAAAAGGTAAGGGAACTCCAGGGCACCATAGAGAAAACCACCATCAGCTGTTCCCTATCCTGCCGGATGCTAAAGATCTCTCCCTGCTCCTCTGCCCCTTTCCATGAGTTAAGTCCTTGCATTTCAGGGAGAAAATTGACACTGACTCAATGCCTCCAAGCAAGTAGGTTTTACTGCCCCTCTGTATCTCAACCTCTTCTTCCTCATGGGGCTGTGACTTTGATTTCCAGAAGTAGATAGTCCCTCACATTCTTTCCTAAGCAAAAAGTATTCTTTTCCTTCACAGAGATCCTTTAATGCACATTCAAAAGCGGCTTTTTAAGGCAGCATTGTCCCTTTATATTTGGATGACCTCATGGATCCTCATATGAAGTAGCGGTTACAATTCCCATTTATGAAGAAGAAAAGTGATGCTAAGAGGCTGGCAGATCAGATTTGCTCCAAATCATACAACAAGATTAAGTGAAGATTCAAAGCCAAATCCTGTTGAAAGCTTGGACTGAGCGGGATGGCTCACCAGCCTACACACCTCCCCTGCAGAGCCGGCCCAAAGTCAAGGTCATCCTTATCTCCTCACAGCACCACCACCTACTACCTCTCCCTTTTGGAAAGTCTCGCTTTACCTAGACAACAGAAGATTCAAGAATAAGTGTCATAGAAAGTGTATGACCAAAAATGCATTCTAATTTAGGGCCATTTTTCCTCGAGAGTATGGTTACTCTCGAGAGGTGGTTATTGCCATTTTCTTTAGAGGATATTGCACAGGTTCTGGTAAGCCACTCAAAATTAGTCTATTTTATTTTAAATAAGAAGCTGTGAACCTCCTATGGGGATCCTAGGAAAACAATTCCTGGAATTCTAAGTGAGGCCAAGGAAGAAGGACTCAGGGCTCAGAATACTGCCTCCAACCAGGCCAGGCTGCACTCACTGGCTTCTCAGGGGCAGACAGCAAAAACAGAGCAAGGACTGGCAGTGGTGGCAGAGCGGTAACAGGAGAGGAGGAGAGGGCAACATTTACTGTTAGCTTGTGTCATGCACTATACCATGTATCAACATTTAACTCACATCAACTCTGTGAAGTGCTATTAGCATCTTTACTGCTGAAAAAACTGAGTCTCAGAAATTTTTCAATTTACCCAAGATTATAGAGTCCATATGTTTCACTTTTTAAAAAGGTAGGGGCAGGCATTGGGCACAACAATTGTCACTGGTTGGGATACCTGCATCCCTTACAGGAGTGCCTGGGTTCAAGTCCTGGCTCCAGGGCCAATTTCAGCTTTCTGCCAGTGTGCACCTGGGGAAGCAGCAGATGGCGGCTCAAGTACTTGTGCCCCTGCCATCCGTATGAGACTCAGATTGAGTTCCTAGCTCTTGGTTCTGGAGTGACCAAGCTAGGGCTGTTACAGGCATTTGGGGAATAAACCAACAAATGAATATCTCTTTTTCTCTCTCTCAAATAAAATGAAAATAAAGTAAAAACATGGGTTTCTTAAGCATTTTACTAAAATAAACAAGACAGCAACTTATGTGGATTGGTACCCAATGCCTCTTACAGATAACAGAACATCTAGGAAAGTCAAACACCAATGGGTGTTTTTGAGAGTTGTTGCCTGAAACAGATGCTATTGTCGCACATACTGATAAATTAAGGCAAAAATTGAGTTCTAGTTGGTTGCAGTATTTAATCACTGAACACTTATTCATCACAACTGAATGAATTTATTCATTCATTTACTCATTCATTAACATATGCCAAGTACTGCAAAAGGCACTGAGGTCACAAAGATTCCTACGAGAGTGTGCCTGTCTTCAAGTGTGTGTTTCACAGCCCAGAAAGGAATGATACAGCTTTCCACTGTTCCCTGTCCATCCAAATCTGGCATCTCCAAAGGTCAGGTCACAGAAAGAGTCCTTCTGTATAGAGACAGACGTTCTCATCACCAGAAGGCAGCTTTGCGACGGCAGGTGTGTAAACCTCTCAGCTGGCTTTTCAGGTTTTCTATTCTCAGGTCAGATCCCTGGGGCAACTTCCTGTACGTTCTTCCTTCTACACTGTGAGGATCAGAAGCTCCTCTTTTCCCTTATCGAATAGGAGACCTGTGTGGAGCAGAAAACAACTGAGGAGTGATGGCTGGGGCTGATACAGAATAGGAGCTGGAACCAAGGAGGGGTGGAAGGTGGCCACAGTGAGGCGCAGGAGAAGGGTTAGCAGAAGGAAGGACCATCGAGGAAGGCAGAGAATGCTACGACTTTGTGCAAGGTACTGGGGTAGCTAGCTGGGTAGTCCTGGGGACTCTGTACCCCAAATGTTCTATCCTCAGTGAAATAATGTCCATCTTACTGAGTGAAAGTTGCTCATTTGAGTGGTATTGAATTTGTAATTTTAAAATTTTGATTTGTAAATTTAAATTTTTAAATTTATTTTCATTTACTTTAAAGGCAGACATATGGGGAGAGAGGGAGGGAGGGAGGGAGGGAGGGAGGGAGGGAGGGAGAGAAATCTTCCACCCACTGATTCACTCCTCAAATGCCCACAACAGCCAGGGCTCTGGGCTGGGCCAAAGCCAAGAACCAAGAAATTAAATCTGGGTCTCCCACATGGGGCAGGGGAGAGTTCCAAGTATTTGAGCCATCACCTGTTACCTCCCAGTGTGCTTAGTAGTAAACTGGATTTGAACTGGAGGAGCTGGGACTCTGTAGGGGATCTGGATTTCCCAAGTGGCATCTTAACTGCTGCACCAAATGCCTGCCCCTACTCGATTATGTGGAAATACAGTAAAAACAAAAACAAGCCTGGTGTTCATATAATTATTTGATTCTTCCATTTTAGAAATTAAGGTTCAGCCGGCGCCGCAGCTCACTAGGCTAATCCTCCACCTGCAGCGCTGGCACTCCGGGTCCTAGTCCTGGTTGGGGCTCCGGATTCTGTCCCGATTGCTCCACTTCCAGTCCAGCTCTCTGCTGTGGCCCGGGAGTGCAGTGGAGGATGGCCCAAGTGCTTGAGCCCTGCACCCTTGTGGGAGACCAGGAGGAAGCACCTAGCTCCTGGCTTCGGATCTGCGCAGCGCGCCGGCCATAGCACCATTTGGGGGGTGAACCAATGGAAGGAAGACCTTTCTGTCTAGCTCTGTCAAAAAAAAATTAAAGTTCAATTTATATACCATAAAATGTACCCTCTTTATTGTATGGTCCTATGACTTTTGACAAACTGACACAGCCATGCAGCTACCACTACAATCAAAATGCAGAACATTTTCATCATCCCCCCAATACCTCTCATTCTGCAGTGTGGGTCATCCCTACCACCATCCCTGACTCCTTGCAACCACTGATCCCTTTTCTGTTCCTACAGTTCTGCCTTTGCCAGATTGTTATATTAATGGAATTAAGCATTACATAGATTTCTAAAAATTAAATATTTCTGTTGAGGTATAATTGGCATAAGATGAATTATTTTTTTAAGGATGCAATTTGGTTGATTTTAATGTATGAATACATTCATGAAACCATCACTGCAATAAATTAATGGATATATCCATCATCCTAAAATATTTCCCTATGCCACTTTGTAATTCTATTTGCCCAACTGTCCCAGTCTCCCAACCCCAAGCAATCACTTATCTGCTTTTTGGCCCTATAGATTATTGGGCATTTCCTGAAATTTTACTGAAGTGGCCTCACTATATGGTTTTTTTTGTGTGGGTTCCACTCTGCATAATACTTTTGGTATTCATGCATATCATGTGCTTCAATAGTTTGAGCCTTTCTATGGCTGAGTAGGAATCCATTGTATGGATATTAACATGGTTTGTGTGTATCTGCTGAGGGACATTTAAGTTGCCAACTTTAGACTAATACAATAAAGCTGATATGGATATTTGTGTATCAGTCTTAGTAGAAGCCTTTTTTTTTTTTCATCTGGGTAAACACCTAGTAGTGAAATGGTCAGGTCATATAACACAGGTTTAATTTTGAAGAAGTCTCTATTTTCCAAGGTGGTTGTGCTTTTTACATACCTGCCAGCAATGTATGAGATGTCCTGTTCTTTCTCATCCTCACGAAACGTGGTTTAGTCAGTCTTTAATTTTAGTAATTCTAGTGGGTAGTCATGGTGTCTCCTTGTGGTTTTGCTTTCAAGCCAACAAAATCAATGACTAATGCTGTTGAGCATTTTTCACAGGCTTATTTGCCACCTGAGTATCAGCTTTGATGAAGTATCTGTTCAGATCTTTTCCCTAGTTTTAACTGTTCATTTTCTTGTTGGGTTTTGAGCTCTTAATATTTTTGTTCTAAGTCCTTTATAAAATATGTAAAGTGCAAATATCATTTGTTCACAAGTGTGGTTTACTTTTTTCCTTTCTTATCAGCATATTTCAAAGAGCAAAAGTTCCTAATTTTGAAGTCCAACTTAATATTTTTTCATATATTACTATATTTGGAAATATATTTAACAAACCTTAGACAATCAAAGTCACAAAGATTTCTATTTTTATGAAGTTTTATAGTTTCAAAGTTTATATTTAAATCCCTATTCATTTGGATTACATTTTTTATATAGAGTGTCAAGTATAGATCAAAGTTCTTTCAAGATAAGCTTACGTGAACTCAAGTTTTAGGAACACCATAAAACAGTATGCATTCTCAAGGAGTTGGGCTGACAAAGGGAAGACCCGCATGAAGTTTCATCGTTGAAACATGGTGGTAACTGGGCAGTGTTCCTGCAAGGTGGGAATGGAAGGGGAGAAGAGAGTCCTGCCTCGTCTGGGCTTGCAGCCTTAGAGAAGCACATGTACTTCTTCCATGCTCTCTGTTCCCTCTTCAGGATGGATGCAGTCAAAAGGCCATGGGGAAGATGGAAAGTCACAGATGGAAGGAGCCGGCCAATAAATCGAATACCGACCGTGGACACTTAAGGGGTGTCATGCTGCAAGAGTTCAAGATCTAAGAAGGCTCACACATGACGTTTACCTACTCCAAAGAAAACACCCCAAAGTCCAACAGGGAGACACAGGTTTAGCCCACTTCTCAGAGTGACTGATGGTGGCTGTTGGTCAGTAATCTGCACCACCCCGTCGGAGGTCACAGCATTAAACAGCAAGCAGTAAGCAAGCATAATTCCTTCCTGTCGAAGCGCTCAGGCATGTCCCCTGGTATTCTACAAAGCTATCCACTCAAGGACACAAGCCGCAGCTCTACTCTGCCTACAGCTAATGTTCATCCTCCCTGTCAGATTCTACCATGTATCCCTGAGGACCCTCCAGGGCAGGGAATGTGGCTTCTCAGGGGACAAGGGCAGTGTTGTGAGACTTCCCTACATAGGGAAATGAACAACTTCAAGGATCTCTGATTAGTTTTGTTTTTAAGTTTGTAAAGAGAACTAGAATACAAGGAAAAGTATTGATTTACAGGCAAATAAGTAATCTGCATTAAACCAGCCAAATTTAGTAGCACCTGAATCCTTTTAGGAGATTTTAGGTTCTTGTAAAAAGAAAGTCAACAGACTTATTTCGCTTAAGTGATTTGAATATATGAAGAAAAGAATGAAGATCCAGACAACTGGAAGAGTTTTAAATACTTGATGAAGGTCAACTAGCAGCTATTCTCTACTTTTTGAAACAATATATTATAATTTAATCCCATTATTATTCAGTGGACAAGGAACTGAAAAAAGAAAGCTTGCATACAGAGCATGATTAATTTAAATAATGCATAATTAGCAGGCATCTATTTGGAGTACTGGTATATCACTGTTCTACTGAATTTGTCTCTTAAAAATAATAACTTGCTATATTAGTTTTGTCGTAATGTATCCATTTAGTATTAAATTATTTGAGCAGTAATTTTGAAAGAAAATACTGGGGTAAGGAAAGGATTTTCATGAGCTCAAGCCAAGAGATTCTTCCAAAGGTTGGCTTGTTTGGAGTTGAAAGAAGGAAAGAAACAGACTCTTATGACAAAGGTAAAAGAAGGGAGAGAAGGAAGGAAAAAACTAGAGGGCATTCTAGGTAACTGGATTGTTATTCTGCAGGGCCAAGAGAAGATGGACGGCACTGAAGTTGGGATACTGGGAAGAAGGTTGTAGGAGGTGGGGTGTGAGGAAGATGAGGTCACTTTCTGACATTATCTGAACACAGACACTGTAGGCCCAAGATAATGACCAAAACAGATGTAAATAGAGACCAAGAGGTCAGAGATGAACAGCGAAGTTTAATACAATTCTGAACGACCAGGAGTAACAGGGCGCACAGGTGGGGTTGGAGAGGGTAGTGTATCCTAGGGAATGCCCATGAATCAGGGGGTCAAAGAGGAATAAGTAGGCACAAATCAAGATGAAAAAATCCCAACAGAAGAAGCTTGCTACTGGCATCTAATCAAAGGGAGAGGTGTTCTGGGCCTGATTTCTTTCTTTTAGGTCTTCAGGTTATTCCAAGGCAGAAAGATTTACATCTGCTGTGTTTCTTAACACTGCGTAAGCTAACTGTTCATGCATCCACCTATTAGGTTAGACAACCAAGAATACATGTAGTTTCATCCTCCACATCTCTCACTCCCAGCATCGTTTTTAAGACATGGTTGGTACTCAGATTCTGTTGAATTTTGTTATAAATAAAATTGTGCTATATAACACAGGAAGTCAAAGAACATATTTTTAGATGCAGAAAAAGGGAGGAGTGAGGAGATATGACAGATCTTTAAAAAGATTCATGGAAAATGTGTCTTACAAAAAAAATCACACGGGTTTCAGGAAAAATGTATATTTTAACTCCATTTTTTTCCACAAACTTTTTGAAGTATTCTCATACACACGCTATCAAAAAATCACTTGCAGCTAAAATATTGTCCCAAGAAAACTAGGTATGTGTTTACTAGTTTTTGCCCAGGTTGCTGTCCAATGAATGTTATACTTTTCATTTGTGTTTCCTTTGTGCCAAGGAGGAGGGTTGGACTTCTGACTTTTTGATTTTGTGCCACTGGGACTCAAGTATTTACCTGCTTGACAATCTTAACACTGTGAAGAAGCAGACATCTACCAAATACCTGTGAATATATTTATTAAATACCTCAAAGAGGTCAACTTTCAAAGACCTTTCCCAAAACATGAAATTCCTACCACGCTCACATTTTCCCAAATTCCCAATGTAAGTTATGCAGCTGGTAGAGTTATGCATTAAAGAAACAAAATTACTAAAAAAGAATCACAAGGTTTCCTTTGACATTAATGAGCAGACTTCAGCTCATTTCCTTTAAAATGCTCTCCCTGAACTGCAGCTGACTTCATGGTCTTTTTTAAAGTGAGCTCTCTTCCCAGAGTGACAGAGGCAGCTGCAGAATTATTCCGTCCCTGGAAATGATATCAGCAGCACCATGCCCTTGAATAAGACCACAATCATTACGTCTGGCTCCTTTTCACAACGCAGGAACTGACTGTACGCCTGTTTACAGCAACAGCTTTCAGAGTTTGTGCTTCTGCACTCTATTAGTGGCAACTTAAGATCAAAAGAAAGGGCAGGAAATCCCTGACTCCCCTTTTAAAGTAGAAGTTATTTTACTACATTCATTACTAATATTTAAACAAATAGCTTGTTTTCTAGTATTCAAAGAGCACATAACTCTAAATAATTTTGATACTGTCACAGTGGAAAATTATATCTATTTGTCTATACTAATTATACATATTTCTTACAAATTTGTTCTAATGTAATATAGAAATTATAATGTAATATAATAACTATTGAATAAAAATTTGATAGTTATAACTAAGTCATTTTATAATTGGTGTAAGTCTTTGCATGCCTACAAGCCTGTTCCCTAGAAAAAGTCTCTATTAGCCAATCGCTACCATTCCCTTTATGATTTTTATTCACGCACCAGCTTATAACCCTACCAAACAACCCAGCCATCCCTCTCCTTGGAATTTACCCAAAGGAAATTAAATTGGCAAATAAAAGAGCTGTCTGCACCTTAATGTTTATTGCAGCTCAATTCACAATAGCTAAGACCTGGAATCAACCTAAATGCCTATCAACAGAAGACTAGATAAAGAAATTATGAGATATGTACTCTATAGAATACTATACAACAGTGAAAAACAATGAAATCTGGTCACTTGCAACAAAATGGAAGAATCTGGAAAACATCATGCTGAGTGAAATAAGCCAGTCCCAAAGGGACAAATATCATCTGTTCTCCCTGATCAGTGACACTAACCATGCACCAAAAGGAAATCTGTTGAAGTGAAATGGACACTATGAGAAACAATGACTTGAACAGCCCTTGTCCTGACTGTCGAGGAACAACTTAATACTTTATCCCGTTTAGTATCTTTTTTGTTCTACTTAATACCATTGGTTGAACTCTTTAATTAACACATATTTATTCTTAGGTGTTTAAATTTTAACTGAAAAGTGATACCTGTTAAATATAAAAGTGGGAATAAGAGAGGGAGGAGATGCACAGTTTGGCACATACTCAACCAGACTTGCCCCAAATGGTAGAGTTAGAAACATACCAGGGGATTCCAATTCAATCCCATCAAGGTGGCATGTACCAATGCCATCTCACTAGTCAAAGTGATCAGTTTCAGTTCATAATTGATCACACTGATAGGATTAAGAGTCAAAGGGATCACATAAACAAGACTAGTGTCTGCTAATACTAACTGATAGCATTAAAAAGGAGAGAATGATCCAACATGGGAAGCGGGGTACACAGCAGACTCATAGAATGGCAAATGTCCTAAACAGCACTGTGGCCTCAGAATCAGCCCTTAAAGCATTTGGATCTGGCTGAAGAGCCCATGAGAGTATTGTAGGCATGGAAAGCCAAGACACTGTGGCAAAAAAACAAAACAAAACAAAACCCTGAATGAAATATCTCTGCGAGTGAGATCCCAGTGGAAAGAACAGGCCATCAAAGGAGGTACCTTTCTCTGAAGAGAGGAGAGAACTTACACTTTGGCTATGACCTTGTCTAAATAAGATCGGAGTTGGCGAACTCAAAAGGCTTCCATAGCCTTGGCAACTCATGACAAGAGCCTAGGGAGATTACTGATGCCATAAACAAGAGTGTCAATTGTCAAATCAACAACAGGAGTCACTGTGCACTTTTTTTCCATGTAGGATCTCTGTCTTTAATGTGTTGTACAATGTGAATCAATGGTATAACTAATAATCAAACAGTACTTTACACTTTGTGTTTCTGTGTGAGTGCAAACTGTTAGCCACTGTAATCCAAAATCTGTACTTTGGAAATTTATATTTATTAAATAAAAGTTCCAGCCACTTCTATTGTATTCAGTATTTTGGGATGGCTCTGTAAACAGATGAAGCCAATAATGTATTAACAGTACCAACTGAGAGAAAGTATGGTTAACTGAGGTTACTAAAAACAAAAAGCAATTCAAATCAATTGGCAATCTACAAAAAGTTAAAGATTTTAAAAGCTATTATAAAATTGCTATATTGGTCTATTATGTTATATGTGTGTACATATTGTATGTCCACATGGGGAAATTTTATTAAGTGTTTTATTTTAATTGGCTTATAGATTGTCCATAAATTTAAGCTGCTAAAATCAATCAAAGATACATTTTAATCTGTGTGACCTGAATCTCTGTATCATACGTTTTAAACTTGTTGGTAGAAAGAAACTAAAAACATTTTATATGGTTGTGCTTAAGTTTACTGGTTAAACAAACTACACCATGTTAGATATTTAAGCGGTGTTTTCAAATACATGATTCTTAAAATTTATAGAAGGCATTGGACCTTCTGGTAAATGTTTTCTTAAGTTGTTATCTAATGGTTGAAACTATTTGCTAAGTATTCATGTGATATTGCTATTGTCAGCGAGCGATCTAGGACTTGCTCCCTCATTTCTCTATTCTAAGCCCAACTTGTTCTTTCATTTCTCTATTCTCCTCAAGGTAGGAAACTAATTCTATTATGAAGGAATTGGTAGGATGCACAATTTAACCTTTAGACCTTATAAAAGAGATGGCTAACATTTTTCTGTAATAGCATAGCCAAAATAAGAGCTTAAATAATAATCTCATAGCTAGATTTACTTCGCCATCAGCGAAGTATACAGTAAGTAGAAAAAACCTCCCTTTCAGACCAAAGGGAAAGAAAGTTTTAAAGTGAGAATATAATTTTCCTCATGGGCATTGTCTACCTTAGAAAAAGTACTACAGAACATGCCTGTGATTTTAGACTTGTAGTTCAGGCCACCAAAGATGAGAGATGGGACTTGGGCACTCCCTTGACTTGCATCTTCTGGTCTGCTTTAACATAAACCATAGCCAAAATAAGAGCTTAAATAATAATCTCATAGCTAGATTTACTTCGCCATCAGCGAAGTATACAGTAAGTAGAAAAAACCTCCCTTTCAGACCAAAGGGAAAGAAAGTTTTAAAGTGAGAATATAATTTTCCTCATGGGCATTGTCTACCTTAGAAAAAGTACTACAGAACATGCCTGTGATTTTAGACTTGTAGTTCAGGCCACCAAAGATGAGAGATGGGACTTGGGCACTCCCTTGACTTGCATCTTCTGGTCTGCTTTAACATAAACCAGGAGGAAAAGAAAGCTAGGCATCAAGGGCAAGGGGTGGCAGGCCTATTAATGGCTGATCTGTACAGTGATCTGCCCTCAAGGAGACCCAACAGGCCAGTCCACTGCAGTGGCTTTCAATGTGGTAAGCCTGGGCTTCAGCAGAAGTCAGCTTGTGAAGAGCCCTGGCAGCTCTGCCAAGAGTTGGATCACTGGAAATGGACCTGCCCTGGAGTCGAAGGATGCCCAGGTCAGAGCCACAGATCTTATTGGCTCTAAGCTGAAAAGCCCTTCACTCAGCTTCCAAAGTGACCACTGCAGCCGAGGGGATGGCCAAGTAGGGTCAGCAACATTGCAGGCAGAACCGTAAATTTCTTGTTAGAGATGCCACCTGCCTTTACCTGGCCAGCTCTCCTCCCAGGCCAGCCAAGTAATGAAAGTCAACAGGGTGCCTTCTCCCAGGAGGTTCACACCTCCCTTAGGATGTACCCCATGTGAAGAGATAGATAGGTCTGGGCCTCTTAACTTACAAGGCCTAAAGCTCACCAGATTATTATCAAGCCCCTTCTGTCAGGTTCTATTTGCCTCTCAATCAGAAAACTTAATTGTAGCTTAGACAGCACCTTTCTTAGCTCCTCTAATAATGACTCTGTCCTTTGTTCTAGACCTGTCTAGTGCACTTGGGCCTCATTCCTTTGTAATCATAACCTCTACTCTACCACCAATGGCTCTACTCCCAACCTGTGTGTACTGATGGTCCTCTTCCCCATTTAATGCTGTATAATTGTTCAGACTTGGTTAATGCCACTCTTAGGATCATTGGTTACTATCCTCACTCTGTCTTTTATGACCTTGTCTAAATATGATTAGAGTCGGCGAACTTGGAAGGCTTCCATAACCTTGGCAACTCATGACGAGGGCCTAGGGTGGTTACTGGCACCACAAACTAGAGTGTCGAGTGTCAATTTGTTGGGTCAACAACAGGAGTCACTGTGCACTTGCTCCTCATGTGGGATCTCTGTCCTTAATGTGCTGTACATTGTGATTTAATGCTATAACTAGTACTCAAACAGTATGTTTCACTTTGTGTTTCTATGTGGGTGCAAACTGTTGAAATCTTGACTTAATGTATGCTAAATTGATCTTCTGTATATAAAGAGAATTGAAAATGAATCTTGATGTGAATGGAAGGGGAGAGAGAGCGGGAGAGGGGAGGGTTGCGGGTGGGAGGGAAGTTATGGGAGGGGGAAGCCATTGTAATCCATAAGCTGTACATTGGAAATTTATATTCATTAAATAAAAGTTTAAAAAAAAGTTAAAAACAACAAAAGCGAACTGAGTCACAACTAGGTACCAGGCTGAGAGCGTTTTTAAGATTTTTATAACTAAGGCACACAGTGGAGGAAATATGATCCTTCTGTCAATTAGGTAATTTACAGGGTCTGCCTTTTTTCTTTAGCAACACTTAGGTCTCACAAATTACTCGTGTTGACTGTTAATTTTGTTAATGACATTCAACTACCTATTTTAAGAGTGATTCAATTTAAATGGGAGCTAGTGATAAGTAACAAAAGCTTCATTCAGGGGCTGGCACCCACTGCTTGAGAAACTGGCATCCTGTATCACAGCTGCTCTGTTTCAGATGCAGCTCCCTGCTAATACACCTGGGAGAGCAGAAGATGGCTGAAGTACCTGGACCCCTGAAACCTATGAGGGAGACTGGGATGGAGTTTCAGGCTCCTGGCTTTGGCCTGGTCCAGCCATGGCCTTTGCAGCCATTTGGAGAGCAAAGATCTCTGTTACTGTGTCTTTCAAGTAAATAAATCTTAAAAAAAAAAAAAAAAAGCTTCATTCACAAATGTTGGTGAAATTTTGCTATCAACTTGTTTGAGGACAAATCAATCACTGCAACCCCTTATCACCTGAACACACTGTCCTGTTTGGTGCCATTTCTAGATGGCTCTGTTAATTCCAAACACACTTACTTAACACTGTACATCATCTCACATCATGCTGCCTCTTAATCTTCCTTTGGCTATGTTTACTGTGCCATCATTATTCTAGGCAGTATGCTGTGTGCCTCTTCTCTTACACTTCACACACCTAGTTATCACAACTCCTCTCTTGACTAGACCAGCCTGGGAGCAATTTTCCCCCTCTCATCCCTCCTACCCTTTTTTTTTATCACCTAAACACTTTTTATTTTCATATTTAGGTAGGCACACAGGCATGACACAGGCTTGGATTCATTAGTTATTGTACATTTTTAAAGGCACAAGGTGTTTTGTTTTTTTTTTTTTTTTTTTTTGACAGGCAGTGGACAGTGAGAGACAGAGAGAAAGGTCTTCCTTTGCCATTGGTTCACCCCCACAATGGCCGCTGTGGCTGGCGTGCTACAGCCAGCGCTGCGCCGATCCGAAGGCAGGAGCCAGGTGCTTCTCCTGGTCTCCCATGGGGTGCAGGAGCCCAAGCACTTGGGCCATCCTCCACTGCACTCCTGGGCCACAGCAGAGAGCTGGACTGGAAGTGGAGCAATCGGGACAGAATCCGGAGCCCCGACCGGGACTAGAACCCGGTGTGCCAGCACCACAGGCAGAGGATTAGCCTATTGAGCTGTGGTGCCGGCCAAGGCACAAGATTTTTAAAAACTTTTATTCTTTAAAAAAAAATTTTTTTTTTCATTTATTTGAAAGGCAGGCAACATAGAGAAGGAGAGAAAGATAGCAAAATCTTCTAACTATTGGTTCTCCCCCCAAATGGCTGCCAACAGCCAGGTCTGGGCCAGGCTGAAGCCATGAGTCAGGAACTCCATCCTGGCCTGGGTGACAGAGGCCCAAGAATGTGTATCATCTTCTGCTTGCTTCCCAGGTATATCAGCAGGAAACTGTACAGAACCAGAGGAGCTGGGACTCAAACAAGCACTATGACATGGGATGCCAATATCTCAAGTGATAACTTAATCCACCGTGCTACAAGGCTAGATACCAAAATTTTATTTTTAGTTGACAAATTCTAACTGTGCATAAGGTCAGCTCTCAGTACCCACAGAGGATTAGTTCTAGGATCCCTGTGGATACCAAAATCCATGGATGATCAAATCCCTATGAGATGGCATGGTGGGGCAGCAGTTTGGCCTAGCAGTTAAGATGTATTTTGAATGTTCACTGTTCTAGCTTCTTGCTGATGTGCACCATGGAAGGCAGAAAATACTGGCTCAAGTAGTTGGGTCCTTGCAACTCATGTGGGAATCCAGGTTGAGTTTCTGGCTCCTGGCTTTGGTCCAGTCCAGCCCTGATTGTTGCATTTGCATTTGGGGAGTGAACCAGCAGATGGAAGATCTGTGTCTCACTTTGGAATAAATAAGAGTCTATCAACATTTTTAAAAAAGATGGCATACTATTTGAACAACTCTCCCCCCCATTCCCATATACTTTAATCATCTTTAAATTCTTTTTACACCTAACACAATTTATATATGCTATATAAATGGTTGCTATCTCATAATATCTAGGGAATGATGACAAGAAAAAAATGTACATGTTCAATACAAATGCCGTCCTTTCTCCCAAATATTTTTGATCATTTGTTGGTTCAATCCATGGATGCGGAACCCACAGACGACATGCAGGACCAGCTGCCTGTACTTACAGGGCACCATGTGATGCCTGATATGCTGGAATATTCAGTGAAAGCCCCTGCTTTGACTTTTGTCTAGTGCCTCCTTTCACTCTTCCTGTACCATTTTGCATGATAAACTACATGGTAACTTCATCCATATTCCCTTGGATGTCAAGCTTTGTGATTCTGCTTACATAAATGATCTGGTGTTCTTGTCCTCTGTGCTTACTGTCTCTTCTCTGTTCCATGACATTATTTTCTTTCCCCAGTTCTAATAGCATAGTCTACATAGGACATCTCCAATTTCTTCTTTTAACTAGTCTTTAAAAAATTGCCATATGAAATTTCATTTTGAGAGGCTGGCCTCAAAATTGTTACTCCTCAGTCCCTAAACCTTCAGTGGCTTACCACTGCCTACTCTTGCCACTAACCACAGTTTTAAAGGCCTTCTGAATTTTCCTATATCATTGGCCCCCTTCATTCAGCCACCTGTACACTTGATCTGAACTATTTAGATTTGGGTTCTTTTTATCTAATTTTGGTACTTTTACCAAATACAATCAAAGGTTAAAGACTATAAGTAACATGAGTGCCACACTTTTAAGACACTGGATCAGGTTAGCAGAAGACTATTCTGGGAAGAGAAGTTATCATCTGCAACTACTTACTTACCTGTGAGTACCTGATGAGAATACTAGTCAAAAAGGTAGCTTTCCCACAAAATACAAACCACCTAAAATATAAATGTTGGTATGACTATAAATACATGTTATTATTATCCAATTACAGATTTCTGTGTTCATCAAAACAGCATACTGGCATAAGATACTGGCATAAGAACCGATACGTAGCTCAAATGGGACAGAATAGAGAGCCCAGAAATTAATCCATGTACATACAGCTAACTGATGTTTGACAAAAGTGCTCAGACCATAAAATGGAGTAGAGTTAATCTCTTTGATAAATGGTGCTGGCAAAACTGGGTGGATATATGCAGAAGAATTAAATTAGATCCATACACCTCACCACATACAAGAATCAACTCGAAACTGTCTAAATATGATCAGAGTTGGTGAACTCAAAAGGCTTCCATAGCCTTGGCAACTCGTGATAAGAGCCTAGGGGGATTACTGATGCCATAAACAAGAGTGTCAATTTGTTAAGTCAACAACAGGAGTCACTGTGCACTTACTCCTCATGTGGGATCTCTGTCCTTAATGTGCTGTACATTGTGATTTAATGCTATAACTAGTACTCAAACAGTATGTTTCACTTTGTGTTTCTATGTGGGTGCAAACTGTTGAAATCTTGACTTAATGTATGCTAAACTGATCTTCATTATATAAAGAGAATTGAAAATGAATCTTGATGTGAATGGAAGGCGAGAGGGAGCGGGAAAGGGGAGGGTTGCAGGTGGGAGGGAAGTTATGGGGGAGGGAAGCCATTGTAATCCATAAGCTGTACTTTGGAAATTTATATTCATTAAATAAAAGTTTTTAAAAAAAAAGATGGATCAAAGACCTAAACTTAAGACCTGAGACTATGAAGTTGCTGGAAGAAAACATAGGGGAAACACTCTAAGACACTGGTTTAGGGGCTGACTTCTTGAACAAGACCTCAAGGCATAAGCAACAAAAGTAAAACTGAACAAACATATCTATATCAAATTCAGAAGCTTTTGCACATCAAAGGAAACTATCAATAGAATGAAGACACATCGAACAGAATGGGAAAAAAATGTTTGCAAACCACCTGACACAGGATTAATACCCTGAATATATCAGCAATTAAAAAAAAAACAAAACCTCAACAACAAAAAAAAATCAATCCAGTTGAGAAATGGACAGTTTTTCAAAGAAACACAAATGGCCAACAAATATATATATATAAAAAGCTCAACATCACTAGTGATCAGAGAAATGTACATCAAAACCGCAATGGGACATCAATTCACCACTTTCAGAAAGGCTAAAATCCAAACCAGAGAGAGTAACAAGTGCTGGTGAGGATGTGGACAAAGGGGGACATTTATACACTGTTGGTGGGAATGTAACTTAGTGCAGCCACTGTAGAAAGCAGTCCGGAAATTTCTCAAAAAACTAGAAATAGACTTGCCATATGATTTAGCAATCCCAGTACTGGGTATAATCCAAAATATTTGAACACAAAGTATCAGAGATAGCTGCACCATCATGTTTAGATCAGCACTGTTCACAATAGCCAAAATGCAGAACAAACCAAGGTGTTCATCATCAGATGAATGCATAAAGACACTGTAGTGTGTGTGTGTATGTGTGTGTGTGCATGTGTGTATACATATACATACACACAATGGAATATTATTCAGCTATAAAAAAAGAACTCTACCATTTGCAGCAAAATGGATGCAACTAGAGGATATCATGTTGAGTGAAATAAGCCAGATCCAGAAAAGACAGACACCTTGTATTCTCTCTTATACATGGAAGCTAAAATTTAAAAACCAAATAATACAGAAAGAAATGTCGTGTATCAGTATTGGTGTAAATACAATTTTACAGATTTTACACCTTTTGTCAATCAGTGGTCAAGAATGTTATACAATAGTTTTAATGATTATGATTACTTTAAAACTTACTGTATATGGGTGAAATGATTTTTCCATTCAGTTATTGTGTATAGCCATTGTCTATTTTCCCACTGAACTATAGTCTTTTTGCTTTTTACTTGTTGAACTTATTTGGTGAAATATTAAGTCTTTTTACTGCAATGTAATTTTAAGTGTTATCTCAAAAGCAAAAAAAGGAGGGGAAGGAGGGCAGGAGGAAGAGAGTGGGAGGGAGGAAGAATATATCATTATATGCTTAGAATTCTATCTATAAAGCACACTAATTCCATTAAAAACTAGTTAAAAAATAAAATTAAAAAAATTTAAATGCCCATTTCCCAAGGTATTATAAATGAAAACCTACAATATATGGATACAACTAAAATATCAATTTTATCTTTGTATACAGGTTCCACAAAATACCCTTAATGAAAAAAAGAATTCCATTGCTAAAAAGGTTTTGAAAATGGTGCAGTTGAGGTCTTTCTTTTTTTTAGATATACTTAGTTACTTGAAAGGCAGATAGAGAGAGGAGAGAGAGGAGAGAGAGAGAGATCGATCTTCTATTTGCTGGTTCACTCTGCAAATTGCTGCAATGGCCAGGACTGGGCCAGGCCAAAATCAGGAGCCAGGAACTTCTTCCAGGTCTCCCATGTGAGTGCAGGGGCACAAACAATTGGGCCATCCTTCTTGGTTTTCCCCTTGCACATTAGCAGGGAGTTAGATCAGAAATCGAGCAGCAAGGACTCTAACTGGTGCCCATATGAGATGCTGAAACTGTAGGCAGAGATTTAACTGTCTATGCTACAGCACCAGCCCCAGAGTTGAGGTCTGAAAGAATGGAAATTTATACAAAGACATGCATATCTTAAGAGTAGAAGTAAGGTTAGAACCCAGGTTGTCTTCTAGTTCAGTGTTTGGTTATTAGCTCATCTTCCTTGAATCTTCCACTGGAAGTAATACTTCTCCCACTGCATTTTGCTTGTAAAATAACCTATTAAAAATAACCAAGTAGAAATTATCTATGTTCAAGAGTCATTCAAAAGTAGCAATATCTAATTAGCTAAAAGGGTAATGTCTTTATAACTGTAATAATTTAATGTGAATTCTGTCAAAATCACTCAACCCCTCCATTAGAGGTTGCAAATAATACTGCATCAGTGAATTAACTATTAGTCATTTTCATCTCTGAGAGTTGCCTTTCATTTACTTAACAACTTGTAAATTTTTCTATTAATTCCCAACCCTCAAGATGATACCTTAAAATAAACAAAAGTGATCCATCATTATTTCCTAATTGTTAACGTAATGTGCTCAATATAGAGTATTTGGGATACATAAAAAGCACAAGGGATCAGAAAATACCAACCAATATGCTGTTGCCTACAACAACCCCTAATTACACTGAAACATTTCCTTTTTTTCTATTTTACAAACAAAATTGAGGTCCTACTAGCCGTGGAAGTCTATATCCTTTTTTCCTCTATACAGGTTACAGTCACCATTTCTGCATGCTATTAAAATATCCTGTGATATTGGACTGGCGCCGCGGCTCACTAGGCTAATCCTCCGCCTTGCGGCGCTGGCACACCGGGTTCTAGTCCCGGTCAGGGAACCGGATTCTGTCCCGGTTGCCCCTCTTCCAGGCCAGCTCTCTGCTGTGGCCAGGGAGTGCAGTGGAGGATGGCCCAAGTCCTTGGGCCCTGCACCCCATGGGAGACCAGGAGAAGCACCTGGCTCCTGCCATCGGATCAGTGCGGTGCGCTGGCCGCAGCGGCCATTGGAGGGTGAACCAACGGCAAAAAGGAAGACCTTTCTCTCTGTCTCTCTCACTGTCCACTCTGCCTGTTTAAAAAAAAAAAAAAAAATCCTGTGATAAAATGTTTAATGGCAGCACGTTTTATTTGAATGTAGCTATTCCCTTAAGATGTTAGACACTAATAAGTGGACACTGGATGAATTTTTAAAATGAATTAACACAGGGCTTCCAACACTTAATTTACCTTTGAAGTGAATTTAACAGCTTAAGTAGACTACTGAAAAAAAATGCAAAATCTTAAGCACTTAAAATGTAGGATATATATTCTGGAAAACTGAAACCCATTCACATCTTACAGATCACATTAACTGTAAATAATATACCGAGGAGTAGGGAAAGAGAATAAAAAAATCACTGTCACCACTGAAGGTACATATAAAAAATAGCCTATTAGTTATTTTCCATTTTTCCCCAACACTAACATTTTGACCAAGAGGCACAAACTGTAGTCACTGGTACATACAACCAACTGAAACTACATTCTGAGGCCAATTTATAAGACAGTATTAAAAGGTCAAAAGATATTAACGACACATGGAAAAAAATTTAAAAGAACTTTTATAAAGCCAGAAAAAAAGACCACAAATCTATATTCAAACTCAAGTAGTAACCAAATATAAAATATAAACCAAATATAAACACAAAAGTATCATTCTTACCCAGACTGCCCCATTGCACCAAATGAATGAAAGCGAGGAGTTCCTGCAACTTAAAAACATGTTCATCGAATACAACTTTCTTATAATAAAATGGAAACTTGGGAGAACACACTTTATACTATTAAAATGAATGTAAACATCTTATAAAACAAAGAACTTTAATGGGAAACGAAAAGAACTGGCACTTGGGGTTGGCAACTGTAGAAAGCATCACAGATGACTGACTGGTCTTCTGTCAGGTGATAAAAAGTATTGATTATTTTTCTCCAACATTAAAAGAAGGTTGGCTGGGAGATATTTAGTTTTCCCTTTTCCCTTTCTGACACAGTCAGTGATCAGCATAGGCTGGCTACATTACAAGTGGTTAACAGGGAATCTGAACTAGATGTTACAGACTAAAGATTAAAGGATGCCAGGTCCTTTCCTGTACAGGAAGGCTCTGCACTGCCCAGCGCTGGGAGCACTGGTGAAAAACATGCAGCATGACCCAAAAATGCCCAGACAGAAAAATGGTGGTCTGCAGAAGTGGCAAACAGGCCACCAAATGTTAGTGCAGATTTTAAGAGATGGCCATGGGCCAGTAAAGAATGGGCCATAGTTGGGAACCCTTTAGGAAGACAACTGGCCACAAAAGCCTTTGAAAGCCCATATACTTAAAAAAATATATTTATTTATTTATTTGAAAGTCAGAGTTACACACACAGAGTTTCCATCTGCTGGTTCACAACCCAGATGGCTGCAATAGCTAAGATTGGGCCAGGCCAAAGTCAGGAGCTTCATCTGGGTCTCCCACGTGAATGGCAGGGACTCTGGGACTTGGGCCATCTTCTGCTGCTTTTCTGGGCACATTAGCAGGGAGCTGGATCAGACATGGAACAGCGTCCATATAGAATGCTGGCATCGCAGATGGCGGCTTTACCCACTATGTCAATGTCACAATGCAGATCCCTCTACCCAACTTCGAAAGCAGGAGTACGCACTGCTAACTCTCCTTCTAGCTTCCTTTTGGCTTCACAGCTACAATGGTTGGAGCAGGGCCAATTTGAAGTCAGGAGCTTCCTCTGGGTCTCCCACGTGGCTGAAGGGGCCCAAGCACTTGGGCCATTCTCCACTGCTTTTCCAGGCCAGTAGCAGGGATCTGAATCAGAAGTGGAGCTGCTGGGACTCAAACCATTGCCCACATGGGATGTTGGCGCTGCAGGCCACGGCTCTGAAAAGCCCATATACTTTCAACACAGAAACTGGATTTGTGAGAAGTCATTCTATGAAAAACACACCCAAATGTTCATTGTAGTATTATTTTTAATGGTGAGAAATAAAGGAACAATATACACCAACAGAAGACTGATTAAATAAATTATGATCTATCCAAATAGCAAACACAAGTCATCCACTAAAATAATGTTTTATATGTAAAAGATGTTTACAATGTGGAATTTTTATTCACTTACGTAAAGATTGATTTACTTGAAAGTCAGAGTTACAGAAACAGAGAGATCTTCCATCTGCTGGTTCACTCCCCAAATGGCTGCAATGGCCAGCACTGGGCCAGGCTGAAGCCAGGACCCAGCCACTTCATCTGGGTCTCCCACATGAATGACAGGGCCCCAAGCAGCATCTTCTGCTGCTTTTCTGAGGCCATTAGCAGGGCACTGGATCGGAAGTCAAACAGCTGGGACAAACCAGTGCCTATATGGGATGCTGGTGACACACGTGGCAGCTTTATCTGCTACGCCACAACGTCAACCCCTGGAAATAATTTTTAGAATCCTATATTTCAAACAAACACATGATGGATCTGCCAGTTACCCCAATCTGATCATTATATATACACATATTGAAATGCCAGTGTTTGTGTAAGTAGGCATAATTACTGTCAACTAAAAAAAATGTTAAAAACCATAAAATGTGATTTCTCTTTTGAAGTTAATTTGTTTTTCTATCTACCTGAAAAGCTGAGTGACAAAGACAGGAAGAGAGAAAGACTTTGCATCTGCTGGTTCACTCCCCAGTAGTCACAGCTGGGCCAAGGCAAAGCCAGGAGCCAAGAACTCCATCAGGGTTCCCCCATGTGGGTGCAGGGACCCAAGCATTTGAACCATTATCTGCTGCCTCCTGGGGTGCATTAGCAAAAAGCTGGATCAGAAGTGGAGATGCCACAAGTTAAACTGGCACTCTTGATATGGATATGGGCATTGCAAGTGCCACAATACTGGCCCCTAGATACTGATTTTCTTAGGGTGGTAGGCCAATGAATGAATTTTCTTTTGGCTACTGTGTCTATTTTCTGGTTTTCACTCAAAGAAATCACAAATTTCTTATGTAATTTTTTTACATTAATAAACTATGTGCTAAAAAAGAGAATTATAAAAATTTAAGAGGCAGGGCTAGTCATGGCATAATGGGTTAAACCGCCACCTACAGTGCTGGGAATAAAGGCATGCGTTCAAGTTCTGGATGCTCCACTTTTGATCCAGCTCCCTGCAAATGCAGTAGAGGATGGCCCAAGTGCTTGGGCTTCTGCACCCTCATGGGAGACCCAGAAGCAGCTCCTGGCTCCGGACTTTGGATTGGCTCAGCTCTGCCACTGCAGCCATTTGGAGAGTGAACCAGCAGAAAGCAGATCTCCCTCTGTCTCTCCCTCTCTGTAATTCTGCCTTTCAAAAAAATAAAATAAACCTTAAAAAAAAGAAAATACTTATTAGTGAAAATATGGAATAATTAGTATTCTCAAAGCCCATCACACTACTTAATCCAGTAGTTTTACTTTTTGGATTCTAACCAAAGGAAGTAATACTAAATTTAACAAAACAAAACAAAACACCAAAATTGTTAAAGTGGAAGATGCCCATTGCAATGCTTCTTGTAACAATACAGGAAATATGGTAGAATATTATTTGGAAATTTAAACACTATCATTGGAAGTGTTTTAAAAAGATGTTTCAAGGGAACATCTATTTTGATAAGCAATGGTTTCGTTTACTAGAAGTAAGGAATGCAGTGTTGTGAATAACTGCTTACCTAGGCATCCCAACTCAAGGGATTCCAAACAGGCAGTACTAATCATCAGGAGCACATTCAACAGCACTGTCAGAGGTTATTTTAATGTTGTGTAGTCTCATTCACTTCATGAGACAGAAGTTTCTTACTAGTGAAAAGGGACTATTTCAGCTGTGAAAACTAAAGACAAGCTAAAAGAGCAGTAAAAGACGACACAGCATTTTTTCCAGGAAGCTCCTGGGCCGCTTACTATTGCAGCACTGCAGATGCTAACAACAAACTCCGGCATTTTACAGACGTTCCAAGATGCAGATCTGTACAGATTTCAAATGAATAAAATTAGTATATATTTATTTGCCTCTGCATGATGCTTTCAGGTAATTTTTGAAGAAATCACTTGGATTTCTACCACAAGAACTAATAAGAAAAACATATAGTCACTTTGAATCCCTTTTTAAATAAGGCAGCATTAAATACGTTAAGAGTTAAATGATGCAGTATATTAAATCACATGGGTAGAAATACCTATCTAGGGGCAAAAGAACCAGGAAAAACCCACAAAAATATTAATGGTTCATTCATTCATTAGTGAACATGTATGAACTGAACACCTGTTACCTATGAGATATTAATTGATGAACACAACACTTGGGGCAGCTGCCCTGCTGGAGCTTACATCTTAGTGGAGAGAAGAAAGACAATATTCTAGAAAGCATGTGCCTACTTTTCCCACTGTTTCTTCTACTGACTCAAAAATGTTCATGAATGGCCACTTTATTCATTTTAAATGATCAGACTTTTCTCACAATTAAAACTAATCAATCACACAAACTGGTTACTCTCAGACTCATTTCCAATATTCAGAAGTAAAATAAAATTCTTTTCCTAGAAAAGATCAGGTCAATATTCATCATTCATAAAATGCACTTGTCATACTTTTTCAATTGCCTTGGTGCATCCCAGCCCTACCGCCATGTGCAAACACTTAGAGAACAAACAGAATAAAAACACTGACAACACAGAAGTGGGAATAGTAATTATAATTAACCCTTTCTAAAAGAAAAGGTATACGAATAGTACATAATAGAGTAACAATTTAACTCAACTTCCTTTTTCCTTTTTACTCAAAGCATAAAACAGAGACAATATTTTATACAGATTAACATGCAACTTTAAAAAAAAAAGTTAATGTACATATTACACACAGAAACTCACCAATAATATTTTCCATTTTCCCCCCAAAGTAGCTTGACATTATTCCTCCATTTCATAGTCAACAAAGTCCTCCCAGTGGTCACCTGACCAACACCTTCCATTTCTGGAGCTTGACATTTCAGTTAATTCTGGGCACAAACACAGAGTCACAGTGAAGCAGCACTGGCACAGCTGATCACACTGCTTTACCGACGGGGAGGTCCCCACTCCAATCTTCCACTCCTACCCTTCCTTAGTACGTCTTCTCAAGAAGGCTCGGAAATATTATTATCCTAAATGTCTAACTCATCAGCACTGAGGAAATACAAAAGTCCCCAAGCACTTGCAGATCCTCACTTCCTAGAATATTCCTTATATATGGAACTTCTCTAGCTTATATTTGAGAAAGATATTTATAAAATAATGAGGAAAGACAAAATTTCCTCCTATTGCATGCAAAGATTTAGTGAAAATCTTATTTTTCAAAAGGTATTCTAATTTGTTAGAGAACACACACAGCTCAATTTGGGGGTTAGGAGAGGTTGTTTACAAAGAGATTAGTTTTAACACATCTTTAGCTAGGCTTCCTCAGGAAAACCTGGTAAGGAAGATTATCTACAAAAAGAATTTGTCTTTTAAAACCAGTATGATTAGTAAAATATATCTTATACATAAATAAAAATTATCAGCATACTTTTTCATCTCAAGCAACTAAATGAGCCCTCAATTAGACATAGCTGCCTCATCAATTTCATATCCTGGACATTAACCTAAAAAACATCTTCAAAAGTGCTTTGCAGGTATCATCTCATCTGATGAAACCACAGAGGGGCATAATAGAAAAACAGACTACTCCAATCTCAAAGGACTAGTTTCAAGCAAAAATAGAGGAACTCTGGCAGGCATCAAAGAAGTTTGGGAGAAGGGATGTCATTAGAGTAAGTTAAAATCAGATACATGTTTCACTTTGCATGCAGATGATTTACAATGTGTTATGTGACTGCACATCACTGAAAACACCACCAAGCTTTACCCCAGGAATGTATAGTCATACTGCTCAATTTTTTTAAATTGGAAGAATATACAAGAGATGTAGTAAGATTCTACTAAATATTTGGGTCTGTAAATGGAGTCAAACCAAAGGCGGGATTTTGGTGGATACACACACAAATAAAATGGCTCAAGATTTAAATGACGGCACTTAAGATTCTAACCACCGAGATTTAAGAAGCTACTCTTATTAAGTAAACAATAAACTTTTACTAAGATTTCCAAATATACAGTATACTCTCTTGTTAAAACTGTTTGAAAAACAAAACAGAATAGAGCTCAGTTTCCTAGTCTGCCTTACCTAATACCAGTGTCAGGACATAGTTCAGCGGTTTCGCTGGTGCTTCCTTACACTGTGGTTGGTAAAGGTTTGGGTGGGTGTCTTTCATGTAAAGGCTTTTTATCCAAATAAAGCACAAATTGTGACTTAGAAACCCTCAGGACTGTGACACCAGTAAGACAAGAACATACAATACCATAGAAAACAGATATAATTTATTAGATGGATTTAAAAATCAACACAAATCAGTTTTAGGCACTTCTTGAGTACAGACTGTGGGATTTTCTTTTTCTTCTTTTTAAACTAAAGAACAGAGACCTAGAAGGTAATACCATACAGATTTAAAGTTTAGTTTTTAGAACAACACACAAGGGCTAGACAAATAATAAGAATTATTACATAACTAATCCAACTGTATTCTGTTACATTTCATCACAATTCCATGTGTTCTTAGGATCAAATAGAAGTATTCAAAGCTCAATTCTAGCTTTCTTTCCTTTACTCCACTATCAAGGTCTTAACCAACCATACTTTCCTTGAGGGAGCATAATACAGTTGTTTTTGTGTAAGTGGATCTGAAAAGGTCTATTTCTCATATAATATCTTCATCTACATAGTTAATGCATGTCTTAAAGCACATTTTGATAGAATTGTAAAGATAGGCTTTCCATTAGAAATTTCTTTAAATATCTAACATTTATCTTTTTTTTTTTTAAGTAAAGATGAGGAAAATAATGGAATGTGGGCATGGCTTGAAGAATATCTTTAGGTAAAACACTACATATGAATTTGGTTTGGCATATTTTTCCAACTCAAACTGGCTGAACTGGTATTCTCCAAAGCATAATCACCTTCAGTAACTGCAAGCTAATCCATATGTAACATACCCTCCATGTCTAAATAACAACTCAAGGAGCTGGCAGAGTCTTATCTTTCCAAATCTACTCAGTATATGAAGTTAAAATTAAGAAGCATTAAAATGTTAACTACAGTGTAACTTAAAGGATTTTACTGCAGGCATCTATGTGCTGTATGCACTGCACGCTGTCCTGATGGACTCAACTCTGACAAAGCTTTATCACCAGCAAGGTCCAAATCGGTTCATCAAGCCACTTTGCGGGAGGACAGCAAGAAACTAGAGAAGCCACTTAGATACTAGTGGTTTGGGGCACAATGATTATAGGTAATATTTAGAATATCTGCAGAACCAAGATAATGTATCTTCACTGATGGCGAATGAAGATACAAGAGAGCTAGGAACAGCTGAGATACGGGAAAGCTGACCCTGAAGCAAGAAGTTCTATACTATTTGCAGAGTGGAAAGTTTCAAAGTTCAGTCACGTGAGGAATCCTCTTCTCTTCACTCAGCCTGGACAAAGGGATGGATGCCAGGATACCAGTGGGCCATTTCAGAGAAGACGACCCCATTAAGATAATCTATGATGTGCTGCTGTCCTCTATATACAAAGGAGAACCCACCATATTCCTGAAAATGCCTGCAGAGAAAACTAAAAGTTGCCTACGGTTTTTCTATTTACACTAATATAAACAGATTTTGAGGTTGTCTGTACTGTATGTGGCTGCTGTAGTCACAGCAAGAAATGTAAAGTGCCTGTAAGAGAAGAGACAATACAGTCCCATTTCTAGGCATTGTAATTAATATTATACACTCAGACGAAAAAGAAAAGAACATCTCAAGAACTTCCTGCCTTTCTTCAAGTTCCCTGTACTGTGCTGAAACTCACTGAACTACCCACCAGGCAGTTCTCAAAAGGCCAGCAAACAAACTCTTCTTCCTTCTGTTTCGTGCTTCGCTTCTAAAAATCACTATTACTACCTTCACTAAAAATGCCAGCCAGCACTGCCAAAGCACATTTTTATTCTTAAGGCAAAATGTCATATAAGAGAATGAATACCCACTTCCCACTGACCCCAAGCCACCTGCCTTCATTATTATTTTTTTGTCCATCATGAGGGCTAAGATGTGCTGGGAGAGAAAAAGAACTGAAAAGTTCAAACAAGAACCTTAACATAATTGTGAGTATACTTCATAAATGTGATTATGACAAAATTAAATATTAAATTTCTTTTATCAAGGTATCAAGAGAAGCTACATGACTTTCAAAATTAATATCAAAACAGGATATTTAAATCTAGCCACACATACAGATGAATCTTTGCTTCTGTTCAAAGCTGAACATAGTGACTATAAACGAGATATTTGCTTGAACTCCCAAGTAGCATGTTAAAAATCCAAAAGTACTGCCCTTTAATTCCACTTACATTATACATAAATTGCCCATGTAACTACTGATGAGGCTCTCTATCTTATCTGGAAGTTAACACTGTGAAAATGATGCTGACATCTTCAGCCAAGAATTGAAGTCTTGTTTTCCCAGTTGTAATTTCAGTTTTATGTAACAAGTACACAGACACCACCTCATTTTTAATACTTAGCCCAGATGGGTAGAAAGCAACCAAATCATGTTTTTACAATGTGGTAGAAGCTTCTGTGCATTCTCATGATGTCATCTCAGAATTCATTACACTAAACCAAATGTAAAAATGTAGGGCATGCTTTAAACATTCAATTAAGAATACATTTTAATCAACACCTTGATGACACAGGAATGTGCTGGTACTGTGCTGAACTGATGTGGCCGCAATCAAGGAACTGCTGGAATTAAAAAACAAAAAGTACAAAAGGCTCTGCATGGCTACTTTGCAGAATACTTCTCTCTGATAAATAGACTTGGGTTTTTAAGGGAATTTTTAATTTACAAGTAACTCATTATAGTGATTTAAGAAAATATGAGAACGTATGAACAAAGCTTAATGATGATGTACGTTTGTAAAAGTATGCTGACAAATACTAAATGTTGTAATTGTATTTTGAACATATTATAAAACACAAAACGTCCAATGTTAAATACTGATCTTTCATATCTGAGTTGGAATTAGAAATTGAGTATTTCATATTTGGTAGAAAAGAACTTTCAAAGTTTTCTCAATGTTTTTAGTACATAGTATTATTCCTCTCCAAAACCTTTATGAAATTGAAAACATCACTCTAAAAGTAGTTATTTTTTCCTTGAATATTCTAAATCTAAAAACTGGCAGTTCAGATTAATCTTCAGATTTTTAGGACATGAAAGATACTTAAATAGAGTATCCGAGAATATGCTTTAACACATTTAGGATGTTTGTTTACAGTTGAGACAGAAAAACCTCAACTTTTAGATATCAAAAAAAATATCCTAAGCAAACACAGAAGGTATTTTGGGTCAAGTTATTTCCTAGTACAAACAACACATCATGTCAATCGATTTTTAAACCAAATTCTTAAAAGCATTCCAAAAACAATCACATTTTATAATTGTCAAATAACGCATTTATGTGGAAGGTACAAGAAAACTTACAAAAACAAACTCAAATTATTCTGACTCCTAAAATAAGAAATTTGCAAATTAACTAATGCTGTTGCTTGAATATGCCTTACTCTTAATTCTCAAATTCATTCAACTGCTTCAAATATAATTTAATATTTAAAAAAACTAAAGCTAAATTACTTAATAATATTTATAGAGCATTACTTCTCTGGATAGACCTGTTTCCTATCACTACTCAATTAATACTAATAAGAAAAAACTTGATAGTTTTTTTAATCGCAATTTATGATTGACTGATTCATGAATAATTTGGTTAGCAACTTAGACCAACAAAAAGAATAATCTGGTAACTGCTCATTATACAGTTCTGTCCATTAGTAATCCTTAACCAAGAATCTGATAACATATTCCACTTAACTGGATTGTATGTTTTCATATGTGGGATTGGGCAAAAAAAGAGGTACACAGTTATCAAGCTTTTGACTTTTCCTTTTTTTTTTTTTTAAAGTAGCTCCATGATTTGGGGGCTGGTTAGTACAATACAGAGAACAAAGAGGAAACATACAAAATGGCACTTACTACCAATGCCAGTGCTCATCTCATTATGGTTATAACCAAGAATATTATTAATTTTTGTGTTACTTGCTTTTCTTTAGCACATAAACCAAAGCCATTAACTTGACTTGAGGTATATATACAATACATACACAAAATACTTTTCGTAAGTAATGTTACATTTTAAAATATTGGAAACCTAGTATCTGTGATTTGCAGTTTGACTAAATGGAACGAGAAAATAACAACATTCAACAAGGGAGGGTTATACTGATACTAAAGCTCTTAGAAGTTCAAAATGCATTCCTCTCCCTTTGTACTTACCACAGGCTACACAATGTCCTGAGAGCATTCACTATGAGAAAAATGTCAATCACAGCTTTCATAACTTACTTTGGAAGGAATAATGAGAAAGTAAATTGGAAGGTGAGACTTCATCTTTGTTTTCAAACAAGTGGTCTGAATTTTTCTTCTTATAGAAAATGTTTAAATCAGTTTATTATAAATATATCTAAACCATTAAATTTTGCAGCTTTCAGGTAAAGTCCAGCACACTGTTTACACAAAGTCTGTAAGACGAGGTCAGTAGAGATCATCTAATCTTAAGTCGGGACATCATCCATTCAAGTCCTTGACATAATCTGAAGAAAACAAAATTATCTGATTAAATTATGAACTAAAGAACTACGGACAGCAAATTAAAGGATGGTATCATTTTTCATTTATCTAAACAACAAAGATTAAAAAAAAAAATCAGTAATACTTTCAATGCTGGGCTGTTGCCGTGAAACCACACTCTCATAAACACAATCTCTATGCTTAGAAAAGTGGCTAGAACACAGTCTGACACACAAAAGCAGCTCAATAATTACACAACGAATGCCCACAGAAAGCAATACTGCAATATATATTAAAAATATTTAAAACAGAAATACTCTGCACTCCTTTTTCTACTTCTAGAAACGTATCCTACAGAAAGTCAGCAATAAACAAATTTACGTATGAGACTGCTCATTATTTTAAATAGGAAAAAGTATTTAAATGACTAGAAATAGAGAAAAAAATTAAATCATGGGGCATTCATATGATTAAGAACTTTCAAAATTATTTTATATGATAAAATGCTCATGATATAAATAAAAATGGCAGAAAATTAAACTAAATATAGAGTAGAATGCTAAAAAAAGTATATGTATAATACATTATATATGTCTGTAAAAAATTTGAAGGCAAAATCTCAATAAAATTGAAAAGAATCCAAAACTTTTAAAAGGGCTATCATTATAGTAAAATACATGAAATGTTTAGCAAGAGGGAAATAGTTGTACACATTACAACAAAAATGAAGCACTAATTAAGTGTTAACTATTATTTATGATGAACTTCTGCAGACAAAAACAGAAAAAACAAATGGCAACAGGTAAATCAATGGTCATTTTGAAGTGGCCAGGTCATAGTTTCTCCTATAACTAGATTCCTTTACTGTAAACTACTGACAGGAAATAGTTTAAATAAGAAAAACAATAGGTGAATATATTATTTGTTAAAGGAATACCAACCTAATAACAACCTAGAAACTACACTAAACACTTAATATCACTGTCTTTTTTTGTTTGCTTTGTTTTTTAGATTTTATTTATTTGAAAGGCAGAAGCAGAGCGAGAGAGAGGGAGAGAGAGACCTTCCATCTGCTGGTTCACTCCCCAAATGGCTGCAACAGCCAAAGCTGGGCTGATCCGAAGCCAGGAGCCAGGAGCTTCTTCCTGGTGTCCCAAGTGAGTACAGGGGCCCAAGGACTTGGGCCATATTCTACTGCTTTCCTAGGCCATAGCAGAGGGCTGGAGCGGAAGAGGAGCAGCCAGGACTCAAACCGGCGCCCATATGGGATGCCACACTGCAGGTGGTGGCTTTATCTACTATGCCACAGTGCCAGCCCCAACATCATTGTCTTAACTAATCCTTACAATACTGAAATCAGAATCATTCCTATGTTACAGAGAAAACCCAGGCTTGGCAAGATTAACAAATGGCAGAAGTGGGAGTCAAACATGAGGTTATACTCCAAAGTTTGTGATCTCCAATCCAATAAATTAACAGTAAGTATCAACAGTAAATCCAAGAATTTAGACCAAGGAAGTTACCCTGCAGAAGGAAAACAGAACGCTTCCCCCCAAACCAAACATATTTACTTGCTAACTGCTACACAGGCCCATATGAACCAACAGTTGATAAGATACCAGAACCTATTCCTTTCTTCTTTTGAAAATGAAATCTATTTTTCCTCTTTCTAAAATAAAAACCGAGTTCATACCTATA
Organism: Lepus europaeus; assembly: GCF_033115175.1. Classification (NCBI taxonomy): domain Eukaryota; kingdom Metazoa; phylum Chordata; class Mammalia; order Lagomorpha; family Leporidae; genus Lepus; species Lepus europaeus. The sequence continues at coordinate 93,944,766 of NC_084827.1, forward strand.
CTAATCCTTGACACATTTTCCACATAACAACTCAATTATCAAAGTATTCAAAATAAATCTTAGGTCAATCCTAGATGACTTGTCTTTATTTCCAAATTTAACATTATAATTAATGCTTTTGCTTGACAGACCAAGAGCTATAGCTGGAGTACTTCAAACAATTTGAGGAAAATGGAACTAAAAGATGTATTTCAGTGCAAAAATTTTTTGAAATCCAAAAGTTCATGAAAAAATTCATATTACAAAAAAACTACATGGGTATTTCAAAAGATTTTGCATCACAAACTTATTCTACTTTCCATGAACTTTCTGAATTACCTGTATCTCAACATATAATAATTTGACAAACATACAATACATTTCTACTCAGATTATAATTATGACCTTTCAAAGGTCTGTAATTATACCTTTTATTTCACTAAAATCAGGCTTCACTAACTGAATATGGCTTCACCCTTCATCACGGACTCCAACAGAAAAGAATTTCTCCCACTTTGGCTACTTTGTCTATCGATGCCCTATGCCTCTGAACCTCATTCAAAATTTATACTCTCATCTTCGATTTTTTTCCTCTGCTTTTAAATACACAGATCTGCCAAAACAACAAAATGTTTTAGTTTGCTCTTCGTTTTAGCTTGTTAATCTAATGCCTGCTATTTCATTTCTTGTTCCTTCTCTTGTCACATGCATGAGTTTATAGCTATCTTTGTTTCCTAATATCCACTTCCTTTTTTTAATTTATTCATTTATTGTTAAATTCAATGGCACTCTCTCCCTCCATCCTTGGTGTGCCAGACCTTATATGACAATGCTGTCCACCACCTCCTTCTTGAAATGCCTTCACCTCTGGGCACCAAAATACAGAAAATTCTCCTATAGACACCCATGTCTCTTGCAGTACCTCTCATCCAGAACTAAGAACCCTCTCTCCAATTTCATCAACTTTTTTTATTTATTTATTTTTTTTTAGTGAAACAACTCCTTGACATTTGAGGCAACAGTAAGTATCCCCAACCTAGTCTCACAAATGAATCCTCTCCTATTTCAGAGTACGAATAAAACATCAATTAAACACCATCAGTCTGTAGGCCTGTAATGAGGAGACACTGTATGGAAAACACTCCAGACATAGGACATGCTCAGTAAGTGTTTACAAGAATTATTTCCTGACTTCTCCAGCTTTTAAAGACATCCCATTACCACATCATCTATATGCTTATATGCACTAGTTCAGTATGTTTATGTGTGTGATGTTTATATTGTTTGTTACTATTTACATAACGAACCTAAGAAGTCTCCAACTGTGGACATAAATTGTGTCTCACATCTCTTCCTTGCAATGTTTTGAATTGATTTTAAGTGAATGTACATGCTTCTAAACTAAATACATGTTATCTGAGAGAAAGACTTCTTACCCCTCTCCAGTAAGAGCACAGCAGGCCTGGATATGCCACTGGTGATCTTTGATAGAAGTCAGCTTCAAAAACTGAGAGATTTCTGCTACAGTCATGCATTCTTTAACATCTTGTTTATTAGCAAAAATCAGCAATCCAGCTTTCCTTAAGTCCTATAAAAGCAAACAAAAGTGTAAAGGCTAGTATATTCGTCTATGTGTTTTCCAAATAATATTTTCATAATGTTAGTAACCTAACCTAGAATGTCTCAACTATTGGACTTAGAATCTCTGAGAGAAGGTAAAGTTAACACTGAACATATTTTAAATAAATATCTATTTGTATAATTTACATATTTCTTTGGCCATATTTTTAATAGCCCTAAGTGCTATATTTAACAACCCCATCTTCAAAAATAGTATGTATCCATTCTATTCCAAAACTACATTTAAACAGTTATTAAGAATACCTTACCTATACTCTCCTGCTTCATCTTAAATAACTCACGATTTAAATTCTCTGTTTTAATTATAAATCTATCTAACAGTTTTGGACATTCTTTTTTTTTCTTTAACAGTGGCAACCTTTATTAATATTTACAAAGATTATGATTCAGAATAGTTCAGTTATAAAGGAACAGGTGCTTTGGATTATTAAACAATGTTATGGGGATGACCAGAGCATAATAGAACTAAAAGGGACAATATTTAAAAATGAACTAAAATTCAAAATACTAGAGTCCCTGCTGTTAATCCAGTAAAAACATTAACTTTTGAAATGATTCTAGTAAAAGTCAGATGGACCTTTCTGACAGATCTAAGTGACCAGTTAAGTATGGAAACTCATAATAGGTTGCTGGAACTCAAGATAACCCTATGCTTATCTGACACCTTCCAGAGAAAGTTCAGGTGTCTTAGAAACAATGAGCAAAACATCATGCAAGATACGAAAACTGCTAATGTGTCCAATCAGTGTCAGGATGGTTCCAAGGTTGCTTTTCTCAAGCGGAAAGTTTTGGACATTCTTATCTCTACGTTCCAATCATTTCTCTTTTACACATTCCCTTCTCTCCAACTTCCTAATCCAGCCTTTCACAACCCAGGATGAGAATTAAGCTCTACAGAAAGTGTTTCTGGTGACTTTACTCCAAGTCTCGCAACAACATACATAGCTAGGACCTTCTATGTACATAGGAAATAAGCAAACAAATTATATGTAATGTACACAGTAAGGCCCTAGGGCTTACTTTTCAATCAAGAAGCACCATCTTAAACCAACCATATTCACCCTCTGGGATTTAATTCCTTTATTTTTATCCATGAAGGCTTCTTAGATTTGAATATAAAACAGGATCATCTGGGATTGGCAATAAACTTATTAAAATTTTCCAATTAATTTTATCACTTCTATGCCATGACTCTGAAGCAGTCTTTAAACTTTCCAAATTTGTTCCTTCATAACAAAATAGTGAGTATCTAATCTGAGCAAGGCATTCACCACACCAACCCTATCCAAATATAATAACTATGCACACACCTAAATGCTGTTTTATTCACAAAACAGGCCAAACGTTCTTAGTTTCTTTTCACTCTCCATCCTCTAACCTTTTTTAAAGTTTATGACATCCTTTGTGACCTATTAAAAGTTAAGGATGCTTTCCCCATAAAAATGCACATTTATACCAAATTTTTTTTAAAGTTTATGTACAATTATAGGATGTTAATACCCTAAAGTCCATTTGTAGGACCTGGGCCAAAAATCTATGAAGAACGCACTCAGTTAATGAAGCTCTCATAAATTTCTTCCTGTATCCACAAAAATTACGAGACACTGACAGTACTTTTGGTACTGTGCTTGCAAGCTTTCCCAAGTACGTTAAATGCCATCTTTCTTTTTCTTGGAGACTTTAGGGGGAGATTCTGGTTTCAATAATATGCATATATGTTTCAAGCAATGAAACTGTCAGTAGGTACAAATTAAGATTGTTCCACATTATCTTACTTTTGTTAGAATCTAGGATTAATTATTTCTTTCTGATGTAAATAAAAATATAAGCAGTATGCTTATTTGGTTAAAAGGAGTTATGTAAAACATTTTACATAACCAAAACTGACTTTTAGCTACAGTGCCCTCTGCAGTACTGTAGCTATTAGTTCTACCACAGTTAATGACTCAGCACGGTCAGAAAGGAATACTGCTAGAACATAAAGAACTTTAATATCTTTTGTTCAACTAGTTTCACTTAAAGTTCACTTCACTTGTCTATATAAAAAACAAACAAATGTAAAGGTTGAACAATTATGTGTACATATGTACTCATTATCTAGAATGTAAAATATTTTTTCTCTTATCAGAAATAGAAAATGGAAACACTGTCAATAGTTGATAAGTGGCCGAGTTACCAAGTAGGTGGATTTTCCATGGGACTAAACTCGTATCTTCCTAGGTTTCAGTATCTTTTGCTGGTGTGTGTTGAAGTCTTTATATAGGTCAGGTTTGCTAAGGCTGGCATGCTCAAAGAACAAATTTCCGACATAAACACTTGGCACAGGTTAAAACACATGATTTATAATATCTGAAGTTATTCAAATTCATCACTCTTAGTGATGAAATTATTTGGACTGAAAACTGGAAAACACAAGAAACAAAACAAAACTGAATATATATTTTTCTGGGTCTTAAGGGCTCAAATTTTTTAATTTGGGGTTCTTGGTTTTTTTTTTTTTTTTTTTTTTTTTTTATTTTTGACAGGCAGAGTGGACAGTGAGAGAGAGACAGAGAGAAAGGTCTTCCTTTTGCCGTTGGTTCACCCTCCAATGGCCGCCGCGGTAGCGCGCTGCGGCCGGCGCACCGCGCTGTTCCGATGGCAGGAGCCAGGTGCTTATCCTGGTCTCCCATGGGGTGCAGAGCCCAAACACTTGGGCCATCCTCCACTGCACTCCCTGGCCACAGCAGAGAGCTGGCCTGGAAGAGGGGCAACCGGGACAGGATCGGTGCCCCGACCGGGACTAGAACCCGGTGTGCCGGCGCCGCAAGGCGGAGGATTAGCCTGTTGAGCCACGGCGCCGGCCATGGGTTCTTGGTTTTTTAAAAATAACTATCTTATCTGTTTTAAAATATTTAAGAAGATATAAAAGATCTTTCTTTGCTTTTTATTATATAACATCAAAATCGATTATCCATTTTAACAAGAGAAAACAGGTCTATTGGATTAATTGTTCATCAGCTTGATTTTAAGAGGTCAAAGTATATATTGGATTAATTGTTCATCAGCTTGATTTTAAGAGGTCAAAGTATAAGGTAAACAACATATTCTTTTGCACATAAGTCACTTTAAACACTCTAAAGTATTTTCTGCTACATACTATTACAGATTTCTGAGTCTTAAATATATTTTAGTTAAGAAGATGAGTAACAGCAAATGCAAGATACATTTAGATGTTCTATATGTCACTATGTCAGGTACAGTTGTCAATTTGTTTCTCAAAGTCCCATTTGTGAGATAATTTCTAAAAGCTGAGTCATTCATGGGGCCAGCACTATGGTGCAGCAGGTAAAGCTGACACCTACAATGACAGCATCTCATATGGGCATCGGTTCAAGTCCCAGCTGCTCTTTTTTTTTTAAATGAATTTTTAACAGACTCAATGTAATTTGTAAATACAACTCTAAGAACATAATGATATTCCCTTCCTCCTTCCTACCCTCTCTGCTTCTCCCTGTCATATTTTTGTTTTTGAGATACCATAGTTTAAAACTACTTTACAGTAAAAAGGCTCAATATATCAACAAATAAGTTTAACTAGTAAAAAGCAAAAAGACCCTAGTTTAGTTGGAATACAGACAATGGCTATAAACAATTGAATGGGAAAATGACCATTTCACCCATACATAGAAAAAGCTGTTTCACTTCTGATCCAGTAATCGCTTAGGAAATGCAGCAGCAGATGGCCCAAGTGCTTGGACCTGTCACTCATTTGGGAGACCTGGAAGAAGCTCCTGGCTCCAGCCTGGCCCAGCCCTGGTTCTAACAGCCATCTGGAGAGTGAACCAGTGGATGGAAAATCTCTGTCTCTCCCTCTTTCTAACTCCTTCAAATAAATAAATAAATCTTTAAAAAAAAAAAAAAAGTTAAGTTTTCAGAATAAAATTTCAGACTTTAATGTCTCGGACTATTTTTAAATTAATGAGCTTCAAGTTTTGTTTTTTTTTTTTTTTTTTTAAGATTTATTTATTTGAAAGGCAGAGAGAGAAAGAGAGAAGTCTTCCATTCTGCTGGTTCACTCCCTAGATGGCCGCAACGGCTGCAGCTGCGCCAATCCGAAGTCAGGAGCCAGGAGCTTCTTCTGAGTCTCCCACGTGGGTGCAGGGGCCCAAGGACTTGGGCCATCTTCTACTGCTTTCCCAGGCTATAACAGAGAGCTGGATGGGAAGTGGAGCAGCCAGGACTTGAACCAGTGCCCATATGGGACGCCAGCAGTGGCTTCACCCACTATTCCATAGCGCAGCCCTTAGTTCCAAGTTTTAAACTTCATTTAGTTGTATTTAAAATTTTTTAAAATACAAAGCTTTGAGAGTAGTTTAAACTTTGTACAGTTTTGTATTTTATAATACATTGTAAAGAATTAGTATCAGTGATAATAATGTAGTATGCACAAAATACCCAACCAATCCCATATCTAAATTGATTTTTCTTCCCTAACATTCTTATTCTTTGATCCACTGTCTCTCTCCAGAACTCTCCATTTGACTTTCGTTATCCCTATTGAGTGGCTTACTTTAGCTTCCCAGTGTATTCGTAATTCCTTTCTTTTCTGGTAGTTTCCTTTCTCTGGCTCTTCTCACTTTCCAGCTAGCCCTTATTTATGTCTTTCTCTTTTTCCCTCTCCCTAGCAAAGAGCCTAAGGAAATAAGAAGACCCAAGTTCAAATCCCCTTAAACAGAAGATCAAGTCACATAAACTTTCTGGCCTCAGGGTATTCATCTGCAACACATGAAGCTAAGGATCTGCCCAAGTAAATGCCCCAAATAGCAAAATCCAAACACTCTGATCCCACTACTGGGCTCTTCATACTGATCCGGCTACATATTGACTGATTAAGTAAAAACCAAACAGAAAAGCTACCTGTTAACAGTGTGTTTAAAAAAAAAAAAAAAGACAGCCAAGGGAAAAATAACAGGTGCTAACAGGTGCATCTATTTCTCTTGTTCCAAAGTATTCATAAAATGAGCCACTAGAATTATTTGTTCATTACAAAGTTGAAAAGAGACAAGAATCCTTAATATGCCTCTTTAATAGCTTGTTGCTTGTATCCCAAAATAGACACAGACTTGGTAAATGAATGTACAACGGCAAGATATATTTAAAAAAAAAGAAGATGTTTATCACAGCTGCAATAACTGAAGCTCAAAATCAGGGAAGGTGCACCCTTCTTTGGTAGATAGGATCATAAAGAAAATGAAGCAACTCCATTTATAAAACTCCTTTACAAGGTTTCCAAAAGTCTTGAAAGTCTGCCTGAAACATTAAAATTCTTCAAGCAAATCTCAAAAGCAAATCATTAAATCTATATTAAAAGTAACATAAAATTTCATTACGAATATACCCCAATTTCTTAAGCTTTACAGAAAAGCCACTAAAATGAAAAAATGTATAAATATTAATTTTTCTATTCCTACCTATAAGTGAGTTGAGAAAGTAGCACCTGTAATAAAAGGCATTCAAAAATAGTCAATTGCCACGGTAGTAAATATATGACTTTATAGTATCTATTATACCTAAGTTCACTATACTATTGTTTGCTTCATTTTTTAACTTATGTTATTAGAAATATTTTTCAAGGACTAAGGGGATGTGGCTAGTCATGCAATTTTGCCTAGTCAAAAGGACATAATCAAATAAGCTCCAAAGTTGGGACCGGTGCTATGGCGTTGCGGGCTAACACCCTGGCCTGAAGTGCCGGCATCCCATATGGGCACTGGTTTAAGACCCAGCTGCTCCACTTCTGATCCAGCTCTCTGCTATGGCCTGGGAAAGCAGCAGAAGATGGCCCAAGTCCTTGGGTCCCTGCATCCGTGTGGGAGACCCAGAAGGAGCTCCTGGCTGGTGCAGCTCCAGCTGTTGCCGCCATCTGGGGAGTGAACCAGCAGATGTAAGACCTCTCTCTCTCTCTCTCTGTAACTCTTTCAAATAAATAAATAAATCTTTTAAAAAAATAAACTTCAAAGCAACTAACATTTAAATATTAGTTTTTCAAACTTAGTTAATAATCAAAGAGCTACTATATACCCAGTACTTAAAAAAAGATCTCATTTCAAATGATAATCTTTTGTACAATTAATCTACTCAAACTGCAAAATGAAAGTTACTTGTAAGAATTATTTTGGCCAGGAAAACTTTTAAATTAGATTTATCTAGCATAAATTACATAAAGTTGTATAACTGACTCTACAATCTTTTTGCTGCTTCTACACAAACTTCCAATTTTGGAAGTATCAAAAGAATAAAGCAGGCATAGCCAGTAGATAAAAAATTTTATAAATTTGAAAGATAGCACCAGCATGAAAAATGAGAAGGAATAAATGACAAATGTGATACAAATAACCCCCCATTTGTAATGTAAAAAGACTACTTACCTCATGTGCTAACATTTTATAGAGTTCTTCTCTAGTTACAGAAATCCTCTCTCTGTCTGTACTGTCCACAACAACTATTACAAACTAAAATAATCATTAAAGAAAATTAGTGATTAAATATTTGGTATTTATAAATTTTATAAAGTGCTTATTTGATTTACAGGCTGGTAATATCAAGAAATTTAAATTGTACAGTTTTTATGGAAAATCAGATGCCTACTATACAATAGGAAGCCTAAATTCAAATATATTAAAAGAAAACAAGACAAATGAGATTATGTTAACATTCAACACAAAACAACTCATTTATTTTCCAAATTAGTATCTTGAATGCTAATGGCCCTATGTCTATCTATTTGTACTATAAATTAATAGGAAAAGGTATTCATTAAGGTCCAAAATTTA